>NC_134017.1:55302635-55929635 GCF_040712315.1 Castanea sativa | reverse complement strand
TGCCCCACACATCTAGACAAGACCCTTCCTGGCATCCTACGGTATAGTTCTCCTCCTACCAGAGTATAATCTTTTAGTACCTTTAACTCCGCAGGCTCACCTCTTATCATCAAGACCTCCCTTATGGGATTCCAGCAATCCTCTTCACATTGTTCCTCCTGGAACTTTTCCTTCAATATTTCGATAATAAATTCTTTCCTCTTACTGACTTCTATCTTGCCACTATCCCCTTCAAATACTATTTGTGAGCCTAATGCGACCAGCGCATCTGCGAACCGATTTTTGCTTCTTGATGTGTGCTCTATTTCAAAGGTCAAAAACCTTTCCTCCATCTTCTGGGCCATTGCCCAGTAAGAGGCTAGGCTGGGTTCCTTTAATGAGGAGCTTCCTTTGGTCTAGCAGACCACTAGGTTCGAGTCCCCTATCACTTTCAAGTGTTTGACATCCATTTCAAGGGTCGTGGCTAACCCGGTTAGATAGACTTCATATTTTGCCGTGTTATTTAAACAGGGGAATTCTATTTTGAATGATAGTGCTATAGCCTTGTCTTCTTCATGGTAAAGAACTACTCCTACTCCTCCTGATTAGGCAGTAGAAGACCCATCAAATTTCATCAACCATCGTTCTTCGACTTCTTCTGTTGCAGCTACTTCTCTTGGGACTTCATCATCGAGCAGAAATTCTTCTTCTCCCAGGAACTGTGCTAATAGATCAGCTATAGCCTGGCTCTTTACTGCTTTAGGCGTTCCTGCTTTCAGGTCATATTGTGACAATTGCAGCAACCACTGGGATATGCTGCTAGAAAGGATTGGCTGTCGCAATAAGGCTTTGATGGCGTGAGATTTAGTCATTAGCCATACCTCATAGGCCAAGAAATAATGTTGTAACCTCTGTGAGGAATATACGATAGCCAAGCATGCCCTTTCTCCCCTTGGGTAGCAAGCTTCTGCATCTTTTAGCGCTCGGCTGATGTAATAAACTGGCTGTTCTACACCATCTCCATCCTTATGAGCAATCAACACATCCACAACGTATTGGTTGGTGGCTAAGTATAACAACAGTTGCTTCCTGCGGACTGGAGCTTGCATGGTAGGGAGCTTCATCATAATCTGCTGTAGTCTTTTAAAGGCTGCTTGCTGTAACTCCCCTCATTCAAATTTTTGCCCATTTTTTAGCAATTTCCCGAAAGCAGAGGTGATGGATGCCAATCCGGGGATGAACCTTCGGATATATGAGACCTTCCCTAAAAAACTTTTCAACTCTCACTATGGCTAGAGGCTTCATAGTGGCTATGGCTGTAGCCTTGGCTGGGTCTACGTCTATTCCTCTGCTGTGGACCAGAAAACCCAAGAATTTCCCTGAAGATACTCCGAATGCGCATTTAAGGGGGTTGATTCTAAGCTTGAAAGTTTTGCATCTTTCGAATACCCTCCTCAACACTTGAATGTGTTCTTCCCGCTTCTTTGACTTCACCACTATGTCATCCACATAGTCGTCTAATTCTCGATGCATCATGTCATGGAATATAGCCGTCATTGTCCTTTGATAAGTTGCACCTACGTTCTTTAATCTAAATGGCATTACTGTATATTAAAAGTTGCCTGTAGGTGTTCTGAAAGCAGTCATTTCTGCATCCCTTGGCGCCATTTTGATCTGATTGTATCTACTGAATCCGTCCATAAAGGAAAACATGGCACTTCCCGCTGCAGAATCTATTAGTAGGTCCATGTTTGGCAGTGGGAATTCATCTTTTGGGCAAACCCTGTTAAGATTTCTGAAATCTACGTAGCACCTTACCTGCTCGTTCTTCTTCACTGGCACTATGTTGGATAACCAACGTGGATGTTGAATGAGTCTGATGAATCCTGCGGCCAACAGCTTTTGTACCTCCTTGACTATTTGTTCTTCTATTTCAGTGTGGAAAATTCTAGCAGGCTAGGCAACTGGCCTGGCCTCTAGGTCCACATTCAGCGTATGCACTACTATCCCAAGATTCAATCCTGGCATTTCACTATAATCCCACACAAAGACATCTTTGTATTCCTTCAACAGTAGTATGAACTCCGATTTTTCATTTTCTGACAACTTTGAACTGATTGAGATGGGCCTTAGTTCCTGTAAGTCGGATCCCAAGTTGACTTCCTCCATCTTCTCTTCTGCAGTAACTTGTACAACCTTATTTGCTGTAACCTCCTCGTCTCTTTCTCCATGATTCCCTTCTTTTGAGCCTTCTTGAGCTATGTAACACCTCAGGCTTTTGTGCTGCCATTCTTGTCTAGGGCCCGCTTGTGTTTCACTCATGGGCCCTATGCACCTTCATAGTTTATACACGATCTTGCCGTCAGGTCCTCAAACCCTGACACATTGTGGAGTGTCGCCTGGTTCTGCAGAAGGTATTTCGTTTCTCTTCTTCTTCTGAGAGAGTAATTCTCTTAGATCAGGTTCTTGGTCACCTCGAACGTCCTCCCACTTAGGGACAAAGGTGCCTCTTAGTTTTGATACTGAGCTTTCCCCAGATGGTGCCCATTGGTCATAAAACATGGTCTCAACTAAATGAGCCTCCGCTTGCTCAAATGGCGATGGGTTTGCCGTTATACGTATCATCCTACCATTTAACCTCCCTTTCACGCACTGGTGGTAAGTGGATGGTACCAGCCGGTGCTTGTGCAGCCACGGCCTCCTTAGGAATATGTGGTACGAAACCTCCGTCTTTACCACATGGAACTGGGCTAAAAAGGCTATAAGGCCCACCTTTAACCATAGCTGAATGTGGCAGGCGGTATATTCATCGCTTTCTCCGAACCCAATTACTTCCATTGGGCACCCTTGGATTTTTCTTTCTGAGATTCCTACCGCCTGCAGGGTGCTTAATGGTACCAGGGTTACCGAGGTGCCGGTATCCACCAAGGCTCTCTTGATGGAGACTTGATTTATAGACGCGGCTAAGTAAAGGGGCCTCCTATGGTCAGGGCATCCCACTTCCATATCCTCATCACTGAAGATGATTTTAGTTGATTCTTGTAAGAGAGCTCTATTATCTGTAGCTTCTGCTGACAAGCATTCTACTCTTGCCCCAAAAACAATGCTTACCAAGGCCTCCGTAGCTGTCTTCCGCTCTTTTGCTGTAAGGCCTAGTTGGTCAAACAGATTTTTGAACTTAGAGCTCCTCTGTAAGGTGGTGATTGCCGTGGCAGGCAGGGTTGGATTCTCCTCCTCGTCTTCCCCTAGGTCCACACAGATTACCACCGTCGACACGCCATTCCCTTTGTGGTTTGGGAGTGGGTTCCTCTGACCTTCTTGCTGCGTCAGCTCTAGGGTCCCTTCTTTGATCCTACGGTGCACTAGTCTGCGGAGCACCCAACATTCTACAATAGGATATTGTACATAATTGTGCAAGCGGCAGAAGCGTGGGTCCCTTCGCTCCTTTTCTGTGGGCTCCCTGGCAACTTGATTGGGCTTAAAAACTCCATTTGCTATCCACCTGTCTAAGAGCACATCCAACTCCTTAGGGGTGCATGGTATTGGTGGAGGGGTATTGTACTCCCTCCCATCTGTTTTTCTCTTCCTTTCGTTGGTGGATGTCGCCATGGCCTGTGGGGCGTTCCTTTTATCGGAACTCAGCCTCACCGATTGAGCGGTTTTTCTGGCTTTCTATAACAGCTGTGCAAACTGAGAGATCTCCAAGTTTTCCAGAACAGCTCTGAATTCTCTGATCATATTCGTCATACACATCTCCACCAACATCTTTTCCTCACAATGGTCATAGCAATCAAGCGCTATGTCTCTGAATCTCTTGATGTACTCCATTAAATCTTCTCCGTTTCTTTGTTTGGAAGCTTGCAAAGTAGCAAGCGTCCCTGTTTCCTCTCCGTGGAAGTACTTAGTGCAAAATACATCCACCATGTCATCCCAGGTTGGGATTGATCCTGGTTTTAGGCCTATGTACCAGGTGTAGGCACGGTCGCATAGTGATTTGGAAAACTCCCGCAGACATAAGTCCTCGTCTGCCGTATAAGGGCTAAGAGTATCGATAAATTTGCTGACGTGCTCGACAGCACTACCCTTCCTACCGTCATATTGCGCAAAAGTACGTGGTTCATACCTTTCAGGGTATGGCTTGCTAAGCACCCTTAAGGGATAAGGAGGTCTCCATGCGTAGAATCTTTCTTTGGGTGCTCTGGCCCTCTCCTGCTTTAAGAGAGCTGCCACCTAGGCCATGGTGATGTAGCGTTGTCCTTCAGTCTGCAGGGCGCCTCCAACTAGCGTCTCCTTTTTGTCAACCGCATGCTCCGTGACATGTTGGCTTCCTTTTTCCTTGGTCTTTTCTGTCTTCAACTGATGGATTTCCTCCATCATCTACTGTTGTAAGTGCTGCAGTGCTTGTAGCACCTCAACAAAAGCATTGATACTGTCAGTAGGATTCCTTGCCTGCAATTAGGGTTCAACCCCCAATTCGTTGATGTTTTGCCTGGTTGGGCTGATGGGGCGTTATTGGCCTCGACTCAGCCTGCGAGGGGACAACGCTCATATTACACGTTGTCCTGGATTTTGACGGCATTTGTTTGCGAGGATCTCTGTCCCTATCTATTTCCCAACTCCCTAGTGGAGTCACCAATTTAAATGTGTGGGCCTTTTTTTTGCAAATGTTAGGTTGGGCCGCCTGCTGCTATAGTTGGCCTAAAGATTTCTAGATTAGGGAGCTGAGATCGGTCCAAGAGCAACCCTTTTTGGTCTGGCTTGTGCGCAAACGATGCCCCTGTTAATTAGGCTTTGATCACATCCCCATGGCAGGCAGAACTGTTACATTAACTACAGCAGGTAGATACAATAAAGACAATAATGAAAATTCATTTACGATTCAAACAAAAGTGAATAATGGGCTTTGATAAGGAATACCTGCTTTATGAAATAATAACAAAAGGGTAGGTATTGAATGAACAACAATAAGCTTATTAAAAAAGAAACAAATGTCAGTCTGCCGCATAAGCTACATTACCAAGTCTAAATCAAGAAGGGGAATCACCTCTTCAACGCGATTAACCCCTCTAATGGAGAAATTAACTGCTCTGATGGAGAAATTAACTACTTTGAAGGGGCGGGCCTGAATGACTTGTGTTCAGTCCTTCTCTGATACTAGAGAACATGGGCTGGAGAGGGAGAGGGAGATCGACCCATTTGGTGCATGCCTACCACTTTGTTCTCTCTGTCTTTCTTTACTCCTCTCTCTATTCCTTAGTTCTTTCCTTTCTTTTTCTTCGTTCTTACTCTTCTTTCTATTCTCTCTAATTCTTTCTCTCTTTTCCCTTGATTTTTACTCTTACTGTCTTTTTTAATTCTTGTGATTATCCACCCAGAGGTTTTCTCCCCCTCCGTGCACAGCAAAGGCTCCTTATATAGTGTCTGTCGTGGTGGGCTTTTACCATTTTAGCCTTTAACCGTTTTTTTCTAGTGCAGGAATCCTTGCCGACCATTACTGATTGGCCAGTCACCCAGCCAACGCCACTTACCTACGCTGGCCACGCCATTCCACCTCACTAGACAAAGAAAGCTCTTTTGTTTGTTTGCTTGCCGCGGCATTCCTACCTACCACAGTGTAAGTATTCTCCTTCTCTCTGTCCCTCATGGCATACAACTCAGCTTTGCCTCTTTTGGGTGGCATGTCATTCCAGCAGGACATTGCCTCCAAAAGAGCTTGAGCAGGAAACACGAAAATGGGTTTTTCCCCTTCTCCACCGCCAGACCACCCTCTTACCTCTGACCCATGACCTCACCACTTCCCGTATTGGCTGGGTACAGGCTAGTGGTATTTGGGCCTTACGCGTGCCTTACCTCCATGCTCGTCTAAATTCTACCCACTGCTTATGTGTTTGCCATGGTCTGAAAGTCCATCTGCCCAGTCTGCCGTTCATCTTTGACTTCTTATGGTGTGGGCTGCTTTCCCTGTCTGCTCATTTATGGCTTATCTCTTTAGGGGCTGGGTCTTTACCCCATTATGGGCTGTTTCATGCTTCTATTCCTAGCCTTGTTACTTGTTTCCTGTCACATCATCCTGTTATGCCTACCGCGAAGTCTACTTGACCCAGGGATGTTAGGCTTCTTTGGGCTTTACTGTTTGTTCCTTCTCTAATGGCCCAATAAACTTATTGGGCCTTTTACTAATTACGGGTTCCCGCATCCTGCTTACTTCCCTTTGGGCATCCTTTGCCCGTTTACTTTCTTTAGGCATCCTCGGCCCTTTTCCAATTCTATGCTTCCCATGGGCTTTTACTAACTCCTTGGGCTTCCTTGGCCCAAGTGTTTCGTACTTCATCTTTGGGGCTTATGAATTCTCCATTGCCCTTTACTCTCTTTACTTACATTGCTTCGGGCCTACAGTGACAGCTGTGGCCCATTTTCACTTTTCTACATCCATATTGCCCATGGGTTTGCTATTTCTTTCTTCCGGGCCTTCTTAGGCCCATTTACTTCTTTAGAGTCCATTTGTTTGCATTATGGACCCGAGATCCGTTATTCCTGCCACTTGGGTTTAATGGTATTTCTACCCCACTCTCTTCTGCCCAAGTCTTTGGGTTTTTCCTCCTGCTGGGCTTCTAAAAAATGAGCATCTACAATAGGTAACAATTTTCTATAGCAAACACTTAGAAATTATTGTTTTATGATTATGCTGCTTTAGAACATTAACAACAAATGTTCTAAAAATATTCTATTTTAAGTTTTTAACACATTAAAACTTACCTTTTCTACTTTAATATAGCATTTGACAATACACTCTACATCTTATATTCTACTTTTTCTACTAAATCTCATTTTTTTCTCTTTCTCTCTCTTCCTCTCTGTCTCTCTTCTTTAAAGTTTGCTATTCTCTCTCTTCCTCTTATTATGTCTCTATGTGTGACTAAAATTCACCACCACCGGAAAAAAAAGAAAAAAAAACCATCACCATTCACCACCTCAAACCCACAACCCACAACACTTTTATAAACACCCCATTTTGTTCTAACTTATACCCGAACCCCTTGATCCCAATGACAAGACAATCATTTGCTACCAAAATGATCAACATTGTGTGTGAAGCCCAATGAGGATACAAACTCCATTAATGCAGTTTAAGCCCAACCCCAACTATGACCCAAAAACCAAGCCCAAAAGCCTGTTTTTAACTTAATCTAGCCAATGCTTACAAAAGGTGCGTACGACAAGTATATAATGTGTACAGACCCAATCTGTGGCATATGAACCTTCTAGATAGAAGTCTCAAATTACTCCATTTCCATTTTGGTGAGATTCCTAGGGCAACCGGCTGCCCAAATGTCTAACCTAACCCTAGACCTCTATTTTTCCTATATAAAGCCTCATTTTCCATCAAAAGCACCAAACTAAAACCTAAGAGTTTAGGCTAGAAGGGCAAAAAGGGTGAGTATTGGCTTAATCTTTAGCCATCTTTGGTTAGAAGATAATCTCCTACTCATTTGAGTTCAAAACTTCTAGTTGGTTCAAGCTTGCAAGCACACCATTTAGGGTCATTCAGCCAATCCTAACCGAACGTTCAAATCATTCCTCGATCTACACACACAATTGCGGTAGTCGATTTCAACCGAGGGGCCGATAATCATTTGTTATTGTAAGTGCCATGAGAAGGAGATGTTGAAATCAACTACCGCAATTGAAATGATTATCGGTTAGGATTGATTATATATATATATATGTGTGTGTGTGTGTGTGTGTGTGTGTGTGTGTGTGTGTGTGTAAAATAACATGTTTTGTGTTAGTTGTTTGATTCATTTCTTTCATCTTCACTAAGAATATGTTGAAACCCTAATCTGCCTCAGGTTGCGTATGCATGGGATAAGATGCATACACACCAATATCCCTGTGTACACATGTTTTAGATGGCTATGATTTATGTTTTTTTTTTTCCCCCCTCTGAGAATTTGTTTGAAGGCTAGATGTTTCCTTATATATCATGTAATAAATTCAAAATACATAAAAGACTTCCTTTTCTTTCCTTCTTTGTATTAAACCCTAATGCACTATCTCTCCCATCTCTCATCCAGTCTATAATTCTTACTTGAATCCAATAAGGCAACTAAGAAATTTAGAGATAATCAAGGAAAGTATTTCAACTCATAAAATATTAAATATTTTCTAAAAACTTAAAGTCAAAGTCAATTAGTATTCAATTTCTTTTGGAAATTGGTTGGCTATTCAAACATAAGAAAAGTATCTTGATGAGCGTTAATGTAATTAAGGTCATCGATTTGAACGTAAATGGTAACATAAAAGTCAAATTAATTCTATCTTAATTAATCAATCATTAGTCAAGCCTTAAAAGATGAAGGATCGTTAATGGTGAATCAATATAATCTAAGTTTAATAAAGGGACTTCATTTTGATTAATGATCCCCTTTTCTTAAGACTTAATCATCCTTTGGAGTAAAAGTTGAAATCTTGGTTGGTATCCAAATGCATGTGCCCGTGTACATGAATAATTGGTATACACATACACACACTTGGATGATGTTTTTTTGATCTTCATCATGTCTATATGTTGATGCCATGAGTTTTTTCATTCTCTGTATGCCTATTCTTCCATGATCACATGTTTTATCTACTTTCCTTTGCTTGTCTCACATGACATGTAGACTTACACCTAGGCCTTAGATACAAGTGCACACTTGCTTAAGCCTTTAGGATAGCTTACTTTCCATTTAGTTGAGCAATGATATATGAAGGCTAGCTATGGTTGGACATATTGAGGCGCCTAACCTCTTTCCCATTTGGTACCCCTAACTTTGGACCTAGTCTAGTAGAAAGACATTCATGGAGTCATGTTTCAATTCCTGGACCTATAACCAGATGGTGACTCCATCGTTTCTTTTTAAGAGACTATACATACTCCCAGGCTCGTGTCACGTTTGAGTCTAAAATTGCTTTCAAGGAAATTAAGTACCACGCATCTGGCTTTTGTGAGAAGGAATTGACACACCGATATGTCATAAAAAAGGGTTACAAATCATAGAACTTACACTGACACCGCCAAAACCAATCTCAATCACATGCAATCCACAATCGGAGAAAAATAAAACCCTGGGCAATCTTTCAAAACCATTCACAATCCTTCATTTCCATAACCCATTCACAATTACAAAACTCATTCACAATCACAATTACAAAACCCATTCCAAAACCGAACAAAATCAACAATCCACCGTGTCCATCTCCACCAACGGATCTCACCACGCCGATCTTGATCACCTCTAGCCGATCTTACCATGGTGAGGGCTGGACTTAGTAAAAAGCACACACCTTGAGCTCTTGATTGTGAGGTAATGTGATGGATTTGAATGGATGAGAGAGAGAGAGAGAGAGAGAGAGAGAGAGAGAGGACAAAGAGTGAGAGAGAAGAACTGAGAGAAGAAAGAGGCAAGAGAGAAGACAGATAGTCAATAAAGATGAGAGAGAAATTGAATTAAAAATGATATTTTTAGCATTTGTGTCCTTACGCTTCTACTAATAGAAGCCGAATAGACACAAATGTTAAATTTTTGATGTAGGGGTGTTTTTGATGTTTGGTGTGCTGGAATTTAGCACAAATTTGTCTCAATGTCTAAAAATTTAACAAATGATTATTCTTTTGATTGAGTTTTTTTCCTAATAAAGGAAAATATTTAGTGAGCATTAGGGCTAAAATGCTCTAATGCATGCATGAAGAAAAAAAAATTACAAAAAAATCAAATTTTAAAAATGCACTTAAACATAAACTTTTTTTTCAACATATGAATGAAATTAAATAATTTTTACTTTCATCCCAAATGTGCATATTTTTTATATCATGCAAGTTGGTATTTATTTAATTTTGATGTATTCTATAAAACTTAAAAAAATTTTGGAGTACTTTCATTTGTTTAATACAGAAGTTTATGTTTAAGTTAAAAAAAATGGTTAGTAAATAATTAATTGCAAGTTGATATATAAGGATCTGTTTCTTTTTTGTTGTACAATGTTGTTTGATGTGAATATATTAACTTAATTTTTTTTCAAAAAAAAAATGTTTTTTTTTTTCTGGTGTTTGTTTTTAATCCTTAAACTGATACATATAACATTTTTCATATGTTTGGTGCAATGTGAAGGGGAAAAAAAAAGTGTGATGTCTTACAACCTATTCACCACCATGTACACAATCCATCAAATCCAAACAAATACACAACCCACTAGATCTTTTTTCTTTTCTTTTTTAAATGTCTCTTAGCATCTTGGCATACTTCATTTTCTACTGCCCAATCAAGAACCACCAGAACCATCTTTTGATTTTTAAAACTTCTTCAATTTAATGATGAAATGTTATAATATTATTCTTCTGCTACCACACAATCTCTCCTAAATAATTTGAAGCAATTGGTGAAAATTATTCGTTAGATGCCATAATAAATGTGCTGAAAGGGTAAGGAATCACCACCATTTCAACCCTTCCTGCAATAACAGCCAAATCTTTTCTTCTTTTTTTTCTTGTTCCTTCCTTAAGAAATATAATGAATTCAAGGTGAATTTCTAAATTATGTGCCTTTTAAGTTTTGTAATCTAAAATCCTCATTAGAAACTATTCCTAAACAAACAAAGCTCTAGTTTAACCAATTTTCTCATGACTATTTAATTTCTTTCAAAAGTTTATAATGTATGCTTAAGTATGTGTATGTTAAAAATTTCGTTAAATTCATTTAGACTAACAAAAAATTAAATACAGGCTAATTCTTTTATAGTTTAATTCATATTACATGTAAAATTCTAAATTCATGAGTGTAAATTGAATATCATTTGTTGTAATATTTGTCTAGATTTTTAAACATTTACCTAATGAAGGGACATTTAGTAAGCGTTAGGAATAAAATGCTCTAAAACATGTGTAGAGAATTGTGTACAAAGAAAAGTAGATCTAAATCAATTTTAAAAAAATATACATGAACATAAACATAAACATGTTTTTAAGCATATTAAATAAATTAAATAAGTTTTTACTTTCTTCCCATTTGTGCATATTTTTTATACCACACAAGTTGAAACTTATTTAATTTGATTTAATCTATAAAACATTTAAATTCATTGGAGTAATTTCATTTTTTAGAGTACTTTTATTTATTTAAATTCTTTGGAGTACTTTCATTTGTTTACAGTACCAATTTATGTAAGTCATGTTTATGTTTTAAAAAATGGCAAATAAATAAAATACAAGTTGATATATAAGAATTCCTTTGTATTGTTGATTTTTTATGTAAAATATTTTAAGCTTAATTTATTTTAAATGTTTTCTTTTTCGATATTTGGTTTCATTCCTTAAAATGATACATAAAACATTTTTCATATGTTTGATGCAACATAAAATCAAAACAATTTGTGATGTCTCACAACCTATTCACCACCACGTAAAACCCACCAAATCTACACACATAACTCACTAGATCTTTTTTTTTTTTTTTAATTTAGCACATTGGCATGTTTACTTTTCAACTACCCAATCAAAGACCACAAGAACCATCTTTCTATTTTGTATACTTCTACCATCCAAAGATGAAAAGTTATTATATTATTCTTCCACTACAAAAGTGAAATCACAAGGATTGAAGTTTAGAATTGCGGAATATATGTCGATACCCTTCTATGATAGAAAATTTTTGAGATGACCAATGCCAAAGCATAACCAAATTTGATATGGACAAAAATCATGTATAGCATGATACCAAAAAATGTGCACATATATAATGAATGAATGAAAAATGGTTTAAATTATTCCATATATTTAAAATACCAGTTCATGTATAGTTTCTTAAAAATTCTTTCTTTACATGTCAAATTTGAAAAGATATATTGTGTAACTTAAATAAGTTTTGGTTCCATCATTGAAAGGTAGCAATTTGGTTCCATGCAAATTGGTACTTATATAATTTGATGTAATATGTAAGAAATTAAATTATTTAAAGATTGAACATCATTTATTATTTATTGTAATACTCATGCTAGTTTCAAAAAATGATAGACAGTAAATTTCTTTTAATTGATTATTTTCTAATGGAAATTTTTATGAGCGTTAGTGAAATGAGCTAAATCTCATTCTAGATTAACAAAACCCTTAAATCTTAAAAAAAAATGGCTAGAAAACACTTAAATTTGCTAATTAAATCTTGAATTTTTGTAATTTAATTTTCGTTTTATATATTACAAACCTATTTAAGGCAAATTATTAGGTACTCCCGGAGTACTATAAATGCATACTCTTTCCTCTCACATGAATAGTGGGTTCCACCATGAATTTAATTAGTGAGACCCACCATTCATATGAAATGAGGGAGTATGCATTTACGGTACTCTGGGAGTACACAATAATTTCTCATTTAAGGCTCTAGAAAACTTATTTCTTAACTAAAAATATTTCTAAATTGATCCTAATTGATACCCTAGCATAATAGGTATCTTATTTGACTAAGAAAACCTTTAAAACACCTAAAATCAAGGAGATAAAATCTTAAATGCTAAAACAATGGAAATTACATAAAAATTCAAAAATTAACAAATGATAAAATTATGGTGAAAACACCATTTTGGTCCTTACATTTTGGAGTCACAATCAATTTGGTTCCTACATTTTGGTAGCAATCAATTTGGTCCATATTTTTTTTTCAATTTGCAGTCAATCTGGTCCTTACCGTTAATTCACTAACGGAAAATACTGACGTGGCTAACTAATTGCACAATTGGCATACTTGAAGCTTATGTGGCTAATAAAATGATATTTAAAAAGCCACCTCAACTTTTTAATAATTAAAAAAGGCATGTCAAAAAAAAAACTCAAAAGTCTGGTTGAAAAAATAAAATGAATAAGGACTTGTTTGGTAAGAGTATTTAAATATAGTTTTTTTGTTTTACAATCCATAAAATTGTGGATCTTTGGTCAATATTTTCTAAATATAGTTTTCAAAAACTGTATCATATTTTCTTGGTTTAGAACAGGATTTTGGAAATGGTTTAAGGGGTGTTTTCAGAATACAGAAAATGTTTTTAATGACATAGTTGTAAATAAATTAAAAATAGTAGACCCCACATATTTTTCCACTCTTTTATCTCTTAAATAGAGTTATATAGCAATAGTTGTAGAAACTGCAGCTCCAATTCCTCTGTAAGCCCTTATAACCAATCCTTTCATAAAGTATTGCTTGTAATCCTTTCATATAGGATTGCTTGTACAAACCCTTCAAGGAATTCTTCCCTTATAAAAATCATTTCTCCATGGATTGAAGAATGGGAATTTTTTTTAGTGTTTTCTGAGAATCTAAATGAGAATTTGCACTTTCTAAAGCCCTTAAATAGATGTATACAAATCTAAGTCTTTGTTAGAGTGAACTTCGCTCCAAAGTATGGACAAGTATTTCTTCCAATTACTTCAATTTGTTGAGGAGAGATTTTGTGTGTAACTAATTAATAACTAAATTACTACTATTACGTATTAGAAGAAAGGATATCAACATGTATTCCACAATTCTTGAGTTCAATTCTTGCGATTTCACTTTTGTAGTTGAAGAAGAATATTATGACATTTCATTGTTAGATCAAAGAAGTTTACAAAATAGAAAGATGGTTCTTGTAATCCATGATTGGTCAGTTGAAAATGAAACATGCCCAAATGATAAGAAACATTTAAAAATGAAAAGATTAAAAAAAAAAAAAAAAGATCTTGTGGGTTGTGTGTGGATTAGCTGGGTTGTACATGGTGGTGAATAGGTTATGAGACATTACATTTTTTTTTTTTTTTGTTGCACTGAACATATGAAACATGTTTTATGTATCATTTTAAGGAATGAAATCAAACAATGGGAAAAAAATTTTATTAAAAAAATTAAGCTAAAAATATTTACATCAAACAACATTGTACAACTAAATAAATGGATCCTTACTTATCAACTTGCATTTAATTATTTATTTAACATTTCTTTAACGTAAACATAACTTAAACATAAACTTGCATGTTAAACAAATGAAAGTACTCCAAAGAATTTAAACATTTTATAGAGTACATCAATTTAAATAAGTATCAACTTACATGGTATCAAAAATATGCACATATGGATGATAGCAAAAAATTATTTAATTTCTTACATGTGTTGAAAAACAAGTTTATCTTTAAGTGCATGTTTTTTCAATTGATTTTCATATCTCCTCCTCCTTGTACACAACTCTCTACGCATGTGTTAGAGCATTTTAACCCTAATGCTCCCTAAATGTGTCCCTTTATTAGGAAAAAAAAAACTTAATCATAAGAATAATCATTAGCTAAATATGCTAGAAATCGAAAGTCAAGACATATATTACAATAAATGATGATTAATTTACACTCATGAATTTATACTTTTACATGTAATATATCAAACTATAAAAGTAACTTCAATTTAATTATTTGTTAATCTAAATGAATTTAACAAATATTTACTTAAACATATATTATAAATTTATGAAAGAAATTAAATAGTTTTTTACGTTTATTTCATATGAGCATATTTGTTATAGTATGCTATACACATAAAAGATAATAAAAAATTGACACCTTTTTATGATAAAACCAAAATTTAAGTTACATAATGTATATTTGTTTCAAATTTGACAAGTAAAGAAAGAAGTTCTAAGAAACTTCTACTTTAAATATTTATATCAAAGAAATTAAACTATTTTTTACATTGATTCCATATGTACACCATTTTTGTACAACACTATACAATTTTTTTCTTCATTAACACCAAATGTTTCTATCTCTTGCCTTGGAATCAACGAAGTCAATACCGTATCGGAGGCTGTACCGGTTTGGCCACCGGTACGATATATTTCGAATTCCGGTCAATACCGGTATACCGTTTCGGGTTTACCGCTATTTTATATATATATAAATATATATATATATATATATATATATATATATATATATATATATATATGCACACACACACTCACACACCAAAATCTCTAGAACCATGTTTATAAACATATAATACTTCACTTATATTATAGTAAATATAAAAGTTTATCATAAAATATTACCTCAATTCAGAACAAATTATTCATAGTTTTAGACTTTAGTATCAATTAAAAGAAAAAAAAAACACAATTTAAAAAATAAAAGCTTAGTTGTTCATTGCATACTAAAAAAACAAATAATACTTATAAGTTAATGTAAATAAGTTACCATTATGCCCTTACAAAAATTCAAAAATTACAAAACTAAAATAAAATAAAATAAAAAGCTTTTTTCTGTACCGACCGGTACGCCCGGTACCGGCCGGTATTGCCCGAAATTGGCCGGTACGGCCGGTATTTTTTCCAGTACAATATAGAAGTGTACCGGTACCAGTACAGTATCGACCACCCTACTTAGAATCGATTGTAGTTGAGAGATTTTTAAAACGCTTGTTTCCAGTGTGCTTGATTAGACAGTTGCAAATGAAACATACCAAAATGCTAAGAGAAATTTAGGAACGAAAATAAAAAAGAAAGAAAGATCTAGTGAGTTGGTCACATCTATGCTAGTAAGTTGTGTATGTAGATCTGGTAGTGGATAGGTTGTGAGACATCACAAAATTTTCATTTTACGTTGTAATCAATATATGAACTGTTTTTCGTATCATTTTTTGGAAAGAAACTAGGAAATAAACATTTTCTCTCATATATTTACAGCTGAAAACACTTTACATAAAAAAATAAAAATAAAAAATTGTAACGAAACCAACAGAGACTTGTATACTAAAGAATTTAACTTTTACAAGTAACATAAAACTGGGAAATCATCAACTAGCATTTAATTATTGTTGATATTTAATGTATTTAATTTTTTTAACAAAAACATATACTTAAGCATAAAGTTGTATAATAAACCTATGAAAGAAAGAATATAATAATAATAATAATAATTATTATTATTATTATTATTATTATTGTTGTTGTTGTTGTTGTCACTACAAAAAACGGGGTCTAAAGCCGCGTTTCAAAAACGCAGCTATAGACCCCAAAAACGCGGCTATAGCCTATAGCCGCGTTTTCTAGAGCCGCGTTTGTAAACGCGGCCTAAGCAGCGCAGCAACAGCCCCTGTGGGTCTATAGCCGCGTTTTTACAACCGCGGCTAAAGATTGGACCTAAAGCCGCGTTGTTTACACACGGCTATAGTCTGAGACCTATAGCCGCGTTTTTGAAAAACGCGGCTATAGGTTTTTTAAAAAACAAAAAAAAATAAAAATTCGGGGTGTTTTTTTTCCCAAGAAATTCAAAATTCAAACCAAAAATAAAATTCAAAATTAAAAGGAAACCCAGAAAATTCAAAATCAAATACAAACCCAAAAATTTCAAAATCAAACACAACATACTCACAATACAAACACACCTAAAAAATTCAAAATCAAACACAACATACTAACAATACAACCACAATTTGCTCCAAAATATAACACTAAAACCATTCAAGTACAAGCTCAGAAACACAAACCCATTTAAACATAAACACAATATCAGGGACACAATAGCACAAATTCAAAATTTTTAGCATTTTCTCCATTTTCTTACTAACTAAACATAAAATAACAAAAAAAAAAAAAACTAGATCTATAGAAAAATTAGTGACTGAGATGAAGAAAAAAAGAAGAAGTAGCTAGAAAGAAACAAAGAAAAAAAAAACAAAAAAGAGTTGTGAAAAAAAGATGCAGGGACTCCAAAGAAACAAAGAAAAAAAAAAAAAAAAAGAGTTACGTTGGAAAAATGAAGGAAGAAAGAAAAAGGAAAAAAAAAAAAAGAAGAAGAAGAACCTGAAGAGTTAGTGAAGAAGGAAGAAAGAAAAGGGGAAAAAAAAAAAAAAACCTGAAGATTTAGTGAAGAAAGGAAAAAAAAAAAAAAAAAAAAAAAGGGAAAGAGAGAAGAACCTGAGTGAAGCGTGAAGAATGAAGTAAGAAAAGAAAAAAAAAAAAAAAGAAAGGCACTTATATTGAGAGTGGGTAGGTGAGGATGCAGGTGGGAAAGGAAGGGGCACGTGAGAATTTTTTTTTTTTTTTTTTTTTTTGAGCCGCGTTTCTAAAAGCACAGCCAGAGGGGGGCCTATAGCCGCGTTTTTGGAAAACGCGGCTATAGGCCCCCACTGCTGCAAACTCCAGGCCTTTAAAATTAAGAAAATTAATTTGGCTGAGGGGGACCTATAGCCGCGTTTTTTAAAAACGCGGCTATAGGTCCCCTATGGCTGCTTTTCTAAGCGCAGCCCCAAGCCAGAAGGGACCTATAGCCGCGTTTTTAAAAAACGCGGCTATAGGTCCCCCTCTGGCTGCGTTTTCAAACGCAGCTCCAGGCCCCACTTTTAAAAAAAAATTATTCGGCTGGAGCTGTGTTTGAAAACACAGCTAGAGGAGGACCTATAGCCGCGTTTTCGAAAGACGCAGCTATAGATTATGTCTATAGCTGCGTTTCTTAAAAACGCGGCTATAGATCAGCTATAGCTGCTTTTTTTTATAAACGCGGCCAAAAAACGCGGCTATAGCTCGCGTTTTTTGTAGTGTGTTGTTGTTATTACTATTATTATTATTATTATTATTCATCTGATATACATGAAATATATGAATAAAGTACTTTCATATTTGCATATTTTGCCATATTTCTATGTTAATCTGTGATTGATTATAAACTTCTTTGTTTTATAGGTAATAAAAGCTTTACATACTAATGAGGATTAGTAGTTGAAGACAAGAACAAAGGAGAAAAAAAAAAAAAAATCTATTCCTCATAGTTTAAGTGCATGTCACCATGTGGAATTATAAAGTGGGCCGATTGTCAGGCCCACTTAAGAGATCCAAGAGCTGTGCGCGAAGCAAAGAAAAAGTGAAAACAAAGATTAAACCAAAGAAAAGAAGAGTTAGGCCGAGGAAGCAAAACCCCAAATATTCAAAACTCAAACTACTATTAGGCAAAGTCAACGTGGTGGGCTATGGAGTCGTCATTCTTAATTGCATTTATGTTTGTTGGAGACTGCTAGGGCTGAACGCCTGAACCTATAGAGAGGCTGTGGTTTTCCTCCATGACAATTATTTTTTAATATAATACTTAGTATTTTTTTATGTTTTCATTTAAATGCTACGAGGAGCTACATTTTTAATTATGGTTGAGGATGAATTCTTGTTAAAGATTGTCAATATTATTTTATGTGATTTAATTTTTCCCAGAGTAGTTGTTCATTAATGATTTAAATTGTTTTTACTTGATTTCAATTGACTAAGATAGGATTCTTAATATGAGTTCAATCGTTTTTTTCTTGATTTTCGATTTATTTTTATTTTTATTTTAAAATTGGATATCTATTGTGATTTGTTTGTCAACTTATATAATTGATGATTTGATTTTGAAACTGGACTTCTTTTGTGATTTGTTTATCAATTGCTATATTCATGACCATTAATTTTTCAACCAATCACAAATTGTGCACATCTTAACAAAATAAATTATAAAGTCTTGTTTGTTTCAATTTTTTTTTAATTTTAAATAAATACTATAAAATTTTAACCTATAGCGTCTGCTCCATGATAACTATTCTTTATTATCAAATCAAGACACTAATTAGTTTTTGGCAAATGATCATATCCACTTTGTCATCGATACAAATTTACATTTGTGAATCATTTTCTACAAACTAAAAATGTTGAGTTTACAAATTTCTTAAAAGGGAGGAAAATTCTCAGCCAATCACAAATTGTGGACATCATAATAAAGGAAATTAGTCTTGTTTGTTTTAGCTTTTTTTTTTAATATTTTAAATAAGTATGATAAAACTCCAACTTATAGCATCTGTAGGGGTGTAAAGAGGGGGAGGTCCATTCTCATATAAGGTCTGGCCCATCTGAGGTCAAACCAAACCATGGCTCACATCGGCCAGGTGAAACCTGGGAATAGCACCTCGGGAGTACTAGCTAACAAGAGGCAACCCTTGCCGATGATACACGCTAACGTCTGAAGATGCCTACAGGCCAAGCATAAAATCTAGCATCAAGTACAAGTTACCAAGTGAATCATTTTTTGACAAAGTTGTTATGCCCACCACTGTAGAATGATTTGACATTACAAATAGTAACATAGACCCAGGACCCCACTAGGATCCTAAAAGCAGGAGGTCCCACACAGGAATAGAGGGGACCTTTTAATGATAAGGGCTCCACTAGGAAGGGTGTGTATAAGGCTGGAGAAGATTTAGAGAGGGGGTTGGAACAAAATTTAAGGGAGAGATACACGAGAGAAAAGTGGTACACAATCTGGGGATTAGAGAGGTCTTGCTCGGACCTCAAATAGAAAGCTCATCTACTCAGGAGTCTTCTCGGCTAAGTCTAATTAGGAGTAGTACAACAATAAATAGAATTAGGGTACGATCCATCATTCAGAGAACCACCCTTGAGGTCCAATCAAGAATATAAGTAAATTAGGGGCCTAAATCCCAAAAAGCCCAAGGGTTTTTGGAGTAAAGGCACCATAACGTCCACTCCAAGATAATTATTCTTTATCATCTGATCAAGACACCAATTGGCTTTTGGCAAATGATCATACCCACTTTATTGTCAACATAAATTTACATTTATGAATCGTTTTTGACTTTGCAAACTAAAAATTTTGAGTTTACAAATTTCTTAATTGGGAGGAAAATTTTCGACAAATCACAAATAGTGCACATCATAACAAAAGTGATTACAAAGTCTTGTTTGTTTCAGAATTTTTATTTTTTTATATTTTAAATAAGTATGATATAATTTTAACCTATAGCATCTGCTCTATGATAATTATTTGTTATCATTAAATTAAGATATCAATTGACTTTTGGCAAATGATTATACCCACTTTATTGTCAATACAAATTTACATTTATGAATCATCTTCAAATTTGTAGACTCATAATAATTTTGCAAACTAAAAATTTTGAGTTTAGAGATTTCTTAATAGGGAGAAAAATTTTCAACCAATCACAAATTGTTCACATTGTAACAAAAGAAATTATAAAGTCTTTTTTGTTTCAACATTTTTTTAGTTTAAATAAGTACAATAGGATATCAAATTATAGCGTTTGCTTTATGATAATTATTTTCTATCATTTGATCAAAGATATCAATTGGTTTTTGGTGTAGGTTGGATTTGAACCTCAAATCTCTTATTTAACAACAATAAAATTTACAAGCTGAGGTATTTGAAATCCACACAATTTTTCAACTGAACCAAACTCCATGACATGCTTTTGGATTTAGAGATCTTTTACAAAGTGCCAAACATGGAAAATAATTCTTTAAAAAATTCAATAATTCAACCAAACACCAAAAAAATATTTTTTTCATTAATTTTTTTTTTCTAACAAAAGAAAAGCCATAGAAATAGAAATTATAATTTTCAGACTCGGAATGTTCAAAGAATTGGTAAAAGAAGAGGCTCAAGGACTTTAAGATCAAACCTAAGTTTGACTGAGGTCGAAACACAATAATGTCGTAATTAATTTAGTAATAAATTAATATGAAATAAATATATATATATATATATATATACAAATTAAAAATCTTGATTAAAATTTAAAAATATCTAAAGAGATTCAAGTATAAGAGCATTCGCATTGGTGAATGTAAAATTTTTAACTTTTAGCAACTTAAACGCCTACTTTTATCTATCTTATCATCCCACTTTACAATACACTTCACATCAATGGTTTTATTTTCCACTTTCATTTAAATATTCTTTCTTTATTATTTTTTTATTCTCTCTCTTTTTCTCTCTCTCTTTCTCTCTGTAAAGCAAGAACCATGAACAAACCCAACAAACCAACAGCCATCGGCCCACCACCACAACGACCTATCCAACCTAGCCACAGCCACCCAAACAACAACCAACACCACAACCAAAAAAAAAGTAGCCACAAAACAACAACCACCACCACAACCCAAAAAAAAAAAAAAACCCTCAAAGTAACAACCACCACCACAAACCCATCTCAACAACCACCATAAACAGCCACAAAACCATGCAACCCACCACCCTTGCAACCCACCATTGCCGCCATAAACGCCCAAAGCACTGCCACCACAACCGAATTTAACCAAGCAACCCACCATGGATCTTGACTAGGCCTAGTTGAGTGAGAGAGGTCCGGTTGAGAGAGAGAAGACAAAAAGAGAGAGGTTCAGTTGAGAGAGAGAAGAGATAAGAGAGAAGGAGAGAGGTCCACTTGAGAGAGAGAAAGGAGAAAGAAAGAAAAAAATGAAAGGGATAAAACTAAAACAATGAAGAGATATAGGTTTGTGAAGAGAGAGAAAAGAGTATTTAATTAAAGGGGGAAAAAGTGAAATAAAATATTATTTTTTGGATTTTATTATGAACTATAGTGATCTGCCATAGATAGCAGTTGGTAAATTTTTTACCAATAGCTACACCAATACAGCACCATTTTTGTGATGTTAATAGCTAAAATTAGTAAAATAGTTTTTTAACACCACCTGTAAGTGCACAATTGCACCTGGACCCAAAGACAACTGTGGGCTCAGGCCCAATGAGCCTTAAACAATGAAATTTGTAGAGTGTGGATTTGGAATCTAGTTTAAGGATGCTAGAAACTTGATAAACAGGCTAAGTTGTTAAAGTATTTGCAAATAACGAATGATTATGAGAAAGGAACTTCCTCGGACGTAAGCCGAGGACAATTTCTGTATTATTTCTCCTTTTCCTTTGAAGGTTACAATTCTGAGTCCCTATTTTGCTAAATGACCGATCCCCACGTTCTTTGGCCTCTACTCTTCTTAGATACTTCTTCTCTTGGTGCTTTATCCACGTGTTGCACAAATCTCCTCCTCCTCCCTGACACCACCTTCTTCAAGTGTTTAAATAGTAACCAGAAGGTTCAGTTCTACTGTTCAGGGGTCACTTCCTCATTAATGCGGCCAGGGAGGTAGGTGCAGGATCTTTAATGTGGAGGTGACAGCCTTTTCCTAAGATATTTCTCTAACACCGGTGCATCTAGAGGGTACAGGGATCCCCCTCTTAACCAACAGTCTTTTCCGAAACTCTGCCTTGATCTTTCTAGCGAATCTCCAAGTCCTCCCGGGTCTATCCGAGGAAAGATTTATCCTCGGATGCATCCTCGGACACTCGGCGTGTGGCCCGATTTGCAGTCCTAACGGCCTTTTAATCAAGAACTAATTGGCCCTTCTTGTCAGAGTCCAAAGGCCCAAATACATGCTCAGGTCCTTTTACTCCCCACACCACCAATGTTAATACTCATAGGCTTAAAAACAAAATACATTTCTAGAAATTTATTATATATTTTAAATAAGTATTTATCATTTAAAATATTTTTGAGTACAATAATCAATATAAAGAATTTTATGGTTAGTGAAAAATATTTTTTTACAAGTTTGATTATATTTTACCTACAAACAAACAAACACTTGAAAATGGGAAAAAATTAAATAAAGAGTAAGACTTAGTTACAGTATTTAGGTGTTATTACTTAGAATCTCTTTTTAAGATTCTGGTATATGGATTTTTTTCTCATGCGATGGAAGTGTTTTTTATTAGTTAGATAGCCAAATAGCTAAATCTTAAGAAAGAAATCTAAGAAATAGCATTTAAGGTATTGTACCTAAATTTTTTCCTTAAATAAATAGAGCTTAAATTGACTTGGATAAAGTAGATATGCAAGCGGAAGACTTCACCATTCAAATGTATTAGAAAACACATAAGATGTTAATGTATTAGAAAACACATAAGATGTTATAGAGAGAATTTTTTGAGGCAGATATGTCCCTTTCTAAATTAATCAAGAGTCTTATTTTCACAATAATATCTTGGTACTATTTATTGGAAATGATCAAGATAAAATTGCCATATTATAAAATAAAATAAAATAAATTGAAGTGATGAAAAAAATACTAATGTCATAAGAATTGAATTGTGGGGCCATAAAATTTACTACGTTCTTAGTTTTGTAGATGAATTTATTAGTCATATATATTTCTGCAATTTGGCATTTTTATAGTTTGGTCAAGTGGGTTTGTGGAAGCTTTTACTTGCCATGTGCTCTTGGACTTGTATCACTTATTTCAGGTGTTTATCATTTCACTTTTGAAGATGTGGAAAAATTAGAGATTCGATTAAATGCGTTTTTTAGTAGATCATTGTTTAAATTGTCTCATGCTTTGGGTTATTGGGACATGTATCTCTCTATAGGTTCATTCATTCTGTCTTTCTTCATTTATTGCAATTATTTAAGTTATTTTATATATTAATTCTGTCTGAGGTAGATCCTTTTTTTTTTTTTTTAATTTTAAATATTACTTATTGCTAAAACAGTACATCCTAACTGGAAGGATTGAGCACAGTTCGCGTTGGGTTGGATTCAGATCCATCCCGCACCCCTATCCAATATAATTGACCCGAAATCCTTCTCACTCACGCATTTAGGTGGGTTGGGTTAGATCTCGGGCGGGTATATTAGTTCTCTGCTTGGGTCTTTCTCGTAATATTTAAATAATTTTTTAAAGGATGTATTAACAAATTCTATGAAGTTATTTTATAAAAGACATAAAATAAAAAAAATATCATTAAAAAGCTGGTAAATTAGCCACAACAACAAAAGTAATATCTAGATGGACAGGTTCCATCTAATCCAAATGCGAAAAAGATAATTTTGCCGTCTTGGGTAAGGCATGAGCAACAATGTTTCCTTGCTTTATTGAATGAGAGAAAGAAAAACTCTTTAGCAAGCTAACAAAAAACAAAATGTCTATAATTAGGTGACCAAAGGAAGAGGAGAGCTTGACACCATGTTGCAAAGAATTAATAACGATCTCATAATCCCCTTCAAAAGAAGAGTGAGTATTTCCTTCCTCAAGTCATGAGCGAGTAACACGGTTCTCCTGGCAGTTACAGATTCCAGTATAACCACGGAGGGAGGCAATGAAATTTTCTCTAACACAGCTGCTATAATTCAAATAAGCACACCAATTCCAGCTTCATTCGTATCTTCAAACAAGGTACCATCGAAGTTTGTTTTAAAAGAATTCGGATGTGGGGGAGTCCAAGATTTCTTACCTGTGCATGTCTTCAGCTTCAGCCTTATGACTTGATTTTGACGAAAGCATCAAAGATAAGTTTTAACCGAATCAACAATTCTGTCCAGGGGAATCAAGTTTATTCTGTTGAGTCCAAATATACCGAGTTATGACAGAAAAGGACTCCGCCAACTGAGGCTTGTCTCGAATCATCATGGTTAAATCTAAGAAAGAACCCATAGAAGTTTTTGAGCAATCAACTTAGCTGAATTCCTTATCCCAGACTTGACAAAGTTTGTCACATTCCCATTGTACATGCATGCCAGTTTCCTCACCCTTATCACACAAATGGCAGGTAGTGTCCCAACAGATTTTCCTCTTGAGCAAATTCATTTTAGTTGGTAGAGAATTTGTACAAGCTCTCCACATGAAATGTTTGATCTTCCCTGGAACTTTGAGTTTCCAAATACTTGCCCAAATATGTTTTGGCATCTCAGGACTACAAGCCAACGTCTATCTCTCTGGTCCTCTTCACATAATACTTTGTAACCGGTTTTGACAGAATAATCTCCTTTACATAAGCTCACTAAAAGTTTAAAACAACTCATTGCGTATGTCAGAATGGCCTAAACCACAGCTTCCAGCAACACCTCCTTCCTCCCTTGAGATTAGAGTTCTTTCCAACCCTGAAACTTTCCCTAAACTCTATCTTTGATATTATTCAAGCTGGCCTTCTTATTTTTCCCCAGTACTGATAGACCAAGGTACTTTTTATATTGTTTTATCTCATGAACTCCAAGCAGATCTTTGATAGCATTCTTTGAGGCTTCTGAAAAAAAATTTCTAAAGAACAAAGTAGTTTTTTCTTGGGTAAACTACATATTTAGTCCCTAACTTTTACATCATATTTCAATTTGGTCATTAACTTTTTAATTGTGTCAATTTGGTCCCTAACCTTTTAATGTTATGTCAATTTAGTCATTGCCATTATATATTAGATGAAAATTGCTTACATGACAAACGGCCAAAATAAAATTTTAGTTTATTGTCATATCAACGGAAACTAATTTTTTTAATTTCGCCATTAGACACGTCATCAATTTTCATCCAAAAGATAACTATAGGGACTAAATTGACACAGTACTAAAAGGTTAGGGACTAAATTGACACAATTGAAAAGTTGAGGATCAAATTGAAATATGGTGTATAGGATAGGGACCAAATACGTAGTTTACCCTTTTTTCTTTATTAATTTGTTGACTGGAGGCTTTCTCATACACCACTAATATTTTTTGGATAGCTTCAACGTCTCCCATGTTTGCTTGGCAAAAGAGAATGCTATCGCCTGCAAAAAATAGGTGAGAAATTTTTGGATTATTCCTGCACAAAGAAAAACCTTGGATATCACCTAAATTAATAGCATGTTGAATAAGACCATTTAAGCCTTTAGAGCAAAAACTATAAAGGGATAAAGGATCTCCTTATCTAACCTTGAATATAAAAAAGTCTAAACTAATGAGAATACATTTGGTCCGGAGCTGGCGTAAAGCAGCTCTTTTACGCCACCAATAAGAATGCGCCACGTCAGCCAATAACTATAAAATTAATACACCTTATTACACACGATTATAACCCAAAAAAATATCTCAAAACTCAAGTGTACCTGATCCCTCTCATCTCTGTTGCTCTCTCCCTCTCTCATCAAAACCCAGCGCCGATCTGCCAGAGCTTCTTTAACCAAAGCATTTAAGCTTTATATTTCAGATTCTGACATATCATTTGTGAGCACTGGAAGGCCAAGCACAGATTGCATGTTTCCTTCTTTTTTTGACAATATAGAATCCGGATTGAGCCAGCAAACACAATCAACAAAACCCCCTAATCATTCTGTGCATCTAGCAACAAAAACCCCAACAACCCAACCAACAAAAAACCCAACAAATCCAACAAATTTTAGCAAAAAAGAAGAAGAAGAAACGAAGCCCCAAATGATGAAACAAAACATAAAACAGCCCCACCCACTCAGGCGCACACACACACACACTCATTCATCACTTATTATTGGAGGACTGTTTATTGTTAAAATCACTCATCTTCTTCTTCTTCTTCTTGTTGGTGGCAGATCTGGTAAGTTGGTGACGATGGTAGTGAATGAGAGGCCGATGAAGAGGAGGATCTTTGCCGATCTCTACGACTTCCATACCTTCCCCACCACTACCACCACCAACACCTAGGACGAGCAGCCCTTCAGAGTAAAGATGAGAGCTTTTCTGGAAAAAAACACTCACCGCACGCTCTCGCACTCCGCCGCCGTGCTTCCCGATTTTCTGGACTCAGTTGTTGGAGCATCATCATTGGGTGATGGCAGATCAGCGCTGGGTTTTGATGAGAGGGAGAGAGCAACAGAGATGAGAGGGATCTTGAGTTTTGGGATATTTTGTAGGTTATAATCGTGTGTAATAAGGTGTATTAATTTTATAGTTATTGGCTGACGTGGCGCATTCTTATTGGTGGCGTAAAAGAGCTGCTTTACGGCAGCTCCGGACCAAATGTATTCTCTAAACTAATTATAGCTCACTTTAATATTAATCATGCCGCATTATTTTCAAATGCAACTATTTTATTTATGTAATGCATTAGTATACTGCCAATATTATGCAGTTTGCAATGATATCAAAAAACTCTAAATACTATATTTTCTTCTAAAACAAAGTTTATATTAAAAAATGGGATTCAAATTTGGAATTAAGGTCTAATGGAGGAAGACTAGTTATGGAAACTTCAATTTAGACTTTCCGCCTAATTTCTTATTTTGAGAACACAGACACATCATTTCCAACAATGTAACAATATTTGTACATGTCAATTTGGAAAAAATAAAAATGGAATTTGAATAAAAAACAAATTCTCAACTTTTGATCTTAAATAACTTTAGAGAGCAAATAGAAAGAAGTATTTCTTTAAAGACAAAGTTTAGCTACAAAATGAGTAGTTAAAACATCAAAATAGGTATAGATTCTTTATGACTATTAGGATCCACAATAGCCATATTTTCTCAATAAATTCCAAATTTTAAACGCAATTTCATTTCTCTATCCTTTTTTATTTTTTAAATTTAAGTATATTCGGGTATTTGTTTTGAAACTTTCCCTTTAGTAAATGTCATATTTTTATTATTATTTAAGAAAGTTGCAAAGTAAACCTCTGAAGTTTGGAATTACTTAGATTTTACACCTTGAAATTTCCTTATGTTAGCAAAACTCACCCTTCCATTAGTGACTTGTCTACATGTTAGTTAAGTCACATTGCTGGCATTTGATGTGTATTATTTTCCAAATCAGCTTCCCAAAACTATGTTGATTCACACAACAAAGAGCACGGTTCGCAGCCCATGGAACGATGTAGTTTTGACAAAACTCAAAATTCAAAATCATCTGCGACAACCCTGTTCCACCAAAACTCATAACATTCGAAGGCATCTGCCAACATTTGATGTTCACCCACAAACTTGAAATATGCGGCCTTCTTTATCAGTGAATCCAAGTGATAAGGATGGTGTAACAAAATACTCGTGATACCACTGAGATCATGAATAGCCTTGGCAGCTTCAAATGCTCTCTGAGCTTGACCATAAGACGACGAGTGTACACTTTTGTAGTAAATTGAAGGTTGGACTGGGGAGTTTTTAAATGTTTTATCTTGCCATGTTTGGGTACTATATCTTATTTACAGTGAAAACAAGGCTGACTAGTTTTTTCTTTGCTGGGAGTGCTATTGTTGGTTCCTTCAAAGTTACACAAATTTTCCTGTGTCACTCTATCGGGGCCTGTTGTAATCGATCGCACCCATCCAAATTCGACATCTTAAGCCTCTTCTTCTTGTTCTTATTTGTGGGCCCCAAAAATTTTGATGATAAAAGTGGATCAGATCAAGCAGTGCAGATCAATCACTCCCACCTCTTCTATTTCCAGCTGGAAAGAGAAGAAAAGAGACTCCATTGTTGTTGTCGCCTTGGACCTTGATCTGGTCAAGCTGGAGCCGTCAACAATGGAGTTGATGTGGGTTTGTAGTTGTAAGTTTTGTGATCTATACCCCTTTATATGACATGTTAGCATGTCGGTTCCTTCTCGCAAAGGCAGAATGCGTGGTACTTAATCTCCCTTAAAGCAGTTTAGACTTAAATTGAGCATAAGCCTGGTAGTACACGGCTCATCTTGAAAAGAAGCAAAGGAGTCACCACCTAGGTATAGGTCTAGGAACCAAAGAAATGACTCCATGAAGGTTTTTGTACCAAACAAGATCCGGAGTTAGGGTACAAGATGGAAAGAGGTTAGACACTCCAAGCCTATCCAATGACCCAATCGTAGCTGGCCTTCCTATATCATTGCTTGATTTCAACAAGAGGTAGATTTATCCTAGAAATTCAAAAATGTGCATTTGCATTTAGACCTAGGTGTAGTTTACAGTTCATGTGAGAAGATATGGAAAGCGATGTAGGCATGTGAATAAGGGTGTAATCGGTCGGTTTGAATTGCAATTTGTCCACCGGACCGAAATTTTCGGTTTTACCAAATTTGGTACCAACACCGAACCATAAAAGAGGAGCACCGACACCGAACTGACTAGATTTCAATCGATTCGGTTTGGTCGGCTTTCAGTTGCTTCCAATTTCTTAGAAACCAAATAGATCAACAAAAAAAAAACCTATTTCCCTTTGCTTTTCGACATTTTCTCAACACCCAAACACCAAGCACCAAGCAAAAAAAAAAACAAAAACAAAAACAAAACAAAACTCAAAATCATGTATATATTCAAAGAACATACCAAAATAAGGAAAAAGTATATATTTCCCTTTACTTTCCCACGTTTTCTCAACACCCTAACACCAAGTACCAAGCAAAGTAGCAAACCAAAAAAAATAAAAGAGAGAGCTGTGGAGAAGCCCTGAAGCAGCATGAGAGAGAGAGAGAGAGAGAGAGAGAGAGAGAGAGAGAGGGAGAGAAACAAAGGCATGATAGAAAAAGAGAGGTGGGGAGAGAGAGAGAGAGAGAGGGGGGGGAGAATGGTTGCTACTGAAGTGAGAGAGAACAGAAAAATAGGGTTATAAAACAAACCCAAAATGACAGTTTTGGTATAATAAGAAGAGAAAAAATAAAAAGGATTTGCCTTGGGTCGAACTTGGGTTTAGTTGTGAGGACATGCGTGTCCTTGCCACTATGATACCATGATCTTTCTTGATATAATTTTGTACATATTAATATTTAATATATTTCAATTCGGTTTTGGTCGAGTTGGGATATTTGTGTGGGACACCAAAACCGAAATATTTCAGTTTCAAGAAATTAAAATCGAAACCGAACTGTACTGAAATTTAACTGAAATTTTGGACACGGTTCGGTCAATTTCTATCAGTGATTTTGGTTTTTTTTGGTTTATTACGCACTCCTACATGAGAACATGAAAGCAAAGAGGTAGTCATGGAAACGAAAATTGATTTATGGCAATGTACTCAAAGAAACAAGGCATGACATGAAAGACAACATGATAAGACAAACAAGTGTGTATTTGTATATCCAATAATGCATGTACACGAGTACGTGCATGTGAACACCAAATAGAGTTGTGAGTCTTACTCCAAAGGATGTTTAAGTCTTATAAGGAAAGATTATTAATTGAGGTGGAATCTTCATTAATTGACTTGTGTTAAGTCTTATAAGAGCTTTGTGACTTTTAAGGCTTAACAATGATTTGATTGATTAGGGTTTGATTCACTTCACTTCTGATGTTACCAATTAAGTTCAAATCAATTACCTTAATTAAAATCTTCCTTGAAATGCTTCCTTATATGTGAATAGCTAAATAGGTTCAAGTGAATTGAATGCTAAATAACTATTAACTTTAAGTTTAGAAAGTATTTAAGTATTTTGTATTTGAAATGTTTGCCTTATTTATCTCTAAGACCTTTAGTTGCCTTATGGTGTTTGAATTATAATTAAAGATTGGATGAAAGAGAAGAAAGAGAGTCAATTAGGGTTCGAAGATGGAAAAGGAAAGAAAAAAGAAATGTTTTTGGTATTTTACAATTAATGTCAAACAAAAAAGGAAACAAAGAAAAATAGAATATATACATTAAAGATGGATAAAAGTTAAGAAAACATAATGAAACATGGCATTAATGATAAATGAAACAAAAAATGCAAGAAATCTGATTGAGCTCAAATTTGCGTACGAACCTACGCCGTAAGAAGGGTGTGTACACATTCTTCTACTAGCGTATGCACTTAAGACTCAAGGCAGATTTTCATAAAACAACTAAAACAAGAACCCTAGCTGCATGAAAAGTGCGTACGCCAGGATATCGATGCGTACATGTCTTATCCTGTTCTTACGCATCTCGAGGAAAATTAGGGTTCTTATATGCTCTTTACACAAACAGTAGAAATGAACAAAATTTAAGACAGTATGAAATATTTACATGCAAAACAACAAAAACATAATAGAAATAAGAATCAAGGAGGAAAATGTGGGCCATGGAAAAGATCCACATCTCCTCCTCATAGCACTTGTAGTGATGTAGTTTTAACTGGCCCCTCGGGCGAAATTTACTATTGTAGTTGTGTATGTGGGAGGATGACTTGAGTAACTTGATTAGGGTTTACTAAGAGGCACTAAGTGATGGTATTTGGAAGCTTGAACCAAACTAGAATTTGAATATGGACGAGAAAAAGATTACCTTCAAATCAACAACGATCTAAAGATCAATCTAATGCTAAGCCATTTTGCCTTTCTAGCCTTAAAACTTTAGGTTTATGAATAATTTGGGAATTTTGGCAGAGTTTTGGTAATACATAATTTTCTAACCCCTTTGGATGTTAAAAATGGGGATATTTATAGGGGAAATGGGTAGCTAGGGTTTGATGGCATGTTTGGGCTTCCTGTTGATCAGGCTAGTCACCCTAGAATCTCATCAAAATGGAAATTTAGTGATTTTAGGTTTTTTTTTCTAGAGAGTGCGTACACCATTCTTTCAGGGTTGGCTTGTTTTTGGTTTGGCGCATTTGATGTAACGGGGTTGTATGGTTGTGGAATATGGGTGTCTGATCCTTAGTGTATGCACTCTTTGTAAGCCTAGGCCAAATTAAGTCAAAATTGTCTTTTGGAAGCTTGAACCAAACTAGAATTTGAATATGGATGAGAAAGAGATTACCTTTAAATCAACAAGGATCTAAATATTAATCTAATGCTCAGTCATTTTGCCCTTCTAGCCTTAAAACTCTAGGTTTATGTATTATCTGGGAATTTTGGCAGAGTTTTGGTAAGACGTAATTTTTTGACCCCTTTGGATGTTGAAAATGAGGATATTATAGGGGAAATGGGTAGCTAGAGTTTAATGACATGTTTGGGCAGTTTATTAATCAAGCTAGTTGCCCTAAAATCTTATCAAAATTGAAATTTAGTGATTTTAGGCTTTCTGTCTAGAGAGTGTGTACGCTGCAAATTGGGTGTGTATGCATTAAATACCTGGCATACGCACTCTATGTAAGCCTAGGCCAAATTAAGTTAGAATTGTCTTTTGGGCTTTGGGTTTCCTACATATTTTCATAATTGAGCTTGAGCTTGGACTGTATTGGGTCATGTTTAAGTTTATCATCCTCATTGGGTTCCACACACGGTGCTGATCATTTTGGTAGCGATTTGATTTCTGTCATTAGGACCAAGAGACTTGGATATAGGTTAGAACGAAATGGGATGTCTATAGTAGTGAGCATTGACAAGTCTAGGTATGTGAATTGGGAATGAGTTTAGAGTTTTGGTGAAACTAGGTTGTGCATGCCCAAAATCATCTCCCACACGATAATGGGGTCACAATTTATTTATATATGGCTCTATCCTACCAATTTAGGCCCTAAATGTGTATTAGTCCCCTCCCCAAGTTTTCCTATGTATCCCAGCGTCTTCTCCCTATATATCTTGCTCTCTTGCCTTACCCTTCTCCCTAAAAAAAGTCCAACCCCTTGCACTCTGACCTCTACCCCTTCTTATAGTCCCTTCTTAGTGGTGCGGCCATCATTACCTTCTCCATTTACCCACACATTCCCATTCTCACCAGAATCGCAAAGGATCGTCACAAATTTAGAGGATTCCCTTGGAACTTGTTCCAGACGCCGGATAGTATTCGAGAGTAGATCCCTTCTAGAACCACTAATTCTCGGTTACTGATCTTGCTAGGGTTATGCCTCACCCGATTTCCTTTGTGGTCGGTCTACTCCCTACCGACCTCTTAGGAAATCCTTGGGTACCGCCGCCCTAACCCCCAGTCCATAGTTAGATATCGGGCCCATTGTGATAAAGCCCGGGGTTAGCCCCCGTGTGTATCGGGCTTACATCGCCCAATCAGCTTCATGCTTCATGTTGGGCCTTATCCAGGTGGATATGGGTTTAGGTCAAGTACGGGTTGACCCAACCCAAAATCAATCAAGTTGGATATGGGTTGACCAGATATATTTTATTTATTTTGGGTCTGAAAATTATGGGTTAGGTTTTCGTATCCAATTTGGTCAGGTCTACCTTTTGTTTTTTTTTTTTATCATAGTTGTAAAGGTCATTAGTCATGAATAAAACAACATTGCTTATATTCCATAAAAAAAATCACAAAATATCAAGTTCAGTTTGTGAAAATGTTTTTTGTCATTGATCTTATTGTTCTGCATTTGATATTGCCTGGGTATGCAAGTGATCCCTACGACGCTGTGATTGTGAGCAATAATAACATGGGGTAGCTTGTCGAAGCAAAGTCTTTTTTTTTTTTAATGGATATACACTCTCACACACACTTGGCCATAATTTGTACTAATTTATCAATTATCAATGTGGATCGAATTACATTACTTATATATGAGTCTACCATTGGTACTTAATAAAAAGAAATTCAATCACTGCTTATCTTATATTTAAGTTGTGTCAAAGTGAATGAACAAGTGTGTGGTCCCAAGTGGGTTCCAGTTAGCTCAAATGATAAAATATTTTATTCTCAACTAAAAGACCTAGGGTTCTATTCCAGCACACACCAAAAAATCAATTAGTGCTTTTGTCTGATGATAAAAATCAATTATCAGGAGCAAACAAGAGATGGCAATTTTGCCCCGTGTGGTTTTCCCCCCGCACGGCAAAAGTGGTGGGGCGGGGATGGGGCGATATTTTAATCTCGCATCACAGGACAGGGCAGGGATGGGTTTAAACTTTTTAGACCCACCTTGCCTCACTTTGATAATGATTATAATTGTAAAATTTTCATACTCTAAAACTCTACTATTTAAAAAAAACATATCAATATTAGCGTATTTTATTCTACCCAACATGGCTCTCTACCTTTATTTTGTTATGTGTTATACTATGAGTTTTTTTTCTTTTATAATATTATTAAATTTTTACTAAAAATTAGTTTGATTTGATAGGATAAATTTAGTTATAATATAAAGTATATTTTTATTAGTGAAACAAGTTTCATTAAAAAAAATTGTAATAGTTGTAAGGCAAGTTAACAAAAAGTAGAGTTTTACGGGAGTGGGGAAGAGTTTCGCAGGGCCCTAAAAGGCGGGGATGGGGCAAAACAAAACCTTGTAGAGCAGGAGTGAAAATTCCATCCTTTGACCCTGCCCCGTCCACCCTTTGCCATCCCTACCAATAGGAAAAACTGTCTTAAAAAATATATTTAAAAGAAAAATAGTATGGTCCTAGACTTTGTACTGCCCTTCGTTCAGGTCAACTATATTGTAAATGACATGGCCTAATCCTTGCTATCTAACAGCACGCCACCAGCCTAACAAGCACTTCAAATGCTCCTTCCAAATATCCGTGTCGTGATTGTGTTACATTGGGGACAAGGAAACAGATAAAAGAACTCGTCGAGTCTTCTTATCTTGGGGCTGCATGTATAATTGATGCTAGTGTTCTTAGATAAGGCGAGGGGTAAAAAAGATTTTAAAGTTTGAGTTAAGGTCCGGCATTTTTAAGCCTCATCTCGTAGAAGCAGCATAATCATAAAACATGTCTTGTAGTTCGACTCACCCGACAGGGCCTGTTTGTGCAATTATGTAGCTCACACAATTTATCAAAATAAATAAATAAAACATGTCTAGGTGTTTGATTCAATTCTAAGTTAAATTACAAATTGCACCTTTTAACTTTGTCTAAAATTTAATTCAGTCTTGTAACCTCATTTTCGTTTAATTCATTTATCTAAGTTTCAACTTTATTCAATTCAGTCTTTCCGTTCAAGAATAGATGTCAAATTTATTCAATTTAGTCATCCCGTCCACTTCCGTTAACTTTTCTTAAAATTCAAATTGGTCTTATATAAGAATATTTTAGGCAAAAACACCATTTTGGTCCCTACATTTTAGGGTCATAATCAATTTGGTCCTACATTTTGGTAGGAGTCAATTTGGTCTCTACTGTTAGCTCACTAACAGAAAATGCTTACGTGGCTAATAGTATGCATAGTTGGCACACTTCATGCCTACGTGGCTTATAAAATATTATTAAAAATGACATGTAAGTGATTGAACTGAAAAAAAAAATCGGAATTAAAAAGATAGAAAAACAAAAATGAAAGATCATTTTCAGATTTTCTTGTACTTTCTTGTCAACCAAACACCAAACTCAAACCCAAATTTAAACAAACAGCAATCCAAAGGTTTCGTCTTCCTCCTCCCACCATCTGTTTCTCTTTCTTTATCTCACTAATCTCTCTTCCTCACTTGCAAACCCAAAGCTCTCACTCTATAATCCACAATTGAACCCTCTAATGTTGAAGCACAAATCGGCCTCCATAGCCAAAGTCCTCACTCACTCTCTTCCCTTCTTTGTTTCTCACCCTCTCAATCTCGATCTCTACATAGTCCGGAGCTCACCAAGCAAGTCAAAGATTTGAACCCAACAGTGGTGGGATGTCATCCGTTTTAGAATATATAGCTTTTACATAGGGTTTGAGAGAGATACGTTGGAGGGAAGCCATATGTGCTTATGCCTAAGAAAGAAGAAGAAAAACTTTTTTTTTTTGGCCCTGGGTAAAGACAAACCTAGTTAGATAGATATGGCTTTGTTCAAAATTGCTTGTGTTTTTGGTAAATTTGTTTTAGTTGCTGGTTGATTTTCGTTCAGATCTAGTCCAAATCTCAGTTTGAGGTTTTTTTTTTTTTGTGTTTGGTTAGCAAGAAATTGTAAGAAAATTTGGGATTGATCTTTCATTTTTGCTTTTCTATATTTTCAATACATAAATACATAAATAAATTGGTTTTCGTTATTTTTTTCAATTTAAATGCTTGCATGGAATTTTTTAATGTTTATTAAAAATTTGAATAATATTTTATAAGCCAAGTAGGCGTGAAATGTGCCAACTATGCACATTGTTAGCCACGTAACCATTTTCCGTTAGTGAGTTGGCCGTAAGGACCAAATTAACTATAGGTTAAAAATAACAGAAACTAAATTGACTGCTACCAAAATATATGGACTAAATTGACCACGACCTCAAAATGTAGGGACCAAAATAGTGTTGCTACCATTATCTTAAACATTTTTTTTTTATGTGTGTGTGTTGGAGGGGGTGGGGGGAAGGAGGAGGAAGGGGGTGTTGCTCCCCTTAAATGATAAATAGGGGTTAGCTATTCACAAGCTTGTGCCCCACTAATGACAAATAGGGGTTACGTATTCACAAGTTTGTGCCCTATTAAATTTAAGTATATTTGGGTCTTTGTTTTCAAACTTTCCCTTTAATAGATGTCATGTTTTTATTATTATTTTCAAACTTCCATATCTTGGAAGGATCTCCACCCTTCATGGTAATAAATATTAATGCATTTTTTCTTTACCAAGTTAATGTCTGACCGTGATTAGGCAATTATTTTTGGGGCTTTTTCATTAGTTTAGTGATTGACATTAATGAGAGAAATTAAATCCAATAAATATGAACATTTAAAAATTAATGCTGTAGTGCAGTACTTTGGGGATGAATATACAATACTCCCGGAATATCATAAATGCCACTAATTAAATTCATGATGGGACTCACAAGTCATGTGAGAGGAAAGAGTATTCATTTATGGTACTTCCGAAGTATACAATAATTTTTCGTACTTTGGGGGGGGGGGGGGGGGACAAATAAGTAAATGAATGACAATATATCCAATGAATGTAGGGAATTAATTTTGGAAAAAGGGGCGAGGGAGTTTTTCATGGATGTAAATTTAAATTGTTTGATTTTCTCATTAATTAATGAATTTAGGTTTGACTTGTTCGTGTGGATTCTAGTAAGCTCAATTGGTAAAGTCTTTGATGGTTGAATAAAAGATCTTGGGTTCAATCCCTGCTTACACTAAAACCCAATTGGCATCTTATCTTAATTTACTTCAAATAAGAGATCTTGGGTTCAATTCTAAATTTTTAACTCGATTTCATCTCTTTATCATTTTTATCTTATTTTATTTAAATTTTTGTATATTTGGGCCTTTGTTTTAGAAATTTCTCTTTAGGAGATATGTCTTTATTATTATTTTCAAACTTCCATGTCTTGGAAGGATCTCCTCTCTTTATGGTAATAAATATGAATGCATTTTTTTCTTCATCAAGTTAATGCCCTATCCTGATTAGGCAATATTTTTTTGGGCTATTTTACCAATTTAGTGATTGACATTAATCAGATAAATTAAATCCAAAAATTATGAGCGTTTAGAAATTAACGCTAGAGTGCAAGACTTGGGGGGGGGGGGGGGGAAGGGGGGACCATTTCATAAAGGGGAGGAGTTAGGGGTGGGTGCAAACTTGTAAATACAAGAAAAATACTTAAATAGTCCCGATTTAATTCTCAGGACCATTTCATGAAGAAGGGGAGTTAGGGGTGGGGGCGCAAACTTGTAAATACAAGAATATCTAAGTATTTTTCTTGTATTTACAAGTTTGTGCCCTACCCCTAGTAGGGCTTCGGGACTATTTAAGTTTTTTCCTGTATTCAATTAAGTTTTGTAACTTCACTTTTACTCAATTCAAGGGCAATTCTTAAAATAGTTCTAAAGTAGTGCTACAGACTCTCACATAAGGGGTGGGCCCCATAGTGAGTTCTACTTATAGGGCCCATCCCCTATGTGAGAGGCCGAAGCACTAAAACAATTTAATTCTCAAGACCATTTCATGAAGGAGAGGAGCTAGGGGTGGGGCTTAAACTTGTGAATATAAGGAAAAAACTATCGTGCTGGAGCACTAGGGAGGAGTTAGAGGTGGGGCTTCGAAACTATTGAAGTTTTTTTTTCTATATTCACCAGTTTGTGTACCACCTCTAGCTCCTCCTCCCCTTCATGAAATGGTTTAGAGAATTAAATTGAATTAGACAGGGGCGGTTTGATGCAGTTGAAGGCCTAAGGCGAAAATTGATTATCTTGTTTTAAATGCAAAATTACTACTAATTAACATGAACTACGTAGAATTTTTTTTTGTTTTTAGACCAAAAAAATTGACAAAATTTTCATACTTGTTGATGTGGTAGATTGATAGTGGTAAGTAAAAGAGTAGTGTTAGTGGTAGACTTAAATGAGAACTAGTAAAAGTTTGCTAACTAAACTCATATTATTATTCTTTTTTTTTTAGAAGTACAACATTAACGATATTTTTTACAACAAATTCTAGGTTTTAAGTTGTTTTTTGTTTTCTATTTGAAAATATCACTATAATTATTTTTTTTTTGCTATCAATAACAGGCTGTAACAACCTGTAACTTGGCATTAGTTGTAAAAGTGTTGTGAAAATATTGTGAACGTTGCATTTTTCTCTATTCTTTTTTTCATTTAGTAAAAAAAAAATTATTTTATATATTGATTATAAATAACTCTATTGGGTAAAATTTGGGGGCCTTTTTTTACTTGGGGCCTTAGGCGACCGCATCTCTTGCTCCACTGTTCAGTCGCCCTGTTTAGACTTCCTAGTCCTCTCTTTTCTTTATTTAGTCCCTTATTCTCCTTCATTATATCTCAATCAACCACTTCTAATTCTATACTTTTTCTCTCCTTATCATAGAGCAGTCGGTTAAGAAAAACACCAACACTCAAACATGGAATTCCATATCTCGAACATGGATAGCCTCAAGTTTGATCATGATCATGAAAACAATTCTCACATCATCACTAACCCTCTAGACCCACAAGAATTTAGGAGGCATGGCCACTTGATCGTAGACTTCATTGCAAATTATTACCAAAACATAGAAAAGTACCAAGTCCTAAGCCAAGTTAAGTCAGGTTACCTTCGAAAACTCTTGCCAGAATCTGCCCCCTACCATGCTGAACCAATTGAAACCATCCTCCAAGATGTGCAAAAATATATTATGCCTGGGATCACACATTGGCAGAGTCCTAATTACTTTGCCTACTTCCCTTCAAGTGGTAGCGTTGCTGGTTTTCTTGGAGAAATGCTTAGCACTGGCTTTAATGCAGTTGGGTTCAATTGGATGTCATCACCTACAGCAACTGAACTAGAGTGCATTGTCATGGATTGGCTTGGAGAAATGCTTAAACTACCCAAGTCTTTCCTTTTCTCTAGCAATGGTGGGGGTGTATTGCAGGGGACTACTTGTGAGGCAATTTTGTGTACACTAACTGCAACGAGGGATCAAATGCTAAGCCAATTTGGGAGAGATAAGATAGGCAATTTGGTGGTTTATGGGTCCAACCAGACTCATAGTGTACTTCAAAAGGCAGCTCAAATTACTGGAATCTACCCAAAGAATTTCAAAGTCATTAAGACTACAAAGTCAACATTATATGGGTTATGCCCAAACTCTCTGAGAGCTACAATTCAATCAGATGTTCAAGTTGGGCTAGTACCTTTGTTTCTATGTGCCACAGTGGGGACAACTTCAACAAATGCCATTGATCCTATTAGAAATACTAAATAATTGTATTGTATTTCTCACAGAAAGAATATACATGAATGTCTTTATATAGGAGGCATATGAGTGCAGTACAAGTAAATGTGAGTGTAGTACAAGAATGTGTGCTATACAAGTAAACTAGTTGGGCCTAAAGCCTACAACATTATACATGTTAACAGCCCCCCTCAAACTTAAGGTGGATGTGCGACCAACTTGAGGTTGTCAACCAAAGTACGAAGGTGTCCCTTAGGATGTGACTTGGTGAAGATATCTGCAAGTTGATTTGTAGAGGAGACTGAGATTAGCTTGAAAGCACCATGGACAAGATGATAGTGGATAAAATGACAATCGATCTCGATATGTGTAGTCCATTCATAGAAGATATCATTGTGAGCAATATGAATGGCACTCTTGTTGTCATAATAAAGAGGAGTAGCAGAGGATGTAGACACACCTAAGTCTTTGAGAAGCCATCATAGCCAAAGAAGCTCAGATGCGGTATCAGCAAAGGCACGATATTCTGCTTCAATACTGGAACGGGCCACATGAGTTTGTTTCTTGCTTCGCCAAGAAATCAGAGAAGAACCAAAAAGAAAGAAATAACTAGTGGTGGACCTATGATCAGTGGGATCTCCTGCCTAATCAGCATCAGAAAATGCACGGAGAACAAGAGGAGACTGAGCAGACTAGAAAAGACCATGGAAGAGAGTGCCCTTTAGGTACCGAAGAATGCGCAAAACAGCAGCATAGTGAGTCGATCGTGGAGTAGCCAGATATTAGCTCACCTGGTGAACAGCATAGGAAATTTCTGGACGAGTAACAGTGAGATAAACTAGGCTGTCAACTAAGTGTCTGTAAAGAGAGGGATTAAACAATGGTTTCCCCCCTAAGGGAGTCAGATGCGCATTAAGCTCAACTGGAGTGTCAACAGTCTTGCTATCAGTGAGTCCAGCTCTAGACAAGAGTTCAGAGGCATACTTGGCTTGAGTAATGTAAAGCCCATATGTAGAATGAGTGATTTCAAGACCTAAGAAGTAGCTGAGATGTCCAAGATCTTTCATCTCAAACTGTTGACTGAGAAAATCCTTGAGTTCTTGAATGCCACTAAGGTCATCACCAGTTATGATCATATCATCCACATACAGGAGAAGTAAAATAGTGTCTTTGTCAATGCGACAAAGAAATAAGGCAGAATCATAATGACTGGCCATGTAACCCAAGCGAGAGATGGTAGAGCTGAATTTGGCAAACCAAGCTCGTGGAGCTAGTTTAAGGCCATAAAGTAGTCGAAGGTGACAAACCTTGTTTGATTCAACAGAGAGACCAGGAGAAGGTTGCATATAAACTTCTTCACTTAAATTTCCATTAAGGAATGCATTTTTGACATCCATCTGGAAAAGATCCCATTTACTGGCAGCAGCAACAACTAAGAGGGCACGAACAGATGAGATACGAGCAACCGAAGTAAAGGTCTCTTCATAATCAATCCCATACTCCTGTGTAAAACCTTTTGCCACAAGACGAGCTTTGTAGCGCTCAATGGACCCATCAAAGAGAGTTCTAATCTTGTAGATCCACTTACAACCAACCACAGATTTCCCAAGGGGGGAGAGTGACCAAGTCCCAAGTATGATTTTTAGATAATGCATCAAGTTCCTCTTTCATTGCAATCTGCCATAAAGGGTCAGTGGAAGCCTCACGATAGGTGTAAGGCTCGTGCAGTGTAGCAAGGACAGTGTAACAATGATAGTCAAGTAAATGTGTAGGAATTGACCTTACCCGAGTTGAGTGACGAGGTGGAATGTCTTGTGCATGATCTTTAAGCAGAGCAGGAGTAGGGGACCCAAGATCAGGAGTAGGGGACCCAAGATCAGGGTTGGGTAGCTTGTCTTCGACCTGTTCATCTTCCACCTATTCATTAAAGGGGGAACTAGGAAAGGGATCAAGGATATCTAGAGGGTGGACAGAAAAGTCTACAGGAGGATCAAGAGCAGCTACAGAAGGATTAAAAGCAGCTATAGGAGGGTCAGGAGCAGCTACAGAAGGAATATGTGTCTCATCTGGAAATAGATCTAAGACAGAAGTGGAAGATAGAGAAGCACGGAGACGATGAGAAACAGGATCATAACACCGATACCCCTTTTGAGTTTCGTCATAGCCAAGAAAACAGCAAAGTCTTGACCTAGGCTCAAGTTTGTTATGCTCATGTGGCTGAAGAAGAACGAAACAAGCAGAGCCGAATAAGCGAAAGTGGTGATAGTCTGGAGGTGACCCAAAAAGGCGCTCATATGGAGTTTGATTTTGGATGACAGGACTAGGAATGCGATTAATAGCATGAACAGCATGAAGAGCAACTTCGCCCCAAAAAGGAGCAGGAACTTTGGCGAAGAGAAGGAGAGCACGAACAGTGTCAAGAATATGACAAAGTTTTCGTTCAGCTCTACCATTTTGCTGAGAGGTACCTGGACAAGTTAGTTGATGAACAGTGCCATAGGAATGCAAAACGGCTTGGAAAGCATATTGAGTGTACTCAAAAGCATTATCAGATCGAAAAATTTTGATACGTTTGGAAAATTGAGTTTCAAACATTTTTGCAAAATTTGAATATACTTGCAATAATTCAGAACGATATTTCATGTTAAAAATCCAACTATAGCGAGAGTAATCATCAACAAAGACAACAAAATATCGAGATCCACCAATACTAGAGACAGAGGAAGGTCCCCAAACATCAGAATGAATAAGGTCAAAGATATCAGTGGATATTGATTCACTAGTATTGAAAGGCAAAGCTGGTTGTTTTCCTAACTGACATGAAACACAATCAAAATTTTCTGTAGACACTGAACCTAACAAACCTCTAGAAGCCAATTTTTGTACACGAGAAAAAGATGCGTGACCAAGACGAGCATGCCAAAGTGCAAGAAAAGGAATAGAAGAAACTACAGCAGCTGCGGCAATGGAAGCAAGAGCAACAAGTGGAAGACGAATGTTGTCCATGGGAAACATACACCCAACTCTGGGACCGGTCCCTAGCTCTTATCCCGTCCTTAGATCCTGCACAATACACCCAGAATAATCAAATATAATTCAATAACCCAACTCAGCTAATTGTCCCACAGAAAACAAATTGTACGAAAGGTCAGGAACATTAAAGACCCCAAAAACTGAGAGGTTGGAGGTTGAAACGGAACCTATATTATGACTAGACATTATGGAATCATTTGCTGTGTGAATAGTAAGAGGGTGTGGTGCAGGTTTAAGTTCAGAAAATAAGGACGAGTGAGGTGTCATGTGATTGCAACAAGTAGAATCCATAAGCCAAGAGGAAGGAGACATACCGGATAAAGCTGAGAGAGAAAAGGAATAAGATGCATTACCAACCATACGAACGACATTGGTGATGATGTTTTTAAGGTCATCTGTGGACAAGGTGAAAGTGCGACCTGAAGACTTAAACTGTGCAGAGATGGGAGCCATTGGTTGGACACTCTCAGCGTTAGCAATAATGGCAGTAGAAATTGAAACAGCTGATTTATTGTACTGATAGCAAGTCTCAATATTATGGCTAAAACGTTTGCAAAAATTGCAAAAACGTTTGCTGGATTGTCGGCGACGATTGTTGCAAAAGGAAGAAGATCTGTCCTTATTCTTCATTTAGAAGCAAAATATGCAAAAATGGATTGTAAAAATGAAATCTACGCGAAAAACTGGGTAAGGAGCACCTGGACTACAAAAAAGTCAACCTTAGAGAAAAGTCAATGGTCAAAGTCAACCTTCAAGTCAAAGTCAACGCGGGTCAACGATGACGTGGCGGGTGACGTCAGTGGTACGGATGGACGATGATGTCAATGATGACATGGCAGTGATGACGTCACCTAGGACTGACGTCAGCAGGTGCAGACTGGCGCGTGGCAACGCGTGAAGAAGGATGTCGGCGCGTGGCAGCGCGTAGTAGCGCGTGGGCGCGTGATCTTCAGTGCAGCATCTTTGAGCAGCGCATGAGGGCGCGTGCGGGCTCCGATGGCTTCACGGCTTCCACTAAGGTGTAGATCGGTGCAAGACGATCTCAGTGGTACCTGAATAAAATTGATTGGAGCAAGAGTCGCGGTGGTGTGGAAAGAGGCAGTGGTCTTTGCAGTGTGAAACTCCTTAACGATGGCTACTATAGGTCCGGAACCCAAGGATGATGTCTGGAAGACATCGGAGGTTCAATGGCGATAGGCTGCGGTAGTTTTTGTAACGGCAGAAGCGATGTTGAGGATAGAGTAACACCAATAAAAGACAAGACTACTAAGAAAAAGGTCAGAGCAGTGGCTCTGATACCATGTTAGAAATACTGAGTAATTGTATTGTATTTCTCACTGAAATAATATACATGAGTGCCTTTATATAGGAAGCATATGAATGCAGTACAAGTAAATATGAGTGTAGTACAAGAATGTGTGCTATACAAGTAAACTAGTTGGGCCTAAAGCCCACAACATTATACATGTTAACAGATCCAATAGGGCCATTATGTGAAGTAGCGAAAGATTTTGGCATATGGGTCCACATTGATGCTGCGTATGCCGGAAGTGCTTTCATTTGCCCAGAGTTTCGGCATTTCATTGATGGGATTGAGGGTACAAACTCATTTTCTTTGAATGCACATAAATGGTTCTTTACAACTTTGGATTGTTGTTGCCTTTGGGTGAAGGATCCAAGCGCCTTGATAAAATCGCTCTCAACTAATGCTGAGTTTTTGAGAAACAAGGCCAGTGATTCAAAACAAGTAGTGGACTACAAAGACTGGCAAATAACCCTAAGCCGAAGATTCCAAGCCATGAAACTGTGGCTTGTGCATAGAAACTATGGGGTGGCAAACCTTAGGAACCTATTAAGAAGACATGTGAAAATGGCCAAGCTTTTTGAAGAACTTGTAGGCCTCGACAGTCAGTTTGAGATTATAGCCCCTAGAAACTTTGCTTTGGTCTGCTTTAGGGTTTTGCCTTCGCCAAAAGGTATGGATGGAAATGAGAAAGGTGAGGCTAAACAAGTGGAACGTGCAAATGAGCTAAACAAGAAGCTGCTTGAGTCAATCAATGGGTCAAGCAAAGTGTACATGTCTCCTACTGTGGTTGATGAAGCATACATTATTCGGTGTGCCATAGGTGCGACACTGACAGAGGAAAGACATGTGACCATGGCTTGGAAGATTATTCAAGAGCATGCAGATACTTTACTCAGCAAATACTAATTATGCATATATATATGAAAAACCTGTATGTCCTAAGTTTTCTTTAGTGCAACACTACAATACGTGATTTTCATTTGTGCGTACCCAAATACGGTTAGTGGGCCTAAGAGTTATTTGAGCTCACAATCTATTTGTATGGTGGGCTTTTGGATTTCCTTCTATGGGTGATGATGTGCTCGGCTTGCCCACTCCTATAGCTGACCTCTTACTCTGATACTTTCCTTTCTTTTCCTAGGCGATGACTCTTTAGTTCTGCCAATTTTTTCCCATAATTTCCAACCCTTTCAACTGAGTTCCCCTTGCCTATTTACAGCGAAAATTAGTGGGGTGATCATCATCATTCCCCTGTTGGGTGGAATGAAAGGTCCAATACCTTATCCCCTAGGTATAGGTTTAATGGTGAGTGGGGAAGGTGGCATTGGCATTGGAACTGGCACCACCGTTGGATTTGATGCTCGGCAGGGGCGTTCCCTAGGCAATGGAAGGGAGGTCCAATACTGTTTTGCCTAAGTAGATGTTTGGTGATGGGAGGGAGAAAACGATAGTGGCATTAGGACCAGCCCCGCTCATAAGTTATGTGCTCGGCAGGAGCACGCCACAGGCTACTCCGTGCGCTCCGAGCTCAAAACTGCTCGAACGGCATATGCGTTACCATGTGTGATCAGTGCAGGGCTCTTATACGTGTTAGTCTTCATGGGCCTCAGGTTGATTGGGCTTGACGAGGGGTAAGGCCCGTACAATAGCCCCCCCTTAATTCATGCTCTGCTTTCAGGTGATGAATCAAGGATCCCAGGCAAGTCGTGGTAATGGCTTCCCGCGGACGCGTACTCTCTACACACGGCCAGGGCGATCATCATAGAAGATTTCTTGAAAATGGCGTTGTATTAGGTCGTCACGTCAGTAATTATTATTTGGTAGTTGGTGAACCGTCCGACGGTTTGTGAACCGTCTGTCGGTTCTTAAATTGTGCCCATGCGTGTGGGGAAGTTATCCAAGAAAGGGATTTGGGAGGGTTTTCCTGCTCCTGGCCTCATTAAATGCCTCAGAGTCCTATAAATAGCCCATTCTGGGCTCCTCTTACACTTTTTGCGTTCCTTTCACTCCTATTCCTTCCCTTGCCGAGCATCCCTCTCTTACACAAAACTTCTTCTTCAGTTCTTCACTCCCTAGAGCCCAAAGTAAGTTTTCTCTGCCTCTCTTTCTTTTTCAATTCTCTTCTATTTCATACTATAGAATGGGGTTCTCTCACCTACTTACCCCTAGGGCTGCCTTGGCTAGTTTTAGAGAGACCTTTGGCGTCCCAAGGGATGTCGACGTTGCGTATTGCAACGTGGGCGACCTCAAACTTCAGAGGGCTGCTGACTCGAACGCAGCGTTCTTTCCGCTGATGTCCATACTTAAGGGTGGGGTTAGGTTTCCTGTAGACCCTCTCATAATAGGTACCCTAGGATTTTATGGTCGGTGCCCCGACGAGTTTCCCCCCAACTTTTATAGGGTTGTTAGTTGTGTCAGCTGGTTGAATCACATGTTCGGGCTACACTTGAACCTGCACGATATAAATTTCATGTATAAACTGTGCGGCAACTACACAAGTGACTATTACTTGAAAACTAAAGATACACGAGTCCGGCTTATATCTTTCCTGCCCGACTCTAATAGGAACTCGGCCGGAAAGTTCACTTGGGTGCGTGGTAACTAGCATGCCAGTGAGTTTCTTTGCCCGCTCTCACCACGTGAAGTTGGTCGGTACCGACAATCTCCATTTGAGTTGTTCTTGCATCTTATATATTCTCTTTTATAGCTGATCGGTTTATTCTGTACTTGTTGCAGAATCCAAAAGGTTCTTTCCGGACTCTCGAGTCATACACGCGCGAGACCTCAACTTCGTTCTTAGGTCGGAGATCTTCATGCACGATGACGGGCAACTTAGGGCGTCTCATTTGATCCTTGGCGTCAACCCCGTGTACACCACTTGGCAGAACTTCAACCAGGCACTTTTGGTAGACAGCCCACTCCTATCGTACATCGACGTGCAAAACAAGAAATTCCTTCCCCCTGCGCTCACCACAGGTGAGGCTCGAGAACATGGCCCGCGCTATACTACTACAGAAGACATCGCGCCTGTAAGGGACGGTTCTGCCGAGCGCGTGTCCCAGAATCGACGGAGGCTCGAAGCAGTCGAACAGCTAGAGGATGCTGCCCCAGTAGCCAAGGAACGAGCTGCCGAGCCAGTAGGTACTCCGGGCGCTACATCCAACCACGCGGAGAGAATGGTGAAGCATAGGGAAATGACCCTTTCTCGGTTCATACCTGGCGCAAGACCTGCGGCTCAAACTCAGCCCTCAAAAGGAACGGGTCAAACTCCTCCCGGGGGCGAAACCAGAAAGAGGAAAAGGGTTGCCGAGAAGAACCCTCATGTCCCGGGTGACACTTTGCCGAAGACCCCTCCTCGTGCAAGGGGCGGTTCTAGGCTTCCGGAGGCGCCGGTGGACTCACCCCCGGCGGTTCAGGTTAGAACAAATGTGACGTCTTCTTCCCGACCGAAAGTCGGCTGGCAGTACATCTTCCGGTTAGGTGATGAGTGCTTTCCGGCAGCCGCTAGCGTCCGGCTATGGGACAAGGGTGAAGGGGGCAAGTGGCCCAAAGTTTGGTGCAAGGCCTCATGCTGCCCAAGGATGTCCACTGTTATGCGCAGGGCAACGACGAGACACTTGCCACGCGACTACAATGGCATACCATTACGGTAACACTCTATTCCCCTTTGGCCGTGTACATTGTAATGAGTGGTTTTTTTTTCCCAACCTCACCATTTGGTTACTATCCTATCTTCAAGCTGCACAGTTGACCAACATTATGAACGGGCAGTTGAAGGATGTGGCTGAGGCCCTAGAGGGGGAGAAGGTGCTGAAGGTCGTTACCGAGGCCACGGCCAGGGAGAAGGGGGAGGCTGTCGCAGCATCGGAGAGGAAAGCGATAGATGCCGAGAACACCCGGCAGGCCGCCGGGAGCAAGCTGACCATCCAGGAGACGAAGCTAGGGGAAACAAAACTCAAGTTAGCGATGGTGGATAGCTTGAGTCTAGCCCAAGCTAAAGAAATTGCCGGCCTGAAAGAGTCCCTCAAAGCCTGTGAGGAAAAGAGGTACAATGCTGGCTTCTCGGAGGCTGAAAACTTCGCGGAGCCGATCATTCACCAAGCTCAGCGCCATGGATTCGGGGAGGGATGGTTAGCTACCCTTCAGGCGATAGGAGTAGCCGTGGACTCTCCGCTACGGAACCCCGAGCAAATCCCTTACCCGGCACCTCCTCCCCCCGTCGTTCAGAGTCGAACCGAGGCTTCAGATGAGGAGGAGACCCCGAGTATGATTGACCTCGTGCGGGATATTGATGCTCACGGGGAGGCAGCTGACTCGAAGGTTAGAAGCAACATCCGCGTCGGAGCCGAAGCTGCACCAGACCAGATCCCGCCGATAATCCAAACAACTGCAAGCGGAACTGAGCAACATGTTCCTCCGGCCGCACCAACCGACCCTGCCATTTGAAGATTTAGCTTTTCTTCTCCTTTTTTTTTTTTTGCGTTTGATGAGCTTAAATCGCCGGGCTGTGGCGATGGAACAATTTCCCTGTCTTCCAAACAGTTTTAATTAATGTCGTTTAAATATCGTTTGTGCTTCCCTGTCGCTTGTTTGGTAACTGCCGATCCTGTATATGATTTAGGTTAGGTTGCCTATCATACCTTACTTTCTCGCTCTTGGGGGCCGGGAGTAGCCCCTTTGATTTTAAGCCGTAGTGGCTCACGTTACTGGACGCTCGGCATCGCTGGCCATGCCGAGAAATGATCCTTGTCCCTAGGTGAGAATAGCGTAAGGTTTTCACCTACTCGGTGATAGGGATCGAATCGAGGGCAGGTTTCGGTCAGATAGAGATAGCTTAAGGTTTTCACCTGCTCAGTGGTAGGGATCAAACCGAGGGCAGGTTTCTGTCCTTTGATTAAAACAATCTAAGGTTTTCACCTGCTCGGTGATAGGGATCAAACCGAGGGCAGGTTTCTGTCCTTAAATAAAAATAGCCTAAGGTTTTCACCTGCTTGGTGATAGGGATCGAACCGAGGGCAGGTTTCTGTCCTTAGATAAAAAAAGCCTAAGGTTTTCACCTGCTCGGTGATAGGGATCGAACCGAGGGCAGGTTTCTGTCCTTAGATAAAAACAGCCTAAGGTTTTCGCCTGCTCGGTGATAGGGATCGAACCGAGGGCAGGTTTCTATCCTTTAAGTGTAAATAGTCTAAGGTTTCCACTTGCTCGGTGATAGGAATCGAACCGAGGTGCGCGGACCTTCTTTCCCTTGCGACCCTTTATGTTTCTTGCCCAACAATAAGAACAAAATAGTGATGGGGTAAAATGAATCAGCATGAATAAATGTCGTCGTAATAAATACATAATAAGGTGAAAAAGTGTTAAGTTTACATTTGGGGGGGGGGGGTATCCAATCAATGATAGAACTTCTTTAAGTTGTAAACATTCCATGGTCGGCGAAGCGACTTCTCCTCCAAATCCTCTAAGTAATATACCCCTGTCCCTGCGATAGCAGTTACCCGGTAGGGCCCCTCCCAGGACGGAGCTAGCTTTCCTGCATTAGTGTCTCGCGTATTCCCAACAACCTTACAAAGCACCAGATCTCCTGCAGCAAACTCTCTCTTCCTCACAGTCCTATTGTACCTCCGAGCGAGCTGTTGCTGATACTCGGCCAGCCGAATGGTAGCCGCCTCTCGGTGTTCTTCTAGCAAGTTTAATTGCTTTGCCATTAGCTTATCGTTCCTGTCTAGAGAGAAGTTGGTGACCCAGGCGCTGCAAAGGTTTACTTCAACGGGAATGACAGCCTCTTCCCCGTAAGTAAGGGAGAATGGTGTTTCTCCCGTGGATCTCCTTAGAGTTGTTTGGTATGCCCATAGGACACTCGGCAACTCTTCGGCCCACCTGCCTTTGGCACCCTCTAACCTCTTCTTTAATCCACTCACGATGGCTTTGTTAGTTGCTTCCGCTTGGCCGTTACTCTGCGAATAAGCTGGTGTGGAGTACCGGTTCCGGATGCCGAGGTTGTTGCAAAATTCTCGGAAAGCCTTGCTATTGAACTGTAAACCATTGTCCGACACAAGAGACTCTAGCACTCCAAATCTTGTTATGATGCACCTCCATACGAATTTATTGACATTGACATCTCGGATGTTCGCCAGCGCCTCCACTTCTACCCACTTCGTGAAGTAGTCTACGGCCACCAGCACGAACCTCTTATTACCCGGTGCTCGGGGAAAAGGCCCAACTATGTCTAGCCCCCAGCTGGCGAATGGCCATGGGCTACTCACCGGGTTCAAGTTCCCGGCTGCCTGGTAGATCATCGGTGCATGCTTCTGACATTGCTCACATTTCTGAGCGTGCTCGGTGGCATCTTTCCTCATCCGCGGCCACCAAAATCCCTAAGTCATTGCTCGGTGAGCCAATGAGCACCCTTCCACGTGGCTACCGCACACACCTTCGTGCAACTTAGCCAACAGCTCTTTCGCCTGCTCGAGACGAAGGCATTACAGATACAGTCATTCGAATGATCTTCGATACCGCTTCTTGTCGGTGGATAACCAGTACCGAGCGGTGGTCCGCCGTACCCTGGCTGCCTTCCTTTCATCTTCCGGGGCTCGGTCCTCTACGAGGAAATCGATGATAGGGTCCATCCAGCAACTCTCGGTTGTAGTGATATGAGCGATCGGTGTCTTAACGTCAATACTCGATTCCGGCACCAACTCCACCCTGATCAATCTAGGTACTTTGTCGGCTAGTGATGATGCTAGTGTTGCTAGGGAATCGGCGTGCCGGTTTTGTCCCTGAGCCACCCGTTCAATCCTGACGTTCGAGAAATTATATATGGTCTACTTCACCAACCGTAAATACTCAATCATCCGGGGGTCTTTAGCCTCGAAGTTCCCCTACACCTGGCTAACCACGGGAGAGAATTCGAGTAGATTTCTACCTCTTTGGCTCCCAAGTCTGTGACAACCCTAAGTCTAGCAAGCAGAGCCTCATATTCGGCTTCATTATTAGAAGCCCTGAAACCCAGCCTGATTGAGTGCTCTAGCTTTAGCCCCTCTGGGGTGATGACCACGATTCCAGCCCCCGCTCCCACCGTGTTGGATGTGCCATCCACGAACACCTTCCAAGGCCGGATCTCAGCAAGGCAAACCACGTCTGCACTTCTCGGTGAGAATTCAGCAAAAAAGTCTGCAAGTACTTGTCCTTTTACCGAGTTCCTCGGCTTGTGCCTGATGTCGAAAGAGCCCAAACAAATTCCCCACTTAGCTATCCTCCCCGTGAGATCAGATCTTCTTAATAATGACTAGAGTGGGTACTCGGTCAGAACACGAACGGTATAAGCTTGAAAATAATGAGGCAGTTTTCTGGTAGAATGCACAAATGCCAGCACCAGTTTCTCCAGCGGCAGATACCTGGTCTCGGCATCGACTAATGTCTTGCTAATGTAATAAATCGGAAGCTGCACACCACCGTCCCTTAGTAGCACAGCACTGGCTGCACGTTCAAAAACCAAGAGGTACATATACAGATCCTTTCCCAGTTTTTGGGCTACCAATGTCGGTGCTCACCCAAGGTAGTTCTTAAGATCTTGGAAAGCTCTATCACAACTCTCGTCCCATTGAAACCCCTTCCACTTCTTCAAAAGCTGATAAAATGGTTGGCACCGATTAGCGAATTTGGAGATAAATCGGTTGAGAGCGGCTAGCATACCAGTCAGCTTTTGGACCTCTTTCGGATTGCTCGGTGGTTTGAGTCGCATCACTACCTCAATCTGATCGGGGTTAAATTCGATCCCACGCTTGGTAAACAACTAACCCAAGAACTTGCCGGACCCTACGCCAAAGACGCACTTGTCGGCGCTGAGGCGCAGCCAGCGTTGTCTAAGTACTTCAAACACTTTCTTGAGGTCGTCGATGTGTTGCCCTTCTTGCTTACTTTTTATCACCATATCATCAATGTATACCTCAACCGTCCGACCAATCATATCCCTGAACATCCTCGTCATCATTCTTTGATAGGTGGCTCCTGCGTTCTTCAATCCGAACGGCATCACGGTGTAGTGATAGTTAGCATCAGGAGCTATGAATGTCGTTTTCTCCTGATCCTAGACGGCCAAGGCAATCTGATGATAACCCTGGAAGGCGTCAAGGAAGCTCATTCTCGGGTGCCCGCAGGTAGCATCTACCAATTAGTCAATTTTCGGCATTGGAAAAGGGTCCTTCGGACAAGCTCGATTCAGGTCAATAAAATCGACACAAACCCTCCACTTACCGCTCTTCTTCTTCATGACCACCGTGTTTGCGAGCCACTCTGGAAAGTACGTTTCCTTTATGGCCCCTACCTCTTTTAACTTTTCGACCTCTTGTTTGACTGCTTCCACATGCTCCTTAGCGGACCTTCTCAGCTTTTGCTTTTTGGGAGGGCATAGAGGGTCCACATTTAGTTTGTGAACAATGAATTTAGGGTCCACCCCAGGCACTTCATACAGACTCCAAGCGAATACATCCACATTCTGTACAAGAAATAGCAGCAACTCCGCCTTCTCCCTATCATCCAAGCTTGCCCCAATCAAGAAACTCCTTTTCTCTCCCGGTACGATTCTCACTCTTATCAAATCCTCGGCCACGTTGGTCCCCTCTACATGGGACCGCTGTAATTGCTATAGGGGAGTTTTCTCAACTGCCCCCTTTAGCTTGGTTTGTTTGTTTGTCGTGGCTATTAAGCACTGCCTGGCCACTCGCTGATCCCCTCTTATCACTGTAATCCCTTCTTCAGTTCGAAACTTAACTTTTACGTGCAAGGTGGACGGTACAGCCCCCATGTCATGGATCCACGGCCTTCCGAGTATCGCGGTGTACGGCGAGAAAGAGGCGACCACAATGAACGTCATCACTACCCACTTAGCTCCTATATTGACCAAGAGAGAAATCTGCCCTTCCGGAGTCACCATATGCCCATCGAACCCCATCAGTGGCGTATCATACTTGGATAAATCCCCTTTTTTTAGGTTGAGCCCCCTATACAGATTCGGGTACATCACGTCTACGCCGCTTCCTTGATCCACCATTATTCTCTTGACTATGAAATTCCTTATGCGAGCCGTGACTATTAGAGCGTCATGGTATGGTTGAGTTATGCCTTCCAGGTCGTCGTCATCGAACGCTATGGGTTGCCTAGTGTACCTCGGCCTCTTCCTCGGGGATTGTTCACTCATGCTGTTCTTCGCCGATATCACGGTTAGCACCCCCCTCGCTGCTAGTATTCCAATGTCCCACGGCACTGCATGGATGACCTCTATTACTCCTAAGGGGGGTGGGAAAGGGTTGCAACGTAGCCGATCTTCTTGCCCTGCTTCCTAATTACCCGTTTCCACCAAAAATTCTTTCAAATGACCTGCCTTTACTAATTGTTCCAAGTGGTCTTTCAACACTCTGCACTGCTCGGTGGTGTGCCCTTTGTCCCTATGGTAAGTGCAATACAAATTCTAGTTTCTCCTCGACGGGTCGCCGGCCATCCTGTTCGGCCGTTTGAAGTACGACTCATTCTTTATCCTGTCAATGATTCGGTGCACGGGCTCCTTGAACGCTACATTGACTCCCCCAATTTGCAGTCTGGGTTCATGAATTCTCAAATCCTTCCAGAGACTGGGGTTGAAGCTAGTATTCCGAGGATGAATGGTAATGGGGCCCTTCCCCTTGGTTTGCAACCGATCATCTTCTAAGCATTTATACTCCTCAATACGTTTCATCAACTGCCTCATATCCTCGGGAGGCCTCAGGGTCAATGATTCCCTCAATCCGGACTCCTCTGGTAACCCCATCCAAAAGGTGCTCGCCGCAATCTTTTTGTTGCCCCCGCTAGGGCTGTCCACGGGTCGGTCCGGGTCGGGTTTGTGCCCAACCCGGAACCGACCCGCCGGAATCGGGTGGCAAAAAAATGCACCCGTCGCCGACCGCCGGAATGAACGGATCGGGTGGATCAGACCATCAGATGACGGCGGACGGGTCGGTCGGGGTCGAAAATCCAGAAAACGGCGAGAACGGCATGAAAACGGCGAAAAAAGGCGTGAAAACGGCGAAAATCCGGCATGAAAATGGCGAAAATCCGGGGAAATTTTTTGAAGTTTCTCCAGATCCGGCCTAATTTAGGCCATTTTCGGCAAGATCTTGGCCAAATCCGGTGAAATCTTGCCGAGATCTTGACAAAAATGGTTTAAATCTCACCGGATCTACCAAATATCGCCGGTAATCTCACAGATCGGTCGGATCGGTTTTGATCGGATTCTGGAGAAGGAAAACCGACGTCCGACCCGCCAAACTCGGGTTTTGAAGGAACAAACCCGTTTCCGACCGCCGGAGAAGTCGGTTCGGTCGGCGGCGGGTCGGGTTCGGTCAACGGCGGCAGATGAGTCGGGTTGGCCGGGTCTCTGGACAGCCCTAGCCCCCGCCAATCTCGTTGTACAAATTGGCATAGTTGCGAAGGGTTTCTCCATCCCCCATTTTCATTGATAGTAACGCGCCTACAAGCTACGGGACCCGGCTGCAAGTCATGAACCGAACTCCAAACTCCTGAATCAATTTTGAAAAACTATAGACTAAACCTTTCTTCAATCCATTGAACCACCTTAAAGCAGTAGGGCCGAGGCTCGAGGGGAAAACCTTACACATCAAAACGTCATTATGGGCGTGCAGAGACATCATTTGAATATAGTGACTTACATGTTCCACCGGGTCCGTCTTTCCAGTGTAAGAGTTGAACGGAGGTCTTGTGAATTTGGTCGGCATGGGCGCGCCCTCGATGTCCCTCTAGAAGGGGGACCGAGCAGCTTGGCGTAACGCTCTGCTCATAGCATCCATGGCCACGTTTCTTGGCCGCACCCTATCCGGGGAAGTTGACTCTTAGTTCGCATATTCCCATGAACGCTCGCGTCTTCTACGAGACCCGGATGCACGGGATCCTGCCGCATGGAGATTCCCCACACTAGCCGACCTTTCCCTTTGCTCCTCATGATCCCTTCTCCTGCGTCTAACCCGCGCTTGCAATTCCAAATCCCTCACCGCCCGATGTAGGCACTCGAGTTCTTGGTCCCTCTGCTCAAGCTCCCTGTCCCTTCTGCCGAGGCGACTGCAACCTGAGGCATCAGACATTTTCCAAAGGGTTTGGTACGATCCTTCCCCGGGCCCCGACTCCTCGGCTTCCTCATGCCTTCTGTTTTCCTGCCTCTTTTGCCTCCTCTCTCGCCATGTAGATCCCCGTGACGACTCTCTAAACCCGCTCTCTGCATGACTTCCATGTCTACTTCCAGACATTCTTTCGCACGCGCATAGACAGCACCACAACTACGTAGGATTTCCCACAGACAGCGCCAATTGTGCGCACCCAAATATGATTAGTAGGCCTAAGAGTTATTTGGGCTCACAATCTATTTGTATGGTGGGCTTTTGGATTTCCTTCTATGGGTGATGCTGTGCTCGGCTTACCCACTCCTGTAGCTGACCTCTTACTCTAATACTTTCCTTTCTTTTCCTAGGCGATGACTCTTTAGTTCTGCCACTTTTTTCCCATAATTGCCAACCCTTTCAACTAAGTTCCCCTTGCCTATTTATAGCGAAAATTAGTGGGGTGATCATCATCATTCCCCTGTTGAGTGGAATGAGAGGTCCAATACCTTCTCCTCTAGGTGGAGGTTTAATGGTGAGTGGGGAAGGTGGCAGTGGCATTGGAACTGGCACCACCGCTAGATTTGATGCTCAGCAGGAGCGTTCCCTAGGCAATGGAAGGAAGGTCCAATACCGCTTCGCCTAAGTGGATGTTTGGTAATGGGAGGGAGAAAACGATAGTGGCGTTGGGACCAGCCTCGCCCGTAAGTTATGTGCTCGGCAGGGGCACGCCACAGGCTACTCCGAGCTCAAAACCGCTCAGACGGCATGTGCTTTACCATGTGTGATCAGTGCAGGGCTCTTATACGTGTTAGTCTTCATGGGCCTCAAGATGATTGGGCTTAAAGGGGGGTGAGGCCCGCACATCATTCAAACGTGAAACAAGTGTGCAAAGAAGTGGCCATATGACGATATGCCCAGTCCTTGTCTTAAGGTGAAGTTCTGATTAGATACATGTATGATCTATGTTTACTATGTTCTAATATTGTTCTTCAATATTAGACTTTGAATAAGTATAAAAAAACACTTGTTCATTGGCGGCTCCAAAATTGTTTTCTACGGGTGTTAATAGTGTCAAAGCTAGAAATTTGTTGTGAGAGGAATAAAAAATAAAATGATTATTCTTTTGTATATAAAACTTTCATATTATATAAAATAAGCTAAAATAGTATTCTAATTACAATTTAGTATACAAACTGTATTGTACAATAGTTTAAAAAATTATTAATAGTTTAAAGATCGATAGGACAACAACCATTGAATGCATAAATAAATATAATTAAATAACTAATTAAACATTTTTGTCAAATTAATAATGATTTATTATATTTATATGTACTAACAATTATAATAAAAAAATGATAAAGAAGAATAGTAACACATATAAGATTTGGTTTGGGAGTTAATGTGAAATTAAGAAAAAAAAAATAGTAATTGATATAAGTTTTTTGCTTTAAAAGTGTATGACTTTTTAACCGTACCCATGGTGATTCTCTTGGGATTAATTGGAGCAAGCATTAAAAGACTTCTTAGACTTGGAAATCTATAAACCACGTATGAACTTACTTGATTAGATAGAAAGAAAACATAAAAGGGAGAGAGAGAATGAGGAAAAAAATCACAGATACAGATACAAATAGGTTTGTTGTAGAGGTGGTGTAATTTTTTTTAATTACTAAAAGTGGTGTAATTTTTTGGTGATGAGAAAGAAAAGTTTAAGGAAAAATAGTTTTATTCACCATAAAGTAAGTCAAAGTTAAATAAGGTTTATTTATTTATTTTAAAACGAATGAGCAATTTTAAGAGTAGTGTTATTACACAACACCTTCATAACAAAATTTAGGTGACAAGTTGTTAAAGGTATGTAAAAAAGTGATAAAAATTGTGGGTCTAGATAAAATCAATTACAACTTGCCACTTAACCTTTATTTTAAAATTATTATGAAAATATTGTAAAAGTAGCACTAAATTGAGCATATTCAAGCATATTTCAGCTAGATTTAAACAAATTTATGTTCAGGGTGTTCAAAATTTTATTTTTAGGGGTCAAAACAAAAAAAATATATTACAAATTTTATATATAATTTTTTTTTTTTTTTTTTTTTTTGCCTAAGTCAAGGGGTTCACATGAGGCTGGCTGTAAAGCTGCCCCTGCACTTGTTCCACAATTTTTTTTTTTTTTTTTTGCAATCATCAAAATATATATATATATATATATAATTAGAAACCTCATGTGGGAACTAAGTGACACATTTTATGCAAAGAGAATTAAAATATTCTCAAGTGCCACATAAAAGATAAGAACAGATTAAATATTGACTTTTTATTTTATTTGGTTCAATATTTCAAGACTTTTAAAGAATAAATATTCTTTATATCATTTGATTCAATGTTTCAAGACTTTTCATCCCCCACACATACACACAAAACTCTTTACATTTTAATTCACCATTTCCACCCCTTGCACTTCTATCCCTTTATATATACCTATCCATAGTCTTTCATGTCATCCCATATCAAATATATACAGACCAAAAATAATGTCATTTACCTTTAATCTTTCGATACTTGGCACTAATATTGTTGTTTCATCTAAGTCTAACCCGTATGAGTTGGCTAAAACTAAGGAAGAAAGGTTTGCGTTTTATATTGATTAATAACGACAATTAAGATTTTGATATTAAGGTCGGATGTTGTGGATGTGTGTGCAAAAAAAATTTATGATGAACTCAATACTAATAAAATTTTATAACAATTATGCTATAAAACCATCTTATATAAAACATTACAATATTATCCATGCATTGCACAGGTAACTTACTAGTTTATTATAAAATTGTAGGTTTTGAGTGAGAAAATAAAATAAGGAAAAGCATGTTATACACTTGTGTGGATAAACACAAATATGTAATAGATATTAACAAAAAAATAATAATGGTAAATTTATATGAAAGTAACTGAACTTGTGCACCACTCACAACTTATGATGTAAACAAGTTAGACGGGAAAAAAGTTCTGTCAAAGTCATTTAGCTTTACTATTATGGGAAATGTGATTTGCTTAGTGACTCCTCTGGCTTGCCAAAAGGGTTAGTTTGGGCTTGACCCACCAACTCTTTATTAAGATGGAGTCAGACTTTCCTAATAAATAACATTTTATTATTATATGGTTGTACGTAAACTTGTTATAAGGTGAATATGAATTTCAACATTGTAGTAAGAGAGCCTAGACCACCTTCTTTTAGAGGACTCAGTTATGCTAAAACCGAAAATAATTCTCATCCAAAAAAAAAAAACCCGAAAATAATTTTATTTATTTTTTCGCTTATGGTAATTAGCAATTATGAGTGATTGTGATAAATATAATATTTTATTTTATCTATAAAAATAATTAAAAAATGAGTCGAGATTGAAAATAAGTCTTGTCGCTCATGTGCTAGTAGCATGGGTATTAGCATGAAAAGGTGAACTTTTGACCTCCATTTTAAATTTAGATGTGTCTTACGCTCTTCCACTCATTGGATTTTCGTCATGTAGACAATGTATTTATTAGTTTATTAAAGAAATCAATTTGGTTTCCATTTTGGTGTCCCACGTGACTAACAAAAACAGCCTTCTTCATCTTCTTCTTATTTATCTCTTAGTTAGTTGGGTTTGGGCTTGAACAGTTGGGCCTCCTTTCTATTCAAACTGGTAAATGATTGAGTGTCAGTTTGTTTCCATCTCAAACTCGCATTTTTTTTATATTTTAAACAACATTACATTTTTTCACTCATACGTATTTCAAAAAGTTACAAAAATCACATCTCAAACTACTCTACCAAACACCTCCTTAGTGTTTCAATTGTTAATACAGCAATCATAAAAAACAAGTTTATTCAAGGATTGCCCGTCTGCATATTTATCAATGACCTTGAAGTGGAGACATGAATATTTATCAAGGCTTCATACAAATCATATGCTATTATTTCTTAATGACAGATTGTTTGACGCACTAAAAGATGAAAATTTGCTCGCTACTGTTTCAAACTCACAACATATGTTTATTCCATTTTATATACATTATATATAGAATAGTACTAAGTTGGGACTAATGCTATGTTTAGAAGTATGGAGGGAGAGAGGAATAGAGGGGAGGAGAGTAGTGGGTAGGAAAGTAAAGGAAAGTAGTTATTCTCCACCTTGTTTGCATGTTTTTAAATTTAAGTAAGGAGAAAGGAAATAATTAGCATTTTCATAGTTTGTAATTTTGTTAATATGGTAAGGATAAATTTGGTAATTCATTTGGTCGAGCATTTTTATACTCTACTCTCCCTCCAAATATCTCCAATTTAGAGGAATTAAAAATGAGCGGTTAGAAATAGTTAGAATCCCTCAAAATCACTCCCCTTCCTCCCTTAAAAAACATCAAAACAAGGTAATTTAAATTACTCTCCCTCTCTTTATTCTACTCCCTCTCCATCCAAACAAGCTATAAGTTTGTAAAAATGTTGAGCATATTTTCGTCTTTTAGCTTGTCAATGCTTAAGATTTGAGGCCTTGGAAGATACATTTGTTGAAGCCTTGAGGTGAGAGTGGGCGGTCTACAATTAAACAAAAAACCCACCACCACTATTAAACAAAAAACACAGCCACCAACATTAACACAAAAACTCAGCTACTACCATAATCAAAAAACCCAACCACTACCATTAAACAAAAAGCACAGTCACCACCATTAACACAAAAACCCAGCCACTACCATAAACAAAAAAACCCACCACCACCGTTAAACAAAAAACACAGCCACTATCATTAACACAAAAACTTAGCTACTGCTATAAACAAAAAACCCAACCATCACTATATACAAAAAACTCATCACCAACATTAAACAAAAAACTCAGCCATTACCATAAACAAAAAACCCACCACCACCATTAAACAAAAAACACAGTCACCATCATTAATACAAAATCATAGTTACTACCATAAACAAAAAAACCCAGTCATCACAATAAACAAATAACCCACCACCAACATTAAACAAAAAATCCAACCACCACCATAAACACAAAAACCCAACCACACAATAAAAAAAAAATCCAGTTACCATCATTAACACAAAACCCACCACCACCATTAAACAAAAAAATCTAACTACCACCACAAACAAAAAACCCATCACCATCATTTAACAAAAAACACAATTGTGCTACGGTACCCTCATACATATAAGAGGTTACGATAGCACAGTTGTAAAAATGTTTACAGTTGAGAGACAGGGTAATTTTTGTTTTTTTGTTTTTATGCTAAAATATAGTAACATATACCATATACAAGCTCCAATACTAATGCTCTTAGGTAGGCAAATAAAACACTAACCAGGATGTGTTCTAGTTAGTAGATGAGCTCCCCCCACTGCCACAAATGTCATTGTCACCCTTACTCCTCAAATATTGTATGATGCAATCCATCTTCTCCTCTAGCCTGAAGTTTGCATCTTGGAGCTCTTCTACTTGACCCTCTAGCCTGTAGTTTGCATCCTAGAGCTCTTCTACTCGACCCTCGAGTTGTTGAGTATACTGAGTTGAGGAAGATGAGGCAAGAGTCCTAAGAGATGAGGAAGACCTCATGCCAAGTCCCTTTACATTGCCAGATCTTGGCTTAAGAACCATCATAGATATCTCCTCTTCAGTCAAAGGTTGTACTTCAGGAGTGCTACAATGCTCATCTTGCACTCTTAACATCTCTTGCTATCATTTCAAATAATAGAAACCATCAGAAATATATATGTTCTAGTTTTACAAACATATATAGAATAAAAATACATATATATTCTAGTTTTGCAAACTCAAGGCATATACTGATATACATACATATGTATGTTCGCAATCAGGGTGTACCCACTGTTTTGTCTTTGAATTGAAGTGGGTATCATAGTAGACTTGTGCTAGCTTAGGAATATGACCTCCATTTTTCCGTCTCTGATTATATGTTTTTCAATGTTAGAAGACAAGTTAATTAATTACAACAAGTAATATACTAAGCTTTTGAAAAATTGAAATAACACACCGCCTCATCGACCCTAACTGCAAGCGACTTGTTTCCACATCTATGAATGTGTTTGTCAACTGTTCCCTCTTTATTTCTGTTTCTAGCATTTCTTGCTGAGACTTTCTATAAAGAATAAAGACCAAGAAAATATTAGAGTTTTGACTTAAGTTATATATATATATATATATATATATATATATATATATATATATATACACATAGATTACAATATAAATCTACTCCACCTTCCAAATAAATATTAATCAAACAAATTTGATAGAACGAATAATCTAGTAGACATGACACCATAATAAAATCTGCATAAAATATTACTCCAATGCATATATAGGTAGGGACTATGTAGGTGAAAGGTGAGAACATACTTCACTTGTAATTAAAATTTTCAAAGTATTAATTACCAGCCAATCTTCATCACTCCACTTTCCATCAATTAGTTCAATCCATTTTTCTCGTGTGACATTTTTTGGTGGGTGGTTTCTTGCATATGTGTTTCCTTCATCCTTCACAAGTTTCTTATATTTTGCGAACAACTTGTTGTAGTGGCTGCTCAATAATCTACCACACTTTGTATTTAGAGATTTGTTCACAAGTACAGATTCTCCTTGTATATCAAATTGATCCTGCAAAGTGAGGTATGTAAAAAGAAAATATCATTCATTGAATTCAATATGCTTAGTGACAGCATCAACAATACATTATAAAATACAACATAAAGTATAAAGAAATGTAATTAAAACAACAAAATCAAGCTCATGGACAACTATAAACATTTAAAATACCGTCACATTTTGAATGATCGCCTCTTTTTCACTGCTATCAACATTCTTCCAACTATAAACATTCATAGTGGACAAGTTCGTACACACTTGTACACCAATTTGGCTAGCAAACTTTCCTGCATGTTCACCAACAAGAGCATAAAACTCTGGGGCAATGTGGACTGGTAGCTTCCCATATTTCTCAACAAGTCCTCGTACCCCTAATCCACGTGCCATGCCACGGGCACGTCTAAAAGTCGATGCTATCAAGACATAATACAAATTAAATCAACAAGTGAACCAAATTTAGTGTGATTATGAAATCAAGTAATGGAACTTAAATATCTCACCATCCGTGGTAGACGGTGTGCCCACAAACTGTGCCTCAACATTAGTAGAAATTTGGGCAAGAGAATCTCCACCAAGATGCCTACTCGATGATGGGCCGGTATGCTGGACTGCTGGGGTAGATTCCTTATGCTTATAACGAGTCATCTGTATCATGCAAAAGTATATAAAAATATCTAAATTCATTACAAGTTAAGATATAAACAAGTTATTTCATCATTTAAAATATCTTCAATCGATGATTTTCATTGATCATTCCAAACACAATATTACAAAGTATCTTAGGCACCAAATCATGTATATAATACCTCAGAATCTCCACCGAGAAGTAGGCTCGATAATGGACTCTTATGCTGGACTGCTAGGGTAAATTTCTCACGGCATGAACAAGTGCTACGTCCTAGTGTCATCTGTATCATACCAAAATATGTATAAATTTTTAAATTCATAAAAAAAAAAAGAACAAGTTATTTCATCACAATATTACAAAGTACGAAGTATTGCATACACCAAATCATATATATAGTACCTCATTATTTAAAGGACTAGATAACTCATCATCACCAATAGCTGGTACATAGTCGTCGTCATCTACCTGAACACTTACTCTTTTTCTTCCCACATTTCCAGATTTAGGCAGAAAAGTTGACAAATGCTTCAATCCCAAAGCATTTATTTTCTCTTGGTTTTGCTTGATTCTTTGTGCTCTTTCCATCTCATATTCTGTTATTTTATTATGAGTATCTTTGCGCTTTTTGGCCATTTCTGCAACTATAGATTTACATAGAAAATAAAATATGATGTCTATTCATTACAAATTCTTCCCAAGTACGAAACATAAATTGGAACATCAAATAGAAATATACATGAACAAATAATAGGTAATCAAAAATTATTAATCACAAGTTTCCATATATAAAGGAAAAAAATGAAATCTACGTATCATAATCCATATCAGGATCCATATTAGAATCAGGAATGCTATGCACTTCATCTTCATTGTTATCTCCTTGCTTTCCCAAATCTTCTAGAATATTCTCAACTTCAATACCACCCTTACAATATTGAACATTATCTTCAACATCGATAGGGACAACATCGCTTATGGCTTCTTGTTGGAATGCTTCATTAGCTTCTGTTTGATCATTAGATTCTCCATCACCCACTTCTGGCACATCAAACACTCCCCTATATTGTACGAATTGCACAACATGCCAAAGTTCACCCCATTTGGTATCACGAAGGTAGAAAACTTGTTTCGCCTGACTAGGTAATATGAAAGGGTCATTTTGATACCACCGACTTTGCACATTAATACTTGTGCAATGTGTCTCAGTTCGTATCGTTCTCCTTCGACCGATCTTATTACCAGTATTGTACCATTCACACTGAAACAAAACAATTTTATACTAATACATATATTCTAATTCCCAAATTTTGCACACATGACCATAGAAGTCATGTATTTGTCCATCATAGTCCCCTTCTGTAGATACACCGCTATTCTGGGTTACACGACGATTGTCCAAGTCTTTTGTATGAAACCTTACACCATTAACTATGCAGACCGAGTATTCTTTCATTAGCAACTTAGGACCATTTGCTAATGACCACATTTGTTTTGTAACTTCTGATGAGTCGTTCTCTTTCAATCTATAGATCTATAATGACATGCAACATGCGACATTAGTAGTGAAAAAACTATCAAGCAACTTAGTACTATTTAATGTGTCACAAGATTCAAAATTTCTTACACGTTTTTTGAACCACTTAGGAAACTCTCGTCGTTGTATTTGAGTTATGTCTTCTCCAGTTGGATTATGTAATGTGTTTTTGTGTTCACTATTCAAAACAAGTGATTTATATTCAGCTAAGAAATGCAAATAATATTAAGGACAATTCAAGCATAATCAAAATATGACTTCACATACTCTAAATACGGCTCCAACTCGGGACAATTGTATAACAAATACCATTGAGCAATATCACGCAATTCACGTGACATCCCCACATCATTCTGCCTAGACCCGGTGGGTCAAGCTGTTTGTGAGAAAATCATCAACCCGTGGCCATATTCACCACAATCTGCATTTCTTTCCCTTCAATTGTGCACGGTTTCAGCTCCATCAAGATATAATGACGAGAAAGTAATACACTCTTTAAGAATGTAAGCCTCTGCAATTGAACCTTCTGGTCGAGCTTGGTTGGAAACATATCTTTTCAACGTTCCAAGAAATCTTCAAGGAAAAATGAATTGGGAGTATGACTACATACGCAATATAATTTGCTTTAAAAAAAAAAACGTTCGACAAACTATAATTAATGGATGGAGAGAATTACCTTTCAATGGGATACATCCATCTATATTGCATTGGTCCTCCAAGAATGGCTTCACGAGGTAGGTGAACAGCAAGATGAACCATTACATCAAAGAAGGCTGGAGGAAAATACTTCTCGAGTTTGCATAGTATGAGAAGTATACGTCCTTCTAATTTCTCCAAGTCGCTCTTCCTTAGAGTCCTAGAGCATAAGTCTTGAAAGAAACTACCCAACTCAAACAATACCGTACAAATGTCATTATCAGCAAAACCCCGCATCCCAATTGGAAGAATCCGTTGTAATAGCACATGACAGTCATGGCTTTTCAAATTTAATAGTCTACCATGTCTTGTGTTCACCGACCTTGATATGTTTTCTGCATAGCCATCTGGATATTTGACTGATTTCAAAAATTCATAAAAACCATCCCTTTCTTCAGGATACAATGAAAAGAAGGCATGAGGCTTGTCAAATGATCCATCAGGACGTTCTTGGAGGTGCAAAACACTCCTTATGCCCATATTTTTCAAGTCCTTGCGTGCCTTGTCTGTGTCCTTGTTTTTCCCCTCAATTCTCAACAAAGTTCCAAATGTACTCTCACTAATATTTTTCTCAACATGCATGACATCAATGTTGTGCTTAAGCTTCTTATTCCTCCAGTATGGTAGCTTGTATAGGATACTTTCCTTTGACCAATTCGGTTCTCCAATAATTGGACGCTTTTTCTTGTTGTTTGGATCCTTTCCCAAAATTATATTTGGCATTCGGTCTAATTGCTCATTTATCTTTTCCACCGGTAACTCCAATGATCTCATTCGTTTCTCAATTTTACCATTGAATGAACAACTCTTTCGCCAAGGGTGGTCCATAGGCAAGTAGGCTCGATGGTTAGTATATCTAATTTTACTTTCCAATGTCTCTGAATATGGTTCATCATTGCAAGTGTAACAAGCATGATAACCCTTTGTCCTCCACCCAGACACATTACCGAATCCAGGATAGTCATGTATTGTCCACAACAAAGCGACACGCATCTGAAAATGCATACCACAAGATGCATCGTAAGTGCGTGCACCCTCTTCCCATAACTCCTTCAACTCATCCACCAATGGCCTCAAGAAAACATCAAGCTCATTTCCTGGTTGATTGGGTCCAGGAATAAGTAAGGAAATCATAAAATAAGGTTCTTTCATAACTAACCAAGGTGGTAGGTTATAGGGAATGAGTATGACAGGCCACATACTGTAGTTATTGTTCATATTCCCAAAAGGGTTAAAACCATCTGTAGCCATCCCTAATCTCACATTGCGAGGTTCTAGGGCAAACTCACGATGTTTCAAATCAAACTCCTTCCACTCTTGACTATCAGCTAGATGCCTTAATATCCCATCATTCACACGTTTTTCTATGTACCATCTCATGTCTTCAGCTCTTTTTCTAGACATGTATAATCTCCGCAACCTAGGAGTCAATGGGAAGTAGCGCAATACTTTTTGAGCAATCTTCTTACCACCTGTTCTATTATCCTTGTATCTAGGCGTCTGACACACCGGACATTTATCAAGGTTTTCATTTTCCTTCCAAAAAAGAGCACAATCATTTTTACATGCATGAATGTGCTCATATGATAAGCCCAAGTCACGTAATATCTTTTTTGCTTCATAAGTTGACCTTGGAACCAAGTTACCTTTTGGTAAAAGCTTACTCAACAAGTCTAGTATCATGTCAAGCCCCTTATTACTCAAGTTGGTTGTTACCTTCACATTTAGCATCTCAATGACAAACTTCAAAAGAGTGTAATCTGTGCAACCTGGATACAGCTCATGCTTTGAATCACTAAACATTTTATCAAAATTACACACTTCCTCATCTTGCTGGGTTGTATCTCTTGGTTCCCCTCTAATTCGATCCTCCACCAAGGCATCAATGCCATCTAGATGATCATTGTCTAGCATTTCTTCATCATCAATGTTCTCATTTAATTCACGGGGTTCTCCATGATAGTACCACTTAGTATAATCTTGCATAATCCCACGATGAAGTAAATGAATTTGCACAATGTGAACAGACTGTTGATAGCAATTCAAACAGTCAATACATGGGCACGGAATTTTTCCACTTTGGTCCACCACAGTCATTGCAAAAGTAAGAAATGAATTCACCCCATCAATATATTGTTGACTTAGTCTGTCTCTAGGTGTCTTACCAAGTGTCATCCAACTATTATCCATATCTGATCACACATACAAGATGAAATGTCATACATAATGTTTTCTAACATCTAAACCTCCAATATACTTTGGAGTGACACATTATATCAAAAGTCACAATTTCATTCTTACAATCCTTTATTTTTAGTCCAAAAAGAATTAAAAGTTTGAAAATTGATAAATACTTTATGTATTCAATTCTAGATGTACTTCAAAACTTAGAAAATATACACAAATAAATCAACACTCCCAATATCAACTCAATCGCCATATAACACCATGCAAATATGACAAAATATGGACCAATATGAACATGCAAGAAAACAATATGGCATTTTATTAATTAAAAGGAAAACATGCCGATGGGCCCATCTCTCACCATCTCTCTCTCTCAAACCCATAATCTCAAATAGGGGGTAAGCTATGGACCTTTTTGTGCTATTGTGTTGTGTCCAGGTGAGCATAGCGCATGTATGTGTGAGTAGATTAGAAGCAGAATGTGGGTGTTGTGACTCCGTGATGGTGTGTGTATTGTGTACAAAAAGTGTAAATAGAGCTATAGAAAAATGAAAAGAGGAATTTCGGGTTTACCCAGCTGATGCCCTCTTTGTTCTTTTTTTTTTTTTTTTTTTGGTTCTCTTTGCTTTGATTATTGCTGGCTGTGTTGGTTTATTCTGTTGGTATTTGGCTGAAAAGAAAATGCAGAGAAAAAGGTTTTAGATTCGAGCAAAATAAATAAATAAATAAATAAGAAAATGAGTAAAGGAAGAAGAAAGAGGAAGCTCATTGAGTAGGTTGTGCTGGGTTTCTTTGTTGAGTAGGGTACCCCACAACTACAAGGCTAAGCCAATAAGCCTAGCCCTTTCATCCATCTATTTTGTTTCTCCTTTTTCCTATTGTAGGCTGAGGTAATAATAAAACTATACAAGTTTTAGTCTAATTTCGTGGGAACTCCTTTTTTGGGGTATGTCATTCAGTATTTTCTTCTATGCAAGTGAAGGATTCAAAATGCTTATGAATGAAGTGGTAATGGTTTTGTTGACTCTTTGAAAGTTGCTGCACATTAAGAGCTAAAGGGACTCATATTGTGTAGACTAAAAAAAGACTGCAAGTGATCCTCTATACGTGACACTAAAAAAAAGGTTGTAGGGCCCATCTCTTTCTCAATCAATGTAGTTTTATAGCCGTTGTATTTTGCAGATTCTATACGGTATTGGTAGATGAACAAAGGGAGTTTCCTACTATATATCAAGTCTAATAATTCTCCACATGAAGTTTGGAATATGGGAATGGTGCAAAAAGGCTAGCTAGTTGTCTAAGTATATATCTTTTTTCTTCTTCCAACTTTCTTTTTATTTAGTAAATATAAAGAATAATACTACATACAATAATGTGTCACAATTGATGAAATGACAAATTGTGAAAAATAAATAATAAAATAGTGTTAGTGACGAACTCAACCGAAAACTAATAACAATTTGTCATTTCAATAAATTAATGTGTACTATAATATTATTCAAATATAAACCTAACAAGTCCCTTAAAATAGCAAGGATTATAAATAAAATAAAAATAAAACAAGCTAATGAAGTTGGTCATTTAGGAATTTTTCCATCAAGTGAGATTTCCATAAAGAATGACTCCACTAACAATGCTTCTTTAAAAAATTAAATAGGACAAAGGGTTTTGGTGGTCCATATCCATCTCTTAAAATATAAGAAGAAAAAGAAAAAGCCTTGTTTAATTGCTTGGATCATTATTGAATTTTGCTTCAGATAAATAGTTGCCCCGTGTTGTTGCACGACAACCCTATCACACTTCCCACAAGATAACATTATTAAACTGGGATTCTCTTAGCAATACTCTAAAGGGTATTTTGTCTTCCCACAACCAAAAAAAAGAGAATCTCTACCATCTTGCCATGTGAACCAGAAACTAAATTAAAATAATTTCAACCATATAATATACAGTACTACTATATGTATTATAATTAAATTCATAATTCATATATGATGGATATACCCTATATTAGGTCAATGCTCTCTCTTCTTGTTGTTGGTCTACACGTGGGACACTTGCCTTAACTAAGATTATGAATCAAACAGTGGATCTTGACCACTTTATGGTTATTTACCTTTCATGCAAATTTACGTGATCCTTAGGAGCTAGTTTTGTAATTAATGAATTAGTTAGTTTCAATCAGTTAGCTTTAATAATATTTTCTTAACATGAAGTTAGTGATGTAATTAATACACAATCAATCATAAAAGAAGTTTATTTATCACACTCCTCATTTATTACAACACAAGCCACATGTCTGTGTTAAGACCTTTAAAAAAAGTTATGCAATTATTGAAAGCAGTTATGCAATTATGAGAAAACCCAAAAGTGATGAAAAATAAATTATAAATTGTTTATTAAGACTGATTGTTTTAAAAATAAAATTTTGATGCAGAATTGGAAAAAATGTCAAAACAAATAACTATTTTTTTATTTTTTATAATTTTTTTTTAAATTCTTTACTAACATGTGCTTAAGAGTATTCTCATTTAAGGTTTCAAAAGCTAAATATGCTATTTTTTAACATGTGATTCTAAAAAAGCACACTACACTAAGGGTATTATATTTAAAAGTTTTAACATCTTAGTTAGAGTAAAATATCATTTTTGACATCCTACAATAGCTGAAATCTTAAATGGGGTGGTAAAAAAATAGAAATGTTGATGTTAGATATATTATAAATTGATGTGTTAAATGTATAATTAAAGTGGCTTTTTTAGAGCATTCACAATGGTGATGCTAAAAAACTATTTTTAGTACCACCATATACAAAAGGGGGCTATAATGATGGTGCTATAGGTAAATTTTTTATCTACATTGCTACAGTGCACAACTATATATGACGGTATGTAGCGGAAAGCTAATTTTTATTTATTTATTTATTCTTACTCCTGTTAAATTAGTATTTATTTGTTTTTGTTTCTATTACTTTTTACTCAACCCGACACTTCTCAGATCTATCACCTCTCTCTCAACCCTCACAACTCTCACTTCTCTCTCTCAAAAACCATGTATCATGCATGCACCTTCTGTTGCAATGATTACAAAAATCAACTTGCAGCTAACTTTGACATACTTTGGGCTCAATATCAGTAAAGCACTGACAACTAGCTAGCATTGAATAGCTTCTTATAGCTACTTCATTTGCAATGACGTACAAAATGATAAAATATCTAGCAAATTAGCAATTAATAGGGTCTTATCTCTTTAACTTTTTAAACTACTAATATTTGCTTGTTTCCTAGCTAGTACTATTTATCTACCTTGATTAACACCACCACCATGAATGATGCATGCTCTTTTAAATACTATGAATCTACCTACCAAGATAGGGGTTGGTAGTCATTGAACTCATCTATAGTCTTAAACGTGTAAAAGAGAAAATCTCCAAGATGCATGATTTCATTCCAATGCATAGAAGATACATAAGAAAAAAAAATGAGCAGCATAGAAAAAGATAGATTAATAAAACCTTCAAGAATCCAACTTCAATGACAATCATAACATGTGTAGGGTCCTCAAGCTCTGACATCAATTTGCCACAAATTTTGAACCTAACAAAGAATAATGAAATATTCCTTCAATAATCTTCCTTCACCAACTATTGAATTATATTATAAATAAATAAATAAAAACATTATTTTGGAATATTGATCTGATTAAATCACATAGATCAATTATAAAAAAAAAAAAACGAATGTCAAACTTTTTCCAATTTGTCTTCCTCTTGTTTATAAGACAAAATTTAAATTTGCATCTACCCATGGTAATTATTCTTTGTCGTCAAAATGCTTATATGACTTGAAAATTAATTAATCCCACAATTCTCTTTTTACAATAATCATCTTCATTCCCTTTAGAGGCTCCTGGACCAACATTTTACTCACCAAAGTCACTATCTCAGCTGACCCCAAAGTTCATTACCACGTGTGGCTAGAAATCACTCCCACAAAATTACGTGGACAAGGCAAAACAAAAAAAACCATTATATTGGATGTGGTTCCTTATCCTCATTAGATTACATTTACACTGCACCCACCATTGACAACTCAGTCCCCTTCTCTAAACTCTTCCATCTCTTCCCACCAAAACCCCATAACCAAGAAAAGCTCACAAACTATGGATTCTCTACCATTGAACCAATCTCTCTCTCACCTCAAACTCTCTCCCAAACTCTTTACTTTCCCTTCTTCTTTTCTTTCCCAACAATCTCTCACCCTCAAACCAAACCACACTAACCCCACTATTTTCAGTTTCACTCTCTTTGCAATTAAGTTCAATAATCTTCACAATCAAACAGAGTCATTTTGTTCTATTGCATTGTAATCACAGTTTTTATAAATTCAAGAGATCTAGCAAGCACACAAAATAGAGAAATCTGAAGGTTATGTTTAGTTAAGAGGGATACATCAGAAGAGAAGAACATGAGATTTGAGGAAACTCACAAATTCTAATGAACTTCAACAAGATAGGAATCAAATCAAAACCTTGGCATTACAAAATTCCTGGATTGTCTTTGTCCATCATTTAACCACTCTGGCAGCAAACAGTACGAAATATTCAGCTTTTTTTTTTTTTTTTTTTTTTTTTTTTTTGTAAAGTGAGCATCAGATGGAAACACAAAACAATTACTCCAAAGTCACTATATGCAGAAAAAAAAACAGGGAGACATGAGAAGTAAATGTGAATGTACAAAGAGATATAAATGGCTTACTCATCAACAATGGAGATCAATGAGAGAGAAAGAGAGAGAGGATCGATGAAAGTGAGAGCTTACCGATCAATGAGGGAGGAGAGGCGTGAGGTCTGTGGGAGTCAGAAACGCGTGAGTAGAGGAGCACGAAAGATAGGTTAGGGTTTTTTTTTTCAAATAAAAAAAAATGAAAAATAAAATTGGCGCTGAAAATTGGGCATGGCGCTAAAAAAAATTAACATGGCGCTGAAAAAAACAATTAACCTGAAAATTATGCTGGCGCTAGGAATTGATCCCTTGAGGGAGTGCTACTCCACAAAGAAGTGCTACCAATAGACTACCAAACAACATGTTACTTATAAGTGGACACTAAATCAATTTATTCTAACACTAGTGGATATTTAAAGTTTTCAAGAACAATAAAAGAAAAAAACATGCAAACACATTTTTTTAATATGCTTTCCGAAAATTGATAGTTATGATAACAAAAATAGTAAATTCAAATTATATTTTAAATTAAAGCGTAAATGCACTTTTAGTTCCTACATTTTGACGTTTTTCCATTTTAGTCTCTACATTTTATTTTGACCACTTTTAGTCTCTAAATCAATTAACGTGTGTTATTTTCTTTCTTTCCATCAGTCAACCGACAGAAATAGCTGAGGTGGCAGCCAAAGACATTAAAATATTATTAAAAATGTCACGTCAGCATCTATTTTTTTAAAAATAATTTGTCAATTTTAACTAAATAAAAAAAAACAGAATTAAAAACAATAAAATCAAATGCCTATGAACACAAGAACACAAACCTAGAAAATCAAACCAAGAACACGAATCAAATGCCAAGGAAATTAAAACACCTTCAAAGATTCAAAACACAAAGAACACAAACCCAAACCCAACCCTCAATCTCTAGCAAACCCAGAACACCACATGAAAAATCCAACCCTCCATACAAACATCAAACCTAGAAACCATCACAACAGCCACAACCCACCATCCCAACCGCCACAACCAAACCCAACTCGGTCTCAACCCCAGCCACCCCGATTTCTACACACCCTAACCCAACCTCAACCCCAGCCACCCCAGCCGGTCTCAACCCACCCACTCCAGCCTAACCTAAACCCAATCCGACCTCTACCCACCCCAACCGGCTCACAACCCACCCACCTCAAAATTGAACTCTAATTAAAATTCAATTTAGAATCTAATTGAATTTAGACTCTTTAATTTTTGCACATAATAATTCACTGAATACACAATAACTTATTATTGAACACATGTTTTGAAAATCCAACCGTTGGATTACATTTTTTATATGACCTTAACATGCATGCCAATTTTCATGTCAATCGGATGTAATTTACCATTTGATCTATGAACTCATCTTTTATACATTATTTTAAACTACTAAAACTTGAATCTAGACAATTGATTGATGACATGGCTATTAATCTTTGATCACTATGGAATTTTGTAAGCATGAAAAATATATGAAGATAATATAATATAATGGTAGATTTGTCAAAATTCACATCGAATTAAAGAAATATAGGGTTGGGTTCAAGTTACACCTGATGTAACTCAAAAAAATGTTACAACACCCAATAACTTATTATTGATTGCATATTTTGGAAATCCAACTGTTGGATTACATATTTTATATATTCTTAACCTGCATGCCAATTTTCATATTAATCAGATGTAATTTACTATTTGATCTATAACTCATCTTTTATGCGTTATTTTAAACTATAAATCTGAATTAAAACAATTGATTGATGACATCACTATTAATCTTTAATCACCTTGAAATTTTGTAATCATGAAAAATATATAAATATAATGTAATCTAACGGTAAATTTGTCAAAATTCACATTGAATTAAGAAATATATGGCTGGGTTCAAGTTACACCTGATATAACTCTAAAAAATGTTACACCACCCAATAAATTATTATTGAATTCATATTTTGGAAATCCAACCGTTGGATTACATTTTCTATATGTTCTTAAAATTCATGCCAATTTTCATGGATATCGGGTGTAATTTACCATTTGATCTTTAAAACTCATCTTTTATGCATTATTTTAAACTAAAAAAACTTGAATTTAGACAATTAATTAATGGCATGCCTATTAATCTTTGCTCACCTTTAAAATTTGTGAACATGAAAAAAATATGAAGGTAATGTAATCTAACGATAGATTTGTCAAAATTCACATTGAATTAAGAAATATAGGTCTGGGTTCAGATAACACCTAGTGTAACTCTAAAAAGTGTTACATCACCCAATAACTTATTATTGAATTCATATTTTAAAAATCCAACCGTTGGATTACATTTTCTATATTCTCTGAACATGCATGCCAATTTTCATGCCAATCGAGTGTAATTTGCCATTTAATCTTTAAACTCATCTTTTAAGCGTTATTTTAACTTACAAAAATTTGAATTTAGACAATTGATCGATGACAAGCCTATTAATCTTTGATCACTTTGAAATTTTGTAAGCATGAAAAATATATAAAAATAATATAATCTAACGGTAGATTTGTCGAAATTCACATTGAATTAAGAAATATAGGTCGTGTTTAGGTTACACTTGATGTAACTCTAAAAAATGTTACACCACCCTATAACTTATTATTGAATTATTATTTTGAAAATCCAACTGTTGGATTACATTTTCTATATGTTCTTAAAATGCATGCCAATTTTTATGCCAATTAGGTGTAATTTGTCATTTAATCTTTAAACTCATCTATTATGCGTTAGTTTAAACTACAAAAACTTAAATTTAGACAATTGATTGATGACATGCCTATTAATTTTTGATCACCTTGAAATTTTGTAAGCATGAAAAACATATGAAGATAATGTAATCTAACGGTAGATTTGTCAAAATTCACATTGAATTAAGAAATATAGGTTTGGGTTCAAATTACATCTGGTGTAACTCTAAAAAGTGTTACACCACCCAATAAATTATTATTGAATTCATATTTTGAAAATCCAACCGTTGGATTACATTTTCTATATATGTTCTTAAAATGCATGCCAATTTTCATGCCAATTAGGTGTAATTTGTCATTTAATCATTAAACTCATCTATTATGCGTTAGTTTAAACTACAAAAACTTAAATTTACACAATTGATCGATGACATGCCTATTAATCTTTGATCACCTTGAAATTTTGTAAGCATGAACAACATATGAAGATAATGTAATCTAACGGTAGATTTGTCAAAATTCATATTGAATTAAGAAATATAGGTCTGGGTTCAAATTACACCTGGTGTAACTCTAAAAAGTGTTACATCACCCAATAAATTATTATTGAATTCATATTTTGAAATCCAACCGTTGGATTACATTTTCTATATGTTCTTAAAATGCATGCCAATTTTCATGCCAATTAGGTGTAATTTGTCATTTAATCTTTAACCTCATCTATTATGCGTTAGTTTAAACTACAAGAACTTAAATTTAGATAATTGATTGATGACATGCCTATTAATTTTTGATCACCTTGAAATTTTGTAAGCATGAAAAACATATGAAGATAATGTAATCTAACGGTAGATTTGTCAAAATTCACATTGAATTAAGAAATATAGGTCTGGGTTCAAATTACACCTTGTGTAACTCTAAAAAGTGTTACACCACCCAATAAATTATTATTGAACTCATATTTTGGAAATCCAACCGTTGGATTACATTTTCTATATGTTCTTAAAATTCATACCAATTTTCATGTTAATTAGGTGTAATTTGTCATTTAATCTTTAAACTCATCTATTATGCGTTAGTTTAAACTACAAAAACTTAAATTTAGACAATTGATTGATGACATGCCTATTAATCTTTGATCACCTTGAAATTTTGTTAGCATGAAAAACATATGAACATAATGTAATCTAATGGTAGATTTGTCAAAATTCACATTGAATTAAGAAATATAGGTATGGGTTCAGATTACACCTGGTGTAACTCTAAAAAGTGTTACACCACCCAATAAATTATTATTGAATTTATATTTTGAAAATCCAACCGTTGGATTACATGTTCTATTTGTTCTTAACATGTATGCCAATTTTCCTGCCAATCGGGTGTAATTTACACATTATTATCCATTTAACTAATTAAATCTAACCCAAACCTAACTCAACCAAATTATTATGGGTAAACTCCAACCCACTCAATTACCCAATTATCAAAATTACCAAATTGCCTCTAAAACTTGCAAATAGCCAAAGTACTCCTAAAATCCTCTAAAATTGCCAAAATGCTCCCTAAGCCTAAAAAATGACCGAAATACCTCTAAAATCATAAAATTACCAAAATACCCCTAAAACTTAAAACATTACCAAAATATCCCCCGAAACTAAAAAAATACCAAAATTCACCCTAAAGCTAAGAAATAATTGAAATACCCTTGGAACCTTCAAAATGACCAAAATACCCCTCGAAACTTAAAAATGACAAAAATACGTCCTAAATCTAAGAAATGACTGAAATACTTCCCAAAATTTAAACATTACCAAAATACCCATGAAACCTAAATATGGCCAAAATACCCTTGAAATATGAAAATTACCAAAATACCCCCCTAAACCTAAAAAATAACCAAAGATACCCTCAAAACCCAATAAAATGACCAAAATACCCCCTAAACCTAAAAAATGACCAAAATAGCCAGAAATTATAAAAATGAGTATTTTTGTCATTTAGGGGTATTTTGGTCATTTTTAGGTTTGAGGGCATTTCGATCATCTTTTAGGTTTAGGGTGTATTTTTATGATCGTATAGGTTTTACGGCCATTTTTTGCATTTTATAGGTTTCAGGGGTATTTTGGTCATTTTTGAAGTTTTTGGGGGTATTTTGGTCATTTTTTTAGGATTAGGAGTATTTTGGTAATTTTAAAGCATTAAGGCTATTTTGGTCAGTTTTTAGGTTTCAAAGCTATTTAGGTTATTTTTTGAGAATGTGGGTGCTATTTTGGTAATTTTTTGTTTTGGGGGTATTTTGGCCAAATTTTAGGTTTCGAGGGGTAATTTTTTAGGTTTTGTGTGTACTTTGGTCATTTTTTAGGATTAGAGTATTTTGGTCATTTATGAGGTATAGGGGATATTTTGGTAATTTTTAGTGATTTTTGAGCATATTTGGTGATTTTGGGGGTATTTTAGTAATTTTATAGGTTATTTTATGGGTATTTTGCTCATTTTAGAGATTTAGAGATATTTTGGTCATTTTAGTGGGTTTTTAGCATAATTGGTGATTTTAGAGATTGTAGGAATATTTTGGTCATTTTAAAGGTTTCATGGGTATTTTGCATATTTTAGAGATTTTGAGGATATATTGGTCATTTTGGTGGATTTTGAGCATATTTGTTGATTTTATAAAAAATTAGCTTTGGGTAGAGTATGGATATCTATGGATAAACAAACCGGGTATATATGGGTATACCCTGCCCATGACAATCCTTAATTATTTGTAAACAATAGGTGACAAACACTTATTTTGTCACCAAAAACACCTCAATCTTAATATTAGATGATGAATTTGGAATTTCATCACCTCTGGTTAGTTTTTGGTTAAACAATAGGTGACAAAAATTTATTTCGTCACCAAAAACACCTACATCCTAATATTGGGTGACGAATTTAAAATTTCGTCACCTCTGGTAAGTTTTTGGTGACGCAAATATTTCGTCACCCTAGGTTTGCCTTTTTTTCATGACCTATAGTGACAAAATAAATATTTCGTCACCAATTTGTACATCTTTGGTGACGAAATATTGATTTCGTCACCAATTGGTACATCTTTGGTGACGAAATATTGATTTCGTCACCAATTTTAATATTTTTATAATATTTGGTGACGAATTCTTCTTTTCCTCACTAAATGTTATCATTTGGTGACGAAATTGTTTATCCTCACTAGATTTCGTCACCATAGCCCACTTTTGTTGTAGTGAGAATTTGCTTTGGGTAGAAATTGAGTGACATAAAGATCACTTTGTTTAAGACCATGTAATTTGCATTACATGTAAATCTAAAAGATAAGAGTATTGGAATTTGCATTACACGAGTGTTGAAGCAGATGCAAGTGATATTTCAAGAGTTTAAATGTCACCCCTTGCCAGCACACTAGATTAATGGAAAAATTATATATTTACTATAGAATCTTAGAAGTTATAGTTGCGTCAAGTAGTTTCACTAGATAAATGGAATTAAATAAGCAAGCTTAACGTTCAATAAAGAACCCATAAAGTGGATATACATATGTTTATTCATATTGTGTATATACATATGTTTATAAATAATAAAAAATAATAAAAATCCATTAAATTGCATATGAGATAGAAGTTTTTCTGTCCATTTTATTGTGTATAAGAGCTTCATCTAATATATTCAGCACTCATTCCTCTGTTGCATTAGTGTAGTCCATTTTGAAACTTGAGTTGAGCAAACTCAAGTTTCAAGTAGATAGCTATTCACGTGGATTGTTTAATTGAAAATACCACATTAAACTATCCACATGAGAAGCTATCTAGTTAGAACTTGAGTTTGTTAGACTTAATTTTCACTTGAAACTCAAGTTTGCTAAACTCAAATTTCAAAAGACATAACTAAATAACTTCAAGTAGTGGTTTATCTGTACTATTTTTTTGCAAAAATTGAATATTTGGCAAAAAAAAGTCTTATTTACTATGGTTTATCTTTTCTTTTTTTATATTAAAATATAACATATATACATGTTTATACATAAAATATTCATCTGTTATATTCATCATTCACTCCTTTGTTTCATTAATTATCCCCACAAACTTAGTGCATTTGGATATTATATACAAATGATCATATGCTAGTGAATACAAATTAAATTGCATCTTTTATTTACTTTAGTTTTTTTTTAATTTAGTATTCATGACCATTTTGATGATGAAACAACTAGGTCACGTAAGCCAGATGGTGATATCAACTTTATCTATGATAATAGAGACTTTGTTAAGTCCATTATCAAATTTCAAATGGAGGTGGAAAATCAACGCATTAAATCTTTGTCATTGTTTTCATTATTGTAATTAGTGGTTTCAGCATGTTTTGAATTTATTTTTTACTCTCCTGTGATAAATCAGTAGCATATGATGTTAAAGGCAATAGTCAAGAAATTAAGGCACACAATAGGTGCTACGAACAATATAATATAAACCATGTACAGTTACAGTCATAAATCGATATGGCTGACTGGTGCTATGAACAATCTTTTAAGGATGATGTACAATTACAGTCATGAAATAATTTCCTTTTTTTTTTGGCTAAAATGATTTACAATCATCAATATATATATAAAAGCAGAGACCTCATGCAGAAATGTATGAGGTTCTGCCACGTGGCGCTTTGTATGAGTACTTTTTCATTTAGCTCTTCACCTCTCATCTTCTTATCAATGATTAGTTTAAGCCATAAATGTAGAAAATTAAAAGATTTGGTTCTACTCCCTTTTTCAACTTTTGAACTCTTCCACTTTTAATTCATTAATTTAATAAATGAAAGGTTTTCTCCATTCAATGTTAATTTTCATGTTCTTTTATATATTTCAGTTTCACAAAATATCAAAAGGCCAAAAGAAAAATAGGACTGGAGAGATAGAGAGACAAAGAGTGGGAAATTAGTGTCAAAAGAGTATGAAATTGCTTTTGGTTTCAGATGCATATGCTCTAAACTCCTTAACAACATTATCAAAGCTTGATACAATGCTTTCACAACATATGGGGTTTCTAAAAGGTATGTGTTTTTTATTTTTATTTATATTTTTGGAAAGTGTTTAATCTTTGTAAGCGATTAAGGTACTCAGATATAAGTAAAATTAAACTTAAGATACGAAATAGTATAAGTTTATATTTCTCTGTTCAATTATTGTTTTTTTTTTTTAATCTCTTCACATGTATATTTAGTTTTAAGAATTAGAAACCTTAAATCTTAGATGTTTAGAATTCAAAAGTTCATGTGTTTTCTTTAAAAAAATAAATAAATACTCCTAAAAAAAGAAAATGAAATAATAAAAAATTTTATATTGGAAACAGTCAAATGTAAAAACTATATACATGTACACGTGATCAAACAAAAAAGGGAATGTAGTGACATTTTTAGAGTCTAATTAATTATTGTTATTTATGGATATATTGTGTTACAATTTTTTTTCATTCATTATTTTAGTGATGTATAATACATAATCGAAATTAATTTTCCAAAAATTATAATACACATGAGTATTATAAAATAACTAATAACGAACACGCGCATCGCGCGGGACATCCACTAGTTGAGAATAATAGATTAGTCAATATAGTAGGCTAATAAATTCAACAAGGATGTGGTGTAAAAGGAGACACCATCCAATATTAACATGCCACATTAGATTTTACAATACTAAGAGACTCATTTTTTAAATAAAAAAATTTGAAGCAAATCAGACTAAAAAGAACAGAGAAAAAACGTGTTTCTCTCAAACTCTCCCCTTAAATCTCTCAGCGTCTATCTCCTCTAAGCAACAATAACAAGAACAAACATAACAGATTTTGTCTTTAAACTCTTATAGGAATCCAACATCATAAAATTTCTTTTTAAATGAGAATATAATTCATTCAAATATCATATCTAAATATATGTTTATGTTAGAAATTATGTTTCCAATTCAATAGAGATTTGCAATAATTAAGTGTGAGTTGCAACTTAATTTTATTTATTTTAATTTATCCATATAAGTTTCAATTTATGGAATTTAATTTAAAATTCATACATTCGGGTATTAAGGTTTAAATAGTCACTTGACTTTGTATGCTACATTTGCGTTCTTTCCATGTTAAATTTCAAAAAACAAATATTTTATAGCTCAAGTTTTAGTATAGCATAAAGATCTTAAATATTTCCTTTTTTTTTTATTCGTTTTTGGTCATGTAACGAATATGTTTGCAAAAATAACATAATAGTAAGAAAAGAAAAAATGTCAATCCAAAAAGCATTCACCCTTAATAGGCTAAGCAGTTTTTGCTCATGCCAGGAGCTTCTGTTGTTTTGAATTTTAGAGAACTAAAAATTATGATTATCTTGAATACAAATTGAGTTAGTTTGGGTAATTTATTTGTTCTTAGGAATAGCAAAAGGGTCCTAAAGTGATAGGACTCAAAACATGTGGACGGATGTAATGGAGAGTTGGGGGCAGTCAACCTCCAAGAGAAAAGATTGGGGATTATGAAGAGAGCATGGAGATCGAGTTGGGGAATTTGCATCGACTTTCATAATGAAGAATAAACACATGCGTGCCTAGTATTTTATCAAACTAAGATCTCGAAAAAAAAAAAAAAAAAAACCAAACACACAAACAAACCTAAAGATTGATTCTTTAACCAACTAACAACTTATTCAACTACTTGTATCAAACAAACTAAATTTCTTGGCTAGCCTTGCACTAGTTTTTTTATCCTAGTCTTATGTCTTGTCCTTTCGCAGCCCACTGGTCCATGTTTCTTGAGAAGAAGAGGGGCCAACAACTAGTGGTATGATTTCATAATAGGGAAGAAATGAGAAGGCTCATGAGAAGTTGGTCTTGTCTAGTCCAAGAAAGGCAAGCCAGATTTGGGGTTGAAACATTGTTGACTAGACACAAATTTTAGAAGGTAAGCACAAGTTGGAAGCATCAATGAATCCAAGATCTCTTGACATTCAAGATCAGGAAGCAAGTGGGTTTTCTAGTAGAGATAACGATTGAAGGTAAGTTTAATGAAGAGAAAATGATGAGCATTTGACAAGGAAGAGAAGAAGAAGGTAATGGAGATGTGGAGGGGTTGATAGCAGAAGAAGGTAAAGAAGAGGCGTCAAAGGCCATGAGTGCTCTAAAAAAATTGCACTGATACCAAATTGAAACAGATGCGAATTTGATTGTAGTAACCTTCTCAGTCTATTGAGTGTTTTGTATCATGTGTTTATAAGAACGATTGCACATTATAAGGAATGTAACAAATAAAGATTACAGGAATTCAAAATATGAATTGGTCAAATGCAAAACAAGGAGATATGGTTAATAATAATTAATAAAGTAAACAATATTGAAAAGAAAAGAAAAGAACAAATTTACTGATCCAACAAGCATAAATTAAATTAGTATTAAACAAACTGATATTATAGAGCAAACTACCAATTATTTACCCAATGTGCCTTGCCCTCTACATTAAAGTCAAACTAAACAACCATTAGTACGTAATTTTTAATTATCATGGCATTATTTTAATAGTACTATACTTTAAAAACCAAACACATTAAGGAGTAACATCACTCAATGTGCCAAGCCAAGTTGGTGGTAGCATCCCAGTCTGCTCATACACAGTCTTTAGCAATGGTGGTAACATGCTATATACCCCAGCAACATCCTTCATTGCCCCATTTGCAACATCTTCACCACCTTTTCCATTAGACCAAACAGAAATCTTGGGCTGCAATCCATTCACTGCCTGTGCATTAATTCTGGCAATTTCTTGGTACATATCCTTGTTGATCATCATGTAGTCCCTTAGTGCAGTGTAATTTCCTCCAAGTTGTTTCAATAGGGTGTTCAAGTAAAAGCCTTCAGCTTGTGCGAGTGCAGTAATTCCTTCAGCCTCTTTCTTCTTTGCATACAGTGCACTATTCGAAGCTTGTTGGCATGCATAGAACTTTGCATCTGCACTTGCCTTCTCTGCCTCAGCAGCTTTCTGCTTCTCATAGAGGGTTGCTTCTGCCGCTTTTTGTTTCTTGTACAGCTCCCAATTTGCCTCTTGGACCTTTATCATCAATGTTTCACATTTATATTAATAAAAAACCAATTGCTTATCATGGGGTTTTGGCTTGTGTACAAGACTTGTAAGATACAAATATAAACATAAAATCATAAAGTGAACCGACTTACTAACGTACTAAAACCAAAGCAACTTGTATTACCATCAAGTATTTTCACCATATATCTTTTTATTATAAGTTAAGAATAATGTACCAACACAAACTATTTTATAATATTTTTACAAACTGTTAATGTATCCAACTTCTTATTAGATTTTATCTAGATTCACTGTTAATATCATATTTTCATTTACTAATACCCACTCACCACATCAGCAATTTTTAAAAAAATTGGTATCTTTAGCATTATTGATAAGTTAAAAGCATGCCTTGTATTTGTGGAAGTAACGTTTTGTATTCCTTATTATCATATAATAATAATGTCAATATTGACATTAGTGAGAGTGATTTACAAATAAATGAAATGAAAATATCGGTCACATTATAATTTAAAGAGGTATACAATTAGGAAAATAACATTATACTATTAATTATTCTATCGAGACAATGATTATGTTAAAGGAATATTACAAAGTCTTTGTTCCTATTAATAATAAGTCTTTATCTTTAAGTAATAAATGCCTTATGCAATGCCCATTTGTTTTTCAATGTAAAATTTTGGTCCATATCCTTTCGCCTACTTGTAATAGTATTCCACCTATTAATAGTAAATCTTATCTTCAGAGTATGTTAAAGGAACTCTTCTGAATTAAGTAGCAAACAACACAAGGAACAAGAAGAAAAATTAACTAGTGTAACTAAACATATTAGTGTCACCATCAAATATACCTTAGTCTCATAATCCACAGCTGCCTTGCTCAGCAATTGGCCCCTGAGTTTCTCAGTCTCAGTCAAAACTTTCTTCTTCTCCACCTCAGTTTGCAACTCAACCTCCCTTAAGGTCACTGCCTTGGTGGATTCCACCTCTGCAAGCTGAGACGCCTGAGACCACCCGGCATTTTTCGTGGCCAGCTCAGCCTTGTACTCGGCCAACTCAGCTTCTTTCCTGTTCTTAAACAGTTCCACTTCAGTCTTGACCCTAATTTCTTCCTTCTGGGCCTCTCCTTGCCTTTGAGTCATTATCATCTTGGTCTCTGCATTAATTTTGGCTGCATTTTGTGAGGTTTGGCCTTCCCTCTCCTTTGCTCCGATCTCACCCTTCTTCTTAGCCTCAGCGACATCAATCTATAACATATATATGACAACATTTTATCAATTTTGTTGTTAGTGACAAAAAATAGAATAGTTAATTGATGAACATGCTAATTTATGTATAAAAAAACAGTATTTATATATACATATCATTGTGAAGTTAAAGAAAAAAATTAAAAATTTTCCACATATCATTGTGAGGATTATAGATTATGAACATAAAAGTTGTAACTGAATTTACAATCTAATAATAATATAAAAAAAATAAAAAAAAAATAGAACTGTAATTTTACTTACAAATCCAAAGATTAAAGAATATATATATATATATATATATATATGTGTGTGTGTGTGTGTGTGTGTGTGTGTGTGTGTGTGTGAAGATAATAATGACAAAAATTAAGAAGTTTTATTCTATCACCGTTGAGAATTATAGATTATGAACATAAATTTAGAACCAAACGAACAAAATGATGATAATAATAATAATAATAAATTAATAATTTAGAATTGCATTTTCACATAAATACCCATATTAAAATGAAAGAACATATATGTGTGTGCGTGTAGAATTGTAGCCAAAAAATGTGGCAAAATCAAAACAAAATTTGTATACCTTAGCTTGATTGGCAGCTTCCATCTGGGTTTTCTGGCCAAGGTATGAGAAATACTCATGGCCAGGCAAATCCACAAGTTGTTTGACATTGGCATTGTAGATGAGAAGGCCAAACTGATCGAGCTCAAGTTGAACTTTTCCAAAAACTTCTTTCTTGAACTCCTTGGTACCCTTAAATACCTCTTCCATGGTCATAGAGGCAGCAAGCACACGAGTCTCTCCCTCAATGACACCTTGAACAAGTTCTTTGACGTGGTTGGAGAGCTTGTCATGTGGAGAAATGAGCTTTGCGTAGAGGAGGAGGCTGTCCATGTCAGTGACACGAGGGCCGATTGTGAAGACTGCTGGGAGAATGAAAGGGAGTTTCTCAGCAGACATGGCTTGAACCTCGAAGGTGTAGTTGACAGGAGACACGTCGAACTTGGTGCACTTCTGCCCTGGAAATATCCATTCCTTCTTGGCTAGCTTTATGTCAGGGATGCCCCACCCTGTGATGGCTAAGTACTCTGAAGGACCAGCCGTTTTCCACTTCATGTTGCTCTAGTACAGGAGTTTGTGTCACAGAGAGATTGAGACTGAGAAAGAGAGAGCTGGGGCTTATAGCTAGAAGGCTTTTCACTTTTGTGAGAGAGAGAGAGAGAGAGAGAGAGAGAGAAAAAACTAGGTGTATATATATATATATATATATATAGAGGAGGCTTTTGTTGTCTTGATAGAATAATGTAGGGTGAGGTTGAAATGTATGGAAAACTCTAAGGACAAACATATCACAATATGCTTCGAGTATCAATATATGATTGGTGTATCTAAATCTTACTTTTCCACGAAGTTTCCGTGTTGGTCACATATGTAAGTATCACATTTCAATCACAAGTGTAAGGATTTAGGTGTGTTCCATATAAAATATTTGTATGGGTGTGTGAGAGATGAAATGAATGATTTAATGTGCAAGTGTCTTATTAATGAATTTAGATCAATCAATTATGATGTAAAAAGGTTTCTCAAAATAAGAAAAAATATGATGTAAAAAATAAGATTGAAAAGAATTTGTATTAATTTGGCTAAGTGATTGCGTAGCAAACAAGTAAAAGATTAAAAATATTAAAAATACTCACACGACAAAATTCTACTTGTTACTATAACAAGTCAAATGAATACCTATAGTATAATTCTTTGGTCTCTCTCACTAAAGGTTTGTTTGGAATCCGCTTATCTTACTAAAATTAAAAACTTTTTACTAAAATTATTATAGATAAAGGTAAAAATTAGCTGAAATAATATAATACCCATGAATAGTACCAAAAGATGCAATGGGCCCATGAATAGTAGCAAAAATATAAGCTGAATATTAAAATAAGATGAAGCCAAACACACACTAAAGAAACTAAGGGTCCGTTTATAATCCCCTTATTCTGCTGAAACTAAAAACTTTTTGCTGAAAGTATTGTAAATAAAGGTAAAAGTTAATTAAAATAGTATAGTAGAATTTATGAATAGTATCAAAAAATGCAGTGGAACCCATGAATAATAGCAAAAATAAATTGAATAGTAAAATAAGTTGACAAAAATAATTTTTGCTAAACAGACACTAATTCTTCTTCAAACGGACTCAGCCATTCAACCACTTCAATGACAGGTTCTCAGAAGAAATAGAAAAGTTATTTGATTTACTTGTTTAGAGGTTTGATTGATCACAACTATATTTGTGATTTTACTTTTCTTTCTTTCTTTTTTACTAAAATATTGTAAATGATTCTTATCTTTATTTGAACTTCGTATTAGCATTTTTAATTAAATTAGTATTTTAAACTTTAAATAATGATTTCATATTACCTTTTCAAATGTTATAGATTGAATTACTTAATGCATCTAGCAACTTAATGCTCTTTTCAAATGCTCAGCACTAGCTACCAATACCATCTAAAACTAGCGAGAAAGCGTGTAACATCAATGCATGAAGCAGGAAAATGGAAATTCATAATTATATATAAAGTTTGTTTCAGCTTTCAACACAATGAGTCAAATGAGGAAGAAAGTTTGCCGAAATTACCAGCCGGCACACATTTCTACATATGTCATTGTGACCTGGACAAATTCAAAAGGAAAAAAGTGCAAATGGGTAACTCTAAGAATCAATTGGCTTTAACTCTTTAGGCCTTGCTCAATACTCAATACTTCAACTCTTTAGGCCTTGCTCAATACTCAATATAAACTGCATCCGATCTTTTGTAGACTTATGAGATAGGATATTTTAACCATTCAATTAGTTTACACCAATGCAATAAAGTTACTCATGATAATAATATAATATATATATCAAGCTCCGAAAAATACCAAACTTGTCTTTGTTTTGTTTGATGTGTATGTGTACTAGTTGAATTGGTACAGATTTTGATCTTAGCCTATTCCTAATATGAATTAAGAGGCTTTCTCAACACTATTGATGTCACTGAAGGAATATTTCATTTGCTGCTTCATGCCAGAATGCACATAATATCTCTCCTATTTATTTTGGGTAATTAAGACCCACTTTGTTTTTTTTTTTTTTTATCTAAGATAAGACCCACTTTGTTTTACTAGCTAGGAGTTGGGATATATGGGAAATGCATTGATTGTGAACTCAAAAGTCACGAATGCATTATGGGTTTCACCTAAAATTATTCTAGGTGTTCCGGAAACATAGAAGTATAACATGTTACTTCCATCATGAATCATGTAATTGTAGGATAGTAATTTAGGTGTTAATGCATACAGCATACAGGGGAAAAACTATATTTATAAAATCTCTCTGATGGCAAGTAACAAGTAGATTCTAGTTGATTCTTTAAAAAAAAAAAATATATATATATATATATATATATACACTAGATCCCAATTTATATTTTTAAGAGTTAGCCTCTCGAGGACAAACTTTCTCCTGGAAAGTATGTTTAACATGTTGTGGGTCCATATGTCAATCTCACAAATGTCTTATACGTTTGGATCATACAAGAATTTCTTTCCATCCCCCCCTCCTTACGCAATCCCAACTCTTGTTGTGGACCCCACATGTCAGTCGCACAAATATCTTATACGCCTAACTCATACAAGAATTTCTCCACCCTTTCTCACCTCCTTCAATTGTACTACAAGACTCATGCAATAAAACTGACAATTTTGAAGATAGAAAATTTTGCACTACAATGGGTCCAATTGGTATTCGTAACTAATATTAGTTATTTTCAAAGTTCCAAATACATTATTTGACATTTTTGACACAAATGTGAAATCAAAAAAGATTCCTTTATTCATGAGGTTCAATATGACAACACAACTCCCATAGATTTTTTCAAACTTAGATATTTGAGATTTTATAAATGTTTTTAAGAGACATGGCCACATTAATGCATGAAGCAATAAATCCTTATCTTAATTACTACTTGTATATGTATGTCTGTTTCTACACAATGCTCAATCACAATGATGAAGAAAGTGATCCGAAATTCATTTGCAGCTAGCCTGTGTGTGGAGTGTGGTACATGGTATACATTTCTACATTTGTCCTTTGACAAATTCATAAAAGAAAAAAAGGGCCAATCGATAACTCTAGGAATTAATGGAATTTTCCTGGCTTAAACGCTTCAGGTCTGCCAATTCTTTGAATTTCAACACGTAAGAAACTTGCATAAGATTTTTGTAGACTTATTGGACTTATGTGATACGATATTTTAACCATTCAACTAGTTTAAGCCAAATGCAATAAAAGAGATAGAGAGTGAGCAATTTAATTTTAGTACATGAAATATTCACCTAAATGGCTAATAAAAATGGTCACAAGCTGGATTTGCCATTTTGGTAGAAGTGGGCTCATATCAATTATCATATGCCCCATGCTTGCAAATAATTCACAATGGTGAACTTCAAATTCGCAGGTCTAATGAACCAAACAAAAAATAATTTTTATTTTTTGAGTTTGGAATTAGGTGCCAACTGACAAATAAGACACGAGAATATAATATTATTTATTATTTATATAATAGAATGTAGGGTAGCTTTTAACTTTAGAGTCAGGGAAATTTAGTACATCTTGATAGATAATAATTTTATTGATAGTCTTTAACATAACTTTAGTGTCTCTTTTTTGTTAACATTGAACAAACATAAATTTTATTCTCGTGTATTAATTTATTCTTGAATCTTTATATTATCAGATTAGTCCAACATAATAAGTTTGTAAACGTTAATAACCGTAATTTAAAAAAAATATCCACTAAAATTTAAATAATTTTCAAAAATATTACACGAGTTAGAAAAAAAGAGATAATATAATCAATACTTCAAGTACGTGGCATAATTGCTAAACAAACACATAATTTCAAATTTATAGAAAAATTTATTTTCTATTTTGAGAGAAGACTAATTACAATGGAACTATAAATATATTAATTATAATAAAAATTAAAAATTATTTATTTTATTGATATATGCAACCACATCTAATTTTTTAAAAAGCTAAAATCTTAAGGAAGAAATCGTAGCTACTATCAATATTTGGAATAAATATTATTAGCTTTTATTACAAACAACAAAACTTAGTGTAGCCAAGTAGTTGATACTTAACTTAACTCACCCAATTTGAGAGGTTCAAAATTTCAAGTTCCTCTTTTTACTGTTCGGCAATTGCCACAATTCATTTTTTCTTTCTCTCTGTCACGTTATGTCTCTCTTTTCTCTCTTACTTTTTCTTAGAATTTCGACAATGACATTACCAAAATTCGCACCTCTCCTCATTTTCTCAAATAAGTTTGAAACAGTGCCCATATCACAAATTAACATCATTTCATATAATATTGAAGACAAATGCTCATAATCTAAGGTAATTGAATTGGTATAATTAGACAAATAAACTATTTCCACCCTTAGGATGCTTTTTTTTTGGCTGGACCATGGCACTGTTCATGGACCAGCCAAGTGCTAAAAACGGGTGAACAGTAATTTGTAGCAATAAAAAATATTTTGTTACAGTGTTTTCATTAATAAATTTTCAATTTTCAGCGGTATCTAAATGTACACTTATTATATTTTCTTCCATATAGGGGATTGCGTAGCAAGTACTTTAATTAATTTCCCTGCTTCCTTGTCAAACATCACAAAATTACACTTTATAATATTAATATGTCTCCAACTTGCATTTTAAGCTTGAATCTTAAAAGTATAATTTTTTTTCCAGAATAAAGGGAAGGACAACCGAAGTTGGTTCTTGACTATTGGTTGATTAGTTTGGTGGGTGGGTGGTGGCGGGGGAATATTCGTCACGATCTTAAGTTTACCAACCAAAACAGTGTCCTATCAAAAAACAAAAACAAAAACAGTGTCAGATTCGGTGCACGGGCTCCTTGAACGCTGCATTGACTCCCCCAATTGGCGGTCTGGGTTCATGAATTCTCAAATCCTTCTGGAGTCTAGGGTTGAAGCTAGTATTCCAAGGATGAATGGTAATGGGGCCCTTCCCCTTGGTTTGCAGCCGATCATCTTCTAAGCGTTTATACTCCTCAATACGTTTCATCGACTGCCTCATGTCCTCGGGAGGCCTCAAGGTCAATGATTCCCTCAATCCGGACTCCTCTGGTAACCCCATCCAAAAGGTGCTCGCCGCAATCTTTTTGTTGCCCCCGCCAATCTCGTTGTACAACTCCCAGTATCGATTGGCATAGTTGCGAAGGGTTTCTCCATCCCCCATTTTCATTGATAGTAACGCGCCTACAAGCTACGGGACCCGGCTGCAGGTTATGAACCGAACTCCGAACTCCTGAATCAGTTCTGAAAAACTATGGACTGAACCTTTCTTCAATCCGTTGAACCACCTTAAAGCAGTAGGGCCGAGGCTCGAGGGGAAAACCTTACACATCAAAGTGTCATTATGAGCATGCAAAGACATCATTTGAATATAGTGACTTACATGTTCCACGGGTCCGTCTTTCCAGTGTAAGAGCTGAACGGAGGTCTTGTGAATTTGGTCGGCATGGGCGCGCCCTCGATGTCCCTCGAGAATGGGGACCGAGCGGCTTGGTGTAACGCTCTGCTCATAGCATCCATGGTCACGTTTCGTGGCTGCCCCCCATCCGGGGAAGTTGACTCTCGGTCCGCATATTCTCGTGAATGCTCGCGTCTTCTTCAAGACCCGGATGCACGGGATCCTGTCGCATGGAGATTCCCCACGCTAGCCGACCTTTCCCTTTACTCCTCATGATCCCTTCTCCTGCGTCTACCCCGCGCTTGCAATTCCAAATCCCTCACCGCCTGACATAGGCGCTCGAGTTCTTGGTCCCTCTACTCAAGCTCCCTGTCCCTTCTGCCGAGGCGACTGCGACCTGAGGCGTCAGACATTGTCCGAAGGGTTTAGTACGATCCTTCCCCTGGCCCTGACTCCTCGGCTTCATCATGCCTTCTGGCTTCCTGCCTCTTTTGCCTTCACTCTCGCCATGTAGATCCCCGTGATGACTCTCCAGACCCGCTCTCTGCATGACTTCCATGTCTACTTCCAGATATTCTTCTGCACGCGCATAGACAGCACCACAACTACGTAGGATTTTCCACAGATGGCGCCAATTGTGCGCACCCAAATACGATTAATGGGCCTAAGAGTTATTTGGGCTCACAATCTATTTGTATGGTGGGCTTTTGGATTTCCTTCTATGAGTGATGCTGTGCTTGGCTTGCCCACTCCTGTAGCTGACCTCTAACTCTAATACTTTCCTTTCTTTTCCTAGGCGATGACTCTTTAGTTTTGCCACTTTTTTCCCATAATTGCCAACCCTTTCAACTGAGTTCCCCTTGCCTATTTATAGCGAAAATTAGTGGGGTGATCATCATCATTCCCCTGTTGGGTGAAATGAGAGGTCCAATACCTTTTCCCCTAGGTGAAGGTTTAATGGTGAGTGGGGAAGGTGGCAGTGGCATTGGAACTGGCACCACCGCTGGATTTGATGCTCGGTAAGGGCGTTCCCTAGGCAATGGAAGGGAGGTCCAATACCGTTTCGCCTAAGTAGATGTTTGGTGACGGGAGGGAGAAAACGATAGTGGCATTGGGACCAGCCCCGCCCGTAAGTTATGTGCTCGGCAGGGGCACGCCACAGGCTACTCCGAGCACTTCGAGCTCAAAACCGCTCAGACGGCATATGCGTTACCATGTGATCAGTGCAGGGCTCTTATACGCGTTAGTCTTTATAGGCCTCAAGGTGATTAGGCTTGACGGGGGGTGAGGCCCGTACATCATTCAAACGTGAAACAAGTGTGCAAAGAAGTGGCCATATGACGATATGCCCAGTCCTTGTCTTAGGGTGAAGTCCTGATTAGATATATGTATGATCTATGTTTACTATGTTCTAATATTGTTCTTCAATATTAGACTTTGAATAAGTATAAAAAAACACTTGTTCATTGGCGGCTCTAGAATTGTTTTCTACGGGTGTTAATAGTGTCAAAACTAGAAATTTGTTGTGAGAGGAATAAAAATAAAATGATTATTTTTTTGTATGTACAACTTTCATATTATATAAAATAATCTAAAATAGTATTCTAATTACAATTTAGTACACAAACTGTATTGTACAATAGTCTAAAAAATTATTAATAGTTTAAAGATCGATAAGACAACAACCATTGAATGCATAAATAAATATAATTAAATAACTAATTAAACATTTTTGTCAAATTAATAATAATTTATTATATTTATATGTACTAACAATTATAATAAAAAAATGATAAAGAAGAATAGTAACACATATAAGATTTGGTTTGGGAGTTAATGTGAAATTAAGAAAAAAAATAGTAATTGATATAAGTTTTTTGCTTTAAAAGTGTATGGCTTTTTAACCATACCCATGGTGATTCTCTTGGGATTAATTGGAGCAAGCATTAAAAGACTTCTTGGACTTGGAAATCTATAAAGCACGTATCAACCTACTTGATTAGATAGAAAGAAAACATAAAGAGAATGAGGAAAAAAATAACAGATATAGATACAAATAGGTTTGTTGTAGAGGTGGTGTAATTTTTTTTAATTACTAAAAGTGGTGTAATTTTTTGCTGATGAGAAAGAAAAGTGTAAGGAAAATAGTTTTATTCACCATAAAGTAAGTCAAAGTTAAATAAGGTTTATTTATTTATTTTAAAACGAATGAGCAATTTTAAGAATAGTGTTATTACACAACACCTTCGTAACAAAATTTAGATGACAAGTTGTTAAAGGTATGTAAAAAAAGTGATAAAAATTGTGGGTCTAGATAAAATCAATTACAACTTGCCACTTAACCTTTATTTTAAAATTATTATGAAAATATTGTAAAAGTAGCACTAAATTGAGCATATTCAAGCATATTTCAGCTAGATTTAAACAAATTTATGTTCAGGGTGTTCAAAATTTTATTTTTAGGGGTCAAAACAAAACAAAAATTAAAAATTTTATATATAATTTTTTTTTTTTTTTTTTTTGCCTAAGTCAAGGGGTTCATATGAGGCTGGCAGTAAAGCTGCCCCTGCACTTGTTCCACAATTATTTTTTTTTTGCAATCATCAACATATATATATATATATATATATATATATATATATATATATATATAAAATTAGAAACCTCAAGTGGGAACTAAGTGGCACATTCTATGCAAAGAGAATTAAAATATTCTCAAGTGCCACATAAAAGATAAGAACAAATTAAATATTGACTTTTTATTTTATTTGGTTCAATGTTTCAAGACTTTTAAAGAATAAATATTCTTTGTATCATTTGATTCAATGTTTCAAGACTTTTCATCTCCCACACATACACACAAAACTCTTTACATTTTAATTCACCATTTCCACCCCTTGCACTTCTACCCCTTTATATATATCTATCCATAGTCTTTCATGTCATCCCATATCAAATATATACAGACCAAAAACAATGTCATTTACCTTTAATCTTTCGATACCTGGCACTAATATTGTTGTTTCATCTAAGTCTAACCCGTATGAGTTGGCTAAAACTAAAGAAGAAAGGTTTGCATTTTATATTGAGTAATAACGACAATTAAGATTTTAATATTAAGGTCGAACGTTGTGGATGTGTGTGCAAAAAAAATTTATGATGAACTCAATACTAATAAAATTCTATAACAATTATGCTATAAAATCATCTTATATAAAATATTACAACATTATCCGTGCATCGCACAGGTAACTTACTAGTTTATTATAAAGTTGTAGGTTTTGAGTGAGAAAATAAAATAAGGAAAAGCATGTTATACACTTGTGTGGATGAACACAAATATGTAATAGATATTAACAAAAAAATAATAATGGTAAATTTATATGAAAGTAATTGAACTGGTGCACCACTCACAACTTATGATGTAAACAAGTTAGACGGGGAAAAAGTTCTGTCAAAGTCATTTAGCTTTACTATTATGGGAAATGTGATTTGCTTAGTGACTCCTCTGGCTTGCCAAAAGGGTTAGTTTGGGCTTGACCCACCAACTCTTGACTAAGATGGAGTCAGACTTTCCTAATAAATAACATTTTATTATTATATGGTTGTACGTAAACTTGTTATAAGGTGAATATGAATTTCAACATTGTAGTAAGAGAGCCTACACCACCTTCTTTTAGAGGACTCTGTTATGCTAAAACCGAAAATAATTCTCATCCAAAAAAAAAAAAAAAAACCGAAAATAATTTTATTTATTTTTTCGCTTATGGTAATTAGCAATTATGAGTGATTGTGATAAATTTAAAATTTTATTTTATCTATAAAAAAATGAGTCGAGATTGAAAATGAGTCTTGTCGCTCATGTGCTAGTAGCATGCGTATTAGCATGAAAAGGTGAACTTTTGACCTCCATTTTAAATTTAGATGTGTCTTACGCTCTTCCACTCATTGGATTTTCGTCATGTAGACAATGTCTTTATTAGAGCAACCACACCAGATCAGCTAAAAATTTCATCTATTTTACACAAAAAACCTCCTTTTAAAATTTTACACATTCATTTTTACAAATCACCCACATCAGTTCATCTATCCTACTACCTCTATTAATTAAATAATAATTTTCTCACTTTTTTTAATTATATCTCTCAACTAACACGCGCGCGCCTACTGTTTATTTTTTTTGGTGATTCTTCTCTTCATTTCTGATTCATGTCTCTCTCTCTCTCCTTCTCTTCATTTCTCTTTCTCTCTCTCTCTCTACCCATCTTCCAACTCCGATCTCCGATCTCGCACCGCCGAGCCCAGCGGCGATCTCCGATCCACGCCGAGCCCAGCGCGATCTCCGATCCTCGCACCGTCGAGCCCAGCGCGATCTCCGATCCTCGCACCGCCGAGCCCAACGCGATCTCCGATCCACGCCGAGCCCAGCGGCGATCTCCGATCCACGCCGAGCCCAGCGCGATCTCCGATCCTCGCACCGCCGAGCCCAATACGATCTCCGATCCTCGCACCGCCGAGCCCGGCCGGCGATCTCCGATCCACGCCGAGCCCAAGCGCGATCTCCGATCCTCGCACCGCCGAGCCCAAGGCGATCTCCGATCCTCGCACCGCGAGCCGGCCGGCGATCTCCGATCCACGCCGAGCCCAGCGCGATCTCCGATCCTCGCACCGCCGAGCCCCGGCGGCGATCTCCGATCCACGCCGAGCCCCGGCGCGATCTCCGATCCACGCCTAGCCCAAGCCGTGATCTCCGATTCACGCACCACCGATCCTGCCGGCTCCGATCCGCGGCCTCAAGCCCAGGACCAAAGTTTGTGTATCTCGTGTTTTTTTTTTTTGGGAGCAAATGTATGTCTGAGTTTGTTACTGAGGAGCTGTTCTGTGTTAATTTCTCTGTGTTGATATTGAGTTTGTTGAGGTCGTTGAGAACGGAGCAGAGAGAGAGGAAAAATGGAGCGAACGAAAATATTAAAATAATCTATACACAAGCTACAGTACTCGTGTATATTTACACGGTACTGTAGCTCGTTTAAGGGTTTCCACGTTTTTGCACTTTTATACACCCACTGATGTGGGTGATTTTTTACAAAAAATATGTAAAAGTTGTACTTTTTTTCATTTTACAAAATTTTAGCTGAAGAGATGTGGATGCTCTTAGTTTATTAAAGAAATCAATTTGGTTTCCATTTTGGTGTCCCACGTGACTAACAAAAACAGCCTTCTCCATCTTCTTCTTATTTATCTCTTAGTTAGTTGGGTTTGGGCTTGAACAGTTGGGCCTCCTTTCTATTCAAACTGGTAAATGATTGAGTTTCTGTTTGATTTCCATCTCAAACTCGCATTTTTTATATTTTAAACAACATTACATTTTTTCACCCACATGTATTTTAAAAAATTACAAAAATTACGTTTCAAACTACTCTACCAAACATCTCTTAGTGTTTCAATTGTTAATACAACAATCATAAAAAGCAAGTTTATTTAAGGATTGCCCATCTACATATTTATCAATGACCTTGAAGTGGAGACATAAATATTTATCAAGGCTTCATACAAATCATATGCTATTATTTCTTAATGACAGATTGTTTGACACACTAAAAGATGAAAATTTGCTCACTACTGTTTCAAACTCACAACATATGTTTATCCCATTTTATATACATTATATATAGAATAGTACTGAGTTGGGACTAATGCTATGTTTGGAAGTATGGAGGGAGAGAGGAATAGAGGGGAGGAGAGTAGTAGGAAGGAAAGTAAAGAAAAGTGGTTATTCTCCACCTTGTTTGCATGTTTTTAAATTTAAGTAAGGAGAAGGGAAATAATTAGCATTTTCATAGTTTGTAATTTTGTTAATATGGTAATGATAAATTTGGTAATTCATTTGGTCAAGCATTTCTCTACTCTACTCTCCTTCCAAATCTCTTCAATTTGGAGGAATTAAAAATGAGGGGTTAGAAATAGTTAGAACCTCTCCAAATCACTCCCCTTCCTCCCTTAAAAAACATCAAAACAAGGTAATTTAAATTACTCTCCCTCTCTTTATTCTACTCCCTCTCCATCCAAACAAGCTATAAGTTTGTAAAAATGTTGAGCATATTTTCGTCTTTTAGCTTGTCAATGCTTAAGATTTGAGGCCTTGGAAGATACATTTGTTGAAGCCTTGAGGTGAGAGTGGGCGGTCTACAATTCTGAGTTCATTACAAAGAGATTTTGCTTTGGGTAGAAATTGAGTGACATAAAGATCACTTTGTTTAAGACCATGTAATTTGCATTACATGTAAATCTAAAAGATAAGAGTATTGGAATTTGCATTACACGAGTGTTGAAGCAGATGCAAGTGATATTTCAAGAGTTTAAATGTCACCCCCTTGCCAGCACACTAGATTAATGGAAAAATTATATATTTACTATAGAATCTTAGAAGTTATGGTTGCGTCAAGTAGTTTCACTAGATAAATGGAATTAAATAAGCAAGCTTAGAACTTCGCATCTGCACTTGCCTTCTCTGCCTCAGCAGCTTTCTGCTTCTCATAGAGGGTTGCTTCTGCTGCTTTTTGTTTCTTGTACAGCTCCCAATTTGCCTCTTGGACCTTTATCATCAATGTTTCACATTTATATTAATAAAAAACCAATTGCTTATCATGGGGTTTTGGCTTGTGTACTAGACTTGTAAGATACAAATATAAACATAAAATCATAAAGTGAACCGACTTACTAACGTACTAAAACCAAAGCAACTTGTATTACCATCAAGTATTTTCACCATATATCTTTTTATTATAAGTTAAGAATAATGTACAGGCACAAATTATTTTATAAGATTTTTACAAACTGTTAATGTATCCAACTTCTTATTAGTTTTTATTAATACCCACTCACCACATCAACAATTTATAAAAAAAATTGTATCTTTAGCATTATTGATAAGTTAAAAGCATGCCTTGTATTTGTGGAAGTAACGTTTTGTATTCCTTATTATCATATAATAATAATGTCAATATTGACATTAGTGAGAGTGATTTACAAATAAATGAAATGAAAATATCGGTCACATTATAATTTAAAGAGGTATACAATTAGGAAAATAACATTATACTATTAATTATTCTATCGAGACAATGATTATGTTAAAGGAATATTACAAAGTCTTTGTTCCTATTAATAATAAGTCTTTATCTTTAAGTAATAAATGCCTTATGCAATGCCCATTTGTTTTTCAATGTAAAATTTTGGTCCATATCCTTTCGCCTACTTGTAATAGTATTCCACCTATTAATAGTAAATCTTATCTTCAGAGTATGTTAAAGGAACTCTTCTGAATTAAGTAGCAAACAACACAAGGAACAAGAAGAAAAATTAACTAGTGTAACTAAACATATTAGTGTCACCATCAAATATACCTTAGTCTCATAATCCACAGCTGCCTTGCTCAGCAATCGGCCCGAGTTTCTCAGTCTCAGTCAAAACTTTCTTCTTCTCCACCTCAGTTTGCAACTCAACCTCCCTTAAGGTCACTGCCTTGGTGGATTCCACCTCTGCAAGCTGAGACGCCTGAGACCACCCGACATTTTTCGTGGCCAGCTCAGCCTTGTACTCGGCCAACTCAGCTTCTTTCCTGTTCTTAAACAGTTCCACTTCAGTCTTGACCCTAAAATCTCTCTGATAGCAAGTAACAAGTAGATTCTTGTTTGATTCTTTAAAAAAAAAAAAATATATATATATATATATATATATATACTAGATCCCAATTCATATTTTTAAGAGTTAGCCTCTCGAGGACAAACTTTCCCCTGAAAAGTATGTTTAACGTCATGTAGACGTATATTCACAAATGTCTTATACGTTTGGATCATACAAGAATTTATTTCCATCCCCCCTCCTTACGCAATCCCAATTCTTGTTGTGGACCCCACATGTCAGTCTCACAAATATCTTATACGCCTAACTCATACAAGAATTTCTCCACCCTTTCTCACCTCCTTCAATTGTACTACGAATTTCTCCACCCTTTCTCACCTCCTTCAATTGTAATACAAGGCTCATGCAATAAAACTGACAATTTTGAAGATAGAAAATTTTGCACTACAATGGGTCCAATTGGTATTCGTAACTAATATTAGTTATTTTCAAAGTTCCAAATACATTATTTGACATTTTTGACACACAAATGTGAAATCAAAAAAGATTCCTTTATTCATGAGGTTCAATATGACAGCACAACTCCCATAGATTTTTTAAAACTTAGATATTTGAGATTTTATAAATGTTTTTAAGAGACATGGCCACATTAATGCATGAAGCAATAAATCCTTATCTTAATTACTACTTGTATATGTATGTCTGTTTCTACACAATGCTCAATCACAATGAGGAAGAAAGTGATCCGAAATTCATTTGCAGCTAGCCTGTGTGTGGAGTGTGGTACATGGTATACATTTCTACATTTGTCCTCTGACAAATTCATAAAAGAAAAAAAGGGCCAATCGATAACTCTAGGAATTAATGGAATTTTCCTGGCTTAAACGCTTCAGGTCTGCCAATTCTTTGAATTTCTACACGTAAGAAACTTGCATAGGATTTTTTGTAGACTTATTGGACTTATGCGATACGATATTTTAACCATTCAACTAGTTTAAGCCAAATGCAATAAAAGAGATAGAGAGTGAGCAATTTAATTTTAGCACATGAAATATTCACCTAAATGGCTAATAAAAATGGTCACAAGCTGGATTTGCCATTTTGGTAGAAGTGGGCTCATATCAATTATCATATGCCCCATGCTTGCAAATAATTCACAATGGTGAACTTCAAATTCGCAGGTCTAATGAACCAAACAAAAAATAATTTTTATTTTTTGAGTTTGGAATTAGGTGCCAACTGACAAATAAGACACGAGAATATAATATTATTTATTATTTATATAATAGAATGTAGGGTAGCTTTTAACTTTAGAGTCAGGGAAATTTAGTACATCTTGATAGATAATAATTTTATTGATAGTCTTTAACATAATTTTAGTGTCTCTTTTTTGTTAACATTGAACAAACATAAATTTTATTCTCGTGTATTAATTTATTCTTGAATCTTTATATTATCTGCAAATTTTTGCGCATACTCTAGCCTACCAAAAGAGAAATCTTGGTTCCATCCCTAGCCCTCAGTGTGACAAGTTCATGGTTCCACAGTTTTACACCTGATTTTAGCTAGGTTTAACAAGCCACTGAAGCCTTTTATTAGGCCTGAAAAGTAAAAGCAAGATTGAGATCCAGCAATAGCGATACCGGGTGTGAGTGTGATAATGCCTCTCATCTCATCCTTCTCATAAATAATTTTCACTTTCTAATTATTTGCCCTTTCATCTGTTTTTTATAGAAGGGTTGAGATTAAAATTTATCTTTTAATATCAACCATTCAAAAATATTGCAATCTAAGTATTGCATTGGATCTTAATCCCATAAAAGCAAATGATGATTCTACCATAAAATATTTTTCTTTTCATTTTGTTTACAATTGCTTAAATAGTATGTTATGAATTATAATTAGAGTAACATTATTTTTTCTTGGGTACATCAATAACGCTGCTTTTATTATACACAATCATGTCAGTAACCATAAGAAAATTTGTTAAACATATTGTGTCTATGGGCTCATATAAGAACAATTTTACAAGATATAGCATCCTCAGCTAGCTAGAAATGATAGTTGACAGTGGAGTGGCTTTTATTCAAGGGCCTATCTTGATCCAAAAAGTTAAAAACCACATTGCACTGAAAATCCTGGAACTATTAGGTATTTTACTTTTATAGGTTTACAGTTGGACCTAAAAAAAAAAGAAGGAAGTATCAGGTTTCAACGGGAAGTACAAATCGTAATTTCTTGGGCCATTTGGGTAAATAATGTTAAATATACTACCTCCGTCCCAATTTATTTGTTCGGTTTGAAAAGTCAAATTTTTTAAGGAAAAATCATTTATTGTCTTGTCTACCTTATAAAAATATATGAGTTTCCAAAATTACCCTTATATAAATTTATCAAAAAATAGTTTTGAAAATAAAATAGGGGTATAATAGGAACATTAGTAAATTAATGATTTTTATTTTTAGAAACAGGACAATATTTTGAGACATCCCAAAAATAAAATGTAATAGAGGACAAACAAACTGGCATGGAGGGAATATATTTTTTATTTATAAATTTTTTTGCACTGAAGTCTATGAAAATGTTCTGGTACTTGATTATCGATTGGTTCATTTGTGATCCATGGAGAACCAAAATTGGTGTGATACGTGGCCTACTACTTTTCCACGTAGGAATGGCTGATTGGCAAAAAAGGTTTCAGTCATTTTAAGCAGAACATTAATCTAAAAAAATAAAAGCAGAAACATTCTTACTAGTTTGTACAAAGATCACCATTTATTTTAAATTTAAAAAAATAAAAATAAAAATAAAAAACTTCTTTTTCTATTTTAGTTAACCATTTTTTAAAACACTCATATGATCATCTGTTATATAACTCCATTTCTTTTCTTCATACATAATAACTACTATTTACACTCTTCCTTTAGTCTCAAGAAACACAAAGAAAGAATAAAAAAACATTTTGCATAAGTTAGACAAACTTGAATATTTTTTTTGATACTACAAACTTGTATATTTGCTCAAACACCATAGCAAAATCTCATTTTGCACAATAAATACATAAACTAATGTGGGTAGTTTATGTTTTTTAGAATGATTGTGCAAATTTTTGACCTTATGCTATTTTACGCAAAAAATTGAAGATGCATACGCTTTCGGCCTCCAAGAATTGCAAATGCAGCCCAAAGAAATCTGTCACTTCTGGTCCTCTAAGAATCGAATGTCCATTAACATCTTTGCCTTTTCGAAGACCCAAAAGTACACAGTTTCTATTAAACTTAACTTATGGTAATATCTGTTTCTGATCTTCCATGCAAGTTGAAAACTTTGTTTTTTTTTCTTCTTTTTTTTGGGTTCTTGGAGGACTGAAAATGTACCTTTTTCTTTAGTTCCAAACTTCCAAATACCATATATGACTGCAGCTTTTTGCTAATTACCAGATTACTTCCTAGGTGGATTAAAATGAAATTTATATTAATTTCACGTTCACAACCTCATTCCATGAGTTAGTGAAAAATGATTTACGTGGAAGACGTTATCAATCATCAAAAGCCGCTTATATAACACATCATACATTGATAACTCATTTGGGGAGGACTAATTTTCATAATTAATGGTTCGAGTTCATAAATTGATCCACCTAGACAGATGATAATCAGCACTGGGTAGAAAAAATGAAAAATACAAAGTGGGGGAGGGAAGAGTGAGATGAGTGTGATCTAAGCATTGTCATCTAAAGTTGCAGCATTGAGCCCGACCTCTCGCCAATTTGTCCCAAAGACAGATCATTTGTCTCGGGGATTGGTAATGTGCCGTGAAATAGTTTTCCATGCACCCATACTGACAAAATTTCCAGTTGTGTGAGTATTGGACAGCTCTCATGGAACTGTTAAACTGCTCAACCCACATTCCCATGCTCACATCCTCCATCTTGAAGAGCTGCAGCCAAAAAGAAACACTAGTTTTTAGTTACCAAATGCTGAATCGGGTTGTAGGTTCCCATAAAGGCATAGTAGAGAAATAATATCACTAACCCTTAGCCTTCGATTGCCATGTCGCGAGATAACATAGTTAGCAATATCAATGGAAATTACATATCCAGGCCCATTGGCATATGGAGGATATGCTTCTTCTGGCCACTCCTGTAACATTACACAATTTCGTTAGATATAGGAACAATGCAAAGAGAATCAAACAGGTCTATCCAACCAAGAACACAAACTTCTTAATTTAGAAGAAAACAACAATAATAAGCTCAGGATAATATGAGAAGAAATTGTTTCTCTTCTTATTTCCAATTGTAGTTGCAAGCAAGCACAATGTATCAGATTTCCAGAAGTGTCTGATTGATGAAAGGAGCTCTAGTAGAAAAATCGAAAGCCCAAAAGGCAGAACTAAGTAAGGATAGATTTTTGATCCATAGCAGGCAATAAGTCCAAATAACAAACATACCAGCCCGCTAGCATACCTCATACGTGACTGCCCATTTTCCATTTCTGAGAGGGCGATGCAAGAGATTGAGATTGCCCATATAAAGGGACTTATTAGGGGAGATGCTCTCAATTTCTTTTAGGACAGTGTCCACCCTAACAAATGTATCATCATCACATTTCATGATGTACGCAGCTGTCAAATTCTGAACCTGCATGGAGAATGTTTGGGCTTTAAGGATATAACACAACTCAGCATGGGGACCCGACCCCACAGAAGCTCCAGGAAAGTGTTCAATGAAAGACAAACTAGATTATAATACAAAAACTCACCCCAAACTCACAGATAGCAATAGTTTTTAGAACAACAAGCTCATAACGATCCATAAAGGGCAAAATCACAATGTCGCCAAAGTAAGCAGCCTCCTTCTTCAGCACTGCATTCACCTCCTTCCTTGGATTCTTCATGTTGATTTTGTAAAGAGTAACAACACCCAATAAGCAAAAACCCAATCATAATACAATGGAAGACAGAATATTTTTCAAATGGAAAAATGAAAAAGAAACACATACATAAATAGCCAGTGAAGAATGTCCATAGGAATTAAAAATAGAAAGATAACAGACCCAGACATGCACAGCATATATCATATGAAACTTTGTTAGCTCATATGCATACATCATATATCAATGTATTAGTCCAAATCTCTGAATTCAAGAATCATAAGGACAAAAACAAACAAAACAATCCCGTCTATTGGATTAGAGTACATAAAACTTACATTGGTCCTCGTATAATACCTAAACACATATCACAAGGAAATTCATTTCATGTCATATGCTCACAGTGATGAAAAGCATCACATAATATCTCATAGTCATTAACCCTACCATTTAATTATTGCAACACAGTAACTGGGAATAACGCGATCCAAAGTTATTTGTACCAAGGTTGACAACACTGTCCTAAACACTTCTGGCATCTCAGAAGTCATCATCTTCAGTTGAAGTAAAAAATAAAAATTTAATAGTTTCTCTAGATACCATATATAGCCTATTTAAGTCATTATGTTTAAAATTGACTCACAATAGCCTCGTATAAAAACTTGTGATACATGCAAAAGAATGATTGGTATAATCTAGATGTTTTTTGGCCAGAGATTCTTTCAATATAAATATAGCTGAGCTAAAAATAGAAGAGATAACCCTCTTTGGAAAGGAGATACAACATTATATTTTATACCTATATACAAGCAAATAATATTATATATACTCAAATCGAGCTCTATACTTACGAACTTGCTCACAAACACAAAAATAATAATCACATTTAAACCTAGACTTGAGCTTGGCTTGTTTGCTGAATAACATAAATAAGCTTTTCCCAAGTCTAAACTACTTATGGACAGCACAGGTCATTTACCACCCCAATATTGTATGCTTTTTCATTTTCTTCTCTCTTTTTACCCCTCTTTCTTGGTTATTTTGTAATACAACAGTGTTCACCATTCCATTGTAAATAAAAAGGTAAAAACAAATTATAGGTAAGAAAATTCTTATTGAGAGAGACTACATGAAAATGTCACAAAGCAGCAGAATAAGAACAAGAAAAATGAAGAAATACAAAATACTGTTCATAGAACCCTTGAGCACACCATATATTTCTCGCTTTTCCTTCTTCCTGACAACCCAAGTCAATCCCTTGCTCTTACCTATCAAAAACCCAACAACCTCAAGTATTTTATCAAATAGCCATCAAAAGCTCATCAAACCCTATCCAATTTTAAGCCCTAACCCTTTCTTCTAAAAGTCTAAATCCTAGATCCAAAATCCTCTTGAGATATTAACCCACCACAAGCACACGTAGAAAAATTCCCCAATTTATGTTAAATCTGGTATGTTCTTGATTGGTATCCTATATGTTCATCAACAGAACTTTTGCACCTACAAACCACAAAAAATTTACATAAGCATTCCACGTTGTTCAACTCTTTACTATGGATTTATGTTTCATTGAAAGTGTAATGGTTTGCTATTATCTATCATACTTTAATAGATAGCAACACTAGCATCAACATCTCTATGTTTCAAGCATATCAATAATCAATATCACCATGTTCTATTCATTACACACATGGATCCTGGAAAGTAATTCATCAGCCCAATTTCTTGACCCATAATTAAGCAGGGTAAAGATACATGCAGAAACCTTACCAATGCAACAAAGAATCGAACTACAACATTAGAAAACTTGATAGCAGAAGATTGCATCCACGTTTTTCTAACTGCCATACGTTCTGCAAAGTGATTAGTAGCAGACAAAACTCCAATAAAGAGTTTAATCTTGCCCTCAGGTATAGGACGGGCTTTCCACTTCTCTGACATTTCTAATACTCTTTGAGGTGAGAAACTCGGATGAGAAGTAGGGAGAGAAGTAACATAAATTGAGTGAACATCCACATCTCCTTTAATTGCTAGTCCAGTTGCATCTTCAAGAGTAAACCCCTGAAGTTATAGCAAAACCATCAGCAAAGCATCTCCCACAGTATCTTTAAATCAACAAGGCCAAAGAATGCCCAGTAGAAACACAATCTTATAAAAAGGAAAAAACATCATAAATTAGATTGGAAAGGCCAACAGGGTAAAATGGAAGCCACTGTTAAAAAGAAAATACATAGAAAGAGACACTATAAAGCACAACAGCCCAAACTACACTGCAATATTACATACTCTAGATCTCAAAGGCAAGCATTCACCATTTCCATGGGACATGTACAAAATAGATATCATAAGTAGTAAATGTCACAAGTTTTTCCACATTACTTACCGTCCTATACGGAAATGAAGTCACGTGCCTACCCCCAACACTAATATGGTACCCATCAATGCCAGCACGCAGGGTCATTATAAACAGTCTGCCCTCCACAAAAGGAAATGGCCAGGTCACTTCAGGCTTCTGCTCACGACCAATGAATCGCTTAAACCATGAAGTTGTCTTGGACTCTTTTGAGTCTACAATATCATTCCGCATCCATTTTTCACATCTCCCAAATCCATCAACTGCAAAATACATAGAAAAGAAAAAACCTTACAGCTTAAATGATACATAAAAAGTTGAGAGGATGGAGAGCAAAGAAAAGAAAACAAGTCATACCACATCATAAACAACTACATGCAAGATAAATAAATAAATAAAAGTTTAGTTTCTTAGGAGCATAAAAATTCCCCATCCTTCACACAGTATGCATGTTATTGTTGATCAGAACAATCAGGAAAGTTCAGGAGAGTTAACGGGGAATTAGCAACAGACAAGAATTTATTAAATGAGAGAGACTCAAGGTGATGCAGTGCAATTATAGGGGCTAACAAAGGTTTTAAGCCTAGAATACCAAAATTACAATCAAAACAGCTAGTTCATGAGGCTGATTGCAATCGAGGCTAAAGAATCTCCTACATTGATTCAGAAAGTGAATATATGGTTCTTAGAAACCTATACGTATATTATTGAATCATATTCACAACAGCATGTCAACAAAGTTGACCAGCAATCAAAATACAGTGACTTCATATTTGAGCTGCTACAAAGCAAACTCAACATACTCAGCATAACAGGTGAACTTCAAACAAAGAAGGTCAAATATAGCCTAATAACCCAATTTTATGCACAGCCAAGAAACCAGATTAGCAAGACCATTTCAATGACACTGCCAAATCATGCTCTAACTATCCAAGCTAGTACTTAAACCCATACACTAAAACACGCCAATACCTCTCTTTTTTTATAGGTGGCTAGTAGGGAGGTGAAAGATGCCATTACCATTGGACTATCACTTAAACCCCCACTAACAGTCTAACACATAACAACACCATAGCACTAGGTCAAGAATCTTATTAGCAAAGAGGAAATTACAGCAGTTACTGATCTGGAATGTAACTACCAGAATTTTGCAGCTCAAGAGCGACTCAAATAAGGAAGATAAGTCTAACTAATATGCTAAGAATTTTTTATAAGTAATAAGTTACACTAATATGCCAAAAAATCTATGCAGATATGCTCGTGCTATGATTTAGTTGATAGTCTGGAGTCAAATTCTTCTAGGAAAAGAGATAAGAAATAAATGCTATATTAGTTTCTCAATGTCTAATAATTTGAAAATTCAACCCTTAACAGATCAAAAAGATCATGAAGAATAGAGAGGTCAAGGGAAGAATGGAGCATTTATTTCTCATCTCTTTTTCTAGAAAGAAGTTGAAAATTCGACCCTCAACAGTCAAATTCTTTTTTCTATCCTTTTTTTTGATAAGTCCCTTAACAGTCAAATATAGAACCATATACATCACACAGCACAAGTTTATGTTTATGCATTTAAATATAGAACCATATACATCACAGTATTTCCAAAATGTGTTATGACATATTTTATCTCTACCAAAGAGAGAGGTCAAGAAAGTTATACCCTGATTTTTAGGCAACTTAATGAGATGTTTGCATTACATAGTTCATGTTATAGATTATCTAACCAGATATGACACTAACACTAACCTATGCTACAACCACAAAATGAAGTACCAGCCTAATGTCCATGAAGACCACAAAATTATGAAAATATCAATATTTTTTCTGTTTTGTACATTCATTCGTTAATGGCCTAAGAATCAATGAGTTAAACGTGTCATATGCTAAAACTTGAGAGGTCTACAATAAGTGTTTGGCCTTTTACCAGTACTGATAAATTGTTCAAGAAATTTTACAAACTTGTCTTAAATGCTGCACACCTTGAGACATAAGATATAAATTTAAGTTGTGAAGAAAAGCATCTTAAGAATTAGAAAGAACTCTACATCAACACACAAACAAACCAAAAAAAAAAAAGAGAGAGTAAGACTTCAAGGCATGAGTTTCAGATGAACCGAGCCTGATGGATGTGTCACAAGTCTGTTCTCTTGAGCCTCACCACACGGTATGCCCAAGGCATGATCTCAACTTTTCTGAACCATTATTTTAAGAATGACTCAAACATCAAAGCATTAATATCTGCCAAAACTCAAGCCTTGTAGCTCAATTTGTTGGCACTTCCTGGTGTTTCTAAATGAGACATGTTCAAATCCTCCCTCCCCCAATTATCGAATTGTCAATAAATAAATCAAAGCATAAATATCAGGTCAAATGAACCTCATAAATGTAGCACAACTCATTTCTCTTGAGCCTCTACTCACAGCAAAAAAAGTAGAGTTCTCATATTTTTGTCAGTCTTCATCCCTATTGTAGAATGGGAAGAGCTTATAAAAGAAAAATTAGGAGTCAATCACTTTTGGGTTGAATCACACTTCCATCCCCAATAAGTAAGGGGGTCATGAATGAGATCTTGGGTTCAATGCCCACAGAGGTCATGAGTTACATACCAATTTTTAAAGAATAAGAATAAAATGAATATATATTTAATGCATAATAAATCTTACCAAGCATATCTTCATCATTCTGGGATGGTAAACCATCACATCTTTGAGCTTTTCCCCACTGCATTCTATAACAGGTGTTATGCTCAATGACTGGCCGCTTGCTCCAATCTCCTCTCAGTCGAGGATTCAAATGCAAAATCTTTGGTGGTTCCTCACCATCCACAGCCTTTAACCCCTGCAATTCAACCATGAACTGTGAAACCATAACCAAGGCATCACCTTTTCTCAACTTCGCAAGCTGGGGCACATACTCCTGATGTGCATACTGGGGTGTTCCCACCACCGTAATTGAAGAACCAGCAGCAAGTCCACAAGGAAGAAACATCAACCTGTCTCCCTTCAGCAAGTCTTCCCCACTCATTGATATCCATGAAGGACATGACTCGGGTTTCCCCTCAATTAAAGTGCTTTCTCCGGTCTCCTTGTCATCAACCTTATCCACTTCTTCCCATGCCTTTAAGCCTAACGTCCAAGCCTCATCCGCCATTCTCTCAAGCACTGATAAATCCATAGTTCTATTCCTGCGCTTCATTATCTCGCCTGTTATTCGACCATATCTGTGCTGCAGCGGCTTTATAGTTCGAGAGCCATTTTTTCTCTCTTCCAACGGTTCCTTACTAGGCATCAATGGGGCATCTTGGTTTTGGTTATCTTCTAATTTACGGTGAAATGCATCCTTATAATAAATAGAACTAAAGATTGGTTTGCTTAAATCTGCATCTTTGGACTCCTTTCCTATCGCCCCATCCATTCCAACATCAGTATCACCCCCACTCAACATTGCTGCAATCTCTAAAAACTCTGGCAACTTACAGGCTATAAAAACTAAGTATAAAACCGCTATTCCCAACAATAAATGGGACCATTTGAACTTTCTTGAACCAGGAGGCTCACTTTTCGGCCTCTTCATCTTTATTCAACCAAGAAATATATATACACACACCACAAAAATACTTCACAATAACCAAAATTCTCTCAAACCCATTTCTCCAATTGACTAATGGAATCCAAAAACAAGCTCCAAACCCCACAAAAAGCACTCAAATTAGATGAACCAAAATCAACAAAATCTTCACACACAAAAAAAAAAAAAGCAAGCCCTTTTACGAGTTTATCAAATGTACCAATACCGATCAACGAAATGCAATGTAGTGAAGCAAAACAAAGTGAGATTAAAGAACAAAAAAGCCTCAAACCTCCACGGATTTCAAGAGTTCAACAAAAGAAATCAGCAGCCAATGTCAGAATTCAGCAGCAAATACCCACCAAGAAAGAAAAGAAAAACAAAAAGCAGCCTTCTTGAATTCCTCCACGTTCGTTCCAAAGATTGTCGAGAGAATGCGAAATGGTAAATTAGAGGACCAAATGCAAAAGGGTGTGAGAGACAAAGAAACCAACCCAAGAAAATGGCAGAAGGTCAAGTTGGTGAAAGATGTTAGGGAAGGTGGAGAGGGACCCACTAGCAAAAACCCTAATAAACAGTAAACACAGAGAGGAGAGAGAGAGAGAGAGAGAGAGAGAAATGGGAAAAGGGGGGAGAGAGAAAGCGTAGTGGGGGTATGTGCACGCAACACCGAGTCCGCAAATCACAGTGTGGGAGAGGAGATGGAGGGTAGGTAACTCCCAAGAAATGTAAAAGGAGTTATTTTTTGGGGGATTTGAAATTCAATTTATATGATTTGGCTTTGGCTTTACTTAAAAATAATAATAAAAAGCTAATAAATCACTAACTTGGTCTAATAATTCAATTTATATGATTTAGCTTTACTTAAAAATAAAATAAAAGCTAATAAATCACTAACTTGGTCTAATAATTAGGGTAAAGTTTAGTTCAATTTTAACCCCCTTTTTTGGGTGATAAATGATAATTGTTGATCAATTATTGATTGTATCTATTTGTATATCCCATCAAAAAAAATTTATTGATTGTATTACCAAATAGCAAATATCAAGAAACTAAAAAATATAAAAAAATTATTGTTAGAATCAATTTAGTCCCTTAGTAATAATTAGCCGCATCACACACGCGCGCTTTGCATGTGCAATGAGGTTTTTTTTTAGTTTAATGTCATAATTTTCAATTAAAATTTGTCTATTGTTAATGAGATTACAGGAGAATAGATTTTTAAGAAACTAAAATTTAAGAATTTGAAAATGAGCAAATGTGTATAAGATATATTTATATAGAGAATATGTATTAATTTTTAGGGAAAAAGTTTCTAGGATAGTTTTTTGTTTTAAAATTTTGTTGAATTATAGTTTTAACCCTATTTTTATTTTTTAGAAATAAATATTATTTATTGATTGTAATACCAAATAGCAAATACCAAAAAATAAAATAAAAATAAAAATAAATTTATTGTTAGAATCAATTTAGTCCCTTAGTAATAATATATAGGATCAGTTTAGTCATTTAACTTTCAAAATTAAGCCTATTCCTTTTTCTTTTTTTGCTAAATTAAGTATTCCATATTTGAATCTACACTCCATTTAAATTTGAATAAACTTAGTTAATGTGAATCATGTGACAAATGGAGCATAAATTAAAAGGTTTTTCTTTTTCCTTTTTTTTGTTTTGAGGAAGAATTGAAAGGTTATTCTAAATTTTTTTTTTTAAAAATAAAGTGTAACAATTTCAAGCTCAAATCAATATGAACTTTTATTTATTAATGGAAAAAATATCATTTTGAAGTCACTGTCAATTCGGTCACTACTTTTAGTACTAGTCAATTTGGTCTATATTATTCTCACTGTAAGTGCACAATTGCACCTGGACCCAAAGATAGACGTGGGCTCAGGCCTAATAAGCCTTAAACAATAAGATTTGTAGAGTGTGGATTTGAAATCTAGTTTAGGGGTATTGGAAACTTGACAAACAGGCTAGAACGCCACAATCTTTGCAAATGATAAACAAATATGACAAAGGAACCTCCTCGGACGTAAGCCGATGACGATTTATGTATTGCTTCTCTTTTATGCCAAAATTACAGTTCTTAGTTCTTTTTCTGCTAACTGACAGATCTCCTTGTTTGTTTTATAAATCTTACCCCCCACACTCACATTGTAGTCAACTTTCAATCAATTTTCGTTAGTAATTTAACAATACGGATCAAATTAACTGCAAGTTGAAAAAATAACATGAACTAAATTACTTACTACAAAAATATAGAGACAAAAGAAGATATTTTTGCCTAAAATTATTAGAATTTGAAAGTTTTTTTTTCTTTTTTGAGGGAAAATTTGAATTTGAAAGTTGAAAACTAAATCGAAACAATTAACAAACCAAATTACACTTTACCAAATAATTAGAATACCAAATTAATAATGACAATTATGGGTTTACATAACACATTCTCTTTTTTTGTTTGAGAAACAAACACACGCATAAGGGAGAGAGAACGAGATTCTAACATAAAAGCACTTCTCAAACTCCACTCAAAAGTTATGATAACTTTTAAGGGATAATATGATAAATTATACTATATATAACACATTTTCTTAAGCAATATGGGACAATTACCTTTTTTTTTTTTTTTAAGAAACAGATAGTTGTTTGCCTTTCCTAAAGGTTATTTTAATTTCTCAAAAATAAAGGCTATTTTTAAAATTCATAAATACCTGTGTTAACCAACAAAAGAAAGGTGTTTCTCACTGATGATGCCTAAAAGATCAACAGTAAGCTGCTAGTACTCTCCCGATTTGAAGCAATACCTGCGAAGGAAAAAAAAGTAGGTGATCGACAGAGAGCACCGGTGTGGTGCCGGCCAAAGACCCTCCGACGATCAAGTTAGAATCTTTTAAACAACCCTAGAGTGCCAGAGTTGAGGTAATTGTGCGTACCTTTGGGTCATGAGGGTCTTGGGGTATATATAGTGGTGTGTGGCCGAAATTTGCGCCCAGGTGAAGATGTACTTTCCTTTTTAAAAGAGTAATTCGCGGATCTTTGCCTATTGTGTTGAGCCCTTTCCTTATAGGAATCACCTTAGCTAAGTCGAACGCGTAGCGCAAGGACTTTCCTTATATTCACATAAGCGAGAGGTCCGATACGCTAAAAATGAAAGTTGGATTATTCCTTCGGCCTTCACCTGCCAAGGTCGTCGGCCACGCGTAACTCCTATACCGTCGTCAGCTTACGTACGCCAACGTGGTCCGTCAGCCAAGGACATCAGCCAGACCTTACAGTCAAGGTCGTCACCCCTGACTCGTCCACGTGATCCGTCACCCTAACGTTGCTGCGTAAGGGGCATGGCTATGAAGGCTAAAGAGGTGTTAATGACAGTAGTTGACGGACAGCGTATTGTCGTCAGCTTCTTGACGTGCATTCAATATGTAAGTGAACTTCCGTCACCTTCTTCATGTGTCGTCACCTTGTAATAACGTCACTATCAGCTGCCCCCCACTCCATTATCCCGTCGGCCATGGGCGACGGGTCATGGAGTTGGTGTCACCGGGGAAATGGTGTTTGCATGGTGGTTTGTGCCATGTTCATTAAATGGTGGGACACATGTCACAAGGCATTGGCTCCGCGTCTGGACGAGTGTGTCGCTTCGTCTTTCGCGCCTCCTCTCTCCTATATATATCTCACTATTTACCTTTTTTCCACTTTTTTCGCCTTGTTCATCTTGAGAGAAAAAATTCGTCACTGCCAGTTTTACCATACCGTCGATCGTGCAACCGTCACCTTCTTGAGATCGTCCTCCTACACGTAAGTTTTCTTTATTTTACCTTTTTACCTTTTCTAGTGACGCCCTTTAGTGAAGTCGTCTGCCTAGGATCTTAGAAAAACCCGTCATTTGTAGGTCATTTGTAGGTAGTCAGATGTCTAGGGAGACGCCGAGTGATCCATCGTCAATCCGCGACGGAGCGGGTTACGACGAAGTTTTTCCATCAGGTCGTGAGCCCGCGGAGGGCCTATCCTGGTCGTCAGAAAGAGACTCGTCAACTCCTTCTGACGGTGAAGTAGAGAGTTCTAGAGGAAGTGAGGTGTACGGTGATGAAGAAGGGGTAGTCGACGAAGCCCAAGGGGTTCGTGGAAGGGAAAGTTGCAGTGACGGGGGTGAGAGTGACGGTGACGAGGAAGCCTCAGTGAGCACCTCGGGATCCTCTGGTGATGACCGTCCCTTCATCTTACCCTCCGAGTGGTCCGTCAACAATTTTCACCCGACGATGTCGGAGAATGTTTTCAAAACTTTGCGGTCCCGTTACCAAATACCCGACGACATTCCCATCCGTCTGCCTGAGGAGGGTGAGAGGTGCTACTCAGGACGAACCGCGGACGTCGGCATGTATGATGCCATGTTCGCGGCAGGGCTGAGATTGCCTCTGACGGTATTACACCGTCAGCTGGCTAACTTTCTAGGGATTTACGTCGGCAGTTGCCCCCAATGCTTGGCGAACCTTCATTGGTGCCGAGGTCTTGTGGGGTAGTCTAAGTGGTGGGAACCGTCAGCTGACCTTGGACGAGTTCTTTTGGTGTTATCGTCCTCAGCACATTTCCTCGTCCAAAGGGGTGTACCATTTTGCAGTGAGGGATAAGGAGTTGAAGTTAGTGTCAGATATGCCCGACTCCAATAGGAAGTGGAAGGGCAGATACTTCTTTGTAGAAGGGACAAATTGGGTATGTCGTCAAGATGAGTGGGAGTCAATGCCCAATGGTTTTGATAACACATGGGCTTACGTTAGAGATTCAGGTTAATACCATCGGCCCTTCTCGCTCCGTCTACTTATTTGCTGTCTTAACCCGTCACTTTTCACTGCAGCTAACAACCGTCCACGTATTACCGCGGAGCAAGAGGATTTCATTCGTCGAGTGACGGCCATTCCCTTGGACGAGAGGAAGTGTCGGGATCTAATCACGTTAGACACCCTTCACTTATATTGTGGTGGCCCTGAACCGACGGAGGAGGCTTGCAAATTGAACGCCTATTCTCGCCGACGTGAGTTGTCCTTCAACTTCTTGTCTTTATCCTGACGTTGTTTCTTTCTAACCCTTATCCTTGGCAGAAATGGAGTCAGCTAAGCAAAGGGTCAGAGCTGCAGCTACGGCTAAGAAAAAACAGCAAGAGAAGGCTGGGGGCGAGTTAACCCCACCGTCAGCCCTCAGACCCGTTGAGACGCCCGCGGCCAAGAGAAAACCTGACGGCAGGGTAGACCGTCCGGGGAAGAAGGTTGCCCCCACTCCTAGGGACCAGTCATCCCGGAGGCCGTCATCTCCTAGGCCTGCTCATGGGGCAGGCAAGGGTCCGATGACCTCGTCAGGGCCCATTGTCCAAGGATCCGTACGCCGTCTGCTGACCCACAAGGATTATGCTGTAGAGGTGACGGAATCAATTTTAAAGGATGAGGAGACGGATCCTTGTGCGGAGCAAACCACTGACGAGATAGGGGCGTCAGCCCTCTTTGACCTCACTAGGGTATGTGCCTCCTTTTACTTTACTTTTGGTGTCTGACCAGTCTTAATCATCCTGACGTTGTTCTATCTTTTTTAATGTAGGCTATGGTTCGCGTGAAGGCCTTGTCGAATAGGTGCTTTGCCAAGGAGGGGGTGATCACCCGTCTGAACGAGCGCGTCAAGTACCTAGCTGACGGTCAAGCGCAGTTCAAAGAGGCAAACAAAATTTTGGGCACGGAGCTGAGAGACTATAAGGAGAAGCTGACGGAGGAAACCCGTCGCCGGGAGCTGGAGACGGAGGCCAAGGTGGCGGTAGAAAAGGAGCTAAGGTCCATCCTAGTCCAGGTGGAAACGGCTAGGAATGACGCTGTGAAGGAGTTTCAAGATTCGTCAGCCTTCATAGACGCTTGTGCCGCCTACTATGGTGACGGGTTTGAGGACTGCCTGAAGCAAGTAAAATCGGCGTATCCTGACTTGGATTTGTCAAGGATTTCAATGGATGAGTCCATCCCGTCGACCCCTGCAGGTGACGCCGTTCCTGAAGAAGCTGACGCCAACAGCCAGAGGGTCAACAGCGTCGTCCTAGCTCAGCCAGCAGCGGACCACTCCGTCACTCTAACTCCGGCAAATCCTCATAATTGCGACCCAAATGCCGCTAGCCCTTCTCTCTCATGTGCCCAGCCTGTTGATGTCGAAGACGATGGAGGACACTGACGCTCCCCTAGAACTTAAAGTTTTCTTCTTCTCTTTTTTTTTTTTTTTTTTTTTTTTTTTTTAATATATTTTTTGAAGAACTGTAGACGAAATTGTAGTACTTGGCGCCCATTTTTCTGGGCTTTTGTAAAGACATTGCCCATTTTAATTTTAATGCCATTTTATGCTTCAAGCATGTGTGTTTTTTTTTATGAAGTCAAAATTGTCCATGATGAGCTCATCAGCTTAAGGGTGACGGTACTTTTATTCAATCCAATTTTTTGAATTGATGACGGCGTCAGCTTCTTTTTCATAAAAACAGGGTCGTTTTTATCATCCCGTCACTTACATGGGGAGTTTCCTAACGGCGTCAGCTAACTTTGAACATAACACCGTTATCATGAACATAACGCCGTCACTTTGAACATAACGCCGTCATTTTGAACATGATACCGTCACCTTGTTGCTTCATGGCAAGGTGACGAGCTCAAGAGGGAACACATCAGCATTTTATTGCCCTTGTACATCTTATGCGCTTGGTGGTAAGGCCTTATAGCAATGAGGTCGTCCACCTTGTTGTCTTTAGATTGGGATCGTCCACTTTGTGGATTTTAGGTGTAAGATTGTCCACTTTGTGGACTTATTTACGACGCCGTCCACTTTGTGGACTTAGATGTAGATCGTCCACCTTGTGGACTTAGAGGCAGACCGTCCACTTTGTGGACTTATAAGCAGGTCGTCCACTTTGTGGACTTGGATGTAGGTCGTCTACTTTGTGGACTTATAAGCATGTCGTCCACTTTGTGGACTTATAAGTATGTCGTCCACTTTGTGGACTTAGATGTAGGCCGTCCACTTTGTGGACTTAGACGTAGGTCGTCCACTTTGTGGACTTATAAGCATGTCGTCCACTTTGTGGACTTAGATGTAGGCCGTCCACTTTGTGGACTTAGACGTAGGTCGTCCACTTTGTGGACTTATAAGCATGTCGTCCACTTTGTGGATTTAGATGTAGGCCGTCCACTTTGTGGACTTAGATGTAGGTCGTCCACTTTGTGGACTTATAAGCATGTCGTCCACTTTGTGGATTTAGATGTAGAGGACCTGTTGTTTTCTTCAAGACAAAAAATTCACTAGTCGTTCCTGAATGAACCTCCTCTTATTATGATGAATGCATAAGTAAAATTTTGTTCAAAAAATAGGAAAGATAAGTTTTCAGCCCTTTAGGCTTAAAATATACTGTAGACAAGAATAAGCTAAGACAAATAATTAAGGATCGTAAACTGGTTAGGAGGAGTAACGTTCTGCTTGCTATCTTCTACTGGTAGTACTTTACGAGGTGCTCGGCGTTCCATGGGTGTCGCAGTTCTCGTCAAGAGTCTCTAGGTGATAGGTGCCCTTTCTTCGCCATGATACGATCTTGTAGGGTCCCTCCCAGTTCCGGGCCAAGCTTTCCTTGTGTGGGATTTCTGGCTGCGCCCATTACTTTCCTTAAAACAAGATCTCCGACTTTGAAGTCTCGGTGCTTGACTCGGGAGTTGTAGTGCTTGCTTACGAGGTCCTGGTATCGCGCGAGTCTCTGCTCAGCCACCGCCCTTACTTCGTCAATTAGATCCAGTTGTAAACGAAGCTCTTGATCATTTCTTCCCTCGTCGTGATTGGCCACCCTATAACTTGTGAGTCCTATCTCGGCTGGAATGACCGCTTCATTTCCGTATGTCAGCTGGAAAGGGGTTTCTCCTGTAGGGGTTCGCACTGTCGTTCTGTATGCCCACAACACGCTGGGTAGCATCTCAGGCCATACGCCCTTTGCCCCCTCGAGCCGAGTCTTGATGATTCGAAGCAAGGATCGGTTGGTGACTTCTACTTGTCCATTTGCTTGAGGATGGGCTGGGGAGGAATAATGGTTCTTGATTCCTAACTCTGAACAGAAGGCTCGGAAGGAGTCGTTGTCAAATTGTTTACCGTTGTCCGAGATTAAGACTCTTGGGATCCCATACCTGCAAACAATGTTTCTCCATACAAAACCCCTTATGTTCTTTTCAGTAATTGTGGCTAAGGCTTCAGCTTCAACCCATTTGGTGAAGTAATCGATGCCGACGACGAGGAACTTCAGCTGCCTTGCTGCCATCGGGAATGGTCCCATGATGTCCAACCCCCATTGGGCGAATGGCCATGGGGCAGTTATGGGGGTCAATTCTTCCGCCGGTTGCCGAATGATGTTGCTGAACCTTTGACACTTGTCGCAAGCTTTCACATAAACACAGGCGTCATTTTGCATTGTTGGCCAATAGTACCCGGCCGGTAACAGCTTTTGTACCAACGACCGTGATCCAGAGTGGTTGCCGCATATCCCCTCGTGTACTTCTCTCATCACATAGTCTGCTTCTTCGGGGCCTACGCACCTTAGATATGGTCGAGAAAAGCCCCTTTTGTAGAGAACGTCCTTTATCAAGACAAATCGTGCAGACCGGACCTTCAACTTCCTGGCGGCCTCCTTTTCATCAGGCAACGTGCCATCTTTTAGGTAGGAGATCAAGGGCGTGGTCCAATTGTTTTCGGAACCAATTTCCTGTATGCAGACAACGTCAATTAATGGTGAGGACTGAATGAAAGAAAGTACCTCGTCGATGGGGGTCATAGTTTCCGCAGATGCGGCTTTGGAAAGTCGGTCGGCATGTTCGTTTTCTCCTCTTGGAATTTGGATTATTTTGGCTTGCAGTCCGTCCACCCTCTTTTTTGCTTGCTCCCAGTACCTCTTCATTCTTTCACCCTTGCACTCGTACTCGCCATTTACCTGGCTTGTGACGACTTGGGAGTCGCAATGAACAACCACATTCGTGGCCCCTACAACTTGAGCAAGGTCTAGACCGGCTATCAGGGCTTCATACTCAGCTTCATTGTTAGTTGTAGGAAAGTCGAGGCGAATCATGCATTTTAGCTCGTCGCTTTCCGGAGAGTTAAGCACGACCCCTACCCCGCCAGCCTTCTTGTTGGATGATACGTCAGTGAAAATGCCCCATTGGGGAGTCTTTTCCTCTTCGCCTTCCGCGTTGGTGAACTCAGCAATGAAGTCAGCCACCGCTTGTCCCTTGATGGCGACGCGGGGGCGATATTGTATATCAAATTCACTTAGCTCTACGGACCACAGCGCCATCCGTCCGGTAGCCGCGGGGCTGCCCATTGCCCGCCGCAAAGGCTTGTCAGTTAGGACGACTATTGTATGGGCTTGAAAATATGGCTTGAGCTTACGGGCCGCTGTAACCAAAGCAAAGGCAAGTTTCTCCATAGGGGGATATCTCTCTTCTGCGCCGTGCAATGCCTTGCTCGCATAGTACACGGGTCGCTGGACCTTATCGTCTTCTCTAATTAAGGCCGCACTGACGGCTGCTGGGGAAACGGCCAGATAGAGGAACAGTTCTTCTCCTGGTTGCGAGGGGCTTAGCAATGGTGGGGAAGAGAGGTAGGCCTTTAAATCTTCGAATGCTTGTTGACACTCGGCAGTCCATTCAAAGGACTTTTTCAATGTTCGGAAAAAGGGTAGACATCTGTCTGCAGCCTTCGACACAAACCTGCTGAGCGCGGCGATCCTACCATTGAGGCTTTGTACTTCCTTGATATTTTTAGGAGGGGCCATCCCCATAATGGCCTGAATCTTGTCCGGGTTGGCCTCGATCCCTCTTTGGGATACCATGTATCCCAAGAACTTTCCTGCCGTCACTCCAAAGGCACACTTGCTTGGGTTGAGCTTCATGTTGTAGGAGCGAAGAGTATCGAATGTTTCCTTGAGATCCTCCAGATGAGCTTCTTCTTCTTGGCTTTTGACTAGCATGTCGTCGACATACACCTGGACGTTCCTTCCAATCTGCCGCGCAAACATCTTGTTCATGAGCCTCTGATAGGTAGCGCCAGCGTTTTCGAGCCGAAGGGCATGACCTTGTAGCAAAATACGCCTTGGCTTGTTACGATCGAAGACGTCTCTTGATCGGCCTCATCCATTCGGATCTGGTTATACCGGAGAACGCATCCATGAAGCTTAGCAGGATGCTTGGCCGTAGAATCCACCAGAACGTCGACCCGCGGGAGGGGGTAGCTATCTTTGGGGCATGCTTTGTTCAAGTCTGTGAAGTCAACGCACATCCTCCATTTCCCGTTGTTCTTTTTGACCATTACGACGTTCGCCAACCAATCGGGGTAATACACTTCCCTGATAAATCCGGCTTCTTGCAGTTTGCGGACTTCTTCCGCTATTGCTTGGTCTCTTTCTTGGGCAAAGGTTCTTTTCTTCTGTCGGACGGGCGGAAAAGATGGCGATACGTTCAACCTGTGCACCATGACCGACGGGTCGATTCCCGGCATGTCTTCGTGGCTCCATGCAAACACATCTTTGTTTTCTTTCAAGAAAGTTGCGAGCTTCTGGCGTACCGCCGGGTCGGCCAGGGTTCCGACCTTTGTTGTTCGCTCCGGGTAGGCTTCGTCGAGATGTACGTCTTCGAGCCTCTCGACGGGCTCTGTCGCCACCCGACGTTCTTCTATGTTCATGGCTTGAATGTGATTGTCCATCTCCATCATGGCCACGTAACATTCCCGTGCGGATTCCTGATCTCCTCTCAATTCTCCAATTCCATGATCAGTAGGGAATTTTATCATCAAATGGTATGTCGAGGTTACGGCTTTCCATGAGTTAAGGGTTGGACGTCCTATGATGGCATTGTAGGCCGACGAGCAATCGACTACCAGGAATGTTATGTTCGGGTGACTGCTTGTGGGTAGTCTCCAACGGTTACCGCTAAAGTGACGGTGCCAAGTGGATGTCCTCTGGCCCCTCCAAAGCCAATGAGTGGGGCATTAACCGGAATTAGTCGCTCCACTTTCAATTCGCATCGTTGAAAAGCGGGATAGTAAAGGATGTCTGCTGAACTACCGTTGTCTACGAGAACTCGGTGTATGTTATAGTCTCCTGCCCGTATGGTGACGACCAAAGCGTCGTCGTGGGGATGGTGAAGGCGCTGGGCGTCTGCTTCCGAGAATTCAATGGGGGGATTTCCAATCCGTGACCTTCCAAGCGCAGGACTTGCCGACTGGACATTACGGATCGTTCTGATGTATGCCTTTCGGGCTTTCTTGGAAGATCTGGCCCTCGCGGTGCCTCCTACAATCATCCTTATGTCTCTTATTGGTTGCCTGGGGCGATCATTATCTTGCCGAGGGGCTTGATTTTGTGGCGGGTTCGCCCTCTCTTTGGTGACGAACCTTTGTAACCTCCCTCGCCTAATGAGGGCTTCTATTTGATGTTTCAGGTCGTAGCAATCGGCGGTGTCATGGCCGTGGTCTTGATGAAATCGGCAGTATTTATCCCTTGGTCTCCTGTTGGGATCTCCCTTCAGTTTTCCAGGGAAGGCCAAGTTTTCCTCGTCTTTAATCTGCATCAATACCTGGTCGATGGGCGTATTCAGGGGAGTGAAGTTCGTGTACCTTCCTGTAGGCGGCTTAGGTCGTCGATCATCTCGTCCCTCTCTGGTTCTCCCCCTCTTTTGTCCATTATCGGGTTTCGTATCTTCCTGTCTCTCCCTTTTTCTGGGTTTGTAGTCGTCCCTGGCCAGCAAGGCATCCTCCGCGTTCATATACTTCGTCGCCCTGTAGTATACGTCGGACATAGTCTTTGGGTCGTTCTTGCATAGAGAGAACAAGAACTTACCCTCTTGTAACCCGTTCATGAACGCTGCCACAAGTGTCTTGTCGTCTGCCTCGTCTATCGAGAGGGATTCCTTGTTAAAGCGGGCTATATAAGACCTTAATGTCTCACCTTCTCGTTGTTTAATTCCCAGTATACATGCAATAGACCTCTTGCGTCGGTGACTTCCAATGAAGTGCGATACAAGCGTGCACCTAATTCCTTAAAAGTGCCGATGGAATTAGGCGTCAACCTGTACCAATCCCTCGCGGGCCCTTTCAAGGTGGTGAGGAAAGCCACACACATGATTTCGTCCGGTACACCCGAAGATGCATTAGTGTTCCGAAAGACTCCGGGTGGTCCAGCGGGTCCTTGGATCCGTCATAGTTTTCCACATGGGGCATTTTAAACTTTGAAGGGACGGGGTATGAGTTCACCAACGCTGTGAATGGTGAATCCGTTCTATGGACTAGGTCGTCCAGATTGCTGGATACCCGTCCCTTAAGTGCGTTCATCATTGCATCCATGCGCTCCCTCATCTCCTGCATCTCGGGCGTGATATGAGGTGGCAGGGAGTCCGAGGCGGATGGCGGGTTTGTCTCCGGCCGCTCTAGCCTTGTCGGTGCAGTACTACCTTCAGGCCTGACGGCATTCCTCCCCTCCGGGCTCGCTACTTCCTGGTCCTCCCCCGGCGCACTTTGGTGCGCCGTCATCCTACCGTAGTTGCTCTTCTAAGTCGTGGTTCGTTTAGTAAGGCGCTCGACAGCGGCAGCCAGAGTCTGAACTTGCCTTTCTAGCGCTGTGGCATGCGGTTCGTCGCCTTGGTTGTTGACTGTTGCCATCGATCGAGTGAGTACCATACAACTTTTTGTCTCAGGGATAGAGCAAGGCTAAATGCTTGTCGCCTTTCCCACAGACGGCGCCAACTGATGATGCCTAAAAGATCAACAGTAAGCTGCTAGTACTCTCCCGATTTGAAGCAATACCTGCGAAGGAAAAAAAAGTAGGTGATCGACAGAGAGCACCGGTGTGGTGCCGGCCAAAGACCCTCCGACGATCAAGTTAGAATCTTTTAAACAACCCTAGAGTGCCAGAGTTGAGGTAATTGTGCGTACCTTTGGGTCATGAGGGTCTTGGGGTATATATAGTGGTGTGTGGCCGAAATTTGCGCCCAGGTGAAGATGTACTTTCCTTTTTAAAAGAGTAATTCGCGGATCTTTGCCTATTGTGTTGAGCCCTTTCCTTATAGGAATCACCTTAGCTAAGTCGAACGCGTAGCGCAAGGACTTTCCTTATATTCACATAAGCAGAGGTCCAGATAGGCTAAAAATGAAAGTTGGATTATTCCTTCAGCCTTCACCTGCCAAGGTCGTCAGCCCACGCGTAACTCCTATACTGTCGTCAGCTTACGTACGCCAACGTGGTCCGTCAGCCAAGGACATCAGCCAGACCTTACAATCAAGGTCGTCACCCCTGACTCGTCCACGTGATCCGTCACCCTAACGTTGCTGCGTAAGGGGCATGGCTATGAAGGCTAAAGAGGTGTTAATGACAGTAGTTGACGGACAGCGTATTGTCGTCAGCTTCTTGAAGTGCATTCAATATGTAAGTGAACTTCCGTCACCTTCTTCATGTGTCGTCACCTTGTAATAACGTCACTATCACTCACCATACTAGTTAATAAAGCTTACTTAGCATCATATATATTTGTGTTTATTTTTCTCTCTCCTCTTTTTTTTTTTTTGGGTGCTTGAAAGCATCATTGCCATAAATTATATATTAAATTCCATCGTCATTCGTATTGGGAAAGTTTGTGACTTTGATAAGTGGAGGGCTTGCTTATCATCTAATGTACTCTTTGAATATAATAATAACAATAATAATAATGTAACCTTTGAATAAAAGTGTACTAAAATGATGTATATGATATGATTATTAAAATTAGCTTTATTTTGTTCAAAGGATTTCTAAATAGCATAGAATATCATTTCTGTCTTGCATTTCTTATTTTAGTATAAAATTTCATTCATTAACAATCTTTTAACCCAATGATCAGTAATGACATCTTCCATTCTCTTATATGGAGAGGGTTAGATTGGAAACCTATACAACTCGTTAAAATATAACAAAGAGATTTTGGATTGGAGATATATACCTCATACCGAAAAAATAGATATATTTTATTCTTTAAGTAATTTTTCTCATACCCAAAAAATTGATATATTTCATTCTTTAAGTTTTTTTTTTTTTTTATGGGCCTCTAAGTAAATTATTGAATACTCACAAGAGTATAACACAATCTATACTTACCATACTAAAATTTTGTCAATATATACATTTTTTTTTTGAGAGTTTCAATCTATAACGTCCGCTTCTAATAATAGCTCTTTATTATCAGACCAAGACATCAATCAGTTTTTGGTGTAGACAGTGATTGAATCTCAAATCTCTTGTGCAACCATCAAAGACTTTACTAGTTAAACTAACTAAAACTCACTTGTTAATATATACATTAATTGCAGTATATTAGCATTGAATGTGGCAAATTTTTACTGTTATATGCATTAAATGCTTTACGCTTGCAGCATAGCATCACTAATATCACTTTATAGCTTTAGCATTTTCCATCTTGATTTGGATTTTCTTTTCCCCTACTAATGATAATCCCAAGGCTTTAATGAGACATTTAAGCAATTTAAGTGTAATTGATCAATTTCCATACAAATAAATACAGATAAATAATTAAATATAAATAATGTTTTTTTTTTTGGGGTGCTCGAAGGAAAGATCAATATAAATACTGTACTTGAGTTCCGTTTAAAAAAGCAAAATGTTATGTACTATCGGATTCGGTGTAACAGGGTACAGAGCTTTTCAAAAAATATTTTTTTTTAATAATAATAATAATAATAATAATAATAAAAGATGGAAGCTACATAGCACTTTAAGACTTTGTTTTTTGTTTTTTGTCTTTTTTTATTTTTTATAATGATTATGTTAAAGACTTTGTAAACTACTTACTCAAACCTGGCTTTATATTGGTTCATCAAAAACTTTATGGCTTTAAAGACATACAAATCAAAATATTCTCATTCATTTAAAAAAAAAAAAAAAATGGAGAAGTAAACATTGTCTCTCTCTTTTTAAAGTTTTTGCTACAATATAATATCTAGAATAGCAGTGTGCTCTATTATATACAAAGTACACATAAACTTTATGGCTTTAGAGACAAACAAATCAACATATTCCCATTCATTTAATTTTTTTTTTATACAGTAAACATTGTTTCTCTCTCTCTTTTTAAAGTTTCTGCTACAATATAATTAAGCATCTGATTCGTAGTATATAATTGATAGAAAAGTGAAAATCTGTTCTAATACTTTGGACTCTGACCTGGGATCACATATTTGGACCAAATGGGTTTGAACTTTGAACTGAACCCTTCAGCAATGCAAGAAGAAATTTCACACGATGGGAATTTTTTTTTAATAATTTTTTTAAAACTAAATCGATGTGAAGTTACAACTTGCAGCAGCTGAGAAAGAAATAAAACCCACGTATAAAAGGGGAAAGATGCAATTTAGGCTAATTGCTATCACTCACTTTTTGTTGCACAAGCAAGTGAGTTCGAATTAACTTAATTGATAAAATCTCTAATAGTTAAATAAAAAAATCTTAGATTCAATCTCTACCTGCATAAAAAATCGATTTGGTGTTTTAATCCAATACTAAAGAACAAAAATCATAGAATTTGTGTGTACTTTGTATGTAATAGAGCAACGTGTAACAAAAACTGATATTCTAGATCAATCAATAACAACCTACCATTTAATATTTATTGTGAAATGTTATGGACCTAGCATTTCTCATTTTGAAAATCTAACTTTCACTTACATGAATTTTATGCTAATGTCAAATTTCATGTCAATCACAAGTCATTTACTATTTAATTCATAAACTTATTTTTTATGTATAATTTTAAACTACCAAGACTTAAAATTTTAGCATTTGATTGATAATATAGTTATTGATCTTGGAACTTCTAGAAATCCTGCAAGCTTTTATAAGAAGAAAATGTAGTACAATGGTTGCTTTGTCAAAATTTATACCAAATAAAAATTATACCGAGTCAAGTTGTAGCAAAGTATCAAGTTAACTTAATTGCGAAAGTCTTTTATTGTCAAATAAGATATCTAAGGCTTGATCTCCACTTACACTAAAAACTAATTGGTAATAATAAAAGCAATCATCATAGAGAAAACGTCATAAGTTTGAAATACTAATGTATCGTTCATCATAAAAAAAAACTAATGTATCTAAACATACATACATACATACATGCATACATATATGCATACATACATGCATACATACATACATACATACATACATATATATATATATATATACACATACATACATATATATATATATATATATATATATCTCTATCTGACCATGAGACAATTGAAAAATCTTATAAATCGATAGTACTATGGAGGCGAAAATAGCAAATTAACCCTCAATTTCTAACTATATAATTAGCAGGCCCGGTTTCCAAACTATATCATTTACTAACATCTCGAGTTTCAGAAGCTCGATTTTAGGCCTAAAAATCGAGTCTTTGAGACTCGGTTTTTTGAGTTTGATGTGGCGTTTTTTCCAAGTGGCATCCACCTGGAAATCGAGTCTCTAAGACTCGATTTCTAAACCGAGTATTAGAGACTCGATTCTTACCACGTAAACACCACTTAGATCTCGAGTTTTAAAGACTCGGTTTCCTGAAATGGAAACCGAGTCTCATAAACTCGATTTTTAAGTGGGGTCTTTCCCCAGCCTTGGGTCCCATCTGTCACTTCCATGTCTTTGGTCTGGTTTGGTCTAAAATCTTCAGTCTGGTCTGGAATCTTCAGTAGTGTAATGGTCCAATCTTCAGTAGTGTAATGGTCTCTGAGACTAGATAAGTATCACGTGAATTTTCAGAAAAAGAAAGCACGCGTATGTCTTCAGAAAATAGGTCTCCTAGGTCTCTCAGGAATCTTTAAAAAAAAAACTGTACAAGAAAGCAAACATTGCTCCTCTCTCACACATTCAGCAAAACCATCTCATCATACACATTCAGCAAACATTGCTCCTCTCTCAACTCTCACACAAACATTGCTCCTCTCTTCACTCTCATACAATCCTAGTAGCATATTTGCACATCCTCATGTCAGGTAATGTTCTCCTCACTCTTACCTATATATATATATATATATATATATATATATATATATATATATATATATATATATATTTACATACATACATATATATATATATATATATATATATCTATTTTATAAAGTGAGGAGAAAGATATATATATATATTTTATTCATGACCTAGGAAGTCTTTTTGCTAGCTTTCGGTGAATTTATCTGCTTCGTTTTCTCCATAATTTGTATTAAATTTGAGTTTGTATATCACATATGGTATATTTAACTATATATTAATGCCTTGATTTTGAAATTAGATGATATGTCTAATTTTGATTACTCATGATCAAATTGCACTCATTCATTTGCACATCCTTATGACTTTTGTTGTTTGGTTTGATATTTTTATTTATATTTTTGTTAGAACTGAGTCGAAATTTTGTAATGGGGGTGAGTTTTGTCTTTAATTTTTTTATTTGTTTGAGTACGAAATGATAATGATTGAGTATGTTTGTATGTGATGTGGGGTGAGTATATGCAATTGTGGGGTGAGAAGTTGTAATTTTTGTACTTTGAGTAGATATTCAAGGTTTTCTAATTGATGTTAAATAAAAGAGATAAAATATGTCACTAACATATTATACTTTACTCTCTAATAGGTTCACAATCTTTGAAGAATATTGATATAAATGTATACTATGGTGGACCCCTTGACAATCCTAGAGAGATTGACAGATTCCCATTTAGAGGGCCGGGTATTGAATGCTACTAAATGATGATACGTCGTAAGTTGAAGACGTTGGATGATTTGAAGAGGAAAATAATGCACTCATTGAGTTTGAACCCTGCTTGGTATGACATCAAGATTATTTATCGTTACCCACAAGAAGTCCTTCATGAACGGATAAATTACGGGTATATGGCGATCAAAGAAGACAAACATGTAAAGATGATGTTTAATAGGATCCAAAAAATGCCCCAAGTAAATGCTGCTGAGTTGTACGTAAGTTCGGAGCCGCTTGTAGAAGTTGATACTGAGGTGGTGCAACAAACAACTACAGCTTTACAATTTACAGCCCTAGATGATGGATGTACTACAATGGGAGGGTATACAATGGGAGGTTATACGCTCCCATCTCAAGATCATGTTGCCAATACTGGTGAACCCCTCCATCCTCAAGAGACACATTTAGAGGAGGAAGACGAAGACGAAGATCATGCCGCGAATGATGGTGAAAATATTGATGACGTGGATGAATACGAAGAGAGGATTGAGCGAGGCGACTTTGAGAACGATATGGATGACCATGAAATCGTTCCCAATTTTGAAGAGGAAAATATGGAGTACCATGATGAAGGTGATGCAGACGATGATATTGGCATCTAGCATGATACAAATACGACCACTGCCTACAGACCTCCTGCCGACTCATTTTATGCAAATACTTGGGAAAATATGGTTGATCCTTCACGTCTTCAGATACCATTTGTTTCTACTTGGGAAGATGGGATGCATTTTCATAAAGGGTTGACTTTTGCAAATAAAGAGGCGGTAAAGCGTGCATTGGTAATATACGCAGCAAATGATAATAGAAATTTTATAATCCGGAGGTCGACCAAAAGTAAATTGTGCACTGCATGCGTTGATGACAATTGCAAGTGGTACGTTGGGGCATTCATGAAGGTTAAACTCAATGGTCTATGGATGGTCATGTCTTATGTGGGTCCACACACTTGTATACCCTTTTGCCTGCGAAGAGACGGTAAAATGATGGATTCTAATTTTGTTGCATCAGAAATTGTGGGAAAATTGCGACAAAATCACACTGCTCGTATACAAGATCTCTGGGACATCATACATACTAAGTATAAACATGAGCTTTCTTACTATAAAGTATGGGATGCAAAACAAAAGGCAATTGCTAAGATATTTGGGGATTGGGAGGAGTCTTACCAAAGGTTGCGAAAGTTGTTGTTGGCATACTTGGATCAGGATTCGAGTACCCAATACAACTATCACACCATACCTAGGCCATACGAGAATTCTGCGTTACTGCGCTATGTATATTGGGCATTTGCTCCATGCATTGCTGCATTCCAATATTGCAGGCCAGTGATCAGTATTGATGGGACTCATTTGTATAGTAAAAACAAAGGGGTTTTGATGATTGCAATGACAACCGATGCCAACCAAAAGGTTTTGCCTCTTGCCTTTGTTGTTGTGGACAAGGAGTCAGAGGCTAGTTAGGGGTGGTTTTTAGAGTGTCTCAGGGCTTCGATTGAGCATGTTATACCTGCCAACGGTATTTGCATTATTTCTGACCGACATAAAGGTATCAAAAATGCCATTCGACAGTGGCCTAGACGGAGAGACGGAACAGAACAGGTATATCACCGATATTGCCTTCGACATGTTGCTAGCAACTTCAATAGACGCTTTGATGACCCGGTTCTAAAGGCATTGTCCTTGAAAGCTGGATATGCAACCCATGAAGCTAAATTTGAATCCTTAATGCAAATCATTAAGGAGGCCGAGATTAATTTACTGAGGGGTGTAGACCTTACTGATCGCCATGTTGCACGCTGTATGCCATACACATATTTAATCAGTGAGGATTTTGACAAATGGAGCCAGTCACATGATGGTGGAAGACGTTATGGGGCAATGACAACCAATATCTCTGAGTGCTTTAATGGGGTACTTAAAGGTGCCCGCAGTTTGCCCATTGTGGCAATGGTTGAGTTCACTTGGTCCAAACTTGTTGCATATTTCCACAATCGACATAAAAAAATTACGGAAGATCTCTCTCGAGGTAAGGTGTGGAGTGATTATGCAATGGAGATCTATAACAAAAATGCGCTGTAAACCGCAGGTCACACTGTGAGGAATTTTAATCATGAAACTGGTGTATATCAAGTGCTTACCCCGTACAACGACCATAGAGGTGGAGGGGGAAACCACAGTCATGAAGTGCACGTATTTGATAGAATATGTGGTTGCGGAAAGTGGCAAAACTTGAAGATCCCTTGTTCACATGCAATTAAAGTTCTTCAAGGTCTGCACCTCGATGCGATTAGCTATATTGACCCATGTTACAGTTTGAACAACGCCATTCACACATATTCACATAATTTTGTGGTGCCAAAGTCAGAGTCATTGTGGAGGGACGTTCGCGGACCACGATGGGTGCCTGACCCACAGCTGTTGCGGGCCAAAGGTCGTCCTGTGGCCTCAAGAATAAGGAATGAAATGGATGGGGTATGGCGAGAACGGGGAAGCCGGAGGGAAGATCCGAACTTGAGGGAGATTCAACCGAGGCAGCGATGTGGAGTGTGTCATCAAGAGGGGCATAACCGTAGAAGCTGTCCCAATTCCCATGGGGCTTCGACAAGTGGTAGTGCTACAAACTAAGCAAGTGCCCTCACTGTTTTTATATAATATGCTATGAATGTCATTTGGTTTTTGTTCTTCGCATTTGGAAACTAACGATTGTATTTTCATGTTTGTCAGGCGAGCGGAGACTCTATTGAAGTTTTGGCAATGCACGTGGAACTTGTGGTTATATTCTGTATGGAGAAGTGCTGAATGTTGTGGTTATCTACAAGTGTTATTTTTTTTATTGTTCAATGTTGTTGCCGAATGTAGACTATGTTCATTTTTAGTTAGTTGTTATTTTCTGTATTTTGTTTATTGCTGAATGTTGTTGTAATTGAACTATTTGCTATCCATTGTACTCGTTACATTAGTTGCGTTGTACAGCTTTTGCCAGCTTTTGTGTTGTAGGGGAAGGGAAAACTAATTCTGGTTTACTGTTGTACTGTTGTAGGAGTAGCTGCAAAAAAAATGAAAACAAAATCCCAGTGTAAATCGAGTCTTTGAAACTCGATTTACATTGGGTTGCCTAAATTGCCTCAACGGACCGTTTCCACGGTATTATTTTTTACAAAACCACTAAAATTCGAGTCTTTGAAACTCGATTTTGAATGGAAATAAAGTTTCAAAGGCTCGATTTTGACGGGTATAAAAACCACTAAAAATCGAGCCTTTGAAACTCGATTTTCATTGAAAATAAAGTTTCAAAGGCTCGATTTTGACGGGATATTATTTTTTTGAAAACCACTTAAACTCGAGTCTTTGAAACTTTATTTTCAATGGAAATAAAGTTTCAAAGGCTCGATTTTGACGGGATATTTTTTTTTAAAAAGCCACTAAAAATCGAGCCTTTGAAACTCGATTTTTAATGGAAATAAAGTTTCAAAGGCTTGATTTTGACGGGATTTTTTTTTAAACCACTTAAAATCGAGTCTCAAGGGCTCGATTTTGACGGGATATTTTTTTTTTTAAAACCACTTAAAATCGAGTCTTTGAAACTTGATTTAAATTTGGAAATAAACTTTTCAATGATCTCATATTTTAAAAAAATCACTGAAAATTGAGCCTTTAAAACCCGAATTCTTTTGGAAATATTCACAAGGAAGCGAGCCTTTGAAACTGGATTTCCACTCCAAAAATCAAGTTTCAAATGTTCGATTTCTAAGATTTTTTACTAATTTCAGATAAATAACAAAACTATCAAAAAAAACTAAAATACAGGGTGTTCAATTGAGCAACTTCTGGAATTAAATAGTTTAGTTTCAAAGACATAAAGAAATTTCCTCTTATACATGGCTTATCAACAGAAGAAATTAGATTTTGTATAAATAAAAGCATGCATTGGACAACAACAGAAGTTAAGTACTTGAATTGGATTGAAGATTGATGTAACTGAACAATTGACAACATAAAATCTAAATATCTGACCCTTAATATAATTCCAGACTTTACAGTTGCAAATAGAATACCTATACATACAATGTGATCCATTGGGGACTATTGCACCAATACAACAACAAGATCACATTTATTTTATACGTACACCAATACATTTTATGATAGCAAAAAAAAACTATTAATCAATAACTCTTTGCAGATGCCTCAAGCTAGTTAACCACAAAATCAACTCCATATATTGAAAGTGGTTCAAGTCTCCAACGACTATATGTCCATAAACTCACATCATAACCCACACCGCCAGATAAAATCAATCATTGGGTAGAAATGTTGCTGATTTCGTCCTTTTTTGGAGGTTTATATGGTGGCTGGTTTTCAAGTTCTGCTTCAGCAGCAGCGACATTCTCTTTAGCTTAATGATTCTTTCTTGACGAGATTCTTCTTGCTCCTCAAGTCTTCCATTTCATTAAATAAATAAAATCCACTAAAATAAGAAACTAACATAACACAAACTTCAAACCTGGATTTAAACTTGTCCATTCAAGCTCCAAGTGGGCTTGGCATGATCTGGCATGTGCCAAATCAATTATTGGGCATTGGAAGTAGCATTTCAACAACTATAAATGGTATTTGACACCACTGCCAACCTCCATAGCTTGTCCTATCTAGTACAAGTGCATTTTCCTGGTTTTTCAGTATAAGGTCTTAGATTCCATTAGCCTTTTCTTTTTTGTTTTTCCCCTGAACTAAATTTCATTAAACTTAATTAGAAATAAGGAAACGTATTGGATATATTGAATTTGCTAAACTTTCATTCCTATTATCCAAATACCAGTGATATCAACAGTAGTGACATTACTTTTATATTTCCATATTTTCAATTTTAAGGAGAAATAGGCATTAGGGTATGTCTGGTATGATGTTGTAGGGATGGGATTTGATATTATTTCCCTCGGAATTAGTATTGTTACGAATCACTACTTTAGGAGGAACCTTCGATTGCCACACCATTTTCCAAGGAAACTAAATATCAGAAGAAGGGGATAGAGCATGGTAAAATCCTCTGACCTCAAAACCTTTACTTATTGCTGCTTTCCAACAAACCTTATCAACACCATAGCCCCATACATCTATGGAATAAAGCATACCCCAACACAAATCCAACGTTTCCTCCTACTTATCAAAAAAAAAAAATCCCCACACCATACATCCTCCCAAAATTTCACATAGTACTATCACCCACGTCGGCACATCATACCAAAGAATTTTAGAAAAAGCCAAACAACCACTTCTAACACATACTAACAACATTTTTCCCTAATAGAAAATGCAGATACATTGTATGAGAAAAAACAATATCATATATAATAAATAAATTTTATAATTTATATTTCATTTACTCGTTTTCATTTCTAATATGTTCTATCATTTTATAGAATTTATATATATATAATTTTGTATAAACTATTCTTGGGCATCAGGAATAGCTATTCCCATCTCTTAAGGAATAATTATTTTTTAGGAATAGCTTTTAAGAAAATTATTTTTTATGGCATATGAAAATTAGTTGTAAATGGTTTACATATATTCTAAGAAACCCTACTTAAAGCTTAAGAGGTTGCTTACCCAATTGCTAAAGCACCTGACCACTGTAGCAAGAAGCCTAGAACTGCTGATGTGAGAATAGCCAATGTATTGTTAAAATTCCAATCAAAGGAGAGGGCACCAGGGGAATCTAACAAAGGAATCAAAGCAACCAGAAACAATAAAGTGATTGGCGTTGTCTTCCACATCAAGTCGTTCAAAAGATTCAAGCATCCTTGGTAAGATGCAATTATGAGGACTTCAAGGAAAAAGACTACGAGAGAGAGAGCTTGATACTTACGCCATGCTGTCCAATTTTCCTCCGCAAATGGACCAGAGGATCTTGTTGATTGCACTCGGTATTATCCAAGCCAATGCTATCCAAGCACCAAAGAGGTCAAATTGGAGATCGGTCACCGTAGCCACAGCAACACCAATAGAAACAATTGTCAATGCAAGCACTTGAAACATTCCATTGGTAATATTTCAAACACAAAGCAGGATGCTATAGCACATTACATTACCAACTTATGCTGATCAAGCAATAGTTTCTAAAGGTCAGTTAGTCATTCAACAAGTATGTGTGTTACATTCCACATACTCAGACCATTATAATCACCTAACTAGTATCTTATAGAACTGATGAATTTCTCAAGGCCTAAAGAGGCAAGGAGAGTATGTTTTTGAAGAGGGGGGCTCGAAAGTGGTGAAAGCAATCTAGTACAAGTTTGAAAGCCAGTTACGTGGCACAAGACTGCATTCCCAAAACAGAAGGCTCTACTGCAAAATACTCTCCCAAGAGAATAGATTTCACACAGATGCCATTTATTCTACTACTCAATGTCATGCACAAAAATTCCTAAATGAAGTTGACGTAGGACGAATTGGGGAATTTGTCCACGTGTGTTTGTGGTGGGTTAAGGTTTAGGAGGATTTGTGGAAATACGATTTTTGAGTTGTTAATGAAAGGGTTATGGGATTGTGTTAGGAATTAAAAAAAGGTTTGATGAGTTATTTGATGACTATTTGGTATAAGAAAGTATGTGGAGATTTCAGGTTTTGATAGGTAATATAAAGGCTTGATTTGGAGTTTTAAAGAAGAAGAATTAGAGAAGTTTGTATGATGTTCAAGGGCTGCATGAATAGTCATTTGGAGAAAGAAAAGAATAAGAAGAAAGAAAGATGAGAAAAGGAGGAAGAAAAGAAAATGTGCCTCTATGCTCCAAACATTCAATAACTTTTACTATTAATCCATTCTCCATCTGCCTTAAATAAATTGAGCACAATTTATATAAGACCTTTTCTTTTACTAATAGTATTAGCACTCCTATTACTAGGACTCCTACTTTGACTAGTAAACAAAACACTAATAAAATACTAACTCGGACTCAAAGAAAATAAAACCCACAATTTGACATAGTCCCTCATCATCATGTTTTCTTTGTGGGTGGAACTTAGTAAAGCAGCTCCGAGATTGCGTGTTTCTCAAAAAAAATTCTGAAAAAAAAAAAAAACGCAAATGCCAAAATGCAGCTTATCAACTGTATCCAAACACAGCTTTAGGATCTCCTAGAAGATCCTAGACTCAACCGAATTACCCTCCATTCTCAGGAATTGCAGAAATTACAAGATTTGCCCCTGAATACAGAAATTGCCCATAACTAATTAAATAAAATCTGGTTTAACCCTAAAAAATCAGACCATTAAAACTACATAACCTTCCCTTCAATTGGAATTAACATGTGGACCCCATATAAAATAATTCTTGAATAGGCAAATGTGCAAAGTAATTGCAAATTAATACTCCATGGCTGCATCAGAAGTTGTCAAAGTCCAATTCACTGCACATTTTCAATTTATGCAGACATACAATATAGATGTTTAGACACATGGAAAAAGCTCCCTATATCTGATCACTGATAACCATGAATCATTCAATATAAAGAAATTCTTGTAGTCAACATTGGACGTTGTTGCATCAATATACAGATAATAAACAATATCTGTATAAAAAATAAATACCTAAGAACAATACACTATTTCCATGAGGACATCAATGTTGCCAAAGAGAGAGCAGTCACCTTGGAGAAAGAAACTTTCTTCTTGTATAATATAAATTCTGCCAAAACAATTGATGGCGTTACAGCAATCTTGGACATCTGATAAAAACCCACACTGAAATGTAGGTACTAGAGTCAGAGTGTCAGAAATAGAATAATTAATCCTTAGAAAATTATGTATCTCACCTATTGTATGTTAGGCTGACATTAGCAAGGCCAGTAGATAGAGACATAACAGTGCCAAAAGTAATTAAAGTAGATAGACGTGTTGATTTTGAGGAAGGAGATGCCGGTAGGATAGAAAAAGGCATTTAGAATGGCCATTAAGAACCAGCTTACAACATAGTGAATAAAAGTAAGAAATATAGGGAACTTGAATTTGACATTATTAAGCACCTGAAAAAACAAGGACAGAAAAGTTAGAAGCAGGGAACAGTGACTACATAAATCAAATAGGGCATTATACAGTTAAATTAGATATGTAAAAAGGAGGCTATACAAACCAATTTATTCATGAAAATAATACCAACAGCAACCACAAAATTGAAGGTAAGAGCAGCAATGGGGCCACAAAAAGCATTGCCGTTGACACTTTACACCTTCAGATGAGCGAAATTTATTAAAAAGAGAAGCTCGTAGCTCCTTTAGTGCTCTACCTGAGTTGATGGAAAAAAAGAGAGAAAGATTAATAAACCACATCAAGGAGACAAAGATTTTACAATTGCAACAACAACAACAACAACAACAACAACAACCAAGCCTTAATTCCCAAATTTTGGAGTCAACTATAGATTCTCAATAGACTAGTTAGTATCAACCACATGTATTCTTTTCCGTCATTCTATTCTAACAAAGTCATACTCTTTGTTACCTTTTTAATTGACATGTCATCTTTTACTACCTCTACTAATTTTATTTTAAGTCGTCATCTACCTCTTTTTGTTCCTTGACTTGAATTAAGCAACTCTCCGGCATCTTTTCATCAGTAAAGGGCTACCACTATCTTAGTGAATTTCCTCATTTTCAACTCTATCTTTACTTGTATTTCCACTTATTCATCTTAACAGTCTCATTTCAATTACATCCCCAAATTGACTTGTTCAATGTAAACTACTTACACTGACATCCCCAAATTGACTAAAAAAATGTGTTATAAAGTGTGTTGATTCACATTAAGCTTTGAGTTACCTTTTTTGAATCTTATGCCGTCTCGTATAATGAGGAGGAGGTCTTGCATGTCCTTCGTCAGATGCCTCAGGCCCAGCATTGTGTCCATGTTTGTGCCCCCCTGTCCCACAAGGAGGTGCCTTTGATATGCGTTTCGGCCGACCTTCTGCCACTGCAGGTAACCCAACAGTCTGCTCAGCCTGAACAGGGGGTAGGTCGATGGCTAAAGAAGGGGCAGTAGATGTACTGTGGGAGGGTGGCTCCTGCTGCATGTTAGGTGGAGTTGGATCAATACCCAAGTCAAAGGATGAAATGGGTAACAGTTGAGGAAATGACCGTGGACTGTATGGACGAATGTCAGACCCAGGACAAGGATGTGGGGTGGGTGAAGGGATAGTGGGGGTAGGGGATGGATGTGGGGTGGATGAAGGGATGGTAAGGCTAGGGGATGGATGTGGGGTGGATGGAGAAGGATCGGGGGTAGGGACAACCTGAGGGCTAGCAACAGGCGGACGAGGGCGACATTCGGCCGGGGTTGTGCTCATGCTTGGGCCCTCAGTAGTGCTTGGGCCTGCAGGAGTAGGTGCCTCCTCATTCGGGGCCTCAGGGATAGGAGGTTGTACACGTTCAATTGCATGCACTACCGTCAGGACCTCAGTAATGTCCGTGTGGTCCTCCGTGCCCACTGGGTGACGCCTCAACAAACGGACGTATCCTTCAATCTGCACATGGAAAAACCACACATATCAGTAACGCAATACAAAATCAACAATGCCAATCGATAATAAAACAAATGTTGGTTCAGAATTGGTTCTGCTAGTAATAATTGCATATTATAGGGAGACCAAGTGCTAAGCAAAAAATGTAGTAACATATATCATGTTATCTAAACAGTGGTTTCATGCTATTTCAGTACGGTACGATGTAGAAGACATTGAGAAGTTACCAGCAGAGTCACTATAGCACCGGGCCTATCTATGAACCTCCGAGTTATCCTTTTGAACCAGTCATGGTACTCGTGCTGTTGAGGCATATCGCCAAGCACTGCTTCACAACGCCGTTGAAGGCGATTACCCTACTCATCGATATGCACAGCATGTTTTTGCGTCCAATCAACACCGACCTTACCCCTCAAATCAATGCCATGAAGCACTGTGTCAGTGTCAACATTGCGGGGAATTTCTTGGATCATCCCAAATTGACGAACGACACGATCCGGTGTATGTTTTTCTACTAGGTGGAAACATACAAGCGGCACCGTTGCCGTCCACACAACCCTCCCTGCAACGCACCACAGCGGAAGGTCCTCTAACTCAGCTACATATGGCTGCCACACCACCTACAATAGCCAAAAAACAAGTACACAACACATTAGGCGACAATGTTTATATTTCAAAGCTCACCAAACCTATATCTTATTCCTAAACATGTAAAACAATGCATTTTCATACCTGACCTGGCAACATTGAAGCTATTTGCTCGCGATATCTGTCCCTGAAGATGTGGGCGGACCTATTTTTCTTGTTTGGGATCCACAACCACCTACAATCAAGAACAATAGATCAATATCTACAACTTTCGTACTGAGATAATTCCAATGTTAAAACTATAATGTAATCACATATAACTACTGAGATAATCTTATAGATATTTACTTAATTAATAATATCACTACAATAAGAAATAGTCCTTATAAAACACAAAGCACATACAAGCCACATAACAATCACAAAATTAAAGTATATTAACGTAATAATATATATTGAACCTCTATTTGAAATTTACGCAATGTTGACATAAAAATTTGCTAGAAGCCTTTAAAATAAATAAATAAAATCAAGTTACATGATTGTGGGCTTAGGTAATGATCACATAATGTATATAACGTGCATGAGGTAAAGACTTACTTCAAGGACAGTGGACCACGCACTGGAGGACCATAAGCACCCACTGGCGGGCCATGCTCAACTGCGGGGCACAAATAGGGGAACCTGGCCCATGCCCAATACTGGAGTAACAGTAAGCACCCACCAATCTGACTAGTGTCCTCGCTTGCCCTGCATAGCTCTCGGTACAACCATGCAAGGCAAGCACTTCCCCAACTGCACCTTCGTGGGTTACGAAGGTCGTCCAACTGCTGCACCCACATTAGATGCACCCTATCGCCGGATTTGTCCATGAATATTGTGTCCCCCAGTAGCGCTAGGATGTAGCATCGTGCATACTTATGCAGCTGGTCCTCTTTAGCATTAGGCGGCAATGGATTAGCAACTTGCTCCAAAAGCCGGTTGATGAGAATCCTCTGACCAGTAAGTTGCTTATGATTGTCTTGATTTATAGGTTCAAAGCCAAGGAACTCTCGGCACACATCCACCCAAGTTTTCTGCGTGCTCCCTGTTATAGCTTCCCCATCAACAGGAAGCCCGAGAAGAACCTCCACATCCTGCAATGTGATGGTGATCTCACCATATGGCATGTGGAAGGTGTGAGTCTCGGGCCGCCATTGCTCCACTAAGGCCGTTATCAGACCATGGTCGATCTCTCTACCCGGGACCCAAAGGAGTCCCTCCAAACCAACTGCCTTGATGATGTTCCTGACTCGGTCGTCCACCATTGGCTCCCGATTGGAGAACTCTGAACTACGGCTACGGCAGGTAACGGATCCTAGATCCTACACAGAATAGAACCGTGGATTAATATATGACAACAAATGCATGTACATTGTATGAATTAAATGCATGTACATTAGTGATTAATTTAGTGTTGTGTTTTACCTGCCCATTCCAAATAGCTTCGGACCGATGCTTGAGCTGCTTTGACAACACTGACCTGTCAATGGGTCTAGGCTCTATATAGTCAATCCGCCCAGTATTTGCAGCAGCCATACTGCACAAGAATCATAAGCACTTAGTTTGAGACATGAACACACAATATGCTTATGGAACTAGGTATGAGTTAGAGCAACTAAAGCTAATTTGTACAACGAGAATTCAGTAAAAGATGAAAGACTGAACCAAAAGCAAGAAAAAGAGTAGTAGTAGCAATCAACTGCAGCCGAACAAGATTAGAATTAAGCCACTAAGATGCAAGCAGAAAACAACCCAGATTGTTAAAACTCAACCCCTTAGAAAAAAAAAACACAATAATTCCCACACAAATCCAGGAAAATCATAGAAGAAAAATTCAAATGGTCCCATCCATGTACATCAAGGTAGCTAGAGAAACATCAGTTGGTTCAAATTGAGCATGCATTTGAACATCCTATGGAAATTAAAAAGAACCATTATTTTATACAACTTCATAGAGAAATCTATCACAATGTATTGGAGGAGATCTCTTGGAGAAAAAAAAAAGGGCATATTATTCTTATTGTGGCTAAAAGGAGGTGTTAGGGAAAGAATTTCCCAATTATATAATGCAATTGTGCAAGAGAGGCAAATTCTGGGTTCAGTTCTTATTGCGAAAAAATGCATAGACCACAGAGTTGTCAGGCAGCCCTGGAATTTTAATTAACTTTTTTTTTAAGATACACTTAAGACTAACCCGAATTTTTGTGTATATGATCCATGAATACACTTACACTAATCTACAGCTTAATCTACAGCTTAATCTCTTTTCTGTATCACATTCTATTTGACATCATTAAGAAGCTTTGATTCAGCAACATTACTTGCTTCCTTCCAATCAACACAATCAAGTCCAACTGTCATTCCCACAAGTAATGCATGATTTGAACCACAAACTCTGCTGGTTGTCAATCATCTAGCCTGAAAAATGACAAATCGAAGCCTGCAACTAATAACCAATCTATCCGGCCAATGTTCATGACAACAAACCCTGTTACATTGACCAGATTCCAATGAAAGCCCGTGCTCATCCTCAGAGGCAGATACGAGTTCATCAGTGTTTTTATCAATGTGGTGTATAGTTTACCTGAGTTGAATTTTTCTAATAGTATAAAATTAGAAGTGCCTAGAAAATGCGATTTGACTTAAAGCAAGGTCATTGACAGTCTACCTGACAAACAGTGAGTTTGTCTATGTTTGGATCTAATTTAGAAAGATTTTTGTATTTGATTTCACAAAAAATCATCAGACCCAGAATCTAAAAATTAATTTAAAAAGTCCATAGAATCCCATCCAGAAAGAAATGTTCTCTAAAAACTACCAAAGTGGGGGGGGGGAATCAAACTCTCTTACTCGTTCAAAAAAAAAGTTAGGAACACAATTTTCATGAAAAATAATGGTTTTATTGTGTCCTTGCACTAATTACACACTAGCCTACATCAATTCAGCATACCAACATGGCCAAAGCAAACCCAAAACCCCAAAATCCGAAACCAAACACACACAGAAAATACCCATTCTGAATAAAGAAAGATTCAACGCAAAATACATGAACAAAGAAAAAAGGAAAAGACCATTCACTTACGGTTTTCTCTGTGAGCAAGAGGGAGGCAGTGGAGGCGCAGAGCAAGGGTTATCAGTTTTGAGAGACCGCGTAGCCTGATGGAAAATGGTGGAGACTGAGTGAGAGAACAATGGTGAGTACGAAGAGGGTGAGTGAGTGAGAGTGGAGAGGGTGAGCGAGTGAGAGAGGCTGAGGTTCGGTGTGTGAGAGTGAGAGGGAGAGTGAGAGAGAGTCTGCTGTGTTAGAGAGAGAGGAGAGCATCTGTGCGAGAGGCGTTAAATTTGAAAAAAACCCAAATTGAAATCGAGTCTTACAAACTCGGTTTCCCATTTTCCACGTGGCATAACCACGTCAGATCCAGATGGCCACGTCACATAAATCGAGTCTCTAAGACTCAATTTCCAGGTGGAGGCCACGTGGAAAAAACGCCACATCAAACAGAAAAAACCGAGCCTTAAAGACTCGATTTTTAGCCCAAAATCGAGCCTCTAAGACTCGAGATGTTAGTAAATGATATAGTTTGGAAACCAGGCCTGCTAACTATATAGTTGGAAACTGAGGGTTAATTTGCTATTTTGGCCTACTATGGATGAAACTTGAGACTTTTAAATTTACGACACATCCTTCAAGTTGATTGAGCCCACCATCCAGGTGTCCTCTGATGTACGACAAATGACTACCTTAAGTTTCAATTATGACTTTATGATGGTGGGTGGATTCATAAGGGTAAGTGTTTAACCATTTGATCAAATAAGTACACGAATAAATTCTTTTTGTTATAAAATAAAAGGAAGTATTAGACATAACAAATAAAACAAAATATTTAGTATTCTAAAACAAAAGAAAAAACAGTGGGCAAATCCCACATTAGATACTAAGTGTGAGTAAAGAGATTTAAAGTATGTGCTGTGTATCTAAGAGTTAGGCCATTTTGGATATACACTATTATTAGTTTCTTTAAAACCTTATTTCCTCTCCGCTGTATATCCAAGAGTTAAGGCATTTTGGATCTACACCACTGTCAGTTTCTTTAAGACTTTCTCTCATCTTTCCGTGTGTGTGTGTTAAAATACTTAATATTCTTTTTATAAAAAAAAAAAAAAAAAGTGGTCATCCACTTTCTTTTCTTATAGCTGATAGATACAATAAGCAATTTTGTAATTTTTTTTTTGTGGGTAAACTTCAATATATTAATCAAACAAAACAGACAAAGCTAGGGCATCTTCATCACAAATAGAAGCCAAATTGGCTGGAAGATTGCTCGAAACCAAACAGAGAGAACACAAACTAGCTAACGCGTACTTTGCTGTTGCATGGGCAGCAACGTTTCCGCTTCTATTAATCCAAAGGAAAAGACATGAAGAAAAGGACTTAGCAAAACAATTGATGTCGAAAACCTTAGATGAGATTGACCACTTGGGGTTGCCTGAACAATCCAAAATGGCGTTGATGTTGAATTTTGAGTCGCTTTCAACTATAATATTCCTCCATTGCTCCCCATTTGCTAGGTGCAGAGCCCACAAGATTGCTTTAGTTTCAGCTAGTAGGGGGGAACATATAGGTATGATTTAGTCCATACCTTAACCACAGCCCCATAGTTGTTTCTAGCTATGACTGCTAAAGCCGCGTTGGATTGGGAGAGAGCTGCATCGACATTCAGCTTGATGGTGCCCACAGGAGGCGACGCCCACTTTGCATCGTTCTTTTCAGGTGAGGGAGCCTCGGAATGGGAAACAACCCGAGAGTATTCGATGAATTTTGCATTGATCCTCAACTTGGTAGCCTGTAGATCAGCAGGACCTTTAAGGTGAAATGCCTCATTTCGGATGTGCCAAATCTCTTCCAAAGTGAGTGCCATGTTAAGGGTAGCTCGCCACATGTCATGGGCTTGACAAAGGCCTGGGGGGGGGGGGGGTCTAGGATTGCCTTTATCAAGTTACTAGGACTTTCTAAATGGATTTCATCTAATCTATAACCAGCAAGCCGAGAACCATAGTTCTTTGGCAACTTGGCATGTAGAGAAAAGGTGCGTGACAGATTCAATCTCCTGATTACAAAGCACACAGCACGGGTCAGAAATATCCATATGACTCATAAGGTTCTCCCTCGTGGGCAGGGCATTAGCAGCTACTCTCCATAGAAACATTCTTAGTCTTTCTGGCCATCTAATTTTCCAGATTTTGATCCAATTCATATCAGCAAGACCCTATGTAGGTCCCTCTAGTTTTCCAGATTTTGATCCAATTCACATCAGCAAGACCCTGTGCAGAGTAAATTAACATCAACTCTTTGTATGCGGATTTGACTGAGAAACACCTTTTGGAATTAGGAATCCAAATGAGCTTGTCTGGTCTAGGCCTCGACGAGATGGGGATGGATAGAATGGCTTTTGCAAAACTGGGATTGAACATGTTGAGCACTAATGAAGTTTTTCGGGTGTGGAGTTCATGGTCAATGAGATGGGCTACCTTCATGGGTGTTTGAGCTAAAGAGTCAACCTTCGGAGATCGAATCAAATATGAACCCAAGGCACCCAAGGGTCCAGCTATATATCAACTAATTCGCCATCACCAATCAGGAAACAGGCTCCTTTCTTTACTATGGCCCTTGCTGCCTCAATTGCTTTCCAGTAGGGAGAAGCATACTTAGTTGCTTCAGCCCAGAGCCAATCCTCTTTGACCTTATATTTGGCTCTAAGGATCCTCATATAGAGACTATCCCTTTTAGATGCTACCATCCAAGCCAACTTGGCCAGTAGAGCGGAGTTTATACTTTTTGATTTTTTGAAACCTAAGCCTCTAATACTTCTAGGGCATCATAGTTTATCCCAAGCTCTCCAAGCCATAAATTTTCCCTCCCGCTAGTTAGGCTTCCACCAAAACCTTCTAGCCATTGAGTCCAACTTGTCACATACTTTATTTGGGATATTAAAAGTGGACATGGTGTAGATGGGGATAGATTGTGCCACTGAGTTGATAAGAGTCTTCCTCCCTGCCCAAGAAAGACATTTGCTTCTCCAACCTGAGAGTTTTGCTGCAAGCTTACCTTGGAGAAAAGCAAAGTCTTTTGAAGGGGCTATAGACAAAAACATCGGTGCTCCTAGGTAGACTGCTTCCTTTTTTAAGCTTTTTACTTGAAGAATGCTCTTTATCAACCTTCGTGCTTGTCTATGGGTGTGCTTGGAGAAATAAACTCTCGCCTTGTTTCTATTAATGGATTGCCCTGACCATCTACAATATTTCCCCAAAGTTTTCACTAGGCTTACTGCATCTTTTCTGGACGCCTTTGAGAACAAAACAACAACGTCAACATACATGACATGAGAAATGGTTGGGCCACTGATACTCGTCTTGATGCCAGCTACATTTTTAAGTTTAAGCTCATGTTCAATCAATCTGGATAAGACTTCCTACCCCAAGATAAAAAGATATGGCGAAAAGGGGTCGCCTTGCCTTAGCCCTTTACTTGGCTTTTCATTCTGATTTTCCCCCATTTACAATCACTTCGAAAGACACCAATGATACACAGGCAATGATCCAGCTAGTAAAAATTTCGTTAAAGCCAAAATGGAGAAGGACAGCTTTCAAAAAATTCCAGTTAACCTTGTCATATGCCTTTTGGAGATCAAGCTTGATGGCCATGAGGCCTGGCTTAGTTTTTCAAGTCTTAAAGCTATGGAGTACTTCCTGGACAATGATTTGGTTTTCAGGTATCCACTTGTTTGAGATGAAGGCTAATTGAGTAGGAGAGATCATTTTGTCTAGCAAAGGCATAATCTTTTCCATCAGGAGCTTTGAGATGATTTTATATACCACATTATATAGGCTAATCGGGCTGAAGTGGTTAACAAAGGTCGGGTTTGATATTTTTGGGACAAGCATTATCAGGGAAGCATTTACCTCTTTAGGCATTGAGCCCATGATGAAGAAGGAAGTCACTGTTTTAACCACATCATTACCCACTATAGGCCAGAGTTACTTGTAGAAGAGAGTTGGAAAACCATCCAGGCCCGGAGCCTTAAGGTCTTGCATTTGGAAAAGGATAGTTTTGATCTCCTTCGGAGTGGGCATACTTTGAAGTATCTCATTTTCTTCCTCGGTAATACAAGGCAGAATCAGATGCTCAAGGTGCTCTGGGAAGCAAATATCTTATTCTTTGAACAAGTTTACGAAACTGTCTCGGAATAAAGTTTTGATTTGGTTTGACTCATGGATCCAGGCACCGTCCTCTTTTTTTATGGCATTTATGTTGTTGTTTCTTCTATGAATAATTGTGAACAAGTGGAAAAACTTGGAGTTTTTGTCTCCTAGTTTGAGCCATAACTCTCTAGATTTTTGCACTTCACTTCTAAGAAGCCATTCAGAGAGTTCCATTTGGAGGGCATTTTCAACTAACTCATTTTCCTGGGAAGGTTGTTTGTCTTGAACCTCCTTAATTTTCTTGAGCAAATTGTTGATTTTGTCCTGGCAGTGGCCAAAAACCTCATTGTTCCATTTGTGAAGTGCATCTCTAGTGGAAGCTTGCTTTTTATAAAGCTCAGTGAAGTCTGACCCTGCTACATTAGCATTCTAAGCGCTTTCAATGACATCGTTGCACCTTTCATCCCTAAGCCAGAATGCCTCGAATCCAAAATGGTCTATGGGTGAAGCTGTCGCTCGGATTTGTGTCTAGGAGGATTGGTGTGTGGTCAGACTTAATCGCTCCTAGATGCGAAATGACTGCCTTCGGAAAGGCCAGACACCAAGAAATGCTAGCCACCCCCTTATCTAGTCTTCTTTTAATAGCCACTTTGCCTTATTTGCCTCTAGCCCAAGTAAATTTGTTCCCTGAATACCCAAGGTCCACTGTATTAAATTCAAACATTAATTCTTTGAGATAGTTTGTTTTTGAGGATCCACATTTGTTGCCTTCTATTTGTTCATCCTCATTAATGATGAAGTTAAAATCACCAATACACGCCCACAGGCCCTGGTGCGATTCAAGTAGAGCAAACAAATTCCCCCAGGCTTTCTTCTTCTTCGATTGATATGGGGGGCCATAGAACCCAATCAGGAGCTAATTGGTGCACTTATCAGTTACTTTGTCAGCAATTATATTCTTATCAAATTCAACCTCATTGATAACCAGGCCTTCCTTCCACATAATACATAAACCGCCTGCACTACCCTTGGCCTCAACAACAATTTTATTATCAAACTTAATAAAACTTTTTACAAATTCCATACGACACTCATTAGCTTTAGTTTCAGAGCGAAAAACCACATCTGGTTTTGCCCCTTTTATTTGAGCCCCAAGGGCTCGAACTGTCAAGGCATTGTAGATGCCTCGACAGTTCCAACCAAGGATCCTCATAGGGAGGTTGGGGTCATGATAAGGCCCGCCTTCTCGGCCATATTATTAGAAGAAGAATTTGCACAAACTATAACATCAGAGCAAGATGTGTTAGAATTAGTACATTTAAATCCTATTGTATGATGCTATGTATGATATAATGTATGACATTATGTATAACTTAATGTTATAATTAATAAAATTGTTTTATTATTATCTAAAATAATGGTAACATGAATATTTGGACATTATCATATAGTCCATGAAATGCATAGTATGCAATTTATGTAATTTAATCACAGAAGATATAGATCACAAGTTCTTTGTAAACTTAGAATTATAGTTCATAGTCGGTGATGAAATTTGGCATTTCATTTGTGAAGACTATAACATATCAACTTAGACGGTTTGTCTTGATCATGGAAGTGGAGACTTCTAGTTGATGTGTTGATATGTTTTAAGAGTTAAGACATATTGAACTAGACCGCTGTGAGATTTATTATTCTTTTAACGACTGTCAAATGAATAATAAATCTCACAACTTCTATTTACATGAACTCTTAATCCTGAGAGAATAATAGATTTGATCTTGAAATGTATGTTGCTTTAATATATCAGGAGTAAGATCTAAAGTTACGATCAGAATCTCAGTATATTGGACGGCCACATTTCGTGCTGATGGAACATATATTCTCAAAATGAAATTCATAATCTCTTAACAGAGATATAAAATATTCCTTCGAGATAAGTTTAATGAATTTGGTTATTCAAAGTGTTAGACCTAACCATTTAGTAAGGAGTTACTAAAGTATATATTTGTGAAATTGGATTTCATAAATAGATGATGAATAACTTAAAGGATTAAACCGGGTATCCAAGAATTAAGATATAGTAATTTTCAAAATGACAGTCTACATTTATGACTTTGTATTACTACGAATATTTTATGAAAGAGGTTATATGTATAATAAAGTCTTGAGATATAATTTATTAATAAGGCCTAGAGTGCAATTATATTTATGTAGTGGTATTAAATATAATTAATGGTAACTTTGGACTTGTCAAGAGTTAACAGAAAAGCCCAAGACCCATTGGAGCTAGAGTACTATTTGTTCCCTTTTGGTCCAACTCCAAGCAACATACTAAAGCCCAATTGGAATGGCCCAAAATGCCAGTTCAATTAGATACAAAGGGAGAAACATACATTATTTTAGAAAGAGACACTATTGTAAAATGATGTGTATGTGAGTGTAAGCCACTCTATTATTCTTCCTTGAAAACTAATTGAGAGATCACACTTTTTGGGCGTAAAGTGAAATTAGAGTGAAGATTAAAAGTGTTCCCGAGTACTTTTGATCTTTAGTTTTGAATTTCACCGCACCAAAGTAAGCTTTCTTGTTTTTGAATTCTGAAATTTACATAGTACATGTTTTCAATTATGAATGAAGTAGATCCGTTAATTTTTCGCTGCGTATTTTTTGTATGCGATACAAACATGTATTTTTTCCAACAGGATGAAGGGTAATAGACAGAATGGAGCTCACCATGATTTACAAATTTCTTCCTTTCCTCCAAAATAAAGAATTATAGCCTGGATTCTGGAATGAAGGTCACTATGACAGGGTTGAAGTACACAGGTTTAGGGCCTTCGACTACTTTCCTTAATCTCTTGGAGAATTGATCTAACTTAGGTCTGGACATCTTTCTTTTTAGTGCGTTGGATTGAGGTTGAGATGATGAGGGAGGATTGAAGGTAGTGTTTTGGGGTAGAGGGTAGGTAGCAAGTGCGTTTTTGGGAGATGGGATGGTATTTTGGTTTTGTATCTTTTGGGGAAATAGGTTAGGATAGTCGCTTTTGATTTGGTTACTGAGTGTGGTAGTTGTTTTTAGGGAATTCAGTCTTGGGCTGATAGGTGTGGGGGCCTCTTGTGGGCTAGCTTCAGTGGGTTGGTTGTATGCAGAGCTTTCTTGGGTGAAAGATGGGCCATGTTGTTGACCTTGGGCTAGGTACGATTTTTGGATAGTTGGATTAAACCCAATTTTGACTAGCGTCAATAGGATAAGATTGTGGGAGGTATTGTTGTCGAGCCTATTTATTTGCTGAGTGGGTAGAGAATGATCCTCAGGTGCCAACTGTACCATATTCTTTCTTGGATTTTCAGGCACAGTCCTTGATGTGTCCTTGCCCATCGAATCTGCAACGTCTTTGCCACCGCCTGAGTAAGTATTACTCTTGAGTGTCCACGTGTCAGTTTTTTGGGGGGGACCACAAGGCTGATTCCATGGTGAATGATGCTGGTACCCTTCGCCGGTTTAACTATGGTTGCTAGAGGTGGGCGAGCTGGCTGGAGCGTTGTTGGGCGTAGCCTCGAGAATTCCCTCAGGAATTTCATCATTCTCTGCTTTAAGCCAAGACCTTGCTGCCTTGAACAAGTTTCCAACAGGGTTTTGGAGCTAAAATAGATCCGATGAGTAGTTTTTCTAATCGTGCCCAATGATGACGCATCAATAGCATAGGTTTGCTATTTTCTCATATTTTAAGCCAATCCACAAATCACATTTATTAGGCTAAGGAAGGAAGATACCTGGGATAAGCGGATAGGAAACATCCATCTTAACTCTAACTTTGTGGAATTTTCTCCACGCACCACCAGAATCTCTCGTCAAATCTACTTCCAATACCGAGCCCACTTTGGATCCAATCTTTCGTAAGTTTTCTTCTATCCTTCAGAGAGTAGGCAAACCATGATTTTGAACCCAGATAGTGGATGTCAAAAAATCAACTTCCTGCCAAGTTAGCTCCGGGATCCACCACTTTAGTATCATATGGCCTTCTCTGATAAACTATGGTCTTTTCATGAACACTTTGTGGAGATCCACTTCATGGTGGAAAGTGAACATGAACACTTCCTTGCTAATCCGTTTGATTTCCATCGAGAAAACTGGTTTCCATGCTTTTGACGTAACTTCTTTGACCATATTGAAACTAATGGTTTTAGTGGTGATGATTTTGGCTAGGAGGGTGAAGTCAGACGGGATGGAGGTTTCTTGGTTTAGAGGGAGCTCTAATTTGATATCCTGGCATGAGCATTTTTCTGTCTTGGAGACAAGGTCAGAGACCTCCATGATGGGTTGGCTCGGGAGGTCTTAGATTGATGACTAAGCGAACCAAAGTTGGGAAAGATTGAAAGGGATGAGGATTGTGGTTGTGATCGGAGTAGTAAGGTGAATGGAGGTGAAATGGAGGAAGAGGGTAGTGAGACTAGCTCAGGAAAAGGGGGAAAAGGAAGGATGTACTATAATACTACGGAGAGAAATTTTTACATAGCAATTTTGCATTTGAAAAGTTATATTTTTATCTTTATAACAAGGCTCTTTTTATATATGTTGGTTGGCTGGTTTTAATATATATATAGAGTCTGTTTGGGATCTGTTTATTTTGTTAAAATTGAAATTTTTTTGCTGAAAGTACTATAAATAAAGGTAAAAGTTAGCTGAAATAGTATACTGAGACGCATGAATACTACCAAAAAGTGCAGTAGGACTCATGAATAGTAGCAAAAATAAACCGAATAGTAAAATAAGTTGGCAAAAATAATCTTGCCAAATAGACATGCATTGAAGCAAACAGAATGCAATTGGAGAATTGGTGTAACACTAAGAGCTGAAATCAACAAAAGAAAATTGGTTTATTACCAAAAACAAAAAAACAAACTTGAATACATAATATCTTCAAAAGGTATTTTCAATAAAATCATTGCTAATTTTGGTATTGGAATACTTAGGTCAACAGACCGATGTCACACAAACGAGAAACTTATACCCTGACTCTTCCTCCTTTCATCCCACAAAAACTTTATATTTGTGAAGTAACTATCATGCTGAGGGTACATGGTTGTTTCGTATGTATTTCATTAACTTGTCAATCATTAAAAATATGGGAGGGTAAAAAAATAATTTAAGTTATGAATTCAAATTAGATCCAATAATAATTTATCGTATATGATTTGTTTTTTTTTTTAGAAACATCATATATGATTTGTTATGAAAGTGTTTAAACATATGGGTAGTAAAAAAAATAATTTAAGTTGTGAATTCAAATTACAACAAATAATTGTGAATGTATTTCCTTATCTCATTCTATTCTCCTATATATATATACATGTGTGTGTTTCTCAAAAAAAAAAAAAAAAAAATTACAACCAATAACTAATTGTGAAAATATTATGAAAATGTATAGTTCTGCAAGGGTCCCACTTTCAAAATTCTATAGATAAACCCCAATTTTCTCTCAAAAGAAAAAGAAAAAGAAAAGAAAGATAAACCCCAGAAAGCTCAAAACCCAGTTCCAGCTTAAACCCCTGAAATCCCAAAATTCGGTTAAAAAACTTATCGTTAAGTTATAACAAATCTCACATTCTCAGAAGCACAACTCTCAACGGCCCAACCAATCTCACATTCACTTTCAACTCTGGAGCACTCCAAATCTTTCATCAAACAAACGGTGTGTTCCATGTCTCAACCCTTACTTGGTTTCATTCTCCATTGTTTTTGACATTATGAAAACCTTAAAGAGTGATAAGAAAAAACAGCAACAAAATTTAAGGAAACTTTGTCGCATACAAAATTCACTTTGTGTGTTTGTGTGTGTGTGTGTGTTGTGTAATGGGGTTCTGTGATTTGTGAAAAAAGCTGACTGATTTGTTTGAATTTGGTCATCTCTGCAGATACCCATGTGTTGAATTAGAAAGAATGGCATCTGTTTCTGCGTTTTGGTTCTATCAAGGTTTGTTTTTTATTTTTCTTGTTACATTCATGAATTTCTTTTATTTTCTTAATTCTTAATTCAAATTTGAAAATGATAATTCTGTTTATTTTTTATTTTATTTGGGTGTATGGTAGACAGAGGATTTCGAGGCGTAGCTTCTGCAGATGGGTTTGCTGCTGGGAAGCCATATTCGAATTATTTGAAGGTTTGTTTATCCATGTTGTCCATACCCTTTTTTTTAATTAATTTTTTTTTTGTGGGTTTATTTAGATTTTATGCCTGCAAATTTAGTGAGAATTATTGTTTTTTTTTTCTTGAAAAGCAAGATTTTTTTAATAAAAAAGTTCTAGCTCATTTGAAAAGGATGAAGTAGCCTCAAAAAAAAAGAAAAATAGTCCAAGATATCAACAAATTGTGAAATTTAATCGTTGGAAGAAATTAAAACATAACTCTTGCCATCGTTTTTATTTATCACCCATTAAATAAAAAGGATAAAATATAAAACAACTACTAGCATGTCTGATGTGATGTGGTTAGTATGGAAGGAACAAAATAGCCGCATTTTCGAGGATGTTGTGAAATCTATTGACCAGATGAAGTCTTTTCTTATCAGGACTTTGTTTGATTGGTCTCGGGCTTGGGGGTTTACGCATTGTACTTTGATTTTTGATTTTCAGTCTTAAGTTAACCTTTCTAATTGATTTGGTTGATTTGTTTTTATGTACTTTGTGTTCATCATCGTGAACATAGAGTACTTTTTTTCTCTATTAATAAAATCATTATTACTTATAAAAAAAAAAAACTACTAATTAATAGTTAAATAAACTCTGTGTGGGCCACATTAGGTCTCCTAATGGAGACATATTTTACAAATTGTACATGGTTCCTAGGGTTGCACCCCTTGTTGTGTTTTATTTGAATTGGTTCACTTGAATATGATAAGTGACAACAATATGGTTTATAATTTGGCTATTTAGCTTGAAAAGCACAAATTCAACAATGTCTTTCTTAATTTCTTGTGACTTATTGGTCCACAAATATAAATGAAATTTGAATTGTAAATTAAACTATAACATGTTTCTTCTACTAACCACAATTCAAATTAAATAAAGCACGATTTGGGACAGACATTATATGCCGGACTGTTTCTTTATGGCCCATATCAGTCTTCATTAATATGTCAACTTTTTCTGTTGGTCAGCCTATGCAAAACAAATACACATCTCTATCTAATCTTGATGTGGAGCTGTAAGGAAGGGAGTCTAGTTTGGGAATTGGTTTTCTCTATTTTGGAAAAGTATTCTTTCCAAGTGTATCCTTCTTTTCTTTTTCCAGGATTTTTCTGTGTTTAACAATTGCTGATAGAACAATAGTTAGAAATTCAGAATCATGCTTACTCAGTATTATACTCTGCCTCTAAAAAGCATTGAGAGTCAAGACATGGGTACTTGTAAAATATAGACATGGCAGGGAGTTGACGATAAACAAAAATGTAATTGGAAAAAGATATAGAAGAAACATCATGTTTTAGTTAATTTATCTAGAATAATATGCTCACAAGTTATTATAATTGGTGTGAAGCAAACCACATGTGAAGATGTAAGAAATTTATCAAGTTTGTTTAGGGCTTCTATGGCTCTCTCTCTCTCTCTCTCTCTGTGTCTAGCCTAGTTTAAATCTTTCTATAATATTATATTGTTTACTTATAGAAATTATAGTTTTGAAAAAGGACCATATCTGACCCATATTATAGTTCTTGTATGTGTCCATTTTCTTTTTCAGAATTTGTTTATGAGTTATAGAATTTGTTCAGCGTGTATACATTGTATACTGGATCATATTCAATGAGTATGTATCAAATCGTAGATGCCAAACTACAAAATATGTTTGTTTTATTTTGAAGATGCTTCATCCTCAAATCACTTAGCCTCATTTTAGTTTTTTCCTTTTGTCTTCTTTTATTGTTTTTGTTGGTATTAACTTGTTTAATGTTCTGTGGACTATCTAGTCATCATTTATAGGTTCATTTCCAGCAGGAACATTGAAAGTTAGACATTGCTTGAATAATTCACAGAGGACTCTCCTACTTCCTTGTGTAAAGTGTGAGCAGAAAGATGAACCCTACAAAGAAGTATCTGTTGAACGTCCACCCTACTATAGCTACATGGACTCGACATCTGGGAAGATGGAACCAGCCTCTGGTGCTCGTGCAAGTATTCTAGGGGAGGAGTATTGGCCAGAAGGCACAGTTAGTCGAGTTAGGGCTGCCAGGGCTCCTGAACCAACTGGTGAATCATTAGGATCTCCATCTTATGGAAAAAATCCTGGCAGTAGGAGAAAAAAGTACAAAACATCGGTTGCTGCTCCTGAATCTTCCAGTGTGAGTTTAGAATCAAGTGATTCACTAGAACCTGAAAGTTCAGTGGACACAACAGAAGAGCCTAAAGATTCCTTGTCTGATTATGTTGTTTATGACACTGAACCTGTGCAAGAAGAAACTGGATTTGATCTAGACAAAAAACATGGACGTCCTCATCCCTTTATTGATCCAAAAGTGAAGAAGCCTATAGAGGATACGCTTACTGGTGAAGAACTATGGTGGAACTGGAGGAAGCCAGAGAAAGAGCAATGGTCCAGGTGGCAAAGGAGGAGACCTGATTCTGAGACGGTTAGTGCAAACATAAAAGGAAAAAAAAATGATGCAACCTAAGTGCAATACTTGATGTTGATTGTGATTGCATTGTGATGGGTCAAAAATGTAACAGAGAGAGAGAGAGAAAGAGAGACAGATGGTTAGTGCAAACATATCTAAATGGCATGTGCTTTTGATATATACCCCAGTGCTAGCTGGTGTGTATTTAATGAGATCAATATTTGGTTCTAATCGAATTTTTTCTCGTCATATGTTTTCTTAAAAATGTGTTTGATTGAGTATACTTAATGGAACCCTAGGAATGTTCTCTACTTATCTTGTGTCAATAATATGTGTTTGTTAAACTATGCTTAATTTAACCCTAGACATCTTGTTATCTTAACTCATTTTCTCAATGTTTTCATAAAGTATGTGTGCCTTAAGGGTGTACTTAATGTGACCAAAGGTCAGATGGCACTAAATAATGTACTGCATGTATACACCCACATTTCATACATGTGAGATTTACCACCACGAGGGATCTATAGGTCAAACCTAAGAGTCAGAATGGCTAGACCATTTTTGAGCTTTGTGATTTACTGGTGTTTTATCAACTCTAATGTTAAAATCCATCCGTTGAATTGGTTTTCAAACTAGATGATCCCTTTTCTGGTACCCTTTCATTAGTGGGTTCTGCACTTTTATGCATTAATTGCATGATGGATTATGTTCACATCAGCATTGTGCATTACTTGGTTGAAATGTGTATGTCACACTTTATACAAAATCCAAGACATCCCTAGGACTCAATAAGTGGCCTTTTATCTTGATTTAGACATATAATAATTTTTGCAGGTTTTTCTCAAAGCAATGGCTGAGACTGGGCAAATAAAACTTCATGGTGAACAGCCAACATTAACTGAAGTTTCTCTTTATAGAGCTAGACGCCATATTTTCAAGGAAGAAAGGTATATCTGATCATTATTTAATTTTTTAAACTTGAATTTTTTTTCCATGCTTCTGCATTTATTGACATCTATACTAATTTTTGGTCCTCTCTCTGTCTATATATAAACATATGCACGTTTGTATTTATATAAACACCCCCCCGGGCCCGCCAAACACACACAATTCTTTTTTTTGATAAGTAAGAATGATATATATATGAAAGGCTACTCTATGCAAGAAAAGCATAGAGCAAACCGGAAAATTACAGGAATGAAAAAAGAAAGCAGGAAAAATACAAAAAAAGAAAACCAAACAGCAAAATAATTACAAAAGAGAAAGAGAATTAAGAAAAGAGGGGAGAATCACTAGCCGTGAGTCCTCAAGCCCAAGACCAATCAAATAGAGTTCCACTAAATGAAGCACGCATCTGATCACTTCACTTATCCAAATCCTCAAAAATCCGTCGATTCCGTTCATTCGAAAGACACCATAGTATGCACAACGGAACTAAATTCCAGATTTGAGATGAATACTTCCCCAAGCAATTCCACCAGCCAAAAAGCAAATCTGGAGTCGATCTAGGTATGACTCATGCCACTCCAAAGGTTATAAAAACAAAGTTCCATAATCGATAAGCCATCTCACAATGAAGAAGTAAGTGATCCACTGTCTCTCCACAATGTCGACACATAATACACAGTCCACAAAATCCAAGCCCCTCAATCTCAGATTATCATCTGTTAGGATCTTATTCCAAGCTACACACCAAACAAAGAAAGAAACACGTCTAGGGACCTTAACTCTCCATATCCCTTTCCAAGAAAAGACAATTAAGGGTGAGTCCCGCAATTTGTTATAATACAACTGGATGTCAAAATCCCCATTGAGCTTCAATTTCCATCTCAACCGATCTCCAACATCCATTGAGGGGGTATTGACTCCCAAGATACGAAGAAAATGCAGCCCTTCCTCCATCTCCCAATCATTAAATTCCCGAATGAAACGAACATCCCAAATTCTTCTATCCTCCGCCCCTTCCCTTGACAAAGAAGCTTCAATAGAAGCCTCCTTGTCAGTAGCAATGCCATACAGCCTCGGGAAAGCAACTTGGAAATGTTGATCTCCATACCACCCATCCTGCCAAAATCTCACTCTATTCCCCAACCCAACAACAATCTGAGTATTTTGCTAAAGTCCTCCCAGCCTATACGAATACCTCTCCACAAACCACACCCATGCACTCCCCTACCTAACTTAGAGGTCCATCCCCCCCACTCTTCCCCAAATTTTGAAGCTACCACCCTCCTCTACAGCCTATTCTCCTCTTTCCCAAACCGCCACAACCATTTCCCCAATAATGCTTTATTGAAAGTAGTAAGTTTCCTTATCCCTAATCCACCATTGGCTATGGGCGCACAAACTTTATCCCATCCTACTAGGTGAGTCTTGTTATCACTCCATAGAAAATCTCTTTGCAACTTTTCAATTCTATTAGTCACATAAGTAAGAATGGTGAATAGCGATAGAAAGTAGGTGGGAAGACTAGATAACGTACTCTTAAGTAACGTTAATCTACACCCCTTAGACAAATACAACTTTTTCCACTCAGCCAACTTCTGCTCAATTTTTTCCAAGATAGGATTCCAAATTGAAGGAGAGTTATGTGAAGCCCCCAATGGCATGCCAAGATAAGACATGGGTAGATTTCCAATTCTGTAGCCCAAAATTTCAGCCAATGCATGCACTTCATCAACCTCCCCTATTGAAACCATTTCACTCTTCTGCACATTAACCTTCGAACCTGTCACAGCCTAAAAACAAAGTAACAACAACCGAATATGCAGAATTTGCTCTACATTTGCATCACAAAAAAGAATAGTGTCATCTGCAAACAATAGATGTGAAACACATTCCCCACCACCCCTCCTACCCTCAACCTTAAAACCACGGATTAAGCTAGCTTCCTCCACTCTTCTCAACATCCTACTGAACACTTCCATCATTATCAAAAACAGCATAGGGGATAGCGGATTTCCTTGTCTTAAGTCCCTTGAGCTACCAAAAAAATCAGCTGGAGATCCATTAATCAAGACCAAGAACTAAACTGTGGAGATACAAGTACGAATCCACTTACACCATTCACCCCAAAGCCCATCCTATTTAACAAATCCAGAAATGCCTCCCAATTTACATGATCATATGTTTTCTCAACATCAAGTTTACATATGACCCCAGGAACCTGACTTTTCACTCGACTATCAACACATTCATTTGCAATAAGAACCGAATTAAGGATTTGTCTCCCACCCACAAAGCTATTCTGAGTTTCAAAAATCAACTGATCTAATACCATTCTCATGCGATTTGCCAAAACCTTAGCCAAAATTTTATACACTCCCCACCAAGCTAATAGGCCGGAAATCTCTAATATTAGAGGTTTCATTCTTCTTTGGAATTAGAGCAATAAAAGTAGCATTAAAAGATTTCTCAAACTTACAATATTGAAAAAACTCATCAAAGACTGCTAAGATGTCTTTTTCCACTACTCTCCAACAATGGTGATAAAAAGCCATAGTAAACCCATCCGGACCTGGAGCTTTGTCCCCTTCCAAGTCGGTTACAACTTGGAAAATCTCCTCCCTCTCAAACTTTCTTTCAAGCCAAACCCTCTCCATATCCCCAATACGGTCAAACTCCAAGCCTTCCACAAAAGGCCTCCACCCCTCAGACTCCCTATACAAATTTTTATAAAACTGTACTACCTGAGCAACTACCTCGGATTCCTCCTCAAAAACCACTCCATCCACCTCCAATATCTTCAGATGATTATGCCTCCTATGGGAACTTGCCACCTTGTGAAAGAACTTGGTATTGTTATCCCCTTCCTTAATACATAACATCCTAGATTTTTGTCTCCAGGGAATTTCTTCCAAAGAAAGAGATGCTCCACTTTGGATCTCAAATCAACCCTATAACATTTCTCCCCATCAGTGAGTCCAAGCTCCTCTTCCTTAGCATCTAGACTTTTCAACTCCTCCAGCAATTGTTTCTTATAACGATCTACATTACCAAACTCTCTATGATTCCACTGAATTATATCCTCCTTCAATGCCTTTAGTTTCTTGGCAAGCACAAAACTAGGTGTACCCACAAAAGAATATCGATTCCACAAAGAATGAACTCTATCCACAAACCCATCGGTCTTCAACCACATATTTTCAAACCTGAAAGGACTCTTCCCCCGCGCCATTCCCCCTGCCTCCAAAACAATTGGACTGTGATCTGAAATGGGATGAGATAAAATCCTTTGAATAACATCTGGATAATGTTCCTCCCAATCATGAGTAATCAGAGCTCTATCAATCCTAGACATCGATGGTTGATCTATACCACTAGACCAAGTATAGCTACCTCCTTTCAACAACAGATCAATCAAATTAAGATCTTCAATAAATTCAGAAAATTTTTCCATGGCCGGAGTAATACGTGTTCCACCCAAACGTTCACTTGGGAACCTTACAATATCAAAGCCCCCAAAACAACACCACGATACCCTCCAATATTGCTAAATACCGACCAACTTGTCCCACGTGTCCCCTCTCATTGTTATCATTTGGACCATAAACCCCCACAATTCTCTATCGTTTTTATTCAAAGAGAGAGAATATGTAGTTATATACTATAATTCCTATCAAGCCAGGAACTAATTAAGGATATATACTAATTGTGATCTCTGGTGGTCTTTTTATCTAGAGATTAGGGTGTCCTAAAATCAATATGTATGGGCTAAAAGGCTCTAGATATTAGGATTTAATGATTAAGAAAGCTTGTTTGGGGATTATGGAGAGTTTTGAGTAAAAAAAACCACAGGAAAAATAAGAACCAAAGGTGCTGTCTAGGGGCTATCAGCTATATCCATGACTGTACCAACTGTCATAGGATGGGAAGTAAGGTGTTCTGGAAATTAAGTAAAAAGGGTGCTTTAGTGTTTGCTTGTACTACAGGGTGCTAAGAGGGTTTGACTCAGTAGAATTTCCATGGAAAGCAACATGGCATATGAAAGTTCCTTTGGGAATAGATTTCTTTGTGTTCTACATTATGGGAAAAGATAATCACTAAAGACAATCTTATTAAATGGTGTAGGTCTCTAGTAAATTGTTGGTGTATGTGTGAGACATGGTGAGTATGTTGATCATTTGTTGTTTTGTTGCTCGATAGCAAGGGAACTATTTGATGCAGGGCATTTCAAGAGGCTGATGACATTTGCAGCCTTGACACAACCTGTAGCGACAGTAGCTAAGTCAGCAGCTAAGTTTCAGCAGCAGTAAGCTATTTCACTGCAGTAGCCACACTAATCCTCTTTTAACTAATTAGTTAGTTAGTTGGATGATTCTTTAAGCATTGGACAATAGGATATAGACACTTGTCAATCATCTAGAAGGCTGCCAATGCCAAACAACTAGTATAAGTACCAGAACGTAAGCACTTTGTAAATCAGTTTTGGCTATTTATTGAAATTAAGCCTTGAGAGCTTTTCTTTGAGAACTGTGTTCTTTGTAGAGGTGCCTAACTACCTATCAATTTTTCTAAGCATCTCACTTTCCATCTAGTTCTAAATCATATCAGCCCATCATACTTCCCTGCATCACTGTCAGTGTTTATATTAATAGTTTTTGGGGTGGGATGGGTGATTCCAAAGAAAGTATGTAAAGTGCTTCATTGCTAGCATCATGGTCCTAAAACTTTTAGGAATAGAATATGGAATATGGCATCATTGTGCTTGATATGGCATATTAGGAGAGACAGGAAGAGGAGGATATTTTAAGGCTAGCTATATTGATAAATTACCACTTGTCCCAAATGTTTACTTGATAGAACATGGGGAATTTAATCATTTAACCACAATTGTAATGCTCTTTTTCATGTGTGGAAACAAGGTTCAATATATGGAAAATTTTAGTTTTTTAAGTGGAAGGTAGAATGGAAACAAGGTTCAAACCTCCGAAGCATGGGGTGTGGGACTCGGGTGCGGGTGCGGGTGTGGGACTCGGCAATTTTTGAAAAAGTAGAGTGCGGTGGGGTGCGGTGATTAAAAAAATATTAAAAATATTTTTATTTATATTTTTAATATATTGCTAAACATACTTTTTCACATTATATAAACATATATCAAATTTAAGAATAATAGTAGATAATAACTAAAACATGATGTTCATAAATGTAAATACAACCCACAAGTTTGAAACTAAAACATTCCATAAATTAAATCAACCCACAGTTCACAGATTCACAATCACAAATCACAATGAGTAATAACTATTAACTAAATAAAAAATCAAACCCAAGTGACAACATTATTACATTACAGCTTATATAAAGATTAAAAAATATCATATCACACTATCACAGACACATTGAGTGATAGTCAGAGCATGTGAGAGCTATGAAAAACAAAGATTGAAACCTTGAGATTGATACCTGAGCTTGAGACTTGAGAGTGGGTCGCCGGGTGAGAGTGAGATTGTGTGAGAGTCTGAGAGAGGGGAGACGGAGAGCAGAGGCAGAAAGCCTTGACGTGGAGCACGGAGACCAGAGAGTGAGAGAGAGCTGAAGATGAGAAGTGAGAACTGAGGTTTGAGGTATAGGGTTTTGTTGTTTTTGTCCAAATGGTGCATTTTGCACCTATTATATATATATGTGTGTGTGTGTGTGTGTGTGTATAAATTTCGGTCAAACAGTGTGTTTCGCACCTTTTGTTTGTTTGTTGTTTTTTTTTTTTTTTTGAATTTCGGTTTGAATTGGCCGGTTCGGCCCGAATCGACCTGATTTCGTGTGTGTTAGCCCGACTTGGTGCCGCGTCGGCGCGAATTGGAGTGTATTGCACTGAGTAAAAAGAAAAAAGGGACACGGCACCGACTCGTAGGCAGCGGCGTCGCCCGCCTCACCCTCTGTTGGGCCGCGTCGTATGCGGGTTCGGCGGCCGAAATGCCGCGTCGGTGCTTCATAGGTTCAAACTTAAGACTACCTACTATGATACCACGATAAATTTCCACTTGTTCCAAAAACTTAAGCTAATAGAATGTACACTTAATCATTTCACCATAATTGTAATATACCTTATGGTACATAGTGGGCAATTGGTAAACATGTTTGAAAAACATTTGTGGCTAAAGTGAGGATATTTACATGGATGGTTGTCAAGAAAAGGCAAATAGAACAAGTCATGAGAAGGTAGGGATGGACCTGCTTGAGGATAAGAAACATTCAAGTAGGATGGCTTGCCCGTGCACGATGATATCCATATATGTAGTTATATTAATTTATTACTTATTATTATTGATCAATTGGTGTAGAGGTTGGTATATCTATGATCAATTTGTAAAGTTTCCATGGAAGAGTATTAGGAAACCCGGAGTTCCTCAAAAGTTGCCTTCTTTGTTCGAACTGCATCCTTGGGGAGAATTTTTAGTTTTTAATAGCAGATAATTTGAGGAGGAATAATATAATTTTGGTGAGTTGGTTTTGTATGTGTAAGAAAGACAGGGAGACAATGCCTCATCTGCTTTTGCATTGTTCTTTTGTTAGAGAATTATGGGATATGGTGAGTTGGTTTTGTTTGTGTAAGAAAGATGGGGAGACAATGACTCATCTGCTTTTGCATTGTTCTTTTGTTAGAGAATTATGGGATATGGTATTGGGGCTATTTGGTGTTCACTGGGGGATTCCTAGGGATGTTGTAGATTTATTAGCGTGTTGGCAAGGCTGAGTTGAAAGCCATAGAAACAACACAATCTGGAAGGCTATCCCTCACTGCTTGATGTGTTGCATATGGCATGAAAGAAATGCTACAATTTTAAGGGGTGTTCACAGTCTATCTTAGAAGTAAAAAATGCAGTTCAAACACTATTGGAGTGGATGATGGCAATAGGAGCATATCCTTTTGATAACTTATTAGAATTCAAGGGTCATTGTGCTCTAGTGGGTCCCACCTCACCTCCACCTTGTGCTCACAAGTGGAGGAGTCATTTGAGCTACAGCTCATGGGCATTTTGCACTACATACTTTTAGCAATAAAATTTTCTATTTCAAAACAATTGGACCCTTAAGAATAGAAATTTATGAAGCTTGCTTTCTTTTCTTAAAATAAATGTTTTCTTTGTCCACTTCAACAAGATAAAAACCTTTTTAATTTGAAGTGCTTGAGGGCTTGCTTTGAGTTGAGTTGTAAAATATGAAAGATTGGTGTTAAGAGAGAACAAAGGAGAGAGAGAGAGAGAGAGAGAGAGAGAGAGAGAGAGAGAGAGAGAGAGAGTTAGTTTAAGGCTTAATCAATTAGTCCCTCACCTGAGCATATAATTATTTTGTGATATAGCAAGATTTCAAGAATAGCCCTACACTTATAAAATAACAAACTAATATAAAAATAATAAGAGCAATTCTCACACCTTGCTTGCTCGCCCGCAATGTGCCATACCATTAACTAATGCTAACTTTCTTTTTATTATAAAAGAATCTGGCAAGTTTGAATCTTTCTTTGCTTTACATTATTTTTCTAAGGTGGATGGGAATGAGGAAGATAAAGTTGTATGGGTAGCTACCTGGAGTGGTTCTTTTGAAGTGAAGTCGTTCTATTCAATCTTATCTGATAGAGGTAATCACCCTGTCCCTTGGAAAAGTATTTGGAAGGTGAAAGCTCCTACTAAGGTAGCTTTTTCCACTTGGACAGCGATGAAAGGGAGGATTCTAACTTTTGGTAATTTGAGGGAGAAATATTTGTGCTGTTATCAGGTGTTGTATTTGTAAAAATGATTGGGAATCGGTGGACCACCTGCTTATGCATTGTCCTTTTGCCTCTGATTTATGGTCCTTTGTATTTAGCTTGTTTGGTATTTCTTGGGTTATGCCTAAACAAGTCGTTGAGTTGCTTGCTTATTGGTTTAGAGGTATTAGGCTACATAGGTCGGCATCTGTTTGATATGTTATTCTGCAGTTTATTATGTGGAACATATGGCAAGAATGAAACAACAGAATCTTCGAAGGGGAGGATTGTTCTATCATCGAGTTGAAGCGCATTTTCCTTCTGTCTTTGTTTGAATGGAGGACTGCTTTGAGTGGTCTTGACATACCCGCTATTTTAGATTTTGTAGATTTATGTAATTTTGGGTAGACATTTGCTTTCCTAGTACACATCCTGTGTGCCAAGGAATTTGCTTCTTCTTTTCTCATTTTTTCAATAAAGTTTTTATTTATCGATAAAAAAAAAAACACAATATACAACACACAATTTTCTTCTACCATAAGGATATTTTCCCCCCATTTAAACCTTCCTCTACGTCATTAGTTAATCTCCTAGGCCGCAAATCTGCGATGTTCTTGAGTTTGTTTTGGTTTTTTAATAAAATTTTCATTGCTTATAAAAAAATACTTATGCTCTCTCTCCTTCTCTCCGTTTGTTGTACATATTAGAATTTGGGCAAGAGATGTATGTCAACTGAAATCGTAGTTCATACTCTTTCAACATGCCTGCTAAATGAACCCTGGTTTGAATGATACTTTAGGAGATGTAAGCATGGAAGTACAACAAACCTAATTGCTGATGTATGCAGCTTAATTATCTCCCGAAGTAAAATTAAGTGAACTTTAGGAAATGTTTAAATTCTTATGTCTATATGTTAAGCCTTTGTGCAAAAATTTATGCAAGTATCTGTGCATTAGTATGATGCTTGATATAAAGAGTGATAAAAAGAAATGAATCCATTTCTGCTTGCCGTGCTTTCTCTATTTTGTTAATTTACAATTCCTGATTGCTTGGCCACCTGAAAGTTTTTTATCACAAACAATTGCAGTTGTATTGTTATTGTTATGAACGAAGATACTTTCTTGGTTTTGTAGGCTTCGAGCTGAACAAGAGAGACTAGACAGAGTAGGTCCAATAGCATACTACTCCGAATGGGTAAAAGCATGGAAAAGGGACACATCACGCGAAGCTGTTCAGAAACATTTCGAAGAGACTGGTGAAGATGAAAACACCCAACTGATTGAGATGTTTTGCCATCAAACAGATCGAGAGTATCGCATAATGATGGGGACTGATGTGCGTCTTCGTAGGGATCCTCTAGCAATGCGAATGCGGGAGGATCAAATAAAGCAAAGTATCTACTCCAAAGCTAATACTTTTGTGCGTTATTTCTATGTTTTCACTTTTTAATCGAATTGCTTGATCATCTTAATTTCCATATGAATAAGTACAAGTTCTACGATTTTATGATTGGGTTTATTGTTATAATAAACATCTCCGCTTTACCTCCCATTTAAAAAGCAAAAATCCCACTTCTTGGGCCCCACTTAGGGTGTTTGGGCCTACACATGAGGGAGAGTGTTAGTACAGTGGATAAATAATTAAATTCCTCCCTTTATAATAGTATAAGTTTTTGGGACAAGTGGTAATTTATCAATATATATATGCTTTGACACAGTATTAGTGTCCGTTTGGATAACTTATTTTTTGCCAGATTATTTTACTATTTAACTTATTTTTGCTACTATTCATGGGTCCTACTGCACTTTTTGGTACTATTCATGAGTCTCATTATACTATTTCAACTAACTTTTACTTTTATCTACAGTACTTTTAGCAAAAAAATTTCAATTTCAGCAAAATAAGTGAATCCCAAACAGACCCTTAGTCTGTCCAAGTGATATTTGTTGATTATTTTAGTCCTCTTTTTCCATCTTCAAAGTGGAGGCAGTGTGGGGATTACAATGGCTTTCCTTCTGGTTTGATGATGTTAATATGGCATATTTTCTTTGAGATGTTACAAGAATCTCCCTCAAGGTTAGATGAACTGTAACAGATGCGTGCTGCAGTTTGCTGCAGTTAACCATCCGTGAAACCATTTTGTTTTCCTTCTCCGGGTTAAGCCTAATAGATCGTACATCATGCTTAGAGTAGTACCTTTCTCGTTGTCCAAACTATCAAAGTTAGACTATGGAATGACAAATAGACCCTTCTTTTTTATGTGACTAAAATTAAAGTGAGGTTTTATTGTAAATGGCATATATAAATTCCATTTACCATTTGATTATGAAAGGGAAGTTGCTGTGGTATTTAAACAAGGGGGAAGATAATTTGTAAAATCACTAAACCTGAGCGATTGCAATTTCCCCTGAAAATGGATGTTACCTTTCCACCTTTTTGTGTTTAATGCATCGCCTACTATATGTGTTTCTTTCTTTGTAAGTCAATATAATAAACATCCGAAACAACGCATCAAGATTGTTTTTGATGCTATATGCAAAATTAATTAGTCGGTAGGCTGGGAGCTTTATCAGTATATTGAAAAATATTAGAAGTGTAGTTAAGGAGAGTGAGATCCTAAGTTCTGTTTCAACTTGGTTCCTAGGACTTTGAACAAAAGTGCTGATGTGCTGGTTCAATGGGCATCCCGTTCAATTTTTTCTGGCTGTTTAGTTGCTGAGACTCTCCCAGTTATTGTTTCTGCTGTTGTTGCTCTTGAGAGGGTCTCTTCTTGTTGTCCTGTGTATTTCTGTTCTGTTGGTTTTAATGAATTTTGTTTGAGAAAATAATAATAATAATAATAATAATAATAATAATTATAAAACATCCGTTTGCATGGATTCTTCTGTCTTATTTCATTTTTCATCTCTTCTATATTGTCATGTAATTGAACTACAAATTTCAAGTTTGTGCTTTTCTTCCATAATCTATCATGGTGCCTTATACAATGACAGTCACCATTGCCTATGCATATTTTATGCCATTAACCGTTCAAAACTGTCAGATTTGATTTTTAGTTACAATTATTCTGTTAAAGCAACAAAGCTGAAAATTTTCATTCCATTACTCTTTTTCCATATTTGTTTTATTACGTTCTGGTAATTGAGAACTCTGTTGGGGTTGCAGTATGGGGTGGAGATCCTGTCTATCCAACTGTGAACTACATTCAAGACCCTGATGAAGTGATTGATTTCAGAGGTCCAGATTTTCATGAACCCACACCCAATATGCTGGCTCACCTGAAGGAGGTAAACACTAAGTTCAAATTCATTTTCTCTCTCTAACGCTATAGAGAGGCTTATTGTCAGGCAGCAAGTCATCATATTTCATCAATCTTTACGACAGTCTAATCATACTCTTAATAAAACAAATTTTCAGTTGCTGAACTGGAAGGGAATAATTTTTTGTCTTCTTTGGGTGACAATGACACAGCTCAATGTTGGAGCATTCACCAGATAACTGGAATTTGTAGTAAATTGACCAGTCTATGGCTTACAGAGGGTTGTGGAAAGATTGATAGGTCCATGGACTAAACTTGACAAATTACTGACAACTTTAACTTTCTACCATCCAGTTACTTGCTGGGTCCTTGTACTAAATTGATGGGATGCTTTCTTTTTGGGCTGTCCCAAAATAAATGATTGTTTACAAAGCATTTATCCATTTACTTGCTATATTATCCTTACATTTGAACCCACCTTTCTTGGTCGACCAAAGGCATTATAGGAGATTTTTATGTTTATTTTGTTTCATTAAAATGCAGGCCATTTGCACAGTTTGTCTATTTTCGGACAGAGGGAGGATTAATTTTACTTTTTATTTGTGCATGGTTTTAATTTTCTCATTTCTGCAATAATCACTTCTGCATTTGGGCAAATTATATGGGAAGTATGCTGAGAATTTCTAGCACTTACCACCTTCATTATATCCAAGTACCAAGTTAAAGCATAAGTGTGATGTAGTTTAAGAAATATCCGATGTTCCCTTAGATAATTAGAATGACAGGGAAAGGATAAAAAAATGGGATGGATGGAATAAATGAAAACATAAATGGCATTTTATGTTTTTTTTATTTTTTTTTATTTAAATAGAGTTTCCATCAAAGGCCTGATGTGGTTGTTCAATCGAGAGACTGTTTGTGTGTCTCAATAAGTAGGATGTTAAATATTTTCTACAACACCTGTGGTTATTTGTCTTATGTTAAGTTCTAAAGTTTTTCCCTCAATTTTACTAGCATGGCAAAATCATATCAAGGGAGGAGCTTGAAAAGATTTTAGCAAAAGAGAAGACTGAAGATTTTGAGGTTTGAAGCTATAAACTTTACTTGTGTTGATTTTTGTTTTGTATTTTAAATTGGGTAGACTATTTCACTAAGATCGAAACCGTGAATATATATGTAGTATCTAGTGACATGTAATTTATTGTTGTCCTTCAAGTTGTTCTTTACTTGTTTAGGCTTTGCTTTGTTCTGCTTTAAAATGAGCATTTGGGAGAAAAATACACGTTCCATCTCTTTTCTATGTTAAGTTTTGTCATACAAATGGCTAGTTGGAGGTTGACATTGGAGAATGACTGATCATCACTGATGCAGGGAGCATAAATACATGTTTATTTTAATTTGGGTTTTTTTTTAATATAAAAAAAATTAGTAAGTCAATTGTATTTTTACTATTGGTCCATAAGATTTTATTATAGGTTTTATTAGCTAATTAGGTTATTAGTGTTTTATTTAATTTCCTAGAGTCAAATTTAATTTCATAATTTAATAATTGGGCTTTTACCCAAGTCAACTAGGATTAGGTATTAGTCTTGGTAGTTGATGTATGCGTGCTATTGTTCTCCAATGGGAATAGCCTGATTTGGTTAATGAAATTTCTATTGGAATTTCTCCAGTGGCTTGATGTTGATTCTAAGCAACCCAAGGTGCTGATTCCTAGTTTTTCTATCTCACTTGGTTGTAATTTTGTGTTGCTTCCCATCCATCCGGCAACCACCATTGCAGTTCTCTCAGATTATATTTCTCTCATTGAACTCCTCTTGTTTCAGGCCCCATCCATAGTCTCTCTCTACACTAAGGCAGTCCTCTATTTTTATTTTATAGATAACGTAATTTATTGAAGAATAAAGACAACACATACAGGATGTATGCTAGAGACCACCATAATCAGGGTGTAGAGAAGAAAAAGAAAAAGAACCCAATGAAGGCAGCCATGCAAACAGAGAAGTAAGAAAAAAACATCTTCAGTTCTGGAATAGTTCTCTCTCTGTCCTAAAAAATTGTTGCATTTCGTTTGCGACAAAGGCACCACATAAGGCAGTGAAAGACCACTTCCCATATTCTTCTATTTCAATGAAGCCCAAAACAACCTCACCAAGAAGAGAACATATCCAAAACTCTTAGTGGCATAACCCACTGAACCCCAAACATGCTGAAAACCATACTCCACAATTCTGTAGCTATAGGGCATTGAAGCAGACGGTGATCCAGACTCCCTAGAGTTCTTACACATATAGCATCATTCTGTTACAATAATTTGTCTTTTCCATAAATTATTCACAGTTCTCTATTTTTTTAAGGAACTCTCGAGTCACATGAAATCACATATCTTAATCTGGAATTCAAGGAACTTAAAATTTTCTCAATTAAATGTTCTCTATTCCAGCTTTTTTGTGGACGTAGTTCCTGGAATATGTGGTTTGTCTGCTATTTTCATTTTAAATCTCTTCAAGCTTCTTACAGTATTAACTATACGAGAGGAAGAGAGGTTGAGTAATATTCTTGATACGTTTGATGGAAATAGGATCTAATAGTAGTCCAGTGCTTAGTTAACTTGTGTTTGTGTCCATTGTTGATATTTTTTGAGGGTGCATAGGATCCGATTTCTTAATCATTTGGTTTTCTAATTTGGCCGATGAATTGATCTAGTGAGGGTGGTATTGTCTTTTTGATGAGAAAGACAAACAACAGAAAAAGGATGAGATATTAAAGTGTAAGCCCCTAATTCTGATTACATTTTAAATTATTTTATGTTGAAACGAAGCCCTGGCGCAACAGTTCTCTCTGTATCAGTCCTTTTCTTTTTCTTCCATTTTAGATATTGCATTGGGGAATTTCACTCATCCATGAGTACATTTTGGCAACCTAGTAGAGTAATGTTGCTACTTGACAGACAATCTGATTAAACCTGTTGTGCATCAAACTCTTTTTTAATTAGCGTAACCTTGTACTAATAAAAGTGTAATATGTTTAGGTGCATTTTTAAATTCCATCTGGATTTTCACAATAGTGTTATGAGTTGTGGCCTTAAAAAAACCATCTTACATGGTCTTTGATCTAGTATATAGAAGGGTAGGCTTTTTTGGGAATTTTATTTTTTTGGGGTGGGGTGGGGTGGGGTGGGGTGGGGGTGTCTACCACATTTACGAAATGGTGCAATGAGTGGACCATCCATACTAGTTATCTATGGCGTCAATTCCTCATTACCATCCAGCACTTTTACCTTTTATCCGTCTTTTCATTTTGAAGAACATCTGTAATGTGAAATTTCTTGCCTAACTTCAAAGTTGATACAATCATATATGAAATTGTTTTCAATTGATAAAGTTATCTATCCAAGAATCATTTGACCTGTGATGGATTTTGATACTTGAAATATTATATAAATTGTTTAAGTATGTTAATTATCAAAAAATTAAGAAATCTCACTATAAGGAAATTTTTTTGAACTTTATATAGCTTCTGACCTTAAACTGTTAATTGTTTGACTCTTGAATATTTGCAATACACACAGGTAACAGTTATGGATGATGCTATGGCACAAGCTGTTGACATTGGTGAAGATGATGTAAGTTTCATTTCTTCATCTTTCCTGATCCTTCTCGTCCATCTTCAATTCATGCTGACGCCCTTGGTTTTGATCAGAATTCTAAGCCACTAATGGTTGTTCTTTAAGTAATGTCATTCCCTTTTTGACTTATTTGCAATAGGATGGAGAGGATAGTGAAGTTGAGGTTGAGGTTGAGGTTGAGGAAGAAGTGGAGGAGAAAATTACACGCAATTGGAGTGTCTTGAAAGATACTCCTGAGCTGAGCAAAACCAAGGTGATTTTTTTGTATTTCTGTCCATCCTTCATTCTATCCTGTTTCTGTTGCTGGCTTCCATAGTTTATGGTTGATATTCTGAAATTTTAGAGCACTAACTTGTGGACGATACTCTGCCTCTCATATTGCTCTTTGTTTAACAATTCTCTTTCATTTCAAGCTTTATAATCTGGTCTGTTTTTTTCCTTAAAAGTTGAAGCGCAAACCTAAGGAGGAACCCTTGTCGCTGGAAGAAGCCATCGATGATTCCGAAAACTTGACTGATTTTCTACTGGACTTTGAAGAAGACAACTGATTTTCTCAAGTCTCAGAAATAGAGAGTGAGGTTGAAAAGTACTCTAGAGCTTCACAAATTCAAGGTGATTTTTGAAATTTACAAGAAGTTGAAATTCTCTCAATAAAAAATTTTATTTTTTTATTTTTATTAAAAACAGAGAAAAACAATTTACTAATAATATTTTATGAATTATTCTACTGCTACATTTCACCAAATATATGCTTAGAGTGTTCACTATTTCTCATTGCGTAAGGTTGATAACTTGTTGTAAAGTCCTTATTGAGAATAAGGTTGATGAAAGACTTTAAAAAGGTAGTACTCAATTCACAAAGCTATTTCTGCAGGATTTGGGAGAGGTTAATGAAAAGACTTTATTCAGACAATTTAAAATACCACTAGATAAGATCCTTACTGAGTATCCTTATGATCCCACTTAGTCCTAAAAAAACCGTTAATTATTATGGATTAATAATTTGCTCATTATGTCAAAATCATATTGCCTTTTTATGTCATTATCTTTGGATTCACACCCCCCCCCCCCCGCACACACACACACACATAGAATGAAAGAACTTTGAAGGTCTTATTTTAATTAAAATGCTGTGCTATGGACTGCTATGGGGTAGATCATGGGATTGGTTCGACCAACTTGGTCTTGAGTATTAAAATAAGCTAAGGGCGAGGGGCCTAGGACATTGCTTCAAGCTTCTCTAAATATTTCTACTTTTTTCTTTTCTTTGGTTTTTATTTTCTCACAGCCAAGAGCAAGCTGCAAAGGTTTTCTTCTTTTGGACGGATGAACTCTCAAGGGAAGGAGAGGGGGATTGTAATCAATGACCTCCATTAGAATATGGGTTCAGCCGGTCAAATCTGGGCTGTGATCTGTATTGTAGTAGCTCATGTCCTAGAAGTTTGTTAGAAAATGGTTAATGTCTTAATGGTATGCATGCAACCAATTTGGATGTAAATACTCTTTTTCGCTCATGGCTTGTACTAGTATACAGTACTTATAGTTTATGTTGGTTGTTTTTGGGGTCTTAGAATAGTATATATCTATGTGTTAGGTTGAGTAGAAGTTTGTTGAGTTCATAACTAGAGTGAGAGATGAGTACTCTGTCCCACTTTTATATCATTTCAGTCGTTTATGAAAGTGAAATTTGGTTCCAAATATTTGATATGATGCGGAGAGAACTTGTGAGGTCCTTTTTCTTTATGTTGTCACGGGTCAAGTGGTTGTTCAATGGTCTTTGAACTCAGATTCTTTTAGGAGTGAAGCCTAAAACTCTTGCCAATAGATCTCATGTTAGCTATTACTTGTGCACTTCGAGCCCAACCTACACACAAGACACAGGAAGAAGTGATGGAGTACACTAACTTGCTTTTAGCAAGGTCAAACAACTGTGAACCGCAAGGCTTAATTAACATATTTGGCAAAACCAAATTAACATCTGTTGCAAGCCCAAACTAATAACATATTCAACAATTTCAAATTAACGTGTCAAGCAATAAGTTGGAGTTTGTAAATTGAAATTAAGAAATGAGGCACAAGAGAGAGTGAGTTAGGAAGGGACAAGAAATTGCTACAAATACTTTCTTGATGAACGTATGTTTTGGGATTGTGAAAGGATGGTTAGGAAGAGAAGTTATTGTCCCATCCTTATCCAAGTTCTTGCTCTTTTATAGTGCTTAATGATCCTTTGATAAGAAGACATGTTACATATACTGATGGATAATCAGAAACCTTTTTATCATGAGCGGTAAACTATATTCATTCAAGAACTTGTTACATTTTATCCTTGGCTTACAAACTCAGTTTATGCTAAAGTTAACTTGTTTTTAGCCACAAAACGGGAGGTTTTCCTATGTTATGAAATGGGTGGTTTTAAGTAGGATGGCAACCCGTGAGGTAAGATCATTAGTGCCCCATCCCGTCTTCAAAGTGGGGGAAAACATATGTGGGATAGTATTAAGGGCAAGGCGGGGCAGAGATGTTTTTCAATCCCTAATGAAGTGACTTCAATTTTAATAAGAGTAATGGGAAAGAAAGGCAAAGGGAGATAGTGAAAGTGTATTGTAATAGAATATTATCAAATAATTAAATAATAAATAGGATATAGCATGTGTCAAAGTACATGCATGGATCAGTGGTGGCTCTAGGAATTTTTTTAGGGTGGTCACTAAGAAATTTAAATTATACAAAATCTAATAAAGCGATTACTTATATATTTGCTACAACTGTGAGTTGAGTCGCTAAGGAGAGCAAAATTGTTGCAACTGTAAAGTCAAAAACAATATAATTGTCATCACCATTAAGAAGAACTGAAAACTACAATATTTTCCTTGGTATTAATTTTTAGGGAAAAATGAAATTAAAAATTATTTTCATTGAATAGGTTGACGAGTTACAAATTTGAATATTTAGCAATTTTTATCTTTTTGTTTTATAATAGGCTTTTTGTTGAATAATTTGATCACTTGATGTTGTTTGGTCATGTCTTGTTTTTGTTTGGTTTATGTTTGTTGTTATTTGGGCTAATATTTATTATTTATTATTATTATTATTTAATATTTTTCTTTTTAATTTTATATAAGGGATTAAGGATTATTTTTGTGGGGCAGAATTAATTTTGGAGTAATGCTACGTCCATAACATTTTTACGATAAATCTTATGCAAAAAACTATTATTAGTGAGTAAAAAAATATTATCATTTTCGGGCCCAAATTAAAATTAGTAACAGCCTACTACATTGAATTTGTTGTAAAAGTATTGTGAAAGTATTGTGAATGTAGCATTATTATTATTTTTGTTGTACCCAATTTTTTGTAATTCTCAAGTCAGGGTGTTCAATATTTTTATTAGGGTGGTTACAATAGGTTATTTAACATATAATAATTTTTTGGCAAGTGTACATATGCATTTTTTGCAAGTCAAGGTAGTCTTGTGACTACCCTAGCTTGCATGTGGAGTCGCCAGTGGCATGGATGCTGTGTTAAATCTTATTAACACTATCGTCATTTCCACCTTGAAATTATTCACTTTTTACTTTAATGCATGACTTAATCAAGGATCATATGAAATTGAGAAAATATATCAATAATGATAGGCAAAAAATGTATTGACCCCTTATGATAGATTAATTGATTAATTAGCCAAGTTTAATTAATTAATCAAATTAATATACAATGTACGTGGCAACATAAACAAATCACCAAATAAATAAATATGTAGTGGAAATTAAATGACACGGTGATTTATTTACAAATAGGAAAAACCTCCGAGGTAAAAACCCTACCGGGTGATTTTAAGGTCACCACTCTTGAAAATCAACTATTATCAAAACAAGCAATTACAAGTAAAAGAATCCTAATACCTTATACCAACCTACAGTTGAACCCTTACCCCAATACCTAATTGGACTTGTTCTGTAATAACAATCTCTCATTTTCAATGCACGGCTCCCAATACGTAACTAATCAATCGATGCGCGGATCCTAGTACGCGACTTGATTACCAACTTGAGAAGGATGTTGGCTGCAAAGTTCTTCAGTTCATCACACGATGAAGATCATGAAGTTGCTTGGTCATAAAACCCTATGGTATACAAAACACAGCAGCTTCTTGAAGATGAACTAGGGCAAATATTGTCTTTGGTCACAATTTGCATGAACAAGACTTTGCTCAATACTCCCGCAACCCTAGACGGCCCTTAAAATAATCTTTATATATGTTTAGGGTTGTAAGAAAATAAAGTTTAAACACATACTTACAAATTGGATGAAAAATAGCTCTGAAAAACTGAGTTTCATAAAACTCTATAGATAGCCATCTATTGAGCTAGCTGTCGAGCCACGGGCTTCAGCAGCTTTTAAACCTCGATAGATACTAGCTATCAAGCTAGCTATCAAGATTTAAAATCCAGCACTTTCCTACTTGATTCTTGGACAAACTTGTATGGCTTCAATTGCATGGCTTCAATACTTGGACTTGAACTCTTGTTCCTTGAAGTATTAAACACATCCTAGATCTACCCAATTACAAGTAAAGTGCGTTTTGTCAAAGGATTGGCCAATACATAAAATGTTGACATATGTTCCTAACATCAAATCATATATGTCCTAACAAATAATATAATTAAAATTTAATAATAAAACATAGTTAAAAAAGAAGTAAAAATCACTTTGAGTTATATAAAGAATGCACATCGTGTAAGTGTGTAAGTCCACTTTTCTTAACAAAAATAAAATACTATAATAGATTATAAAATAATTTAGGATAAATAATGAAACTCGTTTTACATATTGTAGGGATAAAGGGTCCAGAAATGTGTAATGGGCTGTGGGCCTTGTTCGAGGACACTCAGTGGTCCGCGGACAAGTAGACGTTGGTGAAGGGGTAGGATTCAGTGGGTTACGAAAGGGTTATGACTATAAGAATCTGGGAAGGTAGTCCAAGGGGGAATGCCTCCTCAACTAATTAAAGCAGATGTCAGAAGGTGTGGTTTGCCATCAAGAGCAACACTCTAGAGGATTCTATTGATAAGGATAAACATCATGAAAGCATAGGACAAAGGGAAACTAAAAAATATATAAGAGAAAGCTGCTACCACCGCATTGAATACTCTGCAGCTAACTCTCTGGCCGCATTAATGTAGAAGTGATACCTGAATAGTGATATTTAGCTTTACAGCTACTCCCCGAGATTTCAGGAAGGTGCTGATGGGACAAGGATCAAAGCCAGCAAATTGACCTACACGTGGAGGGTGGAGATAAAAAGAGGAAGATAATATAAGAGAGAAAGAAGCCTTTTACAAGGGGATCTATCGAAGAATTTGTAGGAAAAATACTATAGCAATGAAAGTTGAAATTGTAATCAAGTCTAAAAGAAATATATTTAAGAACCGTTCATCTCGGACTTTGCTGAGGAAGGATTCTTTTGCAATAAGCTTACTTTTCTCTATTTCATATCATCTTTAGTCCATATTGAACATTGTTTATTCTACTAGAGCCTAGTTTTCAGACCATTCTCTACAAATTCATTGTATTGGGCTCTTTGGGCCTTAATCCTATTAACTCTTGAGTTTAGAAGCCAAATCTTGTCCTTACAATTGGCGCAGTCTGTGGGGAGTACTTGAGCTTTGGTGAGATCAACGTTCAGTTGTGGTGGGCTTAGGGCCAAACCGAGAGGATTCTTTTAGGTCCTAATGTCAAGATCATTTTGTTAATCTTGAGCGGAAAGGACCAAGAGGTTAGTGTGCACACCACACATACTGGTAGAAGCCGATCTCGAAGTGGGAGTCATATCTCTCATGAGGAAAATACTAGAAGCATGCAGTTGGAAATTGACTGGTTGCGAAGGAGGTTACGCTGCGAGCGACGTAGGGGAACTCCCTCGAGTTCTGACCATTCTTCTAGCAGTGATAGTGATAATAGCTACTGGCCTAGGTCAAGGACTCCCCCCAGTGAGTCTTTTTCGTGTGACGAGGAGCGTCATTATAAGCGGAGAGGGAAAAGTCCATCTCACAATGGCCTGGGCAATGACGCTATGAGCAGGGTTTTGAATAAGATTTCTAAGTCACATTTTTCCCAAAGGATTGAGAGAGGAAAGCTTTCTCAGTGGTTTACTCAGCCAACTTTCACCATATATAATGGCAAAATAGACCCTGTGGAGTATGTGAGCTACTTCAACCAGAGGATGGTTGTTCACTCAAAGAATGAAACCTTGATGTGCAAGGTGTTCCCATCCAGTTTGGGGCCCGTGGCTATGAGATGGTTCAATGGACTAGAGGAAGGCTCTATTACCTCCTTTAAAGAGCTCACAAAAGTCTTTGGTTCTCTTTTTGTAACTTGTAGTAGAGTTCCTCGGCCTTTAGACTTCTTGTTGTCTATGACTATGTGAGAGGGGGAAACCCCAAAGATGTACTCTAATAGATACTGAGAGATTTTTAATGAAATAGATGGAAATTTTGACGACGTGGCTATAAGGACATTCAAGATCGGCCTACCTGCAGAGCATGGTTTGAGGAAATCTTTGACTGGGAAACCTGTTAAAAGTGTGCGTCAGCTCATGGACCGTATTGACAAATATAAAAGGGTCGAGGAGGACCAACAACTGGGGAAAGGCAAGGCTAAGGTGGTCCCTCAGGATAGAAGAGATTTCAGGTTGGACAAGTACAATAATAATCATCCTCGGCGGGACTTTGCTAGGCAATCTAGATCCACTACTACTCAGGTGGTTAACACAGTATTCCGAGAGTTAGTGCATCAAATCCTGGAAAAAAATTAAGAATGAACCATACTTTCAATGGCCAAATAAGATGGGAGGGGATCCCACGAAGCGCAACCAAAGCCTTCATTGCCAATATCACCAAGAGCGAGGGCATACCACAAAAGATTGCAAGACTTTATGGAATCACCTGGAGCAGCTGGTTCGAAGTGGAAAGTTAAAGCAATTTTTGTATCACCCCAACGGGCAAGGAGGCCAGACAGGGTTAGGAGTTCAGAGAGATTCTTCTTCAAGGCCACCTTTGGGCACAATCAATGTTATTCTTGCCGCTTCCAGAAGGACTGGTTCCCACCCCTCTAGGGTAATGTCCATAGCTCAGCCACATGTAGGGGAATCGTCCCCTAGGTCGAAGAGGAGTAAGGTGGAGGTCCGACCAGCATTGAGTTAATCTGATGAAGATAAGCTTGGAACCGTGCAGCCACATGATGATGCCCTAGTGGTCACCCTTAAGATAGAGGGCTATGATGTGAAGAGGGTGTTGGTGGATCAGGGCAGCAGTGCAGAAATCATGTATCCTGATTTATATAAGGGGCTAAAATTAGAGCTTGAGGACTTGACTTGTTATGATTCACCTTTGGTGGGTTTTGATGGAGAAGTTGTTATTCCAATGGGTCAAATTAGACTACCAGTACAAGCAGTTTCAGAAGTGGTTGAAGTGGACTTCATTGTAGTAAATGCTTACTCCCCCTACACTGCCATTGTGGCGAAACCTTGGCTTCATGCCATGGGGGCTGTTTCTTCCACCCTGCATTTGAAGGTAAAGTACCCTTCTGGGGACTAGGTTGAGGAGTTGGTTGGGAACCAGTCTATGGCTAGGCAATGCTTAATAGCTGTAATTAGGAACCAAGATGAAGGTGAGTCCTCAGCCCCCGCCGAACGGGGCTTATAGCAATCAAAAATATCAGTGTTATTTTCGGATATAGCAATGGAAGGGGCAAAGTGTGAGGAATTAGAAAAAATTGTTATAGGCGATGATACGGAGAAGTTTTTCCAAGTCGAAACTCAGTTGCCTCCTTAGAAGGAAGAGCTGATAGTGTTTCTCAGAAAGAATATTAATGTGCTTGCATGGAGTGCTTATAAAGCTCCTAGGGTGGATCCAGATTTTATTTGCCATCATTTAAATGTCAATCCAGTTGTCATCCCCAAAAAGTAACCACCTCGGCACTCATCTAAGGAGCATTCTGAGACTGTCAAAGAGGAGGTAATCAAGCTTAAGTGGGCCGAGGCTATTAAGGAGGTGTTCTACCCTGAGTGATTGGCTAATACCGTGGTGGTGAAGAAGAAAAATGGGAAGTCGCGAGTATGTATAGATTTCACAGATTTGAACAAAACTTGCCCTAAGGACCCCTTCCCCATGCCTCAAATAGATTAGCTAGTGGATGCAACTGTAGGCAATCCTCAGATGAGTTTCTTAGATGCCTTCCAGAGGTATCATCAGATACCATTAGCTTTGGATGATCAAGAGAAGACAGCTTTCGTTACTCCTACTGGAAATTACCATTACAAGGTGATGCCCTTTGGTTTAAAGAAAGCAGGGTCCACCTATCAGAGGATGATGACTAGGATATCTGAGCCACAATTAGGAAAAAATATTGAGATTTATATAGATGATATGCTGGTGAAGAGTAAGGTAGAATTCGAGCATGTTGGTGACCTCGGAAATATCTTTGAAATATTGAGGAAACACGAGCTGCGCCTTAATGCTTCTAAGTGCTCTTTTGGTGTTGGTTCAAGAAAATTTTTGGGTTACATGGTCACTCATCGTGGAATTGAAATCAATCCTAATCAGATTAAGGCAATTAATTGTTTGCAGCCTCCTTGGAATCCTAAGGAGGTCCAGAAGTTAACGAGGAATGACTGCTGCCTTGAACCAATTCATCTCTCAGTCGACAGACAAGTGCAGACATTTCTTCCAGTTGTTGAATAGATGGAAGGGGTTTGAATGGACCGAGGAGTGTATCCTAGCCTTCCAACAGCTGAAGGAATACCTTTCTCGGCCATCCATCATGTCTAGGCCTGAGGAGGATGAGATTCTGTTTGCTTACATTGTTGTAGCTCCCCATGCGGTAAGCTTGGTATTGATACAAGTTGATAATGGGGTGCAGAGGCCGGTCTATTATGTGAGCAAGTCCTTACATGAAGTAGAGGTTCAATACCTACCCTTAGAAAAGGCCATATTGGTAGTGGTGCATGCTGCACGTAACCTCCTCCATTACTTCCAAGCTCATACAGTCGTGGTTTTAACCCAACTCTCTCTTCGATCACTACTTCGAAAAGGTGATTACACAGGAAGAATTGCCAAATGGGGTGCGATTCTAGGGGCCTTTGGCATCAAATATATGCCTCGCACCTTTATTAAGGGCTAGGTCCTTGCAGATTTGGTGGCTGAGTTTGCGTAATCTCCTTTGGAAGAGATGGGAGGAAAGTAGAACATGGATGGAGAATCAGTTGGAATGGTTTCGTTACAAGAATCTCTATCCTGGAGGGTGTATGTTGATGGTGCTACTAATCAAAGAGGATCTGGGGTGGGGCTAGTTGTGGTATCTCCTAAAGGGATTGTTATTGAGAAATCTTTGAGGTTGAGTTTCTTGGTCATGAACAACGAGGCTGAGTATGAAGCTTTGTTAGCAGGGATGACTATGGTTCAGAAAATGGGAGGAAAGGTAATGGAAGTGTTTTCAGATTCAAGGCTAGTTGTTGGACAGGTAAAGGGAGAATTGGAAGCCAGAGATCTGAGGATGCAAGATGTGCATACCCAAACTTCCCTAGATGGGTTGGGCCTAAGATTGGGTTCACAACTTATTTGTATAGTGGGTTTAGAGTTTCCTGCTATGGGTAGTCCTTAGCCTAGTAACTCAATGACACCCTCTCTCTTATGAATTCCCTTTCTTTTCCCTTTGAGTGTTGCTCTCCCTACTAGTGGTGCTGATACTTTCACCCTTTTACTCTCTGTTTTCTCCTTTTTCATGCCAACCCCTTCTCCTCATTCTATTCCCCTATTTATGGCTTAAGATGAGTGGAAGGATTATGATTATTTCTAATCTCATTCGTGTAGATGGGGTCCAATCTCATCATTTTTCATAAAAAGATGCTCTGTTTGGAACGGTGGTTTAATGGTATTAAAACTGGTTCTAACCTCCACTAGACTACTCGACAGCGATACTCCCCAAGGCAATACCGGGCAGTCGAGAACACAAGTTGTTCTCGGCGAGCACGTTTCCCGATCAAACTATAATTAACTGATACAGCTTTGTTTCTGATACGCTTAGGACAGGATGGGCTTATCATGATATTCGAGCTCAGATTGGGCCTTAAAGCGTGTTCGACCCAAGATTACGGATATAATAGGAATGAGGTCATGCACTGTACCATAAGATCTGGGCTCAAGACTCAATGGGCCTGGGACCAATTCCAGTACAGCAGCCCCCCTTAATTCGTGTTTGGCGTCCGGGGGCGAATCAAGGACAATCTGACAGGTGCAAGAGATTCCTCAGGGAGCCCATTCGTCAGTTATTAAACAGACGTGATGTTCATTAATGTCCTCTCAAAAGGAGCATTATGCCAGGTTGTCATGTCTAACCGCACTCGAAACCTGACAGTTTGTAAACTGAGGCTACGCGTGTGAGAGTTATAAAAAGAATTCAGAAAGGTTTTCTCGCCTTCAATTCCATTAAATGCTTCCACCCTATAAATAGTTCCTTTTGCTCCTTCAAATTACTTTTTGCTTCCCAACTCCTTCAAATTTCTCTCTACCGAGCATACTTCTCCTGTGCATTGATCCTCCAATGAGCATTACCTTCTAGAGCCCTAGTAAGTTTTCCTCTTCCTCTTTATTTTCTTTAATTTCTTTTCATCCTTCGAGTAGTAGGAATGGGTTATTCACACCCTCTTGACAGTGAGGCAACTTTGCCAAGTTTTAGGGCAACTTATAACATTCCTGAGGACGTAGATATAGCCTACTGCCATGAGGATGACATTGCTATTCAGCGACGCCCTCATGTAGTGTTCTTCCCTTTAATGGCTATTTTGGAGGGAAGGGTTAGCTGTCCCGTAGATCCCCTTATACTTAGTACCCTTAAATTTTATGGTTTATGCCCTGACCAACTTCCCCCCAATTTTCACCGAGTAGTGAGTTGTGTCAGCCGCTTAAACCAAATATATGGGTTACAACTAGACCACCGCGACATAAATTTCATGTATAGTTTGTGCGGTAACATTAAGTCTAACTGCTACCTTAAGGTTAAAGATGTACAGGTACGGCTCATATCGTGCCATCCTGACTCTAATAGAAACTCAGTAAGAGAATATGTTCGAGTGAGAGGCAACTGGCTTGGCGACGAGCTTACTTGCCCAACTTCGCCGCGTGATGTTGGTCGGTACCCTATATATTCTACTGTATTGTTTCCATTGTTTAGTTTGCTCTTATTTTTGTTGAAACAAATACTAACCAACTTCGGCTTGTTTCGATGTAGACGGTAAAAGGTTCAAACCGGACATTAGAGTTGTGCACGTGAGGGATTTAAATTTCGTGCTCCCGGTCGGAGATATTCATGAACTCTGACGGGCAGCTCCATGCATCCCATCTCATACTCGGCTACAATTTGGTGTACTCCACATGGCAGCCTTTCAGACAAGCCCTATTAGTGGACAACCCCTTATTGTCATACATCGACGTATGACATCCTAACTTGTTTCCTCCCAACTTCGCTGTAGGTGAAGCTTGGGACCTCAATCCCCAGATAGTGAAAGCAGAATCACTAGTGCCTATAAGGGACGAATTAGCGAACCTCGTCTCTCGAAACCGTACCGTCCACAAACCCGTTGGTGACCCCCAAACTCTAGGTTAGCCATTCGAGCAGGAAGCAGCCAAATCCGTTCATTCATTCGAAGCAGAGGCTGATCAAGGTGAAGGAGAAATGGTGTCAAGGAAGACGTTGAACATCAGACGTTTCTTGCCCGGCGCCCATCTTGCAGCGCAACAACAACCCCAAGGCAAAAGCCTAACTCCCCTTTCCTGGTTGCTCGCGAAAAAGGCAGCATAATACCGAACAACAACCCAGGGTCTCGGGTGAGGCTCCCCCGTGAACCACACCTCCCCGGGCATTTGGCGGGATTACTATTCAAGAGCCTACTGGTGACACTCGGCCAGCTACCCAGGTTGGTTCTCATGTGGTGTCCTCTTCTCGGCAAGAAGTGGGCTGGTAGACCACCTTTAGGCTCGGTAATGAGCCCCTTCTAGTGATAGCCAGCGTCAAAACCTAGGTGCAGGGCGAAGGTGGATGACTCATTAGCTGAGGAGTTGCCCAAAGGTTAGCACAAGGTCTCCTCCTGCCTGAGGGCGTGCACTTCTTCTCGGGCGGGGCTGATGACTCATTAGCTAATCGGCTAAAGTGGCACACCATAGCGGTAATATTCTATCCTACCTCTCCTTCATCATATAGATGCACTCTTACTTTCTTTATTTTTATGCTTGCTGTTGTTGTGTTATCAAGCCGCGCAGCTAGCTTATGCTATCGATGAACAACTGAAGGAGACCATCGAGGATGCTGAACGGGAGAGGGCTTTGAAAGAAGTTATTGTCGCCATTGCAAAGGACAAGAGCAAGGTTGCCGAGAAGAAGGCCCAGGCGTCCAAGAAGGCTCAAGCATTGGCGGAGAAGAGGCTGACGGAGTTGGACATAAAGCTGGGGGGGACGGAGCTTAAACTGGCAAAGGCAAAGAGCTTAAACCTGGCACAGGCTGACGAGATTGCCGACCTAAAGGCGGCCCTTAAGGCTTGCGAGGATAAGTGGTACAACAATGGCTTCGCTAACGCGGAAAATTCTCTAGAGCCCATTGTCCACAAAGCCTGGCAACATGGATTCGGGGAAGGATGAATGGCCGCGCTACAAGCCATGGGAGTACTAAAATTTTCTCCGTTAAGGAATCCATAGCAGATTCCCTTCCCCCCACTTCCTCCCCCCGTTTAGAGTCAATCCGGCACAGTTGATGAGGAGGACACCCCCAGCATGAGGGAGCTGGTGCGCGAGATCGACACCCATGTAGAGTTGGTTGATCTTCAAATCACCAGTAACCTTAATTCCCTGCAGCCCGATACCCCTCCTGCTGAGGACGTTCAAGCACAACCATTTCTCGTAGACCAACCCGCCGAGGATGCCCTACCGCGAACTGCCGAAGATGTTGCCCTGTCCCGGTCCGCCGACCCCGCTGCTCAAGCCTGAAGAAAGTTGCTTCTCGTGTTGTACTCCCCAATTATTATTACTTTTCTTTTCTTTTTTTTCATTTATTTTTCCCTTGTCTAGTTTTACCTATGGTCACCAGGGTATGGTGACAAAACACTGATTAAACTTTAACTTGCGCTTATTTTGTTTCGTTTGATTAGTCATCTTAAAATGGTGACTGGACATCTATTTCAACTATATTTATAAATAATTGATTATATTTTTTGAATTACTATTGTGATACATTACTTTTTCATTGATAATGATCGGTAATAAAAGATTACCTTTTCATCTGTCCTTGGAAAGGACAGACTATGTCACTACTCGTGCTCTGGAGAAATAAATGTCAAGTCTGCGCTTACTTGGTAATTAGAGTTGAACTAAGCACTTGATTGTGTTCATAACGAAAATAAATGCCTAGGTTTCGTTTGGTCGGCAATTAGGATCGAACCGAGCACAGGCTCCTGTCAAAAGAATTGAATGTAAGATTTCCACCTGCCCGGTGATTAGGATCGACTTGCTTTTGTCCTTAGAAAATTTTAGTATAAGGTTTCCACCTGTTCGGTGCTTAGGATCGAATTGGGAACAGGCTTCTGTCGTTAGAAAATTTTAGTATAAGGTTTCCACTTGTTCCGTGATTAGGATCGAACCGGGACCAGACTTCTGTCCTTAGAGAATTTTTAATACAAGGTTTCCACTTGCTAGGTGATTAGGATCGAACCGGGAATAGGCTTTTGTCCTTAGAGAATTTTAATAGAAGGTTTCCACCTACTCGATGATTAGGATCAAACCGAGAACAAGCTCTAATATTAGAAAATTTTAGTATAAGATTTCCACCTGTTCGATGATTAGGATCGAACCGGGAATAGGCTTATATCCTTAGAGAATTTTAATACAAGGTTTCCATCTGCCCGATGATTAGGATCAAACTAGGAACATGCTTCTGTCCTTAGAAAATTTTAGTATAAGGTTTCCACCTGTTCGATGATTAGGATCAAACCGGAAGCAAGCTCTTGTCCTTATGTAGCCGGCAAATTAATAACAACGCAGCTAAGAGTGTGAATGTACTCGCGGATACAAACATTGATCACTTATCGCATAATATTATACATGCACGACATACACATTGATCACACATTACATACCAACTATTAATGGTAGACTTTTTCAAGTTGTGAATATTCCATGGCCGAAGAAGTGGTCTCTCGTCTAATTCTTCTAGGTAGTATGCTCCTGCTCTGGCAATGGCAGTGATTCTATATGGCCCTTCCCAAGTTAGGGCCAACTTTCCCGCATTAACGTCACATGTGTTTCCCACTACCCTGCGTAGTACCAAGTCTTTGACGCTAAATAATCTCTTTTTCACATCCCTATCATATCGCTTAGCGAGCTTCTGTTGATACTCTGCTAACCGAAGGTTGCTGACTCCTAGTACTCCTCTAATAAATCCAGCTGCTTCACCATTAATTCATCATTCTCGGTAAGGGTGAATCTCGAAACCCGGGCGCTACACAAACTAACCTCAGCTGGTATGACTACTTCCGCTCCATACTTCAGAGAAAATGGAGTTTCTCCCGTGGACCTTCTAAGAGTTGTCCTGTATGCCCACAGAATGTTGGGCAATTCCTTGGCCCATTTACCCTAAGCGTTGTCTAATCACTTCTTCAAACTGTTCACAATCACCTTGTTAGTGGCTTCAGCTTGACCGTTACTCTGTGGATATGCCGAGGTGGCATACTTGTTCGTGATATCGAGATCGCTGCAGAACTTACAGAAAGTCTTGCTATCAAATTGTAACCCATTATTAGATACCAAAGACTCTGGTACTCCAAACCTTGTTACTATGTTTCTCCACACAAACTTCTTAATATCTACGTCCCGAATATTAGCTAATGCCTCGGCCTCCGCCCACTTAGTGAAGTAGTCCACGGCTACCAGAACAAACCATCGTTTGCCTATAGCTCAAGGGAATAGACCCACGATGTCTAGCCCTCACTACGCGAAGGGCCACGGGCTACTGATAAGATTCAAGCTCCTTACTGGCTGGTGGCTCAGAGGGGCATGTTTTAACATTGCTCACATTTTCGAACATACTCGACGGCATCCTTGTACATTTGTGGCCACCAAAATCCCTAGGTCATAGCCCGGTATAACTCATGATTTGCTGATAACCAGTACCGTGTAGCCATGCGGCGCACTCTGTTTGCGTCCTTCCCATCTGCTGGTAACCTATCTTCAACTAGCCAAAAAATTTATGATTGGACTCATCCAACATGGCTCAGGCTTCGTTATCGTTGAAATACTTGTCTTTGCATCAATACTTGGTTCTGTCACCACCTCTACCTTAACAGCCAGGGTACCTCCTCGGTTAAAGAAGATGCCAACGTCGCTAGAGAGTCAGCGTGTCGGTTTTGACCCCTAGTTATTTGAACCACCTTCACCTTCTGGAATTGGTTATAGTTGGCTTCACCAAACGTAAGTATTCCATCATCCGTGCATCTTTAGCCTCAAAGCCACCTTACACCTGATTGACCACCAGCCGAGAATCCGAGCAAACTTCCACATCCTGGGCGCCCAGATCCAGGGCAGCCCTCAATCCGACAAGCAGGGCTTCAAACTCAGCTTTGTTGTTAGAAGCCCTAAAACCCAATCTGAAAGAATGCTCTAACTTTATCCCTTCTGGGGTGATGATGACAATTCTAGCCCCAGCCCCCAGTGCGCTGAACTCCCTATCCACGAATACCTTCCACGGTCGAACCTCCACATGGCAAACTATATCCATCTCACTTCTCAGGGAAAACTCTGCAATGAAATCAGTGAGAACTTGCCCCTTCATCGAACTCCTCGGTCTGTACCTAATGTCAAAAGAGCCCAACCGAGTTCCCCACTTGGCTATTCTGCCTGTGAAATCAGACCTCTTCAACAATGACTGCAAGGGATACTCGGTTGATACATATACCGTATAAGCCTAAAAATAATGGGGCAACTTCCTCGTAGCATGGACCAGTGCTAATACTAACTTCTCCAAAGGCAAATATCTTGTCTTGGCATCGACTAACATTTTGCTGACATAGTATACTGGCTGCTAAACGCCTTGATCCCTCAGCAATACGGCACTCACGGCATGCTTGGACACTGAAAGATACATAAAGAAATCCTCACCGGGCTTTGGGGCTGACAACATAAGTGCCCGTATCAAAATATTCCTTTAAGTCCTGAAAAGCCCTTTCACACTCCTCATTCCACTAGAAGCCCCTCCATTTTTTTAGTATTTGATAAAATGGACGGCACAAGTTTGCAAATTTGGAAATGAACCGGTTTAGGGCAACTAGCATGCCGATCAACACCTAGACCTCTTTTGGGTTGTTCAACGGCTTTAATCTAGTCAGGATTGATCTCTATTCCTCGGCACGTGATCATATACCCTAGGAATTTGCCAGCCCCTACTCCAAAAGCACATTTGTCAGCATTGAGGCGCAACTTACACCGCCAAAGTACTTTGAATACTTCCTTAAGATCGTCAATGTGTCCTTTCTCCTGTTTGCTTTTAACCACCATATCGTCAATATATACCTCCACTATGCGCCAATCTTGTCCCTAAACATCCTCATCATCATTTGTTGATAAGTAGCTTCAGCATTCTTTAGCCAAAACAGCATTGTCGTATAGTGGTAATTAGCCTCAGGTGAGATAAATGCTGTCTTCTCCTGATCCTCAGTCTGGTGCCCATACGTAGCGTCCACCAACTGATCAATTTTCGGCATAGGGAAAGGGTCTTTAGGGCATGCTCGGTTTAGATCAGTGAAGTCTACGCAAACCCTTCATTTTCCATTCTTCTTTCTCACCATGACGGTGTTCGCTAGCCAATTTGGAAAGAAAACCTCCTTTATTGCGTCTGACTCTTTCAACCTCTTGACCTTTTGCTTGACTGCTTCAACGTGTTCATTGGCTGACCTCCTCGGCTTCTGCTTCTTTGGGGGAAATAATGGATCTACATTAAGCTTGTGAACTATAAACTCAGGATCCACCCCGAGCACATCGTATGGGCTCTAGGCAAATACATCCACATTCTATACAAGCAGTAACAGCATCTCCACCCTATCTTCGTCCTTCATACTGGCCCTAATCTGGAAACCTCTATCCTCGTCCAACAATATCCTCACTCTTATTAAGTCCTTGGCACAGCTAGCCCCCATTCCCTCCTGGGGTTCCTGTAATCGCTATAAGGTAATTTGCGCGGCTAGTTCCTTTTGCTTAACTTCTTGGTTAACGACAGCTACCAAGCATTGCCTAGCCATTTGTTGGTTTCCTTTCACTATGACGATACCATGCTTGGTGCGAAATTTGACTTTAACGTGCAAGGTAGATGGAACTGTCCCCATCGCATGAATCCACAGCCTTCCAAGAATCGCTGTGTACGGAGAAACTAAATTGACCACTATAAAGGTTACCATGACTTCCATGCCTTCCATGTTCACGGGGAGCATAATCTGTCCCTTCGGGATCACCATTTGGCCATCAAACCCCACCAGGGGTGTGTCGTATTTGGACAAGTCCTCTTTCTTTAATCCTAGCCCCCTGAACAAGTCGAGATATATCACTTCGTCATCATTTCCTTGATCCACTAATACCATTTTCACTATAAAACCATTTATTCTAGCTGTAACCACCAGAGCATCGTCGTGATCGTCCCTTCTAGGTAATCATCATTGAAGGCAATGGGCTCCTAAGTAAACTTCAACTTCTTCTCGAGGGGATGATCATACGGACAACTTTCTACTGGAACCACCGACAGTCTCCTTCTCCTCCCGGTAGCTTGAGTACCCTTGGAAGCTGCATGGATGACCTCTATTACTCCTAAAGGAAGTGGGAGGGGACTTCCCCGAGGTCGAGTACCTTGACCGGTCTCCTGTGTTCTTGGGTTGACAACAAACTCTTTCAAGTACCCCGCCCTTACTAACTGCTCTAAATAATTTTTTAACACCCTGCATTGCTCGATGGTGTGCCCCTTGTCTTTATGATAAGTTTAACACAAGTTCTGATTTCTCCTCGATGGGTCACCTCTCATCTTGTTTGGCCATTGGAAGTAAGGCTCATGCCTAATTTGATCAACAATCCTATGTACTAGCTCCCTGAATGTCACGTTTACTTCCTCCGCTTGTGCACCCTGTTCCTGGATCCTCAAATCCTTTCGAGGCCTTAACTGGAAGCCCCTTCGCCGAGGCTAGCTCGTGATCGGGGCCTTGTCTTTATTCTATTCTACTGTCGATTATCCTCTAACCTTTTATACTCTTTATGCGCCTTATTAACTGCCTCATATCCTCGAGAGGTTTCCTTGTCAACAAAGCTCGTAATTCGGAATCCTCTAGCAATCCCAATCAGAAAGTGCTTACGATGATTTTTTCATTACCCCCTTCGATCTTGTTGTATAGTTCCCAATACCGGCTACTGTAGCTGCGAAGAGTTTCCCCAGCTCCTATCTTTATTGATAGCAGTGCATCCATGGGCTGTAGTACCTGACTGCAGGTCATAAACCAAACTCCAAATTCTTGAATCAGCTTAGCAAAATTGTGAATCGAGCCCTTCTTCAATCCATTAAACCATCTTAAAGTGGTGGGCCTGAGGCTTGAAGGAAACACCTTACACATTAACGCGTCGTTATAACTGTGCAAAGACATCATCTGGATATAATGTCTTACATGCTCAACTGGATCCGTTTTCCCGTCGTAGGAGTTAAATGGTGGTCTAGTGAATCTGCTCGGCATTGGTGCCCATTCGATGTCTCTCGAGAACGATGATCAAGAAGCTCTACGCAATGCTTGGCTCATAACATCCATGGCGACGTTGTGGGGTCGTTGCCCCTCCGGGGAGATTGAATCCCGATTTGCATATTCCCATGACCGAGACCGGTCCTAGTGTCAATAGGAGCCGGATTGATAGGAAGCCTCTCCACAGCCACCTCCCATACTAGCCGATCCCTCTGCACGCACTTCGCGGTCTCTTCTCCGACGCCTACCTCTTGCTTCTAACTTCAAATTCCTCACCAACCTACGCAAGCATTCGAGTTCCGAATCCCTCTTATCAAAACGCTTATGCCCCGAGGCACCTGATAATGACCGATGTGTTTGAAACGACCCTCCTCCAAAACCGGACTGCTCTTCCCCTTGTTCATATTCCTGATCTTCACGCCATTTTGCCTCATTTCCTATTAATCGAATCCCCAAAAAGATCCCCCGGAGCCACTCTCAGCATAACTTCCTGACTACCTCCCAAACATTCTCCTTGTGTATGAGTCTTGGCAGAACTATAGCTATGTAGGAGATTCCCACAGACGGCGCCAATTGTGCGTACCTAAACTTCCCTAGATGGGCTGGGCTGGGCCAAAGATTGGGTTCACAACTTATTTCTATAGTGGGTTAAGAGTTTCCTACTATGGGTAGTCCCTGGCCTAGCAACTCAATGACACATTTTCTCTCACGAATTCCATTTCTTTTCCCTCTGAAGGTTACTCTCTCTCCCAGTGGTGTTGATACTTTCACCCTTTTACGCTCTGTTTTCTCCTTTTTCATGCCAACCCCTCCTCCTCATTTTATTCCCATATTTATAGCTTAAGATAAGTGGAAGGGTTATGATTATTTCTGATCTCACTCATGTGGACGGGGTCCAATCTCATCATTTCTCAAAAAAAGATGCTTTGTTGGGAGCGTTGGTTTAATGGCAGTGGGACTGGTTCCAACCTCGACTAGACTGCTTGGCAACGATACTCCCCAAGGCCCTACCAGGTAGTCGAGAACATATGCTATTCTTGACAAGCACGTTTCCCGATCAAACTATAATTGACCGATGTGGCCTTGTTTCTGATACGCTTAAGACAGGATGGACTTATCATGATATTCAAGCTCAGATTGGGCCTTAAAGCGTGTTTGGCCGAAGATTAAGGATTTAATAGGAATGGGGTCATGCGTTGTACCATAAGATCTGGGCTCATGACTCAATGGGCCTGGGACCAGTTCCCGTACACAAGAGTATTTAAGTCAGATCAGACATTTGCAATCAAGGTTTGAGTCTTTCACCTTACAGCAAATCCCTAGAAGCAGAAATACTCATACTGGCTCTCTTGCCATGCTTGCAACCTCCTCAGTGCAGAGTTTACCTCAGGTTATCTTAGTTGAGGATTTGTGCAAGCCTGCCGAGATGAGAAGGGAGAGGGCACAAATTCATCAAGTTAAAGTGGGACCTAGTTGGATGGATCCCATAGTTCTATTCCTTAAGAATGACATATTACTTGAGGAGAGAGGGGGGGCTGATAAAGTGCGGAGACAAGCTCCTTATTTTTGGTTTTTCGAGGACCAAAAATTGTAGAAACGCTTTTTTTTTCTGGACCATATTTGCTATGTATCCACCTTGAGGCAATCGAGCCCCTCCTAGAAGAGCTACATGAAGGGATTTGTGGAAGTCATACCGAGGGCAGATCACTATCTCACAGGGCCCTCACTCAAGGGTATTGGTGGTCAAGTATGCAAAAGGAAGCACAAGAGTATGTGAAGAAGTATGACCAATGTCAAAGATTCGCTCCAAACATTCATCAGCCAGGAGGTGTCCTCAATCCTCTATCCAGTCCCTGCCCCTTTGCTCAGTGGGGATTGGATATTGTGGGGCCCTTCCCTAAGGCAGCAGGAAATAGAAGGTGACTTTTGGTTGGCACTAATTACTTCACTAAATGGGTTGAAGCTGCGCCACTGGCAAACATCAAAAATGTGGATGCTAAGAGGTTTGTGTGGAAAAATATTTTCACTTGGTTTGGGATTCCTCACACCCTCATCTCGAACAATAGGCTTCAGTTTAATAGCAAGAATTTCAGGAGGTATTGTTGTGAAATGGGTATTAAGAACAGATATTCAACTTCGGCTTATCCCTAGGGAAATGAACAGGTCGAGGCTGTCAATAAGGTCATAGTAAGTGGGCTCAAGAAGATGTTGGATGATGCGAAGGGCAAATGGGTAGATGAGCTGTCACATGTACTCTGGACATATCGGATTACCACTTGTAGGTCAACAGGGGAAAAACCCCTTTCAATGACTTATGAAGCTGAGGCTGTGATTCCTCTAGAAATTGGATTCCCAACGCTGAGAATAAGCTTATTCACTCCAAACTGCAATGACGACCTATTAGAGAAGAGCTTAGATCTTATTGAAGTGCAGAGAGAAAACGCTATGGTTCAGTTATCATATTATCAACAGAAGCTCAAACAGGGGTATGACTCAAGTGTAAGATTGAGACCATTAGCACCTGGAGACTTAAAGGTAAGAAAAGTTGTGGGTACTGCAAAGAACCTAGCATTGGAAAAGTTGGAGTCCAATTGGGAAGGGTCATACCGTATCACTTCAGTAGCTAGTATAAGTGCTTATTTCCTAGAGGATTTAGACGAAAATGCTATATCACATCCTTGGAATGTGAATAACCTACGAATGTACTATTATTAATGAAAGGCAGCTTTGCCATGTTTTTATTTTAATATTATATGCTATCTTCATTATCTATCTAAGTATTAAACAAAATCTTGGTCATGTCTAGCTCCTCGGACCACATATCTTGGGTAAATTAATACTCTTCATTATCTATCTAAGTATTAGACAAAACCTTGGTCATGTCCGGCTTCTCAGACCACATACCTTGGGTAAATTAATACTCTTCATTATTTGTTTAAGTATTAAACTAAACATTGGTCATGCTTGGCTCCTTGGACCACGTACCTTGGGTAAATAAATACTCTTCATTATTTGTTTAAGTATTAAATAGAATCTTGGTCATGCTTGGCATCTTGGACCACATACCTTGGGTACATTAATACTCTTCATTATTTATCTAAATATTAAACAGAACCTTGGTCATGCCTGGCTCCTCGGACCACATACTTTGGATAAATTAATACTCTTCATTATTTGTCTAAGTGTTAAACAGAACCTTAGTTATATTTGGTTCCTCAAACAACCTACCTTGGGTAAATTAACACTGCCAACCATCTAATTAAGTGTTAAACAGAACCTCGGCCATGTCAGGTCCCTTGAACCACATGCCTTGGGTAGATTAGTAACCAGCCTTACTATGGTGGATAACCAATATCCTCATTATGGTAACTTAATTGAAAGGGAACACTTAAGCATCATTAAAGCATTTGCAAGTACATCTACGATTAATTCATGAGCTAACTGTCATCTACAACTCCTTAAATCTACTATTGAGTGAAAGGTTATGTGGAACCCTGGTTGGATAGATGCTCCACCATTCTCTGAGATTAATAGAAAGTCTAGTGATATGCAAGGTCCTTTAAGTTAATTACGCTGAAGGTATGTTTTTGAAATTAATGATATATTTGTTGAGATTGTAATCTTGGAATGTTTAGCCTGTTCCGTTGCTGATTATGTGGGATGTAATAACCACGCTATCACTTATGCAGATAATTAAATGAAGCTAGATCTCATTCTCATATTGATTAACCGTGAAATAAAGCAAAAACTATGTTAGGATTTGCATAAATATCACAAGCGTAAAAGAAAAGTTTATAATTATCATTAAGCTAAGCCTTAAAAGAGGCAAATTGATTACAAATTTTGGAAACAAAAGCAAAAATTACAAAATAAACTGTTCTAAGAACTACTTGATTTTTAGTACAAGCTTGTCTTTTGCTAGGCCTTAGCAAACTGGGCAGGGGCAGCTGTTGAGAATGCTGGGCCTTTACCCTTGAGGTCCTCCTAGGTAGGCACAGGAAGAGTAGCTAGGACAATCTCCATGTTGTGGGAGGTCTCTTTCTCCTTGGAGGGATCCTTGGGGGCAGTTGGAGGCTGGGTGGCATCAAGGGCCACTCCCTTAGTTGTGTCTGCTTCCTTTTTAGCAACCCCAGGCTGCTCTGCCTCTTTGGAAGGACTATCAGAAAAGGGACGGGTCTTGGCCTAGCTGTCTTTACCAATATCTGCCTCTTTGAAGGCAGTGTCAGCCTTGGAGCCCGAGGAGCTTGAGGCACAAATGGCAGGAGGGTACTATACATTCTCTACTCTCCTAAAGGCAGAGGAGGCCTCAACTTTAGCTTGGTTAAGGACCTCATTCTACACTTGGAGGCAGTAGAACCTACATACCTCCAAAGCCTCAGCCTTGAGGGCTTCCTCAGTCTTTGCCACTCCTATCTCATAGCTGTCCTGTTCAACTTTGTCCACGGCTTTCTCTGCCTCTTCTAGCTTTTTCTTTAGGACCTTTACATGTTCCTTGCACGTAGCTAACTCATTCTCGGCTTGGCGGAGTTGTTTACGCTGAGTCTTTGCTTGCTTCTCTGCCCCTTGCAGAGTGGCTTCAACACTCTTCGTTCCTCGATCAGCCTCAAAGAGTTGGGTATTTAGCTCCTGAATTTTCTTGTCTGCCACCCTGAAGGCATCCACCGCAGCAATACGCTTGGCTTTTTCATCCTTCGTCTGCCTGTAGGAGCTGTTCACCAGCTCCTTAGCTCTATGGGCAGCTTGGATAGCCTTTCCAAGAGAAAAGTACCATGGTTAAAATTAAAAAAAAAATTATGATTTTGAGTATGAAAGAGCTAATTAATAGACTTACCAGGGCGAGGTCCCTCTTCAAGCTGAGGAACACTTCATGTTTCCTCAATGACCTCAGGTTGGCCATGTCCCCAGGCAGTAGTATAGCCTGTTCCACGGCGTTGGCCACATATCCAACCCTCCCTTACCAAAAGTCCCTGATAGAGGCATCGGCAGGCAAGGGAGCTCCATCCAATATTATGGCCGGAGTCCAGGCCGTGACCTCGACTTGAGAATCATTTCTTTTATCCACCATGGTCTGCGTTACCCCTGGCCTATTTGGCCCCCTTCTGGGGCTCAGCCTCCTTGGAGGAAGGGCCTTTTCCTCCTTCCACCACCTCCTTGCCTTTCTAATCTCTCTTCCTCTTATAGTCAGCAGGGTCAGGTCAGAGAGATTAAGTGGACAAAGGGGTGGGAGTCTTGGCCTGGGTGGTCTTCTCTAGCGCATTGCCTCTTGCTTGGGACTTCATCAGGTCTTGAAGGCTTAATCTGGTCTTGCGTTGGAGTACCATGGCGTCTAGGATAGTAGGGTCTTCCTGGGTGTGGCTTACTTGTGCTGGAGGAAGGTGGCAGAGGTCGCCAATTGGGATTTCTGGGGATGGAGGTTGGTTGAAGACTTCGAAGTCATCTTCAGAATCTGAGACTTTGACTATCTCTTCCTCTTCCTCTTCCTTGATAGTAGGCTGGGAAGAGGTGACTTCCTCGGCTGGGTACTGAAGCGGCAGGGTTACCTCTTGTACACCTTTAGAAGCAAGGCCTAGTTTGAGGAAGCCCAGAACAACAACGTTGATCAAGTGCAGACGCTAGTCTTTGCCCCTGATCACACACTTAGGTGCCTAAAAGCTAGACAATAGCGGATTGTAGCTAAGGATGAGATTAGCTGCTCTTAGTTGTCTGTTCTTGTAAACAAAGACCTCTGCCTTGAGTATTTTGACCAAGTTTAGCTGGTTGATAAGGTTTAGGTTCGGAACAGCAATGTACTTATCTGTAAAACCATCAAAAAAGCAGAAAAACACTATAATGAAGACAGTACAAATTAGAGGAAATTTAAATTACAAGTATAAATAAAAGAAATAAGCGCAGAGGATATTGGTGAGTAAAGGGAAGTTATTAGAGCAATAAACCTAAACCTAGGAACCCCACCTGGTGTCCCATATCTCGTCGGGTAGTGAAGGCCATCCTGCCACTCCCCTGAAACTATTAGAAAATCATTGTTCATGCCTTTGTTGGACTCAGGGAGGCACGAAATAAGTCTGACCTCAGGAACCCTAGTCTTTAGGTAGTACCCCTACTCTTTTAAATGGTGAAGGTTGTAAATCTAATTGACGTCGTGATGGGCGAGGTTCAAGCCCATCTTCTCATTAAGGGCGTCTACACTACCTAGAATCCTAAACATATTAAGGGCACACTGGATGGGGGAAAGCCTATAAGCTATCAGGTAATCCCTAGTGACTCTACCCATAGGGATTCTCATCCTTCCCTCTATAAAGGCAATCATGGGGATTACTACTTCTCTCTCCTGCCTCTTGGTGTGTCACTCCCCCTATTTGTAGTACCTAATAGAAACCCCTAATGAGATTCAAGTATTGAGCCTTAAAGCTCTCTATACCCTCTAGGGTGTTTACTAGGTAAGCAAATCACCCCATATGAAAAGAAAGTTAAAGGAACTAAGGAGATGAGGTGAAATTAGACAAGCCAAGGAAGAGAGAGATCTAAATAAAAAGAAATACAGAAGGGATCGAAGAGAAGAAAGAGAGAAAAATTACTAGAGACAACTTACGGGAGAGAAGAAAGGTTCCTCAGACTAGCTCTTGAGTTTTTAGAGTGCAAAAAGTAAGGTAGATGAAGTTTCTGAGCAATATATAAAAGAGAGAGAAAAGCAAGCGGGAAAAATCCCGCTCAAGTTCTTGTAAAATCCCCAGCTGTTGGATCTCCATCGTACCGTAGAACGTGGGGAACATGGAGCCGCAGAAATTAATTGCAGGCGCGTCCCAAATGCCGAAACGTCAGGAATGTGCTTCTAGGCAATTGAAAAGACACCTACACAGACAGAAATGATGTGAGGGAAGAGCAGAATTAATTTTGTAATATCGAAATTCCCTTTTTTTCAAGGAGCAGAAGAAGGGAATTTCGAAGGGCTATTGTAGGGATAAAGGGCCTAGAAATGTGTAATGGATCGTGGGCCTTGTCCAAGGATGCTTAGTAGTCTGAGAACAAGTAGACGTTGGTGAAGAGGTAGGAATCAGTGGATTACGAAAGGGTTATGACTATAAGAATCTGGGAAGGTAGTCCGAGGAGGAATGCCTTCTCGGCTAATTAAAGCAGAGGTCAAAATGTGTGGTCTGCCATCAAGAGCAACACTTCAGAGGATTCTATTGATAAGGATAAATATCATGAAAGCATATGATAAAGGGTAACTAAGAAATATCTAAGAGAAAGCCGCTATCACCGCATTGAATACTCTGCAGTTAACTCTCTAGCCTCATTAATGTGGAAGTGATACTTGAACAGTGATATTCAGCCTTATAGCTACTCCTAGAGACTTCAGGAAGGTGTTGATGGGACAAGAATCAAAGCCAACAACTTGACCTATGTTGAGGACTTTTTTTTCGCCCCATGTGGCACTACTTCATTGGCAACCCATGCCACATCAACATATGGATTGGGCTCACACAATGAATCAAAGCTCACGGCCCATATTACATCTCTTATACTCATGGCAAGTGGCTTCTTCAACAAGAGCCCATATTTACATAAAATCACAACAAAACCCGAGGTATGTCATCTCATCTTCGGCTTATGATCCAAGCTCATAAGTCTCTTTGGGGAAACTTTGGGAGTCGTGGTTTGGAGGGCCAAGAGGTATGTTCGGTAAAGCTCCAGCGGTTTAAAGTTGATAAAAGAAGCATGTTGCTTGGCGTGTCTTGTCCAACTCCCTAAACTCTAACGAGTCCGTGTGTAGCGGGTAACATATGGTAAGCATCTCTTATCACATAGCACTTAAAATGATAAAATTCCCTATTGCTCTTTTCCTAAAACTTAATATGCATCATATGACACATACTCAATATCCCCAGCCATTTAACTGCTGGGAAAATAACTGTTCATTCAATCCCCAGCTGTTGCTATATAAATTTGGAAACTTCATTATATTATTCTACATAATCTCATTACTGCTTTCAGCTAAAATCCAACTTAATCACATGGCCTAATCTGATTGGCTATCCTTTATCTCCAACTATATGCAAAATATTCATTATATCTCTCATACCCAACTGTTGTCAACCACAATCTGACCATATATTTCTTTGCTAGCTGCTAGAGCAGAGCTTTAAATACTCTTCTTATTCAGCAAGATTATGTTACAACACAATGAGACCTTGACTAAATCTCTAAACCTTCATTACCTTTCAACCAATCCTTTTATTACTTACTAGAAATGTGTTGTAATGGAACCTTGCACCAAAAACACAAACGCCCAAAAGAGGAAACATTTCTAGCAGAACCCCAGCAGTATATTTAGCACTTGACACCTGGCTGGAAGTGATATCATCAACCATTTAATGCTGAAATCTCAGTTGCCAGCTGCTATCCCCAAAATAGCAATATTCCCTTGAAAGAGATCTTACCATTTTCAGCCAAATTCATAAAGTAAATGCTGAATGACCTCTTCAGCAGTCTGAAATCACTCATCTAACATCATTTGTTTCTGCCCAATGCAACAACTGTTTTATGACAATTGCGACAACTGTCTCATAATTGCTGTCACAGCTTTTCCTGACAGCTGGGACAGCCTTTTCAGAACAGATATGACAGCTGACCCAGCAACCAGAGCGTTACTTTTTTTCCTCATTTGGCTAAAACCAAAACCAGCTAAACTAACCATCTTTTTCTTGCCAAAATACCTTCCTTTTCTGCTGCTCTACCCCCATCAGCCAAGACCAATCAACATTAATGCTAAGTCAGAATCCCAGCTGATATTACCCAAAAATAGCAAGAGTCTTCCAAGAAGTCAAGCTTACCATTCTTAGCTAAAATTCTAAGAGCAAATCCCTAAGGATTTTCTGAAGATTGGAGAAGGTTTAGCAAAAGTTATTTGCCAATTACCCCCTAAATCTCAACTATAAATAGAACCCTCCATTAATGCCTCAAGGAGAAAAAGGAGACAAGAACATACCAAGAAAAATACATCACAGGGAAAAAAACTCTCACAAAAACCCTTCTGTTTTCAGCTTCTCAAAGTTGCAGCAAAGTTCTAAGTCATAAAACTCTCAATTTCAAACATGGAAACTGAGTTTCCCCACTCCTAGCTCAAAAACACATCTCATATCTCTACTTAAAAACGTACAGCTCCTCCCCAGCAGAAAATTCCAGCAACCTTGCTAAACATACTGCAGCACCATTACCCCTCATATACTCATTCTCTCACTCTTCATACTCAGAAAATAGACCTATCTTACTGCTCTCATCTTCAAATACTTAAACACATCTTTATACTCTTCTCTTACAAAAATCTTTCCTCTTGCAAAGCAATCTCTACAACTCCTCCAACGGTTGTAATCTCATATTTTTACTATCTTTAACTACCATATCTCTCATACTTTCATACATCATACATGTTACAAATACTACATCCCACAAAACATCTCTTTCTCCACTTCTCTTACACAATCTCATACACATTTACTACACCATTACATATGACTTATTACACTCTTCTAAACTTCATTCTCATACTCTTTCACTCTGAAGTTCTACTGTTTTGCTGCTCATAAACACATATTGATACTCTTCTCTATCTCTCATACTAAAAGTCCTTCTCATGGAAGGCACAAACTTCTAATGCTAAGGCATTTCTCCTAGAATGCACCAAGACCTCATATCAAAGCCCTTCTTATGGAAGGCACAAATCCATCTTACATAAAGCCTTTCTCTTAGAAGGCACAAATACTCCATACAAAAGCCCTTCTCATGGAAGGCAACACTATTCATAACTTCACAACAACTAAAAGAGTATTGTCAAAGGGGAAAACTCATTTAAGTGCATGATAAGAGGGGCAAGCTTAACCAGCCCCTACACACAGCTGGGCATACTCTCTCTCCCTCCAGTTGCACCTATTTTTCCCCCTCAATCTTGAAGTTATCATGGCAAATTATCTCTCTACCACTGGGGTCACTCTGCTGGGATATCATCAACTCACAAAAGCTGTACAGCTAGGCTATAAACCATACAAAGATAAGTGATTTTGCTTCCTTATCTTTAAATTTACGTTATTGAGTACATGATTACTTCACACTTAAATATACATTACTTTATTCCAACTACTATTACAACTATTAACCAAGGCTTAAACTCATTTAAATGCATGATAAGAGGAGCAAGCTTAAGTAGCCTCTACCGCTGGCATTCTGCTGAAATCCTATCAGCTCACTGATGCTACACAGCTGGGCTACAAATCATACAAAGATAAAAGGGCAAGCTTGACTAGCCTCTACCGCTGGCATTCTGTTAGAATCCTATTAGCTCATTGATGCTACACAGCTGGGCTACAAACCATACGAAAATAAGTGACTTTGCTTTGTTATCTTTAAATTTACATCATCGAGTACATGATTACTCTACTTCGAAATGAATACTACTTTATTTCAACTACTAATCAAAGCTATCATATGAAACGCATATTGTATATTTATTTGACCATTATCATGATTCTTAGACTTTGGCTTTAATGGTTTGGTAGGCTAAAAAATACACCGGTAGCCGTTGGACCACGTGGCCTAATGTTGAGTTCCGGGATGCAACTCCCCAAAAAGAACCCGGGCCTAGCAAGGTCACTAATCTAACGGATAACACGTGGCCGAGCAATCGAAGAAGGCCCCCGAACAACCTACACGTGGAGGGTGGAGATGAAAAAAGGAAGATAATATAAGAGAGAAAGAAGCCTTTTACAAGGGGATCTATCGAAGAATCTGTAAGAAAAATACTGAAGCAACGAGAGCTAAAATTGTAATCAAGTCTAAAAGAAATATATTCAAGAACCGTTCACCTCGGACTTTGCCAAGGAATGATTCTTTTGCAAAAAGTTTACTTTTCTATGTTTTCATATCATCTTTAGTCCATATTAAACATTGTTCATTCTACTAGAGCCTAGTTTTCGGCCCATTCTCTACAAATTCATTGTATTGGGCTCTTTGGGCCTTGATCGTATTAACTCTTGGGCTTAGGAACCAAATCTTGTCCTTACACATATATTGGAAGACAATTGAGTTTTGATAAAAGTAGTATTTTATTTTATTTTTTTAATGTTAGTATTAGATTTTCACTTAAAGTAAGCTATGTTAATAATTTTAATGCACTTATGATGAATTAAATTGTGAAATTATGTCATGAAACCTATAATACTTACAATAAATCATACAGTGTAAGCATGAAGTGTATGGTCCAACTTTTATTCTTAATACAACAAAATTATGGCAAACTACTAAAAAAAATTAAACTTCTTTTAAATTTCTAAACACTTTTGATAGTAGAATTTTAATTGAAGTAATATTTTCAAACTTTTTGCAAATTTGGCAATAGAGTTTCACTCAAATAAACTATAGCCTAATTGAACTTTACACTATTGTTGGAGGACCATAATAGTAACTTAATGCATGCTTTTAGCATCACGACATAAGAAGGAAAAAAAAAAACTAGTTGATATTAAAAATAAATAAATAAAAGGGAGATTTCTTCCATTTTTTTCAACTATATGATAACTTTTATTATATAGTATAAAATTCAAAAATTCCGAGCATGGGCCTTAAAAGTTGACTACATCTGGAATTAAGCATTTGGTGTATTTATTTCTTAATACTCGGGTGGCCTTATGGAGGCCCATCTTATTCATCGTTTAAGTTAGGTTTATGGGCCTTTTCAGTATTCGTGTAGTAAGTTGGACCCGTGGCATAGAAAAGGCCTGGTTCTATCTGTTATAGATTCTGGCTTTGAAGCCCAATATATTATATCCGAAAAAAACCATGATCAATGATAAACAGTATCATATAATTACATACGAGGTGAGATGGGCTCCGGACTTTGATCAAGGGAGTGAGGAATAGAGTAATTCACGACAACATTTATCTCGCCATTTTCCATAACTACCATATGTGGTAGACTATGACGAAAATTTTTTAGATACTTTCAGAGTATAGTACAATTATGTGTCATACTCTCACATTCCTGGTGGACGTTTTTATGAATTTAATTAATAGATCACACTATGGATGTAAGAGGAGGGAGTATCATTGATCGTACTTCGAGAGTATCTAAGAATTACAATTGTGATTGGGTTCCTCAAAAAAAAAAAAAAACAATTGTAACTAAATATTTATCACTTTTACATGAATCCATCACTTTTTTTTCCCACTATTTACATTATCATGCCTCATAGGAATTGTGATAAAGATATGTCACACAAAAGGGTGCGATACTATTTTTTTTTTTTTTCTTGGGCAATATGCAAAGGCAGCAGGTGTGAGTGCATAACAGATAGGCACAAGTACATAGGAAACGATGACTTCTTGCAAGCTTAAATGAGACTTATAAAAAAGTAGTGGACTATAAATGCTAGCTTTTTAAGTTCTTCATTTATGCATGTGGGCACTTCATAAATACTCAAAGTAGGTTAAAAATTTAGGAACTCCTTGAACTTCAATGCTCAACACTAGTAGCGCTTTGAGTTCATACTTGATCACCGACAACTTGTACTATGTGATAATTTGGTCAAGTTTTGTGTCTGTGTAAAGTGAAAGAGGTTGTTAGTTACTTGCAATTTGCAGCAACCCAGTGGTGTCTTGATGGCTGCATCCAATTTATTTGAGCATTTTGCAATCATTTTAGTCACACTAAAGTTACGAAATTTAAGGCAATATCTCATATAGATTTGTTTGCATTGTTTGAAAAGAAAAAAGTTCAAGATTTTTTTTTTTGAAAACTTATATTCAGATTATAACCACATGTTTGAAATTAATTTCTTAATTTTAATCCTTCGCAGTTTATTCACAAACGATGATTTTAATTACCTTGACAAAAGGAACTAAAAGTTTCAAATATATATATATAGTGGAGTTTGTAGGTTCAAAGTTGTGATTTAATTTGGCTACAAAATGTTACCCTTGTAATAATTTTCAATAACTATGGAGGAAGAGCTGTAATTTTGTTTTATTTTTATTTTTCTACAGATTAAAGAAATCTACTACGTTGACTGTAAGTGAATAATCTCTCTCTCATTATTACACGGTAAACTGAAGTTTAACTTTAAAGGCAGACCAATTAAAAAGTAATTTTCTTTTTAAAGATCAATTATTAAGAGTTTTGATTTTGATACCTTGAGATTTGGCAGAAAAAGTCTTAAAGAATCGTATACAAGAATTAGGTTAGAGCAAGATTTTGGCGTTAAGTAGGATTTTCCTTATCTTAAGCAGATTTTGCCTTTTTGAAAATTATAGCCCAGATTTTCTTTTTGGCCCTCAGTGACTTCCAATCCATATTAAATACTATAATATATAAAGTAGTCCAGAGGTATTTCTTCCTCTCCCGTCTACCTTAATTTATTCCCCTCTGGCCTACACTATCTAAGTGATGCCTTTGCAAGATCATAAAAGCCGCTACATCTTTATACCATCGCAGAGGCATAGGTGTGATTTGGTGATAGGAGTTCTCGTATCGTTTTATATGATACTGGACAGGAGTTAAGCAGTTCGAGTAATAGTGTTTCAATGAATGTGTTGCGCCCACAATGATCAGTAACCGCATCAAGGTCCTAGTGATACACGTGGTATTATCCATTGACGTGAGATTGATGAGTTTACACTGAAAACTTCATTATTTTTATTTAGCAAAAAAGAAAAAGAAAAATAGATAGCTGTTTTTATAAATAAATATACATATGTAAACATCTATACAATTATTCTGTGTGCAAAATATTAAAACTATATAATAAATTTTCAATGCTCATTATTCCCTATCTAAGAATAAACAAATATGTTAACAATAAAAAAATGCCTAAGATTATTAAAATATATCTACAGTTTGTAGACCTATATTGACGTGCTTTGGAAGTGGACCCAACTCTCGATCATAATGCATATAGATAGATTCCATCTTGAACTTCAAATATTCTAATATATCATTGGGAAAAACTACCTAAATTTTAATGGAGCTTGCATCAGTTGCATGCAGAAATAAATTATCCTCAGAAGAAGTATGGGTTTATCAGATCATTTTTGGCCATCAATCTTGGTTCGAGTAGTGATTACTTTTAACTTCTTTTTTGTTTTTTTGGGTCGTTCTTTTCAACGTATAATATAATTTATAGTCATGCGCAATGGTAGTTGATAATGGTTGAAAATTACCTAATCATGTAACATTTTTACATTTAATTTGAACCTATATGGATATATTATTGCCTACCCTATTGGGGTTTCTCGCATTTTCAATTAGAATTACCCTGAAGCTTGAATCAATACCCATGGACCACATGGGAAAGATACAAAGAGAGAGAGAGAGAGAGATTAGAGTTGAAAAGGAATTGGGTTAAGGACATTATGGTAGAGATTTGACAAGGAACATAATATGGTTAGTGGAGTTTTGTAGGTTCTTTTTCACTAACCCAGATGATATACAAATGATTAGAGAGGGTGGTCAGGAAGCAAACATAACAACTAAAAATTAGTAAAAAAATGAACTTTTGCAAACTATGTTGGTGTGGGTTTTTCTTTTTCTTTTTTTCTTTTTTTTTGGTTGGAAGCTCTATATATATGTATATATGTCACCCAGAACATGACCAAGGACAAGATCTAAGCACTGCTGGCTTGCTTTCTTGCTTTGCAATGCCCCCAACAAATACCTTTGAAAATAGGGCAAAGCAAAAGGGAAAAACAGAAACATCTGGTCAACTTGTTTGATTCTATGTCTGTGTGTGTGTGTCTCTCTCTCTAACATTGTATGCTCTCTGTTAAGGTGTACCTGTTTGAGAAGGGACATTATTAATGACTAAAACCCCTTTTTTTATTGCTAATAATGATGATTAGTGGCCCTCCTTTCAACCTATCTTTGTCATTAATTATTCATGTTTATACACTGCTTACTAACATGATTAACAAATGGGCTCCACACAGTACTGATCCAAACTTCTATTACTGATTTTGTGTTGTTTTGTTCTTTAAAATCCATGTTGTTCCACTTTTGAATGCAAAGGCAAATCTTGGCTTTTAACTTCTTCTTGATCTTATATATAGAATTAGGATTATTTATCTGCACACATAACACATAAGTTCAACTGTGGCTTAGAAATTGTTCATAAAATAAACTACATGTATTGTATATTATGAATTTATTATTATGCGCCGCAAAACTCGACTAATTTTGATCGCATCTAATTTGAGACGTGCACGCATTAGCACATGGTTTTGGACTTGTGAAAACCTGCTCATTTTCCATATTTCTAAACTTAAAGCTGTCAATTCTCACTAGCTTCCAATTTGGTATGCGCTCAAGTACGTAGTATCCAAACATTTTGACCCATTAAGTCCTCTATTTTATCATGCATGTTTAATAATTAATTTAGTGATTTGAAGATTTTAATAATATAGTGATTTGATCAGCTCCAACAAAAAAAAAATTCCCTACATAGTGATGTGATATGCCCTAAATCACGTAACTTAATTTATTGAATTTTGCATTTGTTCACAAGCACAAAAGTATTGCAAAAATCGAGTTGGATATATATTGATCTTCTAATATAAAAGAAATGACCAATATTGAGCATATATTTAAGAGTTCAATAATTTAAAGCCGGAATAAATAAATTTTAAACTTTAGAAGAACTTAGAGCATCCACATCAACCCCTCTAAAATCCTCTAAAATAGAAATAATTATCAATTTTACACATTTTGAGCAAAAAAACACCCACATCAATAGGTGTAAAAATATGCAAAATTATGTAAATCCATCCCCGAGCTACAATAACCGTATATATTAACACGGTTACTGTAGCTCGTTTACCTTTTTTTTTTATTAATTTTCGTTCACTCCTTTTTTTCTCTCTCCTATCCGTGCTCAACAAACCCAGTTAATTGCTCATCTTCTTTTTCCTCCAATGCACACAAACACACCCACACACAAACATACAGACATATCATCACAGAGATACACTTGCTCAAAAAAAAAAAAACAGAGATACACAAACACAGATAGTGGATCGGAGCTCGTGGCTGGTGGATCGTGGATCGGACCTTATGCATTGGAGCTCGGAGCTCATGGACCGTGGATCGGAGCTCGGAGCTGGTGGATCGTGGATCGGAACTCGAAGCTCGGATCGGAGCTGGTGGATCGGAGCGGATCGAAGCTCGGAGCTGGTGGATCGTGGATTGGAACTCGAAGCTCGGATCGGAGCTGGTGGATCAGAGCGGATCGGAGCTCGGAGCTGGTGGATCGTGGATTGGAGCTCGGATCGGAGCTGGTGGATTGGAGCGAATCGAAGCTCGGAGCTGGTGAATTGTGGATCAGAGCTCGGATCGAAGCTGGTGGATCGGAGCGGATCGGAGCTCGGAGTTGGTGAATCGTGGATCGGAGCTCGGATCGAAGCGGATCGGAGAGTTAATAGAGAGAGAGAGAGAGAGAGAGAGAGAGAGAGAGAGTTAATCTGAAATGGGAGAGAGAGAGAGAGAGAGAGAGAGAGAGAGAGAGAGAGAGAGAGCAATGGAGAAAAAAATCAGAAATGGGAAAGAAGAGAGAGAGCGCACGTATATATCTCGGTGGTTAGGAGAAATAATAAAAAATTGTGAGGAAATTGATTATTTAATTAAAATAGGGGTAGAATAGATAAACTGATGTGTGTATTTTGTAAAAGTGAAGGTGTAAAATATAAAAAGTAGGTTTTTAGTATAAAAATAGATGTGTAAAATAGAGGGACTGATGTGGATGCTCTTAGTACATCATATTTAACCAAACGTTTTTTTTAAATTTTTAGTTTTTTTTTTTGGCTTGACTAACCTGGCTAGGGTTTCTACAAACCATTTTATTTTAGACACATCCCTATCGATGTTTTCTGAATAAATGGATACACACATATATTGTACTATAGTACAAAATAAAAAATAGTGATTAAATAAGTAAAAAATGAGGTCACTAAGAACGACTTTGGAAAGTTAAATAATGGTAATATAATAACGCACACCCAACTTTTCTTTTGACTCCTAATTAACATTGTCAATGAAATTAAGCTGAGTGAATTAGTGAAAAGCTAAATTGATATGCTCCTAGGGAGCCTGCATGCAGCTAGCTTAATTTGATACATAATTATGCTTTTCACTTTTTATGGTTGGCTGCTCTTAATTAGGATGTTTTCCTAAAGCATGATATTAGGCACATTAATAGCAAAAAACATGCAATAATTAAAGCTTGCTTTCACCTGTTTAACTTATAAAAATATAGAAGAAAAAAAAAAGATTCCCTACTTAATAATTAATGGTGTGAATGTCAATAATTGTATTGTGCATTTTGTTCTCGTGAGTGAGTGTTTGTGTCTGTGTTTTGCTTAATTCTATAGTGTTGGTTGACTTGGTTCAATTGTTCTATTTGTGATTGGAGAGAATATGGGTGCGGTGTGTGTGTGTTGAGATAACCATGCTGACAAAGCATGCAATAAAACAACTAGATGGGTTTTTGGCTAAGTTTGAATTTTCTCTAATGCTTTTTTTTTTAGTTTGAGCATGAGATAATGTCTAAAATGTCTTGCTCAACATGTATAACTCTACCCAATTAGGCCGATGCTGCATGTGCACAATTAGAAAAGGACCATGTGTTTATGTTTTAAATCTCCAAATTTGGAATAGATAGATCATGATCAACCTAGTTTGGATTAGAACTTTTCAAGTACGGTATGCTTAGTTTAATCAAATCCTTTTAGTAAGGACTCAGGACATGCCCACCCTATGCCCCTATATCTTATAATATATATATATATATATATATATATATATATATATATATATATATATATATATAAAACTTAATAGGTATGTCATTTTTGTGTTTTCATTTAAATTTGAATAGTGTGCTAAAGAATTTCTTTTTCAACACGAACATGACATGTGTACAAAATTAGCCACATATGAGTCTATGTAATCATTGATGATATTGTCGTCACAGGTGCCCAATTGCCATTGAATAATAGGTGCCACATCCCATATGTATCTTGTCCAACAAAAATTGTTTGCAAAACTAAAACTTAACCACTCAAGAAGGATAAACAAATTAAGTGACCACTTCTTATTGATCAAGCAAAGCTATTATATTAAGAGGAATTTTGTTAATTGTTTAAATCTTGAAACCTAACAACGTTTATATTCATTTTGAAACCCAAACTTTTGAATTTTGCATATGATATAGATTTTTCTTTTTGATAATACGATAGTTGGGAGAGCATTCTTTGACACATTTCATATAGGTTATTACAGTGATTCCAAATGGAAAATGAAAAGTCTTAGAAGATTGGATACAATTCAAGGTAAAAAAGAGAAGGCAAAAAAAATTATTTGTACTGAAAATAGAAGACAATTTCGCTAACCCACAATATTAGGAAGTACCTCATTTTTATTACTAACTGGATTAAATTCACTGCCAGTTTCTTGATCTATTGTAGAAGCAAAATTATTATAAAATGTACATTATGGATTCAAATTCTATAACTAGAAGAAATGGAGAACAAAAAGGTACAAATTAAACCTTTTTCTGGGATAAGCATCTCCTTAATTCTCAAGACTACCCGAACAAAAGCTCAATCAAATATGGCTAGATCCACAACATCTCACATCTCTTTTTAGCGTGAGCTTAGGACTTACGCCAATAAGAGCATCTCCAATCATCCACCCAAAATTGTAGTCAACTTTTAGTGTTTTTTTTTTCAAATTTTCTATTTTAGTTCACTTTTTAATGAATTTAATTCAATTTTTTAGGGTGAATTGCTGTTATGGTCCTAACTTTATTAAGAACAAAAATTATTTGTTCCATTTCGAGTATTTATCTTTATACTTTATCAATCGGTTTTTTGCGCATTTTTTTCCCTTATAAAGTAGAATAAAATCAAATCAAATGCATGACATATATTGTACAAATCCTTGGAATTTCATACACTTGCATTGATGCATTAAATCTTATACCTCCTGTTTCTCAACCCAAAAAAAATAGAAAAAATCTTATACCTCCTCTTTTTTTACAAAGAAGATGAGTATTGTTAAGGTTGTTGGATATTCGAACTTGAAATTTAGAATTGACATCATAGAATATAAGAATAAAATTTTAAAATGACTTAGTTATCTATTATTGATATTTTAAAAGTATTTATGGTGTAACCAACTTTATGAAGTTTTGATCGATTTTCTTATCGATTTAATGTAAATATCAAGATGAAAAAAATAGTTAATTGACATCGTATTCTTGGTAAAATGGGAGATTTACAAATTTTAAAAATGACTCAATAGTTTATATTATTGGTATTCTTAAATGATTGTTGGTTTAACCAACTTTAATAAAGTTTTAATTAATTCACTTTCTTATTTTGTTTAATATAAATATCAAGATGAAAAAAAAAAATTTGATTCACAATTTTGTTAGGTCTACCATTGATTTTGTATGGTTCCTCCAGAGCAATCAATTTATTGATAGTTTTAGTCATTATCTTACAACTTTTTTTAAGTTACTAATGCAACTACTTTTTAACTTATAGACACAAACACCGTCGGTGTCATACATCCTTTCCTTGGTAGGTAGTATTCTCTCTCTCTCTCTCTCTCTCTCTCTCTCTGCCTAACTATGTCCTCTAGATATTTGCAATATGTTAAGGGTGTTAATTAGCCGGGTTGATCCAACTTGCTTCAATGCAAGTTCAGGAAACTCTAGTCAAAGTTCTTGTTGTAAAATAATTAACTCATCCTTTTCCTAGGATTAGTGCAACACCCAATAAAGAGTCATCTATGCTTTTTACTCCATGACATCCCTACTTCTGTCTCGTGCAGGACTTCCGATAAGAGTTGGCTTAGATCATTGGGTTTCCAGTTCCACTTGTTTGGAATTAAGGCATTCCTAATTTCAATTTTCATCCTAAACTTTGAGAAAAATAACACTCCAATTTTGTGAGATTTTAGAAGATCAACATATTAGTCATTTTGTTGATAAAAATAACATAATATTTCAAATTTTGAAAAGATTTTCTTGAACCAAACCCTAACCCCGATTTGGTGACCGATTAACAATATTTATTGAAATTTAACTCTCACTCACAACAATTATAGTTTAGTCAATATTTTTTTTAAAGAAAAATTAGAAGTAACTTTTATTAATATAAAGACTAGTATGTGGATTTTCTCAAACATCAATAAAAATGAGTATTATTTCCTTTAAAATTTAGAATAAAGTATCATTTCTCTAAGAAGAGAAATTTAATTTACCAAAAAAAAAAAAAAAACACCCTTGCAGACTGTGGTCTAGCAAATGAGTCGACTTCTAATATTAAAAAAAAAATTTATATTTTTTGCGCCAGTTTTATGAAACGCGCCTCTGAAAAGCTGATGACAAGGAGGGGCTCCATCCCTAGCACAAGAAATATCGGCTGGCTCGAAAGGGAATACGATCTGACGCCACTACCCCCACCTGTCCCGTCAAAAAGGGGACGACGAAATCTAGATTGAGAAATTGCATAGGTCCCACAAATCCAAGCAATGAGCTGTTGCTTTTTTGACATATTTTGCTTTTTTCACTCTCACTCACTCTCTCTCTCTCTCTCTCTCTCTGAAAGAGAGAGAAAAAAAAAAAAAAAAAAGTGGACAAAGAGAAGAGAAAATATGGGTGAAAGAGAGAGAAAAGAGAAGGGAGAATGTACGAAAATGAAAGCCTAGCTAGCTGTTGATGATTCATGCAAATACTTAAATTAAAAGTGCGTCTATATGGAGGTGTGACATTATCTTCCACCCACTTTTTTTTTTTTTTTTGGTTTTTGTTTTCATTCTAAATAATTAGACACATATTATTCATTGTACAGCTTTTTCCCGTGTCCATTTTTGTGTATTACGTGGTTGCCATGGTCGGTGATAATTCTTCAATGGAGATATATATTTATATCTTGACCAACCCCAGCTCTTGTTTTTGTTCGACTTGCCGACTCTCCCTTCTAATAATAATTCATTTTAATAAATAAATAAATAAAAATTAAACCAATTTATATGTGTGTGTGTTTTTTTTTTTCTAATATCAAAGTTTTATTTGGTAGAAACTATAGAGAGGGTAAAAAAATAGAGGAAGAGAGACTGTTTTTAAGTTATGGTAGGGAAGATGATTACATGGGTAGTTCGAGTTGAAAAGGTTAAAACATTCCGAAAAATAGAGTTGAAAAAGTGTTAAACATTCTTGTATCAAATGGATAATTCTTCTTATACTTTGTGTTTAGTTACTTTCAATAATTTAGAGAGAGTTACAGTTGTTAAAGTGTGCTTATGACAATCTCATCTTTTTTTTCCTCCACTTGTAGAAACACTGTCTGGCCCTTTTTTGGAATGCATCATTAGCATTAGGGCAATTGACAAGCATATTGACTTTCTTTTTGGGTGGTAAATACTCTTAAAATAGTTGATATACTGAAGAAACAAATTGATAACCCTAGCATATATGAGTCTAATGGGCATTACAAATTCAGAACGATTTGTTTGATATTGAAAATTTTAATTTTATTGAAGTTCTTAGTATAGATAATGTTAATAATCTTATGAATCAATGAAATAATTTGGTATTTCCAATTAAAACATCTGGTATTTGAATTTTCCATCTATCATCTAAAAATTTATTTATATCAAAGTTATTAGTATATAATTATATATAGATGTAGATGAAGTTTGCTTTTCAATTTATATATAACATTACCAAATAACAAAATTAATTACTTGCTCATTGATTCTTTTTTTTAGATAATTACAATATGTTACTAATAATCTCGCAGTTCGAATCATTTTCTTCTTTTGAATTTTTAAATACTTTGTGCAAAGGGAAGTGAAATTGAACTACTAGCTCATTGACTCACTTTTCAACAACAAATTTAATTTTTTTTCAAAAGGAAACATACTCATAGAGCTACAAATGGACCTATAATCAGACAGAAAGTTCCTATACCTAAAATGAACACATGCAGAGATTCAATGCTGTAGTTAATCCATGATTAAAAATTAAAAAAGTCTGAGTGTAAAGGTACTTGGCTTTTTAAGCGTTCTTGTTCTTCATCTCTTCTTCTCTCTCTCTTATTTTTTTGCTAATTCAAAATTTCAAACTCTCTTATTTATTATTAGTATAGGAAGATCAAATTCCATGAGTACACAAGGCTTCTGTTTAAGATATTTTACGAGGAAACTCATCCCCATTTTCCTACCATTGTCAAGGATTTTGTTCTTTATAATAAAAAAAATAAAAAATATTTGGATTTATTATAACCCCAGAAAATTAGATTGATGCTATAAGTATATCATCAATCATTATGGTAAGGACCCACTATTTGTTAGGTTCTGATCGACTTGTAGGACACCTTCCTTGAATTTGTGACATTGGCCCATACAAGAAACAGGTCATCTGGTAAACTCATGGGACCTACTAAAACTCCATATCCAGTTGTTTTGTTTTATATTTTTTTAAAGATTTTTATTTGATTCAAAAGAGAACTGAAAAATAACTTAAATATTTCAGATTATGATCCATTTGGTGTGTGGTTGAATGGGTCGGTGATCTTATATAATTATTGTACGTAACATATAATCTTTGATAAGATTTTTCTCGTACCGACGTGATTGTTAAAACATGGTTAAGTATATATGAAGCAGATATATCATATATATATGGCCACAATATAATTATATTTCTGATGCTGATTGACTACTAAACTTGTTTCCAAGTACATGTTTTATATAGTTTAAAGCAACAATGAAACAACTAACAAGTACTAGCAGACCACAGATTTTATTTATTTATTTATTTTTAAATTTAGTGTCAGAATCACTTTAATAATTTTAAATTTTAATTATTATAAAATTTATGGGTTTGTACTCAAACTGATCACAATAGTCAAATTTTTCCAAAATTTGTGCCTGAATATGGTGGAGGAAGGCTGATTAGTCAAAATAAACAAACTTAATATGCATGATATATCACATTTGGTTCTATATATTTGATGTAGGCACCTAATAAGGTAAGAAAACTTTTGACTATTGCTATAGTATAGTTGAATTCTTAATTAACAAGCTCATTCTCCACAAGACAGAGGTCCTTTTCTATTTGCTCGATCCCAACAAATAATAAATAAAATAAAAGGGACGAGAACAACAAAAAAAGAAAACTTGTGTGAATAACTTACATTGGTTTCATTGGATATCAAAAGCTAAACATGCTACAATTAAAATAATGATTAGGGCTTGAAAGAGACAGTATTATCCTCCACTTTAACTTTTGGTCTTTGGCTACAATCTTAACCATTGGTTTTAAATGATAGTGATCCGGTCTAAAGGTTTTGCATTTTTAGCTTATTGGTGTATATTGTCTCCCATTAGAGTTCTTTCTGGTTTTATATACACAAGTTATTGTGCTATCTACATATATTCTTAGAAATCATATCATCGTCAAGTTGGAGTATCAGCTGTCTATGTTAAACATTTACGTTTTCTATCTACAAAATGCCCTCGGATTGAATGCTATCTTTTGTAAGGTTATTGGTGGGTCGGAATTTTGATACAGAGAATCCTACCCTACAGGAAGTCACTAAAGAAAGATTTGGTTGCGGAATTCCATGAAGATGAAGTTTGATCAATTTGAATTATCATGAGGAAAAAAAATCACTTTTTTTAAAGATATGGAAAAAAAAATTCATATAATTGGACTTTTGAGATTTGGATGTTCTATAATGAGAATCTTGCACTTTAATTAAGAAAAAGATAAAAACAAAAACAAAGTTTGGCTATAATTATAGCTAATAATGTCTACAACTTCACTAAATATATGTTTATTGGATATGAATTTTAGTAAATTCACCGTTGGATAACATGTTTTTTCTTAGAGAGGTGCTACGTCCACAACATTTTTACAACATTTTTACAACAAATCATAGGTGGTTAGTTGTTATTGGTTCAAATTTGAACCTAACACTAAGATTACTTTTTTGCCCCAACAATAACAACCAGTAACATCCTGCCACTTAGGATTCGTTGTAAAAATGTTGTGGACATATCATTTCTCTTTTTCTTATATCCTTCATGCTTGCAAAATTTCTAGTTAGAAGATCAAATATTAGTAATTATATCATCAATCAAATGTTTAAAATTGAAGTTTTTATTGTCTCAAATTACGAATAAAAAATAAATTTTTGGACTGAATAGAAAATAATATCCGATTAGCACAAAATTTGACATGCAAGTTAAGACTATAAAAAACATATAATCCAACAATTAAATTTTTAAAATATATAATCATGTTAAATTTTTCAATAGGACTTTTAACCATTGACTACAACCAAGTTTGTAGTCAAACTTTATCTTAAAAACAATACATCTAGAGTAATAGCCAACTCAATCATAATTGAAAGTAAATTATAAAATAATTTATAGTAACATAAAAATTGCACAACAAAGTATAGAATTTTTTTGGGGATATCAAATTTATAATAATAAAGCAAAATCCAAGTTATCTCATAGGTAGCTACTATCATAGCTCGATTTTTAATTTCTACTGATGATCTTGAGACTGTGGATTGTTTCTTGGACTTCAAAAGACCAATGACTCTCCCAAGCAAATGCAATAGGTTATAGTTGATCTTCTTGAATCAACACAAGCTGCCCAATCTACATCTATAAAACCTTTTCTATGCAAATATGAATTTGATAAGAAGAAAATTCTTTGTCATGGACATGACTTTATATTTTGCAATACCCTATGATATGTGAACAAGTGTGATTTCGTTAGTTGAAATCTTTGTCAAATGCAAATGGACGACCAGGAATTAGCAGCTATGGAGTCCCGCAAAAAGAATAAACAGACTTGGAATTCAATAGCATAGTGTGTGCCAATGAGCATGGTTGTCAAAATCGCGATCCGGATCGTAAAATCGCACGATTTTACGATCCTACCTCACCAAAAAGTTTAAAGTCGTAGCAAGATCGCAAAAATGTTAGGATCGTAAGTAGGATTGTGTAGGATCGTATAGGATCGTATAGGATCGTATGGGATCCTACCATTTGGCTTGAATTTTTTTTTTTTTTTTTTTTTTTAAGTGGGATTCATTTGGGTAAACCTAAACCCACAAGTCCAACAGGTTTTAGAAGCCCAATAATGAATTAAAGTCCCAAATTTACCCCTATGTCAACATAAAATCTCAAAAAAATCTATGGTATAAGTTTAACGTTTTCAAAAACAAAACCTAAACTATTTAGAAACACAAAACTCTAGCACGCACCTCTGTCCCGTGCCTCCTTAACCCTCTGTCAAAAACCCAGCACCTCTCAGCCCTGTTAATGGTGAGCCATCACTGCCTTGAAGCTTTTTTAACTTAAGTTTAACGTTTTTTTTTTTTAAAAAAAAAAAAACCCAGTCAAAAACCCAGCACCTCAATCCCACGCCTCCTCCCTCCACTGTCAAAAACCCAGCACCTCTCAGCCCTCTCAATGATGTTGTCATGAGCCATCCCTGCCTTTAAGCTTTTTGGTAATTTGTTTTGGTAGTTAGTACTTAGTAGTTTATCATTTATTTGTACTTTGATAGTTTGATTCCATATTGTTGTGTTGTGTATAAGATTTTGATTTTAAGGTTTTGATTTTTCTATTTTGTTAACTAAATTAAGTAAAATTTGAAAAATTATGAAACATGATCTTCAGTATTTGAATCTTTGAGAAATATTAGTAAACACAATTAGTAGTTTAGAATTGCACACAACCTGTTTGATGAATTCTCTGTGTGATTTTTTGAGCATGCTCTGTATCTTGGTGTCTTTTTTTTTTTTTGCAGCTCTAGTACAAATATACAACGTCTACTTTGGCTAGAAAGAAAATTAAGCGAATTTTCCATTTGTGTAGATAATATTTTGGTACTTAGTTCTAATTAAACATGTACTGAACTTTTTAGATACATTATGTCAAAAGTTAAATATATTTTGCTTCATTAAAATAACATAAGAACGATGTAGTGCATGCAAATTACATTTTATGATGCAATTTTTTTTTTTATGGATGGATTCATATTTTAAGTGATTATATAACATACAAAGTCAGTATCAATAGGTTTTTTGCTTAAAATCTGAAAATAGGTAGGATCTTACGATCCACAATCCGATCTTACAATCTCTGATCCTACCTACCTTCCACGATCCTACGTAGGATCCCGATTTTGACAACCTTGCCAATGAGTCTTCGATGGACTAGTTAGAAAGATAAAGGCTCAATCATACAGAGTCACTATTTGGCTTAAAAGTGTTTCTGTATATGTTGCGTACCTTTCTCTAATTCTTTGTGCCTTTTTATAGGTCTCTGCCCCTCAAGATAGGAGTAATTGCAAATCTTTATGATTTTAGATCCGTTGGTAATGAATGCTGGGGTGTTATAAACTTTAATGATCTTTTGCCTGTTGGTTCGTCGGTTATAGTTTTGCTTATCTAGCATGTAAACTTTTACCCATGTCATTTATGGAAAAGTCATTTAATTTCTGTTGTAGTCGTCCATTACATGGATGATTGTGGCTTTTCTCCTCTTCAATATGCATCCAAGTGAGGTTTTCTTGGTTTTGCCATGAATTGGCTTAGCTTATGGACAAGAAAGGTTACATATGGCCTTGTAATAGTGAAATATTATAGTCTTCCCACCAATCTTCTGTAAATGGTTGGCTCAACTAACAACTCACGTTGATCCTTGTTGAGTTTAACAACCATTGTAACCTGCATCCCCTAATATTTCTAAGGCATACTTCCTTCGGCAAAGAGTAATGTCTTTAGTAGACTTCGCTATATCAAGCCCAATGAAGAACTTTAGGCTTCCTAAATTTGAGCTTGAATTCTAGTCTTGGAACTTTTTTAATTCTTGAACCCCTTGCTCATCATTACTTGCTATAAGAATGTCACCCCCTTGAGTAATTGATCCCAAAGTACTTGCAAATCACTAGAAAAAAATTTAGTTGCCGAGGAATCCCCCTAAGAAACACTTAAGATTTCCTTTTGCAATTAAGAAATCCTTGGTTCGTTGGCTTGTGAAAACCTTCCTTAAGGATCTTCCACACTTTGAAGGTTGTGTTTTGATATATTACACTTGCTGTAATCTAAGGAGAAACACAATTCAAGATCCATGAAGAAATCGTGTTATTACACTTGGACCAAGCTTGTTTCAAAGTTACCTCAATTGCCATTAGGATTTTGATGGTGCCATCGACTAAGCCTAACTTGTTCTTGGCATTGCATGCCATTTTCATTCATCTAGCCCAAGTATGATAGTTTTCCCCAATTAAGGGCTCAGAAACAAGAATTTCTTTAGGATTAGAGGGATCCTTTATAGGATTCATTGCAATATTTAAGGTTATGATTGTGGTTGACATTAATGGGGGTTGAGCGATTGATACAGCCTTTGATACCATATCGAAAAAAATTTCTCTAATTTATTGAATTAAAATTGTACTTACATATATGTTTACATACAAAAAAGAACATAGTAACCAACTCTCTCTCTCTCTCTCATTGATCAACAATATACGTGTATTACTAAGTCACATGCTCATCACATATTATACTTGTGGACAACCTATATTCTGCTCTTTATTTATGCTTAGGGGAGGGAGAGGGAGGGACGTCATCGTATTAATTGAAAGGTCAATTAATAGGTGTTTTTAAAATATTTGTTAATAGATTATTTTAGAATAGTTTTTTTATATTATTTTGTAAAAAAATATAAAAAGTTATAAAAAAAATTAATTACTCTTTTTATATAAAAAATTCTAAAAAAAATTGTTAAATCAATACATTTAGGACATGTATTAATTTTTTTATATATTTTATTTCAAATGCTTTTTTGTACGTTTTGAAATTTACATCATCCATCAGTTTCAATCGACAACTCAACGTGATTGAGTTTGAGTAATTGTAAGGGTACTTCCAGAGTTTAAAAAATTAAAAAGAAAAAGAAAAAAGGCTTTCTCAATTGTACTTTTTTATTTATTTTTTTATGAAAACTCAATTGTACATTTGCACCCTTAATGACACACAAACGCCATCAATTTCAGGACCATTCTTATCTGATTGCATTATAGAAAGTACAGTACTAACAAAAAGTGTATGAATTTTCAGATTTCAGCAACTTAAAAAAAGTAAGAATTTGTAGTTATTGATGCTTCATTCGTTCACACAATGGCGGATACTATGAAAGCCATGCCTTCGTCCAAACTACGTACTCCCTAGATCATATACAACATTATTACAAGTTGGTAAGGTTATATTTGGTACATGTTTATAAATACTTATTTTTAGTATTTAAATAATATTATACGTATTTTTACACACTTTTTCACCTATATGTATTTTTTTAAAAAACTTAAAATTGTTGTTTTAACACATGTACCATATCCGCTCTAATTTTTTCATAAAAAATTTCTTAAAATTTCTTAAAATAACTTACTAATGGCACACATTAGTAAAATTCCAATTCTCTCTCTCTCCCTTTCCCCTAGGCGTCACAAGCACGTAAACACTTAACCTTATTTTATTTATTTATAGAGAGATCTAAACCTTATTTGAAACTTCTTGATGCAGGGTCAGTGGTTGGGTAAATAAATTAAAGGCCAAAACATTATTTTGGTTTATATATTTTGTGGTCATTGTTAGTTTGTTCAATATATTTTGGTAACAGTTAATTTGGTCTATATTATTTTAACTTGTAGTAATTTGGTTCACACCAACAATTCATTGACAAAAATTAACTGCAAATTGAAAATAACATGGATTAAATTAACTACTACCAAAATGATTGTAGGGACCAAATTGATAGTGACAGCAAAATGTAAAAACCAAAATAATATTTTAGTCTAAATGTAACAAGATAATTACAAAATTCACCTTAATTTATAATATTCTCATTTTGTACCTAATATTATGAAAACTTTCAATTATAATTCCAATTGTAATAAATCTTGTAAACAACACCACACCGTCTATTTTATGGTTACTCGTGGAGATGAGGGTTTGGGGAAATTGGAGAGGAGGATGTGGACATTGGAGATGAAATTCGGATTTGAAACTTCCCTCCTATGGTGATTGAGAAAGACGTTGACATAGAGAGGAGGGTTTGGGGTGACCGACGGATTGGTGGAAAGAAAAAGAGATGGATTTGACTGGGTGGGTGCTAGGTGTGTACTAACCAACTACTGGGTACAAAGAAGGCAAAGAGAGAGAAAAAGTAAGAGAGAGAGAGAGAGAGAGAGCACATGGCAATCTATGTGGCATGAAAATTATATCTTATTTTGATTGTTAGCCACGTTTTCCATTCATTATTTAACGGCATTGATTTTTTTGACACAATATCGAAAAGTTAAGAACTAAGCTGACACATTTATAATGTTGAAGACAAATTGACATGCAATCTAAAGAATGGAAACTAAATAGGTAATTTACCCAAAATATGTAATAATTGTCATTTTCATTTCGAGTTGTTCACTGAAAATATTCTTCCCTATAAATTAATTTCAAAGAGAATGTTTGAATTTGATTTCTAAGTTTGATTTGGTAAATAGATTAGCATTAGTGAAGGTAAAAAATTAATTAAATCTTCCCAATATGTTCAAATTTGCATCCAAGGCCAAACATGGCAAAGTAATTAAAGCAAGAAACAATTTTGGTTATGTGATTGAATGTTTGCTTAATTTATTTTCGCATGTCCTCACATGCTTGAATTCACATAATATTTGTTTTGCTTTCTTGCTTTCTTCTAAATTATACATATTTTACATGCTTTGATGAGTTATTTTTCCTTTCATAGTTAGAGTTTTTGAGTTATCTTTCCATAGTTAGAGTTTCCATAGTTAGAGTTTTAGGGTTTTTAGGGTTAGGATTTGTGTGATCAGTTAAGCTTCGCTAGTATTGCTCATTTAGAAATAATCCAATATTACAAATGGAGGTTGGATAGTCCTAGATGCCTAACATCTTCCTAAGAACGTACCTTAGTTTTTGACTTAGTCCATTTTGTTCCTTTGCACATGGGGTTAAGTGATTCCTATATCTATAACTAGGTGGCGACTCCTTTCTCTACCTACGAGACTCGCAACATATTCCCAAGCCCATGACTAGGATGGGTCCATACCGAACAACCTGACCTCTCTTCACAATTATCTATAAATGGAAACTCTTATTGAAACCAATGGAGACCCGAGCCAGGCCGCTTATTGTCTCCAAGCCATATATTAAACATTCAAGTTACAAATTTCAAAGTGTAACCTCATTCATTAAGGAGAATTCTAGGTCCAAACGTGCAAGTGAGTATTAGAAAATTGATTGAGTAATTGAATTCGTCAAACGGGCACTCCGCCCCCTATTTTTTTTTTTAATTAGAAAGAGCGAGGCCTTACTTATTCTATTTAGGAGAGGTTGAAAGACAAAGAAAGGGGGGCGTGGTTGGTGTGTCACTGGGTCGGTGGAACCCGCTGGAAGGGGGGACAACCCACCGAATTCACATCAGAAATCACCAACATGAAAACAAACGAAATCTTGAATTGCGTATAGAAACAAAACGAACCCTGAATCTAACTCCAAACCCGAGTTCTTGTTTTCTTTCATCCTGCTGGCTTGGATTACTACTAAGGACGACTCAGGCTTCATGAAAAGGTCCAGTACCCCTGTTATCATCTTATTCGACAAGATTCCTAGGCGCTTCCTCGATTCGCCATTAATGACTAGTTCAAACACCAGGAGCGGTCTAATCCCTTATTTGATCATACCGCTCTTATAAACATTTTTCATCCACTTAAAGATCCGAGAGAAGTGATAGTTGATCACTTTATCTTGTAATTAGATTGACACATGCTGCAAGTATGTGGAGTGATCACGCCATAACATGATGGAGCCATATACTTAATTTATTCCACCAAAGAAATAATGAATTGATTGTGTAATTTGGTATGTGTTGCAACTTGCAACCCTTGAAAAAGACCAGATCCTCCAAGGGTCATGATTTTCAATGTAAAGATACATGCACATCTATAAATCCGAAGGAGGGTGGGGGTGGGGGGGGGGATTATTTTGGTCATTCAAATTGCCATCCTCTCAAACAATAGTATCGCATGTGATCATCAATTACTTCAGTAGGGCTACCATCCATCTCTAAGACTAGCACGTGGAACTTTCATTGACATTTTCATTCCTGCAATTAAAGCGAAACAATGGGGCATGAGCACATTAAATAATTGAAAAGACTAAGATCCCTTAATTGAAGATGAAGAAGACAGGCCATGTACCCCATAGAAAATGTGTTGCGCAACAAAAAGATTTACCAACAGTATTACCATAATTTCTTGAGACATAAGCTTTGGCTTTTAACCAAAATTGGAATGATGTTTGCTTGATTTGAAATTTGAAGATGAGAGACTTTAAATGCATCAATCCTTCAACCAGGAAATGCTTACATGTGCTTTGCCAACTTCCAAAACAATCGGGAGTTTCTTTGGACATAATGTTTCAACTTGTGGTTATTAACTTATTATCATTCACATGGAACGTGATGATGAGTGGAATATTTGCAGTTGATAACTAATTGTCTGTTAAGTTTTGACTAGGAGAGCCGTGTTCATTTCTTCATTGTTCTCTTCCTCAAATGTTACTTACTCTTACCTAAAAACTACAGTTTTTAGAATATCGAGTTCCAAGTTAAAGAATGCGTCAACTACAAATAAATTATTGTTCCCTAACATGCAGGATAAAAATACAGAATAATATATATATATATATATATATATGTATGTGTGTACACATACATACATGCTTATTCCTATGTAGTATGTACGTTTTGCAAATTCAAATCTGCTGTAAAAGATAAAATAAAAGAGGTCAAATTGAACTATTATATATATATATATATATATATATGTGTGTGTGTGTGTGTACACATACATACATGCTTATTCCTATGTAGTATGTACGTTTTGCAAATTCAAATCGATCTGCTGTAAAAGATAAAATAAAAGAGGTCAAATTGAACTATTTTAAGGACAAAAAATATAATTTATTCTATAATATATTTATACGTTAACTTATTCATAATTAAAACCACATCTCCATCATCCTTGATATTGTAAATGGATGGATCCAAGCAGTACTTACTGTTAGTCCAGTTTGTATGATTATGTATTAAGCACAAGCTTAATTAACCTTAACAATAAATTACATAATGTGCACTTAAAACAGAGAAAACAAAACCCTATTTTGTAACCTTGAAACAAAAATAGATCGTTGGAGAGTTTATACTATTATGTATTAATTTTTCATTTTTTCTTTGTTGCAAAATTTTCAGGAAAGTATATCTAAAAAATTTATAATGATTTTCAACTTGGAATATGGGATTTACTAACGTGTGCACTTGGAGCATATATTAGTAAACTATTTTAGAAAATTATTTTTTGAAAAATGAAAAAGTAATTCACTGTTTTGACAACTTTTTCAATTTTTTATAAAAACTTTCCTAAAATAAATGGTTAAAATCACACATTAACCAGACCCATATTTACTCATAACATAATAAATTCATAATTATTCTGATAATTTTGAAAAAAAAAATATATATATATATATATATAATTTTAGGTCAAAGCAACAAAGTTCACCCATTTTATTCACCTCCTAACTTGTAGCACTCAACATATTGGACTGAATTTTATTAAGAATTTTTCAATTCTTCATAATATGTTTTTAAAAATAAATAGTTTAATATATCCTTTAGGACAAACATTAATCCAAATCTTTTATTAAAAATCGAAATGAATAACGTAAATAATTCTGTAAAAAATAATGAAATTGCGGTTTATCAAAATAAAGATTTAAAAGGATAACAATATTAGAAGAAAAAAAATGAAGGGTACAAATTGAGCATTGAAGGAGATAGTGACATGAAATCCACTATTTTTATTTAAATTTCTGAACCTCGTTTAGGTTGTGAAGATTTGTGAAGCAGTGGGCTTATAGTATATAGACGCGTGGGGTGGTGAGAAAATATATATTGCGTATGCAGTGTGTGTTTCCACCGTACCACTGAGAGAGTCTGAGAGAGTGATTAAATATAGAGGGAAGCAGTAGTTCACGTCAAGTCCCATCTACCAGTTAGTGGGCCCTACCCTCTTCTTTTGTTGCCCAATGGATTCGTTCTTTTTCCCTCTCTCCCTCCAGTACACATTCGTCTACTCTCCGTATAGGATCTCGTTTCTCTAGATTTGCTCCTTCACCTCGTTCCAATACAATTTCTTTGCCCCTCCTTCACTCCTTATTTACATTCACCCCACTTCTTCTTCTTCTTCTTTTTCTTAAAATTATAAAGGGGTTGTTTAGACGAGGAATTTGAGTTATGTTGTTTAAGTGTTTTTGATACACGCAGAGTGAAAAAGTGTGAAAATATGTGTAATATTGTTTAAAAGGTAAAAATGTGAGTTAAAACTCACTCACCAAATAAGGCATTAGTTATAAAATATAGATACAATGCTTTACACCTTGATTGTTTTACTTTTAACAGTTTAGTAAAATATTTTACAAAAATTGACAATGGCTTCTACTCCCCTTATTTAGTAGCTAGGTCACTGATTCGGCTGGTTGGGTAGCCAATGTTTGTTGACTAGTTATTGGAGACCACCCCGACTGCCTAAGTTGATGGTTTGGTGGCTGAATATGGCGATCGATAACTGAATATATTATTTCAACGGTGATTACTGGTGGTCTGGTGGCCAAATCTACCATTCTAATGACTGATGTTGGTAGTTCGAACACCAAACCTCCATTACCATTAACTTGGGTGGCTAAACCATCGATTTTTGTAGTTTGCTTGAAAAGTTCAACATGTTATTCCAAACACGTGAAAATGTTCTACTTTAAAACAAACGAAGTGTTAGAGGGTGTTTGGTACATAATTTCAAACAATAATTTTCAGTTTTTAAATAATATTATATATATTTTCACATACTTTTCACCTACACATATATCTAATTAAAAAAAACCCTTTTAAACTTGAAAATTATTGTTTAAACATACCTAAATGCACTCCTTAATCGGATCTAAATACAAATGAAGAGGGAATTTTGACAGACACCACTAGATAATAAACCATATTATGCCAAGCATTAGGGACAAGTTTGGCTTAGGGGAGATTTAGGTGATTACAGAAACCTCTAGTGAAAGGCTGGCCTAAGGCCACCTCTTAAAAACGTACATCCCTATGGCCTATGGGCAAACAATGCTTGGAAGGACAAGCTAGCTTAACTACATAAATTTAGGTATTTGATGCCTTCTACGAATACGAGACAGATTGTAAGGTTTCAAGATAGATAAGATGGACTCAACTAGGAAAGGTTCTTCCTATGTAGGAGGAATGATTGATTGACCTAAGTATTGGAGAAGCTTAGGTTAGTACCACTCTAGGGCCACCTGAATTTTTTAATCCATGAATGGCTCCGTCCATGATTGCCACATGAAAGATTATTTGATTTTGATGATTCAATACACATAAATTTTTTTTGGTAAAAATATTTGGAATATCGATTGATTTGAATTTTTTTTCTTTAAAAAAATTAATTTGGATTTCTTTTCTTCCGCAATTTTGGAAGCCCTTTTGGAGAAAGAAATCTTTCACTTGTGCTTTTTTTTTTTTTTCTTTCCTTAATAAAACTAATGGTTAATTCAAAAAATATGAGGCTTTTTTTTCTTTTCATAGTCCCAGGCAATTACCTAAGTGGTTTTTTTGCTCACTCACGAGTCCTAACTTGAGTTTTTGTTGATGTTGATGGACTAGTTCCCCAATAAAATTACTTGTATTTACCCAAAATAAAATAAAATAAAATACAGCATGATTAAATGGAAAAAAAACCTAGATGTTTATGGAGAAGGCCATTGGACATTTTATTTTTTTGATAAAGTTTGGGACACTTTTAACTTTTAAGTTTTTTACCATCTTCATAATTCAATCAAAATGAAAAGCGTCTGCATCTGATTATGTCCTGTTAACCAGACACAAGCAGTGTCCAAGCTAAATAAGTGGTCATTATTAGATCTCCATTCTCCTGCATTTTTCAAAGTTTCCGAGCACTGGCATCATTAATTGAGAGCCCTACCTGTGGCAGAGGATTCAGGTTTTTCCTTTTTTTCAGTACAAAATTAAATGAGTCACCATCCAACACAATATTTAGTGACAGTGAGTACTCCACATCTAGCAAGCAGAATATCCTCTAAAGTCCAACCATATCCTTTTTCTTCACTCAACTATTTTGCATGGACCAAGTTTTGTGTCTATACGCAACGAATTTCTAGATGGAAGGAAAATGCTAAATTCTGATCACTACTAAAAAATCATAGCATGATTTCAAAGTACAATATGAAACTAATTATTTGGGAATGATTAATAGTTTAAATTTTCATAGCAATTTTTTTTTGAATTTATAAATTATTAAAACTTGTAAGAAGGAAGGTGATAACCTCTACATGATCAGGACAACACAGAATGAAAAGAGCGCTAGTATGCTCACTAGTAGGGATTAAGAAGATTCAAAGGCTTGGCCACTAAATCACCCGCCACATTGGTAGTGTTAATTGGGGGAGGGGCACCTAAGCCCTCAAAATATTTTCTTCAAAGGTGTTTGGATTGGACTTGGGATAAGTTAGCCAACCATCAAATCATTTGCTAATGATTGTAAAAGCATTAGGAATATGTTAATGTGCATCTATGTGCATGACATTATAAGATAGGCACAAAGTCACCTAGCATAAGTTTAGCTTGTCATATTATGATATTAGCAGAAAGAAAACAAAGAAGCTAAATTGAATAAATAAATGAAAAACAAAGATAAAAGATTTTTTTTTAACCATAATTTTCAAAGAATACTTTGTGGGGAAAAAGAGATCTAGATGTTTTGGAGAGCGTGGAATGTCTCTTAAAGAGCAAGAAGGATTTTAAGTCAACCTCCACAAATAATTGCAGGTGTTTTAATTGTTAAAAAAGTACATAATTACTATAATATGGATGTTGAAACCGATCATTAAATAGTGAAATTACACCTGAAAGAGAGAGATCTAGGACCCGTAAATTAATTCTAGCTCCTCTCTTTTAAAACGAAATGTCACTTGTTTGTTAAAAGTTTCCCTTAATTGTCATTATTGCTTACACATGCATCATCTGCTCACTTTATTTGATTTACTCAACTGTGTGATAGGCCAGAATGGGTGTATTAAAGGACTAAAAGTTACTGTTTGGACTAACACAACACTTCTCATGTCGCAAGTTAGAAGATATATAACATCTTAATTTGTGGGTGAACTTAACTCCAACCCTTGTCCTGCATGTATTGGCCCAAAAGGTCCTACCTTTAGGATAACCTGTCCCAAGTAAATTTGCATCATGATTGTTTGTGTTTGACCTTATTTGAACTTGTTTATGATTGTTTGGACTCTCATGTGTTTACAATAAACCCAAGATCATTACTTAAATTACAAAATCAAAAAACAAAAATATAAAAGATACAAAAACATGGTAATAAAAAAAAAACCCAATAAAATGTAACCAAATAAATAAATAAGTGAAGAGTTTAAAAGGTCCAATACGAACTTGGTCAAGAGATGAAAAGGAAAGATTGTAGAAAGTTTCTACACTGTCGTCAAATTTTTGGGATCCACAAGAAGAGAGCCAACATTTTGAAATTTCAAGTATAGTCTGGGATCATACCAAGGATCCAACCAAGAAATACACTATCACTTAGTAAACACCTTGGTCAAGCCATATTTGAACTTAGTTGCAGAAATATCAATCTTGATCAAACCATGTAGTAAACACCAGGAAATCCACTATCACTTTCAACAGAAACTTGTTGATCCCTAGCAGCTATAAATATTGTACCTACCTATTCAAGGAATTTACAACATTTGCATAATTAACTCGTGCAAAAATTTATGTTCATTTTAGAATAAGAGTGTGTGTGTCTATATATATATATATATATATATATATATATATATATATATATATATGTATGTATGTATATATTATTTTAACATACTCACTTTTTAAAATACATCTTATAAGATTGTTTATTTTACACTACATTTCATCTAAATATTAATTTTTCTTAATTTTTTTTAATTGTTACTCTTTCTTCGTACACAACAATCACCATTTACTCTCTTTCTTCATCTTTGAAATATTTAAAAAGAAAAAGATTAAAAATTTAAATGCAAAATGAATAGTGTCAGTATAAATTTACTCGATTATAATAGCAACCATGTATTTTTACACAACTTTGCATGACCTGATATAGATAAATTTTGGATTAGGTTGGCTAAGATGTGGTCATTTTTTTCTTATTATACAAGCACCAATGCGAGTGCTCTTAGAGCTTGCTCTATGCCATAATGGGTCTGAGAGCTCGACACTCAATGCAAAATAAATAGTATCAGTGTAAATTTACACAATTACTATAGCAACTATGATTTTATACTACTTTGCATGGCATGATATGAGTAAATTTTGGACTAGGTTGGCTAAAATGTGGTCCTTTTTTTCTAGTATACAAGCACAGATGCGAGTGCTCTTAGGGCTTGCACTGTGCCATAATCGGTTTAGGAGCTTGACACTCAATCAATTGATAGAGCACCGAAGGTACAAGGTCAGAATCAAAAAACCTAACAAGTGGGGAAAATCTATCTAATTAAAGATAAAGAAAAAAAAAGTCTATAGACACAAAAAAATTTGACAAAATTTACTGCCAATCCAGCGAATTATTAGTGATAAGTAAAAAAGTAATATTAGTAGCAAGTTCAAATAAGAACCATTAAAAGCTTGCCAACTTAACTGTTATGAAAAATGTAAATCTTTTTATGTATGTCACAATACTCATCTAATTAAAGTAGTAGACAACCACATTTATTTTTTTCATGTCATCCTCAAGGTTTCTAAAAGTTACATGTAACAAGATTGGTTCATTATTCAAACTTTTGGTGGGGCAAATCAAATGATAGAAGGACTCTTTACCTTAGAATGTTAGTTTAACTTGAATTCCAATTTGGACTTGGTTGTATTTTTTTAATTATTCCTGATCAAGAAGGAAATTTATTCTCTATTGAAGAAGTTATTCCTTATTAGTCAAGGAAAGCATCCCTAGTCCAAAAACGAATATTTATTGAAGTTTTATATATAAATAATGTTGTAAAGAGTTTGGTAGCTTTGGGCTAAGAGTTATCCCATATAGGAGGAGGAGAAGACTCTAAGAAGAAAGTGAATGCATTTCTTCAAACATATGGGGTGGAAAGATACTCGTGTTCATATGTTGACATATCGCTATTATTTATGTGAGAGAGTTATTGGGTGTATTGGGGCTTTGGGATTGAGTTTGTGTGTGTGAGGCTTGTGAAATTTGATTGATAGTGGTTGTAATCTTTATCGTTTAAGTGAATTTTAGTTGAATTGCACATGAATACAAGCTTGGAATTGACCTAATCATGTTAAATATTATTGCTCTGTGTAAATATTTTTATTCCTTATTCATGTGATTGTGCTTATGTTAACTCTAAATTCAAACAAAGAATAATAAGGGCTATTAAAAAAATTTAGAGATACTATTCTTAATTTAGAGAGATAAATGTGTCCCTAAACAAAGTTAGAAACTTATCACTATTCACATTAGTCTTCTGTGATATGATATGAATGCTTACAAACGAGCAATCGAGGTAGCACTCTTAGATAGAGCACATGCAGGTAACTCGCATTATCAATTCAACTTACCAAGCACATCTCCAAGATTGAGAAATAGCCCCCCTTTGTTAAGATTAATTTTGACGTAACCCTTAGTGTGCATTTGGATACCGCTTATTTTGCTGAAAACTGAAAACGTGAAACGTGGACGTGCAAGCCAAATGGACCTTCAAAGTTAAAGATAACCAGGTGGAAATGGCAATCATGAGCAAAAATTACAAGGTAGAAGTGCTAATAATGAACCGCTAGTAGTATAAGCTAATATAACTTTCTTAGCATTCTCAAAGGCTTCGTCATATCAAGTTTTTTAATGTTGTTATTGAGGTGGCATTTGGTTTGCTTGATGCTACATTATATTGTAATGTTTACAGGTGTCTAGACCCGACCCGACCCACACCTGCTAGACTGACTAAACTTCCCAACCCCTACCCAATTTTAGCCTGAACTGGTGCTTCTGTGAGTCGATGCAGGTTTTCGCCTCCAAGAACTGACGTTGGTGGGTCAAGTGGCGGGTTTTCTTCTCCAAAACCAAAGCCACCTGACTTGACCAATGATTTATACGAAATCTGGCCAACTTCGGCAAGATCAAGCTCAGATTTGGTGAGATCTCGACTAGATCTGGTGAGATTTAGCCAGATCTGGTTTAATCCCAGCAGTTTTGGTGTAGATTTGACGATTTCAGTGCAGATCTGGTGAGTTTTTGCAGATTTCAGCCATTTCGATCCAAATATTGGTGATTTTTTCTTTTTGTAGATTCCGATGACAATTGCAAACTCCGATGACTTTCTCCACCGATGACATTTGCAAACCCGAAACTGACTCGACCGATTGATGTTGGCGGTCAGTTTCAGGTCCTTCTGCCTTGCACCCGATGCTGACAGGTCAAGTTAAAGTTGGGTCCAAAATTGAACTGACCCAACCCATCTACAAGCCTAGTAATGTTACACTATTATAATCTTTGATCAATGGAACTACATTACAACAAAATAAGATTAAAGCATTTGGTTCATTAATTACATTCTCATCATAATCTAAGAATGTAACATTTCTATACTTGATTCATAAACATTCTTAGAAATAAATAAAATTATTATAATAAAAAATTGATTGAAAATAGCCTCAAGACCTAAAATTGCCAAAATTGCCCTTGAAACATCCTTGGAAGACCCAAAATGATGAAATTACCCCAAAATGCTCCAAAATACCAATGGAACCACTAAAATTACCAAAAATACTCCGAAATTGCTATTATGTCCAAAATACTCTCAAAATTTCTAAAATAGCTAAAATACCCATGAAACCTCAAAATGATAAAAAAACAAATACCCCAAAACCTCTGAAATGACCAAAATAACACTGAAACCTTTAAAATGACCAAAATACGCTAAAACTTCTAAAATGACAAAATATACTCCGAAACCTCTAAAATGACCAATATACCCTCAAACCTCTAAAATGACCCAAATACGCTAAAAATCTATAAAATGACCAAGATATCCTAAAATGGCCAAAATACTCATTCACTTCTAAAATGGCCAAAATACCCTTAAACTTGTAGAATGAACAAAATATCTCTGAAACCCCTAAGATGACCAAAATGCCCAAATCCATTGATTTGTAGGTCATCTTAAAGGTTTTCTGGTGTATTTTGGTCATTTTAGCAATTTCGGGGTATTTTGATAATTTTAGAGATTTCAAGGTATTTTTGCTCATTCTAAAAGATTTTACGACATTTTGGTCATTTTAATGATTACAGAAGTATTTTTAATCATTTTAGAGGTTTTGGGGTATTTTTGGTGACTTTAGAGGTTTTGGTGTATGTTAGTCATTTAGATGTATCACTCTAGTGGTTTCAAGAGTTTTTGGTCATTTTATAGATGTTAGAGCAGTTTTCATTATTTTAGAGGTTTCCAGTGTACTTTGGCCATTCTAGTGGTTTCAAGAGTATTTTAGAGGTTTTGGGGGCGTTTTTAGTCATTTTAGAGGTTTCAATATTTTTTTGCTCATTTTAAAGGTTTTAGAGGTATTTTGATCATTTTAGTGGTTTTGGGGAGTTTTTTTTTTTTTTTTTTTTGTCATTTTAAAGGTTTTAGGGGGAATTTTGGTCATTTTGGAGGTTTTAGGGGTATTTTGGACATTCGTAGTGCATTTTAGTTATGTTAGTGGTTCCAATGATATTTTGGCCATTTTAGAGGTTTTGCGGTATTTTAGAGATTTCTTAGAGCATCCACAGCAGTGGAGCTAAAAATTTAGCAATTTAGCTCCACCAAAAGTTACTTTATCTATTTTACCTACACACATGCTGCAGCAGTGGATCTATTTTAGCTTTCAACACGATAAAATAATATAAACATCACAATAAAATAATATATCTACCACAATAAAATAATACATCTCACTACAATAAAAACACCACAATAAAAAGGTAATGTGAACACAAAATAAAAAATTAATTTTTTTTTAGCTCTCATGAACAGTGCACATCTATCTATAGATGTGCACTGTAGCAATGAGCTAAAAAAATATAGATTTAGCTCCACTGCTGCATGCTTCTTTTTGGTGTTTTGGTGGAGCTAAAATAGCTATATAGCTATTTAGCTCCACTGCTGCAAGTGCTCTTAATATTTTAGTCATTCTCATGAGTAAAATAAAATTTACTAGTATGAGCAAATTTGTCAATTGCATAAATTATTATATCTCCCACTAATAAGTAATGTAAGATTACCCTCATTTAATAAGGTAATGAGATTAGAGTGATGTGATATATTTTGTAATCTTAGAAAAAATTAAATTAAATGAACCAAACATTGTAATGATACATTATGATAATGTGCATCACATTAAGGTTACATTACAGCGAACCAAATACCCCGACCATTTTCTAATCAATAGTAATAGTCAATCATTTTGAAATGTCATTCCTTATATGGAACATGACACATTTTTTATATGTGGAATAATGGAACAACATCGGATTTATATATGGATTGACATTTTAAAACTACTATTATAAAAAATAAAAAGGAAGTTAATACATGTTAGAGTTATGAAGTCTTAACTATGTAGTAGAGTACACATCCACATTTAATTGAGTGATACTTAATATATGGCAAAAATATTGTTTTTCCCTCTAAAGTTTGCATGAATTTCAATTTTCTTAGCTAAGCATTAATTTTTTGTTTTGTTTTTTTATTTTTAAAAAAATCTTAAACTATTTGTTGTGTCCCAAGAACACATGGCAACATTTTCCTAAGAGACAACATTCCCCTTTCCTCAAAAAATCTTGTCCCCAAGATTTAGGCCTTGCTATTGCTAAGTGTGGATGGATCTCTTCATCTTCTCTCTTAAATGTCCATTATGATTTAAACAACATAATTATAAACTATATAAGTTTAATATCAATATTTATAAATCATGGTGCATATGTACAGAGTTTCTTACTTTTTGGGTTCTGAGGCACTTTAATGTTAGTAAAATGAGGTTCTAATTCACAATGTATATACTTATGTTTATACATGGACATTTAATCAATTTCATTTGGAAAAGTTAAGAATTAACTTGGGAATAGTATGGCTCTTTGAAGGGAAGTGATTCCTCCCATAAGGGTTAACAATTTAACTTGGGAATATAGCTAAGGAAATGTCAGTTATAAAATATGTAGATAAACTTTCCTTAATAATTTAAAAAACATAGATAAACAAAACGTTTAAAATCACCATTTAAAAAAGAAAAAAAAAAGAGAGGTGAAGTTATTACATTGTCAAGGTTCTGTTTAAAAATATATATAATTAATAGTTGGTACATTTTCCCCCTGCAAACTGTCAAATTAATAGTAGTGGAATCAATACTGGTAGGTTCCCTAACTTTGCAAGGAACTCTACAGCCATTCAAATTCCGGCACTCAACATCCTAAATTCGAAAGTTTATTTTTCAGCGTTAAGATGATGGGTATGACCATAGTGACTAATGGATATATTAAAAAAAATTGTACTAAAAAAAAATATAGAAGAGGCTTAGGGTGGACCAATAGACCCTAGAAAGAGAGATATCAAAGCTATCATCATGGTGATAGTGGTTATTTGTGATTGAATTTTTAGCCTCATTTCTCAAGCTACTTGATTTACTAATATGTATGTATTTATATGTTTCTCTTGATGAATAATCCTTTGTTATGGTGCTGCATTGCACTTCCAAAGTAATAAAACATGAATAGAACAAATTCAAAATAAATAATGACAAAATAAACATTAGTGATTTGAACATATGAATAAACATAAGTTTATACATTATTTCTTCTATATTAAAACATTGCCTGTGGCTAATTATTGAAATATATATATATATATATATATATATCTTTCAATAATTACAATTTACTTATTTATGTTTAGGTCCGTTATCACTTTGCCACCTATGATTTAAAAAATGGTACTTTACCCACCTAAAGGTTAGCTTAGTTAGAGATTTGTTGACCACCTCACTACTTTACAATTAAAACAGAAAAAACATAATAAAATTTTTGAAATCAAGATTAAAAAAAAAGAAAAAAAAGAAAAAAAGAAAAGAAGAAGAAACAAGTAAAGGTTTTGTATCATGAACAACTGTATTCAATATATCATCACACTAAAATTTTAGATAACAAAACACAACCCATTTCCATAGACAACAGGTTAGGGTGTCGCCACTAGATATTTGGGTGCTTTTGGTTAATGGGTTTGCCTTATTTGGGTGGTTGCTTGATGCTAAAATTGTAGTTGATGATGGGTTTGTGATGGTGATAGGTGTTGGTTAGTCGAAGGCTTTCAGCCATGGTGGTGTTTAATGAAGTTTCATGGAGATTTTTTTGAGTGGGTTTCATAGAAGAAAAAAAGGGAGGGGAGAGCTCATGCCGTGTACAAATTATCACTTTTTTTTTCTTTTCTTTTTTCTACCACTTTTCATTGTCTTTAATTGGCGAGAATCTGATTGATATGTGTTCAGAATCAAGTCCCCCAAGAATGTCTTTCTTTCTTGATCTTGGCCAAGCATGCCGTACCAATTGATCTCAAACCAACTCATTACTTTTGGGCTCACATTTTAGTTTTGAGCTCAGCATTTGCAAACTGTAACACCTTTGAGCACAAATTTTTAGCTAAATGCAAATTTAGCAATTCTAATATAGAGTATTTATGATAGTAACTTAAGTGTCACCCTTAATTAATTTGTATACTAAAGTGAAGCAATTAATATTGTAATTAAGCAAATTCAAAGCTCAAATTATTAATCCCATTGGATCATTGAAAGTATAATTAGAGATGTTAGAGAAATCCTGTTATCCTTCTCCTTTTGCAATGAAGTCCATATACTTAAGAGAGGGAAATGTTCTAGTTCATTTATTAGTAAAATGGTATTTTTCTTTAAAAGGTATAAATTATTCCAACCCCTTCATCACCCTGTGTTGTGTTGTTGTTGTTGGTTTTTTTTTTTTTTTTTAGGGGGAGAATCCCCTATTTGTGTTATTGGGAAGATGGGGGAAGGTTTCTACCACACTTTTTGATAACAAGCCAGTTACTCTAAAAAAAAAATCACAAGGATGTAATTCACTTATATAAATGGACAATCCTGTCATTTTAATTAATTCACTAAGGAGTGAGCAAAAGACTATATAAAGAATATCAATCCTTTGTATCACCTTTTATATTCCACTAATCAACACGTGATATACTGTTATTGGTGGAACATAAAGTGAGACATAAAAAGTGAGATAAAGGATTCTAACCCATAAGGTGGCTTGCACATGTGCACAACCACATGCCTATTACATATTGTGATACCATTAACAAAGTGATAATAATCCTAAACATTTACAAATCATTGGTGTCACACAGCTACCATTGAGCATTTTAGTTCAAGTGGTACCTCCTAGTGTCTTTTATAGGAGACATTTAGGGTTCAATCTTTCGTTGTGGGGCTCTTAATATAGCAACAAAAAAAAAAAAATTTGTATCTCACAACTTATTGTGTGTGTGTGTACGCGTATGCACATTGATTCTCTTTTTTATTTTTCCCTTATTTGTTATGATAAATTAGCTTGCATGCACTAGAAGGTTGAACTTGTGGCCATAAGCCACCACCAAGAGTGGAATATACTGATTGAGATACAACCCATTGGCCATTGCCCTATTATAAACAATAACAACAACAAAATTTTAGTCTCAAAATTTTGTGATCAGCTATGGATCCTCAATAGATTAGTTCAGATTGGTCATATATATTCTTTTTCTCCATTCTATTCTTTTTGAAGTTATACATTCTGTTAATTCTTTAATTGACATATCTTTTAATTTTTTTATTTATTACTTCCATCTTATCAATAAAAAAAAAATCACTATTTCTTAGTAGTGTATTAGTCGTTCTCCTCTGATTTTTAAATTAATTCAATGCATGCCATTCTTCAAGCTTTCCAGCAAGTGAAAATTGAACATTGGTACAGAGAAGCAAACAGAGTAGCTGACGTCCTTGCAAAAATTGGATATAGCCAAATTGAGCCTTTTATTTCTTATGCTCAGCCTTATTTTGTTGTCATGGAGGCTTTAAATTTGGATTGCAATTCTATACTTATTCCTCGGCCTATTCGAGTTTCTCTAATATTCAATAGACTTCATAATTACTCCAAAAAAAAAAAAAAACTTAGTTTACATTGTATTAGACAAACAAAATTTGTTACATCGCAAATGTGTACAACAATTGCCACATTCGATGTGTCTAAAATGTAAGTTTACTATAATTTAAACTTATAAAAGTTATAAAAAAAAAAAAAAAAAAAAAGTGAATTTTTACTTCAAAATTTACGAAGATAGATGTGTAATACTTTTTGTGATATATTACACATCATCCATTGATCATTAGAAATCCCTAGGGATGCTGATCAAATGAGTCAAAAAGAAGAAAGAAAAAAAAGTTCATGACAAACTTACCTCTGTTTAAACATTCAATGAAAAGCTAGTAGTGGAGTTAATTATTCGTGATTTATTCTCCCGGTGCATGAATGAGAATGAGAGGGTATTCTAGATCAATTGATTAGGGGCAACAACTGTCCTTAGTGAACTGTGGGGTCTTCGGCGGTGGTGTTTCAACTTGCAATTTCCTTTGGGTCTCAGTCATGTTGAGATTGAACTAGATGCTGAACTAGTGGTTACTATGATTCATAGAAAGTTCAGTTACAGGTATTTTCTTTGCATCGGTCATTGGACATGTCTGCATCCCAACGTGTCCATATTCACCATACAAAACTTTAATCCATTAATGAAGGTAGGTGGCCGATGACCCAAATATCCTACTGCGAGCTTCGGCATTTCTTATAATTGAACAGCTATTGTAATTAGATTAGGATGCGTGCAATTTGTTGATTTTGTTCCACTTTTTATTATATTATAAAAGACTTATAATCTGATATGATAATGAAATAAGTAATGTTACTTTAGTAATATAATACTATAATATATAAATATTTGAATTTTTTTTTTTCAATTGATGCATAAGTTTTTATAAAATTTGTATCAAATTGAAATATAAGCGTTTCCATTTCACTTGAAATAGAGAGACTCAGTACGTCATACAACACATAGTAGGGGTGCTCATCAAACCGCGTAAACCGCACCAAAACAATCTGCAAAATGGCATAACCGCATTGCACTGCAAGTAATAGTGCACCGCACCCTTCTATATATTAATATTTTTAATATTAAATATATTATTAATAGTTTAATAACCCTAGTTTTCAAATATATATATATATATATATATATATATATATATATATATATATATATATATATATATATATAGTTTGATAACCTTAGCAAGTATTGATTAAGAAAGTCAGTCCAAAATAAATAAAAACTAGCTCAATAGTTTAAAATTTGGACCAAAACAAAGGGAAAAATTAGTTTTGAGCTGAGCAAAAAAAACCAAAAATTTGAAAAATATACCAACTTCGAATTATTCAAATCGCATTTTATACACTGCACCACATATATGACCGCAAAAATGAGGTGCGGTGCGGTTATGGTTTTGGCTAAATTTTAAACCGCACTACACCACACCGCACTGCACATGTGATCGCAAAAATAAGGTACAGTGCAGTTATGATTTTAGCTAAACCAGATCGCAAAGTGCGGTGCTAAAAATGACCCAAAATCGCACCGCAAACACCCCTCTCACATAGCCCTCATATTATTTTAGACTATGATGTTTATCAAACTATTATTGAAGGTTATGTCCCCTTAAAAAAAAAAAAAAAAAAAAGAATGAGAGATGATTGTATCCTAACAGCGCCGGCCCTAGGCTTAGGCCAATTAGGCCATTACCTAGGGCCCCTCACTAGAGAAGGCCCCAAATTTGGGGGCAAATTTATTTATTTATTTTTATATATAAATATTTTTAAGAGATATTAAAACATTTTAGTTTACATTTTTTTTACTATTAAGAACGCTAAAAGAATTAAGTAATGCTAGAGATAGAGATAAGACAAATTTAAATATATAAGTCTTACAAATAGACGTATTACTAATCACAAGTAACTTAAATAGGAAAATATTAAAAATACTATAAATTTTACTACATAACTTTTATTTATTTAATTATTTTTATACAAGATAAAAATTCTACTCTAACATAATCTAAGTGTATATGTGTGGAAAACTCCCTTCTAGAGACTTAAATATCGGTCATTGCCTCCCACACCCCACACTCCACAAGAACTTATACTTGTGGAATGATCACTGCATTAAGGGTGCGTGGTGGTCTTCATAACTTTTATAATTTGATGTGACAATAAATATGATAGGTAGATTTCAACAAACTATTTAATGTATTTTTGAATTAATATTTGTGATTGGTGATATATCTTTGTAATTCTCATGTTGTAAATTTTATAATATTTCTAGTATTTTTGTAAGCCTCATGTCATTGATCACATTTATTACAACACCAGTTTGTAGTAAAATTTGTTATAACTTTAGTATTTTCTCAAAAAAAATCATATTAAAAATTAAAAAGAATGAATTTAAAAAAATTAATATATAAAATGCTAGTTAAATATTATTTAAGTGACAACATAAATGCCCCATTTTAAGATTTAGCTTTAGACCTCCGAAATGCTTGGGCAGCCCTGTATCCTTAAATGGAAAAAATAATTTGTAAAAATCAAAGACAATTATTAGCCATTTCTAGAACAAGAAAGAAAGATACTAGAAGATAAATTTTTAGAAAACAAAAAATCAAGCAATGTCACTTTAGTAAATTGAAATTGTAAGGTCCCATTGTAACTTGTAAAGGTTGTAATCTTCCTTCGATTTAATTGAGGTGGACAGTATAATCTCAAAATCTACACTAGGGTCATCCCAAACAGTACATAGATGGAACGAGTGGACCTAATGAAAGAAAAATGGAATACTACATTCCCTATCAATCTAATAAAATATCTCATATTCTCATCTGTACATCTTAAGTTATGTGCGTACTCAAATTTCTACACTCCACTAGACCTAGTGTTAGAGCTCACAATATATTTATAAAGTGGGTACTCACAAGTTATAATCAAATTAAAAAAAAAAAAAACCTTTTTTTGCAGTTCTCCTTTGTTCCTCAAAGTTGGTTCTTTCATTATCTTTATCAAATTTATGGCCGAATCATATCAGGAATAGGAAAGGTTAAAGTCAAAAGACTATGTAAGAGGCAGTGCCAAACATGGCAATTCCCTTTCCCATTCTTTGCTATGGAACCTCCCCAGTCCACATCCTTGCCTCTTTTTCATGTGAATCATTGAAACCATATTCCTTTTATATGTCCTAGATTTCAAATTTGAATCACACCATGATCGTAGGTGCCTACTCCACTTCCTTCCTTTTCCTTTTCCCTTTTTCAATTTTGAGTTTTTTCTTTCAAACTTCCAATCCCATTAATTAATTGCATCATAAATTTTCCTTTAATAATATCTATTTCTTGAAAAATTATCAGATAATTCCAAAATATGGTGCTATCCTACTCCGTCTTTTTCATATTAATGAAGATTACACAAATAAATTTAATTAATGAGACTTATTATTAAGTGAGTAGAGAAAGTATTATATTATTTTCTCGAAAGACTAAATAATATTTATCACCATTAACAAAACTATACATGAATGAATTTTAATTGTGGATTTTAATTAGTACAACTGGTAAAGTCTTTAATAGTTGAATAAGAGATTTGATATTCAATCCCCACTTATCCAAAAAAACCGATTGTTATCTTGGTATAATAATAAAGAACATAATTATCAATAGCAGACACAATATGTTAAAACTCTATAAAAAAATAATAAACTCCAATTAATTGGGCTTAAATATGAAGTGCAATCCGTTGGGACTTCATTCATGGACAGAACCACCATTGGACTAGGGGGGACAATGACCCCCCAATTTTTTTTTAAAATACTATTATATATATATATATATATTGTACTAATTTTAGCAATTTTGTTCTATAAAATTATATTTATTTCCCTTTAACAACATTATTGATTATTTTAAGAGTAATACTATACTCACAAAATTTTTTATAACATTTTTACAAACTTTTTTGGTAGCAAATTCTTATTAGTTTGCATGTGGGCCCATCACTCACATCATTTTTTTACTTAGCAATAACCACTTATCACATTAGTAATTTATAAAAAAAACTTGTAACTTTAGTATTTTTTTCATTTTAGTGACCATAAAAAAGTTTATAAATCTGAAATCTTTAAAAAAAAAATAGAAGTCCAATAAAAAAAAGGTTCAACAACAAAAATTACCAGTAAAACTAAAAAAAAATTAAGCTCAATTAACTAATTTTATCCAAAATAAATAACTCTGCCCTTTAAAAAATTATAAACAAAAATAATTTTGTCCTTATCTATATAGAAAAAAAAATCTAAGCAACTAAATAGTAGAGTTAAAGGTTGAAATCATCACACACAATCAACAGTAAAACTGCTTCCTAACTCAAAATTTTGGCTCCATCCCTAACTTCATTTTTAATTTTAGAAATGTCAATTTTTTGTAACACAATGTAGCCTGTTAGACAGCCTTTTGGAACTGGAATGACCCATCTTCGTCTCCTCTTTTTCTTCTTGGATTTTTTCTAGGATGTTTCTTCTTAATATATTATTCATTAAAAAAAAAAAAAAAAAGTGCGGTCAAAATTGAAGCTGAGTCATGTTATACGTATTAATAGGCAAAATCTAAAAAAAGACTTACAAGTTGGACTCTCAAAGTTGGCCCATCTTTACATGCTTTGAGTACAAACTTGCAAGTTGACAGCCATCACCATTACTTGGAAAAAAGAAAACCACAGCCATCGCCATACCCTTTGTGCAAACAGCGCTAGCTAATCATTTCATGCATGTTAATTCAAACTAATTACCATTACTTTCCCATTCTAGATATCAAAAATAAAACAACCTTCCTACAAAAAAAAAAAATTCACACTCACAATTTACTTCATTTGAGCCCATCACAGATTCACAATACAAAAGTAGAGAGAGTATACAAAATTTTGGATTATAAAAAGCAAAAAAGAGAAATAAATGCAGCTCTACTCAATGGGATGGTTCAGTTGGCAAGATTTGGGTACTTTGTTTAATCCACTTAGATTTGAGTTTCACTGTTAGTAGTTCTTCGTTGGTAGACATTCATAAGAGTTGGCTCGCGAGTTTTAACTTGAGTGCCTTGTCTGAACTGGCGTAACTTAGCTAATTTTGTATTTTCTTTTAACTAAAAAAAAAAAAACCTCTTCAAGATAAATAAAAAATTTATAAAAATAAAGAAACGAAGAGAAAATAAAAGCAAAGTATAGCATAAAATAAAAAAACTTGGGGTTGGAATGGAGGGGTAGCTTTAGTAAAATTGTAGAGAACCGAGGCTTTTTTGTAAAACTTTTTCCTAAATGGCCTGAAAACTCTGAAACGAGAACGAAAAGTCATAAACAAAAGAAAAGCAAAAAATGCAAAACCTTCCTGTGTCTATATATAAAAAAATCTGACACACACTCTCTCTCTCTATGTCTTTCTCAATGAGTCTTTGCTTTGCTTTTTCCCTGGTATAAAAAAGACAGCTAGAAATAATGGCGGTTGTGTTTTGATTGATTGTAGCAGAGAGAGAAAAAAAAAAACCAGAGAGAGAGAGAGAAACTGGTAAAGCAATAGTGAATAGTGATAGCAGAGGTACCAAACAACGCAGTAGTAGTACTACTAGTAGTAATAGAGATAGAGAGAGAGAGGACTACTTAGTACAGCCACTACCACTACTACCTTCACCACAAAACCCATTACACTCTTTTAGTTTCAACTAAGCCTCCATTTCCATTAGTAGAAAGTAAGAACAAACGCAACCACACCCCAAATCCAGTCCATGCAAATATAGAAAGATATGGTCTTTTTGAAGAAGGCCTACCCATGTTTCTGAACAGTGATCAGTAATTTATTATCTGGGAGGAAAAAAAAAAAATTTGCTTTTGTTGGCTGTTTGTGTTTAGCTCTCTTCTGGGTTGGTTTTGAATTGGGATCTGTGCTTTGTAGTGAAGCCAGCTTTGGTGCATTGAAGCTGAGATCTGGTCTCTTATTGGCATATTTAAGTGTTTTTGGTTTCTGGGTTTTCTTGGTTTTGTGAGTTTGGGGCTAAAAATTCAGGTCTTGGAACTAGCCAGCTGGGTGGAACTGCAAGCAAAGCAAAAAAAAAAAGCCAAAAGCTTTTTTTTTTTTTTTGTGAGCTGGGATTTGGAGCTGTAATAGTGTAATGTTGAGGTCTATAATTTGGTGAAGTTTTTTTGTTTTTGTCTTGTACCATGAAGTTGTGGGTTCAAAGTTTGAATCTTTGGGGGTTGTGGGTGAGGATTGTAAGGTGCGGATGAGGCTCAAATCGACTGTGCTTTGTAGTGGAACCGGTTTCGGTTGAAGATTCCGAAGTGGGTTTTTGGGTTTGGGTTTTTGGTGTCTTTGCATGAAGTTTCTTAGTCTATAGGTTTGGTCTCTTTGAAAGGTTTTGGTTGTTAAAAGGAGAGAGAGAGAGAGAGAGAGAGAGAGAGAGAGGGAAAGGTAAAAAGACATGGTATTGTGCAGTGAAAGAGGAGGTAAAGAAAGTGATTATTCAGTGATTTTGGTGTTTTTTAGGGGTACTTCGGTGCTTAGTAGTTCTGATTAAGATTGGATTTTTGGATATAATTAGTTTTGAGCTAAAGTAGTACTAGATTTGAACTACTTTTGGAATATCTGCAGGAATGAGGCTCTCTTCAGCAGGTTTTAGTCCTCAATCCCAGGAAGGTATGGCAATTAATTTCTTGCAGATTTGGTAATTTCTTTTATTCTGAGTCTCTCTCTCTCATCAATTTTTTTGGGGGAACATGTCAATGGGTACTCACTGTGATTTCTGAGAAATATCATGATAGGGATGGAAAATAAAAATGCTGAAAATCCAAGAGAGCTATAATTTAATGTTTGTGTTTTTTTCCTCCTTTTGTTTTTGCTTCTTGGACACCACCTGAAAACTTTTAATGTTTACTGCTATAGCTTCTTCTCTCTCCTCCATATTCTGAGCAACCAGGTCCAAAATATTAATTTGGCTGCATCTTGCTGAATTTCTGTCTGTTTCTTGTCCTTTGGGGTTTGGTTTTTTATGTTATAGCCATCACTTAGTATCTTAATTTGGTTCCTGAACTTAACATTTACCATGATGGGATGGCCATGAAGCCATGCTGATGGAATTCTCAAGTAATTTCCAAATTTTGTATATAGTTACATGTATTCTTCATGGAACTCTTTGTCACAGAAACAAATTTTGCAGGTGAACAGAGAGTTCTAAACTCTGAACTTTGGCATGCCTGTGCGGGTCCTCTTGTTTCACTACCGGCTGTTGGAAGCCGTGTTGTTTACTTCCCCCAGGGTCATAGTGAACAGGTTAGTATATTTGAGTTGAGATGTAAATGACTGCAATATTGGATTTTGGAGCTGATACTGTGAAATGGGCTCCCAATTTATTAACTTCTGCCTGCTACTTAAAGATTGAATCATGAATATTGTTCTACTTTTTCTAGACAAGTAAAAATTCTGCTGTTTGATCCTTCTGCATAAATTTTCCTTTTCCTTTTGTTTCTTTTTTTGGTTTTAACTTTTCCCCACTCCATTGGATTAACATACATAGTGACTGATGATGACCTAGACAGCACTGCAAGTGCATTGGAACTGTATATATATATATATATATATAGCTTTAGATCGAGAAGTTTTTGTTTCTTCTCCCTCCCCTTTCTCATGTTCTTTGTTTGGAGTTGTTAATTTTGATAATGATGATATAAGCATGCACTAGGCCTGTTTGATTACTCTTTGTGCTTAGATGTATCTTTCCCTGTCTGCGTGCGTATATGTGTGTACTATCAATGATTATGCAAGTTCCATTAGCTTCAGCTACGATTTCCCTTTTTCTGGAGATCAAATCAATGTCAACCTGTCTAGTATTCTTTTTCTATTAGTAAATATTAATTTGTAACTTATGTCCATGTAGATTGATTGGTGCCTGTCCGTAATTCAGAATTTTTGAATGTTAATAGTTGAGGATAAGCATGCTTTGATTTTTTGTTTTTTTTTGTTAAAGCCAGATTCATCATTAGGAGTTGAATGATTCATATACATTGAAATGAGATATAATAATCATATACCAACCTTTATATCTAAAGCATATCTTAATGGTTCAACTTAGGTTGCTGCGTCAACCAACAGGGAAGTTGATGCCCATATTCCTAACTACCCAAGTTTACCTCCGCAACTTATCTGTCAACTTCACAACGTGACCATGCATGTAAGGGTTTTCTAGCTTTGTTTGTTCTGGTTTCTGAATTATTATAGGCCAGTGCGTGATGGATCCAAATTTGTTAACTTCAGGCAGATGTTGAGACAGATGAAGTATATGCTCAGATGACCTTGCAACCTCTGAATCCGGTATGCAACTGTGTATTTATTCGCATTTTGGTTTGTTGACCATATTAATTGGTTCACATTTTGATAATGACCTTAATCTGCAGCAAGAGCAGAAGGATGCCTACCTCCCAGCAGAGCTGGGCACCCCCAGCAAACAGCCAACAAACTATTTTTGTAAAACTTTGACAGCCAGTGACACAAGCACTCATGGAGGTTTCTCTGTTCCTCGCCGAGCAGCTGAAAAAGTGTTTCCTCCACTGGTAAATATTTTTTAACTGAAGATACGGTCATCAATTTTTGATTTTCTTGTGGTTCAAAATCTCGTGTTGTTTCTCACATCAAACTTCCAACCTGCAGGACTTCTCCCAGCAGCCTCCTGCTCAAGAGTTAATTGCAAGGGATCTGCATGATAATGAATGGAAATTTAGACATATATTTCGTGGTGAGTATTTTAAGTCAACCAGTATAAAAAAGGATGATTTTTGTTGCCTTTTATTTTTTAAATTTCTTTTCAAAATCTTAGAGAAAAGAAGTGCGGTAGATGGTGAGATTTGAGTTTGAATCCTTTTAATTAGTGTAAGCCAAATGTCGACAGTTTTGTTGGCATATTTCTAGCTAATTGCACTCTTTGTAAGGGTTTTTATCATGTATAATTGAAGGTAGTGTTGTACTTTCCACAGTTCAGAGGTTGGGGTGCATTACAAGTTAAACTAAATGCTCTCTTAAAGATCGTTACCTTTTTGTTTTCATGCAGGCCAGCCCAAAAGGCACCTTCTTACAACTGGCTGGAGTGTATTTGTAAGTGCTAAAAGACTTGTTGCTGGCGATTCAGTGCTTTTTATCTGGTAGGCAGTTTGCTAATCCCCTGATATTGACATTTTCACCTTTTTTGTACTTGGATTAGGACATAGAATAATTTTTCTTTCTCATTCTCCTGTATCTCTCCCATTGCTTGTTGTATTTGTCCATTGATATTCCTGTGGTCTAGAAAACTTTTCTGGGTGATCCGAGCTATGTAACCTATTCATTGTCTTGGAAAGTCGATAAATACATCTCGGTAGGTTTAGAGAAAAGCACAATATAAAATATGTTTGGGTCCGGCCATCAGGCCCTTTTTGAGCTAAAACTTCTCTTGATGTACTTGCTGAGAAAAATCTCTGTACGTGCATCATATACTGTGTGTGCAAGGCATGGAGATTACAACTTATCTGACTCTTTCACATAACTTGCTTCTTTAAATTTATATGAACATAGATAAATATTATACATAGTGTTTTTTGGGTCAGACTGATATGTCATCTTGTTCATCAGGAATGAAAAGAATCAATTACTCCTTGGTATCCGGCGTGCTAATCGACCACAAACTGTGATGCCGTCATCAGTTTTATCTAGTGATAGCATGCACTTGGGTCTTCTTGCTGCTGCAGCTCACGCAGCTGCAACCAACAGCCGTTTTACCATATTCTATAACCCAAGGTACAATTCTTCATTGGTGGTATAAATTATATATTTTTTCAAATGACCAGCTTCCTCTAAATTAACATCAATCTTCTTTCAGAGCTAGCCCATCGGAATTTGTCATACCACTGGCCAAGTATGTTAAAGCAGTCTATCATACTCGTGTATCTGTTGGGATGCGCTTTAGGATGCTATTTGAAACAGAAGAATCAAGTGTCCGTCGGTAGGTGTCAAACCAGTTCTTGTTAGTCACTTTGTCTGCGCCTCTCTGTTTTCCTAAATTAATATTTTAATAGATCACTCTGAAGCATGTTAGCAGGCCCAGATAATCTATGAAATAGAATATTATGGAGTAAAATTATACAAAGTCTGTGATATATTAACGACTATCAACATTTTAGGGGCGAGAATGTTAAATGGATATTTAAATCCGGGTCAATGTTTTGAATATAAAATCCATGACAATGTAGAGAACAATGAGATATTTTAATCATTTGGTATTTCAATATACAAACAAAGCTCTTTGGGTAAATTGTGGTTGGATTGAATAGGCATGACGTGTGTATTACACTTGATTGAGCTCCTATTAAATGCCTTTGTGGCCGATAAATTGCTGTCTTTTTATTTGTTATCTTTGTAGCAAATAATTTTTTCCCAAGACGTTAACTTTTAAATTTGAAATATGGACTGATCATTGTATATTGTTCAGCTACATGGGTACGATAACTGGCATAAGCGACTTGGATCCTGTAAAGTGGCCAAATTCACATTGGCGCTCTGTCAAGGTTTGTTGAGAACAAATGGTGATATAATTTTTATGTATTGACAAGTAACTTGATAGAATATTACCTTGTCTAGGGCAATTTTCTTTCAGGTTAATTCTCCATCCTATTATGAATAGATCAAATTGTGAATGTTGTTATGATGGTTGCAGGTTGGCTGGGATGAATCCACAGCAGGGGATAGGCAGCCAAGAGTGTCACTATGGGAGATTGAACCATTGACAACATTCCCAATGTATCCATCTCCATTTCCTCTCAGGCTTAAGCGACCTTGGCCACCAGGACTTCCATCTTTCCATGGTACTCATCTTCTCCTACCTAGGGCTATGCATTATATTTTGACATTCTACAACGCATCTCATACTCCCATTCTCTTAAACCATCGAGGCTAAAGTTTCAACTCTCTTTGTTGATGTTTTCTGCTTTAAGGTATTAAGGATGAAGATCTGGGAGTTAATTCTCCTCTCATGTGGCTCCGTGATAATGGAGATCGTGGAATCCAATCTTTGAACTTTCAGGGAATTGGGGTCTCTCCATGGATGCAACCAAGGCTTGATGCTTCCATGCTTGGTTTGCAAACTGATATGTATCAAGCTATGGCTGCTGCTGCACTGCAGGAAATGAGAGCTGTGGATCCTTCCAAAGCACCACCTACATCCCTTTTGCAATTCCAGCAACCACAGAATCTCCAAAGTAGGTCTGCTGCTTTGATGCAGCCCCAGATGGTGCAGCACTCACAATCTCAACAGGCTTTTCTACAAGGTGTTCAGGAAAACCAGCATCAATCTCACTCTCACGCTCAAGCTCAATCACAACTTCTTCAGCAACAATTGCAGCATCAGCACTCGTTCAATAATCATCATCATCATCATCAGCAGCAGCAACAGCAACAGCAGCAGCAGCAGCAGCAGCAACAGCAACAGCAGCAGCAGCAGCAGCAACAACAACAACAACAGCAGCAGCAGCAGCAGCAGCCGCAACTGGTTGACCATCAACAGATTCCAAGTGCTGTCTCTACAATGTCTCAGTTTGCTTCATCCTCTCAATCCCAATCACCATCCTTGCAAGCAATTCCTTCTCTTTGCCAACAGCAGAGTTTTTCTGATTCTAATGGGAATCCTGTTACCAGTCCTATTGTCTCTCCTCTACACAGTCTGTTGGGTTCATTTCCCCAGGATGAATCATCCCACCTTCTCAACCTGCCCAGAACTAGCTCCTTGATATCTTCTACTACCTGGCCATCTAAGCGAGCTGCAGTTGAGCCTCTTTTCTCCTCTGGAGCTTCTCATTGTGTTCTGCCCCAGGCGGAGAAGTTGGGAATGCCTCAGGCTAACATCTCTTCAAATTCTATTTCTCTTCCACCCTTTCCTGGGAGGGAGTGCTCAATAGACCAAGGGAGCACTGACCCTCACAGCCATCTTCTATTTGGAGTTAATATAGAGCCATCAACCCTTCTAATGCAGAATGGGATGTCAGGTCTTAAGGGAGTTGGCAGCGATAGCAACTCCACAACCGTACCCTTCCCTTCCTCTAATTATATGAGTACTGCAGGCTCAGATTTCTCACTTAATCCAGCAATAACACCTTCCAGTTGCATTGATGAGTCTGGTTTCCTGCAGTCTCCAGAAAACGTGGGCCAAGTAAATCCACCAACCCGAACCTTTGTTAAGGTGGGCTGCCTTTTTGGGTTTATGTTGTGTATGCAATAGATTGTTTTTCTTAATCATATTCCTAGTATATTTAACTTTTCTTTCTTTCTTGTTTCTGATTTGACTATTGTAAATATTAACAGGTTCACAAGTCAGGGTCCTTTGGTAGGTCACTGGATATCACAAAATTTAGTAGCTACCATGAGTTGCGTGGTGAGCTGGCTCAAATGTTTGGCCTTGAAGGCGAGTTGGAGGACCCCCTGAGATCAGGCTGGCAGCTTGTATTTGTAGACCGGGAGAATGATGTTCTTCTCCTCGGTGATGACCCCTGGCCGTGAGTTTCCATCATTATTTTTTTTGCCTCTTTTATTTATAAATAAAACTGTGATAGGTGATTGATAAGACAATGCTTTTTTTTTTTTTAATTATACACCAGGGAGTTTGTAAACAGTGTGTGGTGTATCAAAATACTGTCACCACAAGAAGTGCAGCAAATGGGCAAGCGAGGTCTAGAGCTTCTGAATTCTGTACCAATTCAGAGGCTGTCCAGTAACAGCTGTGACGACTACACAGGCCGGCAGGACTCAAGAAATTTGAGCTCTGGAATAACGTCTGTGGGGTCTCTTGAGTACTAAACTATATTTAACCGGTTAAGAACCATTCTATGCTTCTGTAGTATTAGCATCTCTTCCTGCCTTATGAGGTCAAGAATTGGTGCTTAGTTCTAGCTTCTTATAAGCTAATAGTGTAATTAAATGATACACTTCTATGTTTTTCTATGCTTTTGGAATACATACTATACATATATATATTAGGAGATTAATGTTTGTCAAGATAGATATTTGTTTCTGTAGTATTGCAGTCTATTTGATGCAAGATGTTGCACTTGTTCATAAGGTGTTATTCATCTTCTCAAGTTTAACTTTACATTTTCTTATGTTTTGACATTTAACTTTTTGCATGTGGAGATAGAATCATAAGGCTTCAATTTTATGTGATGGATATCTATATCAGCCAGGGGTTGAAAACAACTCTATGCTTTCTGTTGTTATTGAAACAGCCTGTTGTGTTTTGTAGGGTTTTTTGAGTTTTGAAAAACAAATTGAAGAATCCCATCTTTGCTCTAAATTCATCATCATATTAAAATATGCCTGGCCCAATGTATCTATCAATTGTGCTTGATCCCACTCTTTCTTTTTTTTTCTTTTTTTCTTTTTTCACGTGCACACTTTGTTTACGCATGGTTGCTTAATTTTCTATGTATCCATTGTGTAACTTTTAATTGCGGTACTACAATTATTTGAAAGATTTGAATTCCATTGACATAAGGCTTAGTCAAGATATTTATTCATGCACTTGATACTTTGAAAGTGATTGATCTAGAGAACTTACTCATTGGAATTGACGAACAGTTGTATTGCATAAAATGGATATGTTGAAAATTATAGGAAAAGCATGTGGGAATATTTTTAATCCACATGATGGGTTTTCCGTATGTCTTCCAATCTTCTATTTTATGTGTCCTATGAAGAACATGATTCTATGACATTGTATAGGATCAAATGTGATAATGATTTGTATAGTACACTCAAGTGTTAAAAAAAAATTAGAACTATTTTTTGGTATATTCATTTAAACATATGTTTTCAGTTTTTAATTAACGTTACACGTATTTTTACTCTTTAAATCTAGATAATTTAGGACATGACTTGTTTTCCGTGAGGGGGTAAAGTTGAATAGTATTCAGCTGAATGATCATGTGATCCCCAAAATGTGTCCCTAATAGATAGGGGCCAGTTATGTCGGCAAAGTCTGACACGTGCCTCACGTGTTGTCCTTACCCCAATGCCCTATATTTATGTGATCCTTATTCTATTTTCCATTTTTCGTTTGTTGATGAGGATAAAACTTGAATCAATTTGGGGCAAGGGAGATATATCTCATTCAGGGTGTGGGACTAGGTGGCCACTGTGTAAAGGTGAAATTGAAGGTTGGTTTGTGTATTTTTCTGATGCCATGTTGTGGGGCTATGAGTAATAGATGGAACTTTTTGATGGATGGAATGGTGACAAGGTAGGGCACTACCCAATAATAATAATAGTAACCCATTAAAAGGTAAGGTTGGCATTTCAACAACCCCAACCCCACTTTTTATATTTGTGGTGGGGACGTTTTCTAGAGCTTATATGTATTTGTACCTCCTCCTCCTCCTCCTCACCTTTAAATTTTTGATTGACCCCAAAGCCCTCAAGCACAACATGACCAAAAAGGACTGATATTTTTCTTGTTTAGCATGTGCGAGATACGATTCACTCACCGTGTGTGGTTTCTTTTTCGTGTGAATTCTAATTTCGCTCACAAGGTTTTTTCTTCTTACACGGTGAATCTCAATTTCTTGCAAAGAGTCTTGAAACTTAACTAGTTGACACTTTTTAGTATTTTCAAGTGAGACATTCTAAGTTTAAATTTGCACTCTCTGTTGTAACTATTAAAAAAAAAAAAACCCCAATTTCTTGCAAAGAGCCTTGAAGTTTTAACTCTAGGCTACCCTTCTCTGAAAGCTCTGCGGGACCACCTACCACTAGTCTTTGGCCGGAGGGGTTAATTGCACAAAAATGCTGGGATGCAGGCTGGTTGGCACTTTCTGGTATTTTGAGTTTTTCTCTCTCTCTCTCTCTCTCTCTCTCTCTCTCCCCCCCCCCCCCCCACTCTCTAGTCCCAAAAATAAAAAATTGATTTGAATCTCTCCTGTCTAGTAAAGTGGTGGAGTTTAAGGCATGCCTTGGGCGTGTTGATTATGTGACATTGGGGTGTCAAATATGAAACCTGTTTCAAGTTAGGGTGCCAAATATAATGGCAATTCCAAGTCTAGTGCTGTGCACATGCTCGCTGGCTATATAAATATTTACTACATGGGATACTAGTACTATGTGATGAATAGAAAGTATTTACTACATTGGATACTGATTCTATGTGACGAATAGAAAAATGAAAAATAGGTTGGGTGTGTATAAAATTATCAAAAACAATATATAATATGTGCATAGATGTGCGTAAAGGTTATATTATGATAATATATCTAGCCTAACATGTATAGTTTGAAAGTGCAACTTGTGTATCATCAGCAAATATCTGCCTGTTTACAGACATTTTACAGGTAAAACAGGATAGATAATTGTTTTCCATGGTTTTCTTAGTGAGAGCAAAAACTCAGAGCTAAACATGAGTTGGATGCTAACACTTCTTAAACCCTGCTCACCATATTATTTGTGTAGTATGCATTAAAGTAACTTTTAGTCAAGAGAAGCAATGAAAATCTCCGGCATAGCATTTTAGATTTGAAGTCTTGATGAACCTCTAAGTCATCGCTCAAAAAACCATTCGAATTTCCAAGAATTGCAATTTCCTGTCACAAACTTTAAACTCAAAGAATACAGTTGCTGCAACACAAGTTACAAAACATGCAGGCTTGTGATACTGATTATATGGATTTGATTGGATAAACGTGTCATAACTAAACTTAAATAAGTGATCTCGAGGAGTTTCAATTATAATTTGACTAGTTTTTTTTAAAGTGTAGTTCACTCATTTTATATATGCCATTGTGTCTTCCTATTCTCTTACTTTTAACTTAAGCCAATGCAGTACTTCGTATGGTGAAATCTTTAGTGTTTCATCATGTGCATGGCAATGTGGCATGTTAGCTTATTAGGGCCTAATAAACCAATAATTTGGGGTTTTGCTTAAATTCCAAGCGAACCTACAAAGAGTTAGAAGGTGGTGAGAAGAATTATGATACTCCTACATTGTTAGGTTTGCACCTATTCGTAAGGTTGGAGTTTTCTTCAGGGGTCCTACGCTAACATATCCACAGTACCTAAAATGATAGTGACCAAACACTCTAAACTCTGTTTTTCATCCAAGTTCTTGGTCCAGCTCAAGTTCAGACACTGCTGCAATCAAATGGGGTCAGCCTGTGTACTGTAAGTCTGTAATCTATGAAGACTACTGACTATCCAGCTTATCTGAGTGATATTGCTTCACTAATACAATTTATGAGGTAGTCCTGACCACTATGAGATTAAAACATTAAAAAAAAAGTGTTAGTACATAGACACATGTCTACCCTAAATCTAATCACCAATATTATAAGAACATTAAGGCCTTGCTTCTTTTTTTTATTTTTTTTTTTTAGAGTGAAGATATATTCAAGCATTCAAACTCGTGCCACTGAAAGAAAAAAAAAATTCAAATATTTATTTATTTATTTATGGCTATGTATATAGTGGAGGGGATTAGTGGGGTTTGAACTCTAGTGTTTAGCACTAAAAAAAAATGCTGGAAGTTTGGAACCATTGAGATATTCCTCGAACCTTAGACATTTATTCATTATGTTGTTGAATTGACACTAATTAAATTTATTCTCACACTAATTACCTTATTAGTTTTTTTAAAAGGAAGAAAAAGAAAAATGATAGTGATTTTAGCAATTTTATTTTGTTTAGAGTCTTTATTTAGACCTATTTGTTTTTTTTTGAAAGGGAGATTTCATTCAAAATCACATCATAAACAATGACACGAGACGACACAGAAGTTAGAACCAAGTAATACACCCAAAAACATCATACACGGACACTAGAAACATCAAAACGCTATAAGCAAAAGCTAGCTAGAAAGCTAGACAATAAAGCCAAGTACCCCTAGGAGCTAGGACATCGTACCTGTTTAACTTTGAGTATGAATGGATATTTTATTGATTGTGGCTGATAAAATCACAATTTTCACAATTAAGACCGATTTACAATTGTGGCTGATTGTGGCATTTATCCAATAACATAACTGCACTTGGAATGTAAAGTTAAGACCGACTTACAATTATTGCATCTCTCAAAAAAAAATTCACAACTATATTCTTCCCAAATCAGAATTTTGAAAAAGTAAAGATTGTGTTACAAAATTTGGCAAACAAAAAAAAAATGTTCCGAATTTATATTATATAGTGACATGTTAAGGGAGTTATAACTCAATTGATATTTTTTAGTATTTTCAATAAAGACATACACAATTCAAATCTTTCTATATTTATTGTAACTATTGAATTATCATTGAAATAAAATCACACACAACATAAATAGAACATGTTTTTTTCTACAGTAAAAAAATCCAGCATTGATGAACAGCAACAACCAAAAATAGCAGCAATTAATCAATAATAGGCAACAGCTCATACCCATCATTAATGTAGTTAGATGCAAAAATAAGAGAATTTCCATGCACAAACAATTGAACTGGCGCCAACCTCTTGGGGTGAAAGTGACACCTTCATTCAAATATGTAAGCAATAATTCATTTCAAATTGGATGATAGCATGTGCAAGTGATGATGCTACTACATGCAATAACAAAAGGCCCCATAGAGTTAACCAGTAAAATCGGATTGAAATTCGGAGCAATACTTAGGACTATTATACCATATAATAAAAAATTAATAGTTAAGATTAAAAATTACAAGTCACTTTTAATCTTAGCCTTTGAATAATTTTTTTTTAACCTTTAATTTTAACCATTACTTTTACACTTTATTTTTTAACTTTTTTCTTATCCACCCATAGTTAATTGTACGGTACAAACTATTGCACCAGAACTCAATCCAGTAAAATCACCATCTGTTCATTTGTAGTTGCTGCAACCAATAAAATATTATCTTTACCGAATTGTAGGACGTGAATGAAAAAAAAAAAAAAAATCCACCAAATTTATTGAATGGCTATGACTAAAAAAAACAAAGGAGAATTTTATTACTATCTTGAATTGTTTGTGTTAAGTGGGTTTAGGTTGGCCAAAACTGGGCCGAGCCCACTGAAAATAATGGGAGCCTGTCTCTCAGTTTTCTTATGGATACAAAGGTTTTTAATGTTTTATCTCTGTATCTCTCCAATGGGCTTTCAGGTTGTCGAGTTAGTATGTCTTGCTCTTATAAGAAGCACCACCTCCGGGTACTGATAAGTGATAACAATTTTTTGGTTCTGTATCACCCCAAAATTTCTGACTTGTGAGTCTGTCTTCAATGTGTGGGGGAGGAAGAAAGTATATTTTATTTTAAAAAATATTTCCATTTCCAAATGATTATAACAGTTATCATTTATTTTTAAAATTAAAAAAAAAAACTAAATATTTATATTAATTAATTAAGAGCAAAATTTAATTACAAAATTGGTTGTAACTTAAAGTTACAAACTTACTCTATCTTTTTGTTGGAGGTGAACTTTGACAAATCTACCATTGGAATACATCTTCTTCTTATATCCTCTATGCTTGCAAAATTTCTAGGAAATTAAAGATTAATAGCTATGTTATCAATAAATTGTTTAAATAACAAGTTTTGGTAGTTTAGAATTATGCATAAAATATAAGCTTATAGCTCATATAATAAATAGTATCCGATTGACAACAATTTTGACATGTATTAAGATTGTAAAGATTATGCAATTCAACGGTTAGATTTTCAAAATATGCAATAATGTTTATTTTATTGGATAAGGTTGTAGTTTTAGAAGTTAAATTTTGTTCATTAATTAATTGTTGTCTCCCTAGTGTACTGTCCTAATTTTGTTGAAAATTGTCATGTTGTAAGACCTCGTATTTCGCGTCATGCTCATATTGGTGTCAAGGTGGTATTACATGCATTGGGTGCATGTTTCCCTCCTTACATGGAAGCGGACCCCACAACTTGATGCATGGTAGAGGTCCACCTCATGTGAGAGGGGGATATAAGCATTTGATACATGATAAATTTTCTCCTTTGGGCAGTGCAGCATGCTCGCAACAACCTCGCGTGGACATGCAGTTAAGGCCATGGCATGCCCGCATGCACGCTACCTAAGCCATGGCAGGCCAGGGTGGGCGGCCAACTTAGGTCGTGTTGGTGACAGTGGATGTATCTGTGTCCAATTATGATTTTTAATCTTTACAATTTATATGTGAGACAATCCCCCGAAGTTTTTGGCTCTTGTATTTCAGCTGCATTAAGGAGTCCCCTAAACTCCATGCTTTTCCCCATGATATGTTCTCGTCAATATCAATTTCCAACAATCTGGAATGTATATTGGTTTGAAATTTACATAACCAAACTTGAAAACCAGGTTTTAGAATGAAATTTCATCAACTGACGGCATTAATTCTAGTGATTTGATTAACCTCGGTAATCATTAAATCTAGGGCTGTTCAGCAAGTGTACTAGATTTAATTATCATACGATTTAGCAAGTCCAGCCAAAATTGCATGCAAGGACATGTATAATCTCACGGTAGGCTTGTTGAAAACACATTAGTTAAGATATTACTACAAGTCTACAAGGTCTAAGAATTAGAAGTTTTTATGCCCGGTATATTTGTTTTTTAGTAAGACCACAGAAAAGAAATGTAAGCCTCTTCGTTCCTTTGCTTTCTTTTCCTTTTGGCTGCTTCTTTTAAGGTCCCAAAACAGCATTGTATATGTAGCCGATGACGGCGATTCTAGGAATTTTTTTTAAGGTGGTCATTAAGGAGAATTCACGACCATAATAATTTTCTTAGTACTTTTTTTTAATGAAAAATGAAATTATAGATTATTTTTATGTAATGAGTTGAATGAGTGAATAGATTAAGGATTTTTATTTTTATTTTTATTTTTAAATAAGCTTATTGTTGAATAATTTGTTGACTTGTCGTTTGGTTTAGTCTCGTTTTTAATTGGATTTTTTTTGGCTATTTTTTTTTTTGTTGTTATTAAGCTTTTTTTTTTTGGTTTAAGGGGTTAAGGATTATGTTTAGGAGCCAAAATTATTTTTGGAATAATACTACGTCCACAATATTTTCGCAACAAATCTTATACAATAACTTGTTATTAGTAGGTTTAAATGTGATGTCAGTGTTGGGCCTAAATTAAAATAGTAATTGCTTACTTTATATAGGATTTGTTGTGAAATTCATTTTCGCAACAAATCTTATACAACAAGTTGTTATTAGTAGGTTTAAATGTAATATCGGTGTTGGACCCAAATTTAAATAGTAACTGCATACTACATAGGATTTGTTGTGAAATTGCTGTAGATGTAACATTACTCTTATTTTTGTTAAACTCAAATTCTTGTGATTGTCAAGTCATATATTTAACAATTTTATTAAGGACTGGCTTAGAGGTGGAGCGCCACTATAGCCGTTAATTAAAAATCTTGTAATTCAGTGATATTACCTACTCTTCGGTGTTAAAATCCTCTCTCTCCTATTGTTGTAACCATCGAATTTTATATATATATATATATATATAATTGTTACCTTTAGTTGCAACTCTTTTGGTTTTATTCTGTTTAGAGAACAAGTTTGTGCGTGGCTAATATAAGCAGTTTTTAAATTCATGTCTTTGTGCATCTTTGACTTTTTAGATTACCTTTGAGTAGATATAAAAAGGGCGGTTCTTGGCGTGAAAGTCATGGGCATAGTATGAATATGACAACAGCTGAGTAACTGTACATGCTTATACTCTTTGAAAAGTAAATTGGAGTTCCGTTTTTTTAAATTGGATGCTTCTTCTTTGGATGCTGAATACCCTGTACCAATTTCGGGAATATTCAAATTCTTGACCCTGCAGGCACCATATGTTTGACTGACCTCTGACAACCACACCATAATTCATCATGAGATGCAAGAGCAGCAGAGCCCTTTGTCATTTAATAATCTAACCATCATATTGTGGTATGGGAGTGATGCTAAAATATTATTGTCAAAGTAGATGCATTCCTCGATCTTCACCATATTCTTCAATCAAAAGACACTTATGTTAGTCTTCTGCAAATTTTCTATTTGGTGTGCTATTTGTGATTTTTATTTTTCTTGCTTGCTTGTTGAATTTGAGAGCACCTATAACATAAAATAACTATGAACAATTCCATGACCAAATTTTAATGCATAAATTGCAAATTTCCTTCATGTAACAACTTAAACACTGAGGTCGCTTAGTTACAGGATTGATAAACAAGCAGGACAACACTCTCCAGGTCAAGAATTCATTTCCAAACAGACTACAATTGGAAGGCTACTTCGGCAAAATCCACCCTATGAAGCCTTTCCTTTCATCTGCAATTTATTGTTTATGACAGCCAACCGCAACAGATGTAATGTGTAGATGGCATTTGCCCGGTTTGACGAATATATTCTGTTTGGGCTGCAGTCCTTTCTGCATCACGGTTTCTTCTGGCTTCAGCTGCAGCACGTTTTTCTTCTGATCTTTGCCTTGTCATTGCAATCTTCTTCACCATCTTCGCTTGCGCTTGGACTCTCAATTGTTCAACTTGGGCCTGAAAAATGCCAAATTTTATTCAGAGTCTAACAAGCATGTACGACAAATAACATGGCATTTGCAATTGATTGGTACTGCCATCCATATGGTGGAGAGTCTAGAATTATCTGTCAAGGGTGTCTTATGGGTTTTTGTAATAATGAAATATAAGCATCGAATGGATCAAATCTGTCTCATGTTTGACAACAACACAAATTCTACTTCACTCAAAAAATTAATACCTCTATTCTTCGCATCTCAGCTTCTAGTTTTGCCCTCTGCTGACTTTCCCATGCCTGGATTTTGATTTCCTCACGCTTATATCTGAGCAAATTTAACATCCTCTTATTAGATTATGATGGTAGAATGCATTGAGATAAGCATACAGCAGAGCACATGCATGGCCTATCTTTAAAAAAAATGTTTTGCAATTGAAAGGTATTTGGGGCTGTAGAAGAAACCTTGCCATATGTTTAGATTTTTCAGCATCTTCCCATGCAGCTGCACGTTTCTCATATTCAATACGCTCAAGCTCCTCCATATCAATACTTTCATTACAAGGCCTTTTCTTTTCTTGCTCATCCTTACTTGCCCATGCAGCAATGTTCATCTTACCTAGTTGGACACCCAGGGCTACAATTTCTCTCCTTGTCTTGAGCTTCAATTCTTCTTCTGACAATTCTTTTTTGGTTCTTTCTCTTGGATTCTGTGATTCCTCGTCAGTGTTGTGCTCCTTAGGTGTTGGAGCAAGTGCACCTCCTCGGGGAGTAGATGGAATCGAGGAAGTTGGGCTGCGAAGTGGAGTTGTTGCCCCAACTGGAGTAGCAGTCCTGGAAGGCTCTAGACTTGTGGCAGGGGTCATTTCTGTTCCCATGTCTCTCATTGAGACTGATCTTATGGCAGGAATTCCTGCATAATTAGGTCAAGACATCATCAAATTTTGCACACTAATATATAATTGCCAGGGATCCATGAAGTCATTTCAATTTTAATGTAAAGACATTTATCGATAGTCTATAACCATAAAATTGAGGAATAGACACCATTATTTAACTCATCCATATATGTCAACTAGGGATAAAAGAATGTGAAGGGTGAGGAGAGGAAGCAAGGGAGGGCACATATATATATTATTACCGCTTCGAAGTCTGATATCTAATTTAAGATCAATAAATAGGGCCTAGTATTGAACCACCATATCAATAAAAGACCAGGTCAACCCTCCATGGTTGGTCCTCATTGCCATAATTGTTTGCATTGTTTGCAACAAAACAGACCTAGATTGCTATGCTTTTCTCCAATCAAAATCATTTAGCTGTATGAATGTTAAAGTATGACAGACCCAATTGTTTTGCACACATGAAAATGATCAGTGGATGATTTTAGTGCAGAGATGTAGCTCTGTCCTGCATATAGCCATATACTAAGAGCAAATCCATTCATAGAGTAGAAATGCTTTTGCATGGAATTTGTCCAAAGCATATCAGCATCTTGATCAGTTTCTAAATTCTGAACCTATCATTTAACATAAGCACAATGAAGGCTTGTACATACCTGTCGTATCTCCTGTTGAACTTTTTGTTAAGGGTAAATCACTATGACCAATTTCCTTCAAATCCTCATTCTGAGGACATGGATCAGTTACTGCATTCCCCCCATATGCTTGACCTGAAATGGAGTGACTCCCTGAGGGAACAAAAGAGAACTTATCGAGCCCCATCTGTGACGCAGGTTGACAGAAATCAACCCTCTTTGTGTCTGCTGTTTTGCTGACTGTTAACTTATGATCATAATTAGCAGACTCTGGAGCAATCCTTACCATATTTGAGACTGGCAACCTATTTGGTTGGTTTTGTAAGCAATTCTTTTTAGAATAATGGGCTTGTACATTTTGCCTATTCATTATCCATTTCTCTGCATCATTCCACTTGGATGGCATTTGCCTTGAAAATGATCTTGTAATGGGATTGTGTACTGATCTCTCCCCTTTATGAAACTCAAAACTAGAAGAACTAGCATTGCTATCATAATCAAGATTTTCATCATCTATTATGTTTCTCACAGGGTGCACTGCGCTTGAATTACCATTTTCACACTTTGAATACTGCTGCACTTTAACACGACCAACGTCACCATTTTCCCTTGGCAATGACTCTTTTGGTTGGCAACAAGTCTGGTCACCTTGTGCGGAGTTCAAGACTGCCTCACTTGATAACTTTACGGAAAGAACTTCTAAGTTGGCAGATGTAACTGGAAAGGCACATATGTATATCTAAGTCAGTACAAAAGTTCGATACACATGTTTCATTCATTGATAACAAAACCTATCCATAATCAACAATTAACCACTACTAAACCAACCCGAGTTAATTTGTTGTCGGTCTTCTAATGCAAAACATAGTATATCTGGCTTATTAACTTGAACCAAATGAACAAAACTGTCAGTTCTATGGGGTCTGGGAGAGGTGATAGGTAAGCAGCCTTAGCCCCAATTGTTTTTGGAGAGGCTGATTCCTAAAATCAAACCTACCACATATCAGTTTAGGTTGAAGGCACTTGCCATTACACAAAGGCCTCTATATATGGTTTATTGACTGGGAAAAAAAGAAGAAAGAAAGAAAGATTATGAAAGTTGCTGACCTTCTTCATCAAAATCTCCATTTTTGGAGGCTAGCAAGCTGTTCACAAAATCATGATCCTCAAGCTTGGAAGGAGAAGTTCTGGAAGAGTTACTATTTGATCCATCCTTCTTTCTAAGATGGTGGGGCCCTATGAGCTTCATCCTCAATTTACTTGGAGAAATTATACCAGTCTGCAATTAAGAAACCAAAACACTATAACCTGTCAATCTACAGCTCATTTAGAAAGTTCCAAAGCCAAAACTTTTAACAAAGCAAACCCAATAATTACTTAAACCATCTTAAGTCATTTCATTTCTGTCCATTTCATATACCAAATTTGTATTCGTGAGGCTTACTTCTGTGGTAAAGCAGAGTAATAGTTTGCCAACCAAATATAAAAGCAAAAATCAGTTAAAAAAAATTTATATATATATCATCTCAGGATTCACAACCATCCAGTCTGCATAAAAAAAATATAAAAGAAAAATCATGACAAGATAAACCATGTCATTCACAAAAAAAACTTGGAAAAATTAAACCAAAAAAAAAGAAGGCCAAATTTATGTAGAATTCAATTGTACATAACCAAATTCCACGAAGCCATCATTGAGAAAATTCTGCTATCCATCCACAAAGACACTCTAAACTAATAAAAAAATATAAACTAACTATCATTCTCATATTGTCCAAAACCTTTTGAGGACAAAATCAAGTGCAATTCTGTCATGTTTAATGCCCGCATTCAATCATTTCCATTCCACACCCCACTACAGAACAATGAAAAAGAAAGAGAAAAGAAAAAGAAAAAGAAAAACCAATACTTTTTCACAACCCACAAGAACAAAAGCACTTTTAACATGAAAAAGAAGTTCAGAATTTCAAAAGGACAGAAAAATAACACATGGGTGTTTGATATTTTCATTCAGAGTAGAGTTGCAACAACAAGCCGAACCTGAACTTTGTGTATCCTCTCGTACTCCATTAGATCTTTCTCTCTCTCTCTCTCTCTCTCTGAAATTTAGCAAAGCAAGAAGATAGAGATTTTCTTGCAGAGAGAGTGGGGTGGTGAAGACAACGTTTGCTTCTTTGTTTTCAGTCTGTGTGTTTGTGTGTTTTTTTTTTTTTTTGACTGTCTTTTGTAGTCTTTCACTGACAAAGGTTTGTGTGTTTGATCCAGTGGGCCTCATCTTCAGCCTAGAACTTTCTGTACCCCTATTCTGATCTCGCCACGTCAGCTTTTGGGTCCACCTTGGTGTGTTCCATGTGACGTGGCAAGATCTTATTGGGGTTGCTAGATTTGGAACTACTCGCCGACCTTTAAAAATTTGTACTAGTGGTCGGCGTGTTATTCTTATTTCATTTCCACCCAAACCCAACCATCCCAGGAATTGCCGAGTTTTTAAACTCCTTGTGTTTTTCGTGTTTTCGGTGATTTTGTGTGGACTTAACAGTCCTAAGCTATGTCTGTCATTGGAACTTTGATAGAATTACCGCAAATATAACACATTCGTACCAGTGTCACCAATAAAAAATACTTAATTTCTGCCAAAGTATCATGTATTTTTATTATTATTAGAGTCATGTTAACTGGTATTTTAAAATAATAGTTAATAATTTATTTTAAGAAAATTTTGATACTATTTTTATAAAAAATAAAAAAATTATTAAGATATTAATTGTTTTTTTTTTAAATTTTATTTTACGTATACGTTAGTATTTGATGGGTATAAATGTGTTTTTGGTTTTGGAAAGAAGACAAAGGAAAACGTGGAAATGATTAAGAACGGTGTGCTCAACAGTGGCAATGATGAAAAGAAGAATTTTACTTTCCTCTGTATGGTAACTGATCACAGTAAATGAGTCATCATAATCAATCAATCACAAAAATTGCATCTCCATTCTCCACCATATAAAATACAAAAATAAAAATAAAAATTAAATTAAATCATTAATGTGTGATAAGACTAGACTAATCAATCAATCATGTTAATCAAATGAGTAGTCTTATATTTCTTTTTTTCCTTCTTTTTGTTGTGGTTGGTCTTATATTTCCTTTAATTATCACACGATACTTTGCTTTCACTATTAATGAGGATGTTATTATTTGACTATTTGCTTTTTACCAGTCCCCACCTAACCTGATTTTCTTTTGGGTAAGTAGTCCCCACCTATAATATGAATGTGTTTCGTTTTCAAAAAAAAAAAAAAATGAATGTGTTAGAAGTTTGAATTATATAAGTTTCTCATTATTTTGGTGGCAAAATATTCTCCATGAAAATCACATTTCTTGTTTTCTATATTTGATTTTTAGTCAAATTTCGTCGCTAGATTTTGTCATCTGGTACTTTGAGTAAGTCTTACTTTCTCGTTGACTGACCTCAACTTAAATAGGCTTAATTTTATGCCGCCCACTGAATTTTTTTTTTTTGCTGAATCACTATGAATAATTTATTACTACCTCTTTTACATTCATATATAGGTTTCACTTTTTTTTTCTAATTTTATGCCGCCCACTATGAATATATATATATATATATATTTTTTTTTTTTTTTTTGCTAAATCACTATGAATAATTTATTACTACCTCTTTTACATTCATATATAGGTTTCACTTTTTTTTTTGAGAAAAAAAAAAAAAAAAAAATATATATATTCCATTTTCTCTCTCTAAAAAAGATTCCATTTTGAATAACTTGATTTTAGTGGATTGCTTTAATTAAAAATTAAAATAGGTAAAATTATAATCATATTAAAAAAAAAGCTTCTAAAAATTGTACATAATTGGCGATGGTGAAAATAAATTATATTTTAGACTTTATTTGTTTTAATGTAAAATTGTTTTTTAAGAACACTCACATTAGTCAATGTATAATAGCATTATAAGGAGAATATTTTGCATGACCAACCTTAAAAATTATTGAGGGCAGTTGAGCTAAATTTGTGTAAATTTACATTATTGTTACAGTAACTATATAAATATATATAATTATTTTTCACATGTTTTTTTTTTTGAAAAAAAAAAACATGTGAACAATATATGTATATATTGTTCACGTGTAAATCTATTTTTAATACTTTTTTTACTCATGTACACAAAGAGAGAAAAAGAGATAATTTGAGAGTAATAAAAAATTTATAAAGAAATAAATTTTAATGAAATGTAGTGTAAAATAAATAATTTAATGTAGATATTTTTTAAAGTGGTTATTTGAAATAGAAAATGTAAGTTTTTATGCTAAAATAGATATGAATTTTTTCATGAGTTTATGTAAATGCTCTCATTTTTCCTCTTTTTTTTTTTTGCAAACCCTACTTTTCTTTTTTTAAATTATTCAATTGCCAAAATCTTTTTTTTTTTCAAATCTTCTAAGAACATTTACATTAGCTCGTACAAATTTTGTTTTATCTATTTTAATATAAGAACATTTTTTCTTATTTTACATATTATCTATTTTATTTTTTTTACATGGTTTTACATAAACTGATATGAGTGATTTTTTGAGTTTTTTTTTTTTTTTTTTAGAGAGTTTCAACCTATGGATTGATTTTACATATTATCTTTTTCTTTTTTTTGAATGTGCAATATTTACCCTTTATGTTATTATACATGGACTGATTTGAGTGCTAGTTCTTAGTACTTGCTCATATACTTGGCTACATTACTCATCCTCCATACTCCTCAGTACTAAGAATACTCCCTGATTGGGCTTTTACCTGCTTTCTTAAATCAATTTGATCCAGTGGCATCAGTGATCTTTTTCTGATTGTGACACAAACTCTCATTACAAGTTTATAAGATAAAGTCTTTACTTCAAAGGTAATTCATCTCGGTTTATAGAGTTTCTTGCTAATCCAGACAGAATTATTAAGCCAGGCAAAAAAGACCCTTAATTTTGTTAGGAAAAAAAAAAACCTAAAAGCTGGTAAGAAAGAAGCACTTTCTTTGGGCCAAGAGCATGTGTGAGTGTGACCTATCGAAGCAAGTTTGCATGAATGGATGAATTTGATTTAAACAGAGTTTGATAGAGAATCATGTAAAGGCACGTTAAAGGTACTAGAATCCTAAATTGTGGCGAAATGTAAAGCCTTCATGAGAGTAGGAAATGAGATTACAAGGCATTAACATATATAGAGGGAGGCCCTACACATGATTAGGCTGAGGTCTTTAATTAACTGATGAATGGACTTGTCATATAAGAAAATTTGGATAATCCTTTAATAAAGACAACGAAGATAATGTGATCACTTTTGTGGCTGTGACGAGTTCATCCAAAATGGAGAGAATCCTTGACTCTAGAGATTCTCAAAAAATAAAAATAAAATCTATATGTGTCGATAATTTCAAATTAATGTCAAAATTGTGTTTTTTTTTATATTTTAAATTAGTTGTTTTTTTAAGGAGCATTTCAAGTCTAATTTAGCTTGAACAAAGCTTGGTTTTATTGATACGTTTATGAACCCTAAACCAAGTTAGACAAAAGTCACAAAACCTAAAATAATAGGAACCTAAAATCATAATAAAAATTGAAATTTCAGTTTTAAATTAACACAAGTTCAACTTGTACTCAACAATGATGTAGATGAATTAAACTTGAATATATCTTAGTGCTCAAGAAAGCTGCAAACTTAATTCATAATTTTTGTACTATTTTTAGCAATAGTGATGAAGATATATAAGATAATTCATATTTTCATCAAAACAACAATTTTGGTGGCTTCCATGAGCTCAACTCTTTTTGATACTTTGGATTTCAAACTCTCCAATTTTTATTTATTATTTATCATTGTTGAGTTCAAGTTGAACTTGAGTTTAAGAGTTAAGACTGAATTATCTCAGCTTGGTTTGTAACTTCCTCAAATCAACGAGAACCAAGAGTTTGGTTCCTATATTATTTTAGGTTTTGTCTAACTTGGTTTAGGGTTCATAAACATACCAAGAAAACTTAGGTTTGTGCAAGATTAATTAATTGTTAAGTAATCATCAAGATCTTAATGAATTGAACTTTTATACACACACACACAAAACAAAATAATAATTAGGCCCCATTTGGTATAGTGGTTTAATAACATGTTTTTAGTTTTTAAATAATATTACAAGTTTTTTTACAAAATTTTTTACCCACATGTATTTTAAGAAAATACACACAATGTTACTAGAACAACGTTACCAAACAATCCTTATAATTATCGATAAAAAACTCGTTTATGTTTATTTGTTTATAAACAAGTTAAGCTTAAACTTTAGTTTTAGACTTATTTAATAAACAAGCTGAGTCCGAGTAAAAAATATTGTTCATGAATAAACTCATGAACATCAAAAATAGATATAAAAGTAACAAAATTAGTTGAGCCTAGGCTTATTTATGAGTTTGGTAATAAAATTGATATGAACTTGATAAGTAAACTCATATTTTTCTAAGACTTTAATTAATTATAAGTTGAGATCATTCATCCAAACCAAATAGGCTAGATAATAAACTTAATATAGACTTGATAATATACTTGTTTTAGATCTCAAGCTCAAAAGTATGATATTGAGCTTGAATTTGAGCTTGATATTATGTTCGAACTTGATTTGACTAATAAAACAAGTCAAGTTGAGCTCAAGTTTTTATACTTTATAACAAACTCAAACTTTAACATTATTTTTAGGCTCTTATCAAGTTTAAGTCAAATTTAAACATTTTACTTTTATTGTCAAACCAAGCTTAAACATTTATTACTCGAAAAAACACAGCTCGATTATATCCCATAATTGTGAGCACACAATTTTCCTTGAAAATAAATGGATTTGAAATGGTGATTTAGCTTGGTTGACTACGTAAAATCAATGAATAAACAAATGGAAGAACGGTCTCACTTCATCTTTAAAAGCTGTACTTGATTCTTTCACAAATAAAATTTGAAAAACAATGTATTTGATTCAATAGATTACGTCATTGTAAAACTGAGAAAAGGCAGGAATCAGTATGGTGATTGCTGACATTAGACCAAGTTTATGATTGAACAGTACGTGGTAGGAAATTTGCGCATTCAATCGTTTGATTTGTCCTCATTATTATTATTATTTATAAGATTTGTACTCATTCTGAACAGTGGAAAAATCAGGACGAATATAATCACGGGCATGAGGTTTGGATGTGGAGAACCCAGTTACAAATTCAACTGACTTTTAGTAAATATGACATTAAATATTGCAAGAATAAATAAAGAGAAAGATTCTCAGCCAAGGAAAAGAGAGAGAGAGAAAGAAAATGATATCAGATTTTCGTATCCGAGCAATGTGATCTTGACTCATGAGGCAGAGGCCAGAGAGCAGTTGGGAATTACTGATATCAGTTTTTAAAGTCAATTGTTTTTCATTTATCAAAAGAAAAACGAACGATTTAAAATGATACTTAATAATAAGTTGATGGATCCCCGTTTTCTAGGTAGGATAGGAATGGGTTATTTCTTTTTTAATTTGATGGCACATTTATTGTCACTTTCTCGTTATTTTGTAAAGATTTTGATGGCACTTTATGTAATATAATTTTTATGAAAATTTATTATCACGATTAATGCGAAATAACAATATGATTTTAAAAATTAGTATGGTCAAAGAATGGAAAAAACTTTCTGTTCTCTATTTACCAATTTTGGAAGGGTTTTATTGGACAAGATTGGTGCCTTGTTGATCAGGTTAGTTTGGTTTGGTTTGGTTTTTACAACTATGGATCATAGTTGTAATTTTTAGTGTGATTGTAATAAGAACTTATTTAATTTATAGGTCCTCATTAGAAAGCTTGCGTTAAGGTTATTTTTGTTGTTTCTAAGCTTTCTCTAGCTGAGATGTCTTAATTGAGTTTGTGGCCAAACTGATTAGGCGACGCTTTAGGAAAATACTTAGGTACTCCTAGAGTATGGCAAAATAGTATTTCCTCTCATCTCACATTAATCATGGTAGACTTCACCATAAATTTAATAGGTAGACCCTATCATGAATGTGAGACTAGAAAACACCGTTCAATGTGCTTTGGGAGTACCTCAAAATTATTTGACACTTCAGAAGGTTTGATAATGTTGAGTAGATGAGGTGTGCGAAGTTTTGGCTACATACCTATATTTATCTATATCACCAATTATAGAACAAGAATTTTATATATATATATATATATGTCTAAATTTAAATGGGAATTTATTTCTTTATGTTTAACTTGTTTGTTTGAGTTGGGAGGCCGGGTTGTTTGGCTCATGGTTGCACTTGGACCCAATATCATACTTAGGTTAAAATATGAATTCAAAAGCGCTTTACAGAATAATTTTCAGATATTTCATTAAAAAAATAATAACAATATGTTTTTCAAGGTCTTAAGGAGGCTATTTTAATATGATTATTATCATAATAAAAATTACTATTTTTTATTTATTTTATTGCAATATTGACGGAAATTCACATTTTACTATCATATTTTCCTTCATTTTCTCCTTTATAAAAAATTATTCATTTTCTTAATGTTATTTACAAAGAATTTATGAAATACTACCAAAAAAAATGTCAGCTTTTTTTCTTTTGCAAATAAATTATATGAACAGGAATAACATGAATTTTTTGTGTGGATGACAATTGGATGGGGCAAGGTTGGATCAAGGATGACTTGCCCTTGTCCCCTTTTTGAGATTAGAAAAACTCACATAGGGTAAGTAATTGTTTAGTTTTCCTTTTTTGGTAGAAAAACACAGTAACATTTTGTAAATACATATTTTGGTGTTTGGTAAGTTTTCATAAGTGCACTTAATGGTCACATTATCATGATTTTACGTGTCTTTTCATTGCACCCTTCGAATTGCAATTGCAAAACGCGCTTAGAAAAGCAAGTTTTTAGATGCCCAAAAATATAAAGTTGATCCCATAATAAATAAATAAATAAACATGAAAATGAACCAAATTGACTCTAAGAATGGGACAAGTAGTTAAGACAAAATAAGGACAAACATTTTGTCATCCCTAATAAGGTATATCGAAATTAACGAGAGAAAAGAAAAAATGGTGAATATAAGAGTATCGAAATTTGAAAGATAACCAAATATGTACAAATATAGTTCTAATATATGTATATTAAAAAAAAATCAAAACCCTTGTAACTTTAAGTTCAACTGGCATTTCCAAACTGAAGCGAAGAACATCAAGGTTCAAAAGTTCAAAATCCTCCTCTCACATATTGATTTATTAAGAAAAATATATAAAATAAGGAAAGGCAAAATTGGCTCCTATACGAGGTAGAAAAGCTCACAAGAGAATGGATGAGACGAGATAAGAGGTTTGCTGTGTCAGCTGTGATCCTTTTCACCTTTCCCTGATTGATTGTTACAATTTTTTTTTATAATTTTTTTTTTTTTGAGATTGAGATTTTTTATAAGTTGTTTTGAAAATTACTTCCGCTAATCGCGTCATCATTTGTGCCCTTTATTATCTGCTACAGATATGAGACATTATATGAGGTATATAATTTGTACATTCTTTAAATTAGTTTGAATTCCTCGCAGGTGAATTGGCGATTATTTAAAGGGATGTGTGTGTGTGTGTTTTTTTTTTTTCTAAAGAAGACTATGAAAAAAAAGAAAAAGGGTCGAGTTTAAATGGATGAGATCATTAGTCAAAGATAGGTTTGCTAAGCACATTCACCAAAGCAGAGACTGTTTATCGTATGTGAATGAAGGAATGAATAATAGGGCGTAGACTGTAGACTGTAGACTGTATAGGTCTATGGTTCAGAATTCTATAAAAATGGACCCAAATGGTCCCATATTCTTTTTTTTTTGCCAGAGTTGTTAATAAGAGACTTGTAATTTTATTTTACAGTTTTATTTATAATTTGTCAAAATGATATATATTTATAAATTACTTATATTTAGAGTTCGTTTAGTTACCGTTTATTTTATTAAGAATTAAAAATAACAAAAAAATAATAATAAATTTACTGTTTACGCATTTGGCACTTACTGTTCATAAGCTTAAATACACGGTTCATGTCTCATAAATAGTGTTAGAGGCGCTTAAAAAAAAATACAAAATGCCAGACGCAGTTTCATCCAAATCCAAACGCCACCTTAGTCTTTAAGCAATAATATAATATTTAATTTATTTACATATTTAATGGTGTATATCTTGGGGCTGAGTTCTCATTAAAAAAAAAAATTATTGAGGATGGTGAAAGAGGACCCTGAACCCTATACATTAATCATTATTTTGTACCTAATCCACAATATAGAGAATGGGCACTAAAAAAAGAATTTCTTTACCTAGCCCATGTATTCTTGGAATACTAAAATACAACTTCTTTTTGCTGGTATTTCTGTATTTGTTTAATCTGCCTAAAGTATCACCTCTACCCCTTTTTTTGTGCCACAAATGTTGCTATTGTAGAGGTTGAGGTGAGATCTAATTAAAAGGGAAGTGATGTCATCGACTTTATTAGGTTTATAGAAAAAATAAATAAAAGTTTTTCATTTGTGCATTTAACTTATTGTTCTCTATTTTGTGCATTTAACTTATACAATAATTAAAAAAAAAATTTATTATGTCCATAATATTTTTACAATAAATTATAAGTGGTTAGTTGTTATTAGTTCAAATTTAAACATAATACTAAGATTACTTTTTTGCCTCAATAATAACAACTAGTAACAACCTACCACTTAGGATTTGTTGTAAAAATATTGTGAACATATCATTTCTAAAAAAAAAAAGAATAATTGTCTCACGTTGATTAAAAAAGTGTGTTGTGTGTAATATAACTTGCTCAATCATTCCTTAAAAGTTACTATAACTTTTGATTGAAGTTGTGGTTTACCTTTGTGTTAGAACTTGTTTTTCTCTCCCTTGTGTGTTTGTTTCTTAAAAAAAAAATAAAAAAAAAACTTATGCAATTTACCCTTTTTTTTTTTTATAGAAAGAGTTTCATAAGTTTTATCTATAAGTTTTTTTTTTTTTTAGAAACAATTTTATCCGTAAGTTTTTTTATGATAAAAATTATGAAATTCTTTCTAAAAAAAGGGTAAATTGCAAAATATACTGTTGAAGTTTGGAGCTTGAATTTTGCACCACGAAGTTTGAAAATTTTGATTTTACAGCCCAAAATTTAGTTCCGTTAGCAAAATCACACTTTCAGTCAGTTTTGACTGTTAAATGACATGTTATCATACTGAAATGTTTTTTTAATTTTAATTTTTTTTATTGTGTGTGGCCAAATCAACCCTTAAACAGAGTCGTTTTGCCCAAAACTCATAGCACAAACTGCAGATTTAATACTACACTGTTTCACAACTATTCCCAAACTTAAAATCCCATGAACAGCTCATTCCCAAATCCTTTTTTACAAATTTTGGCAACGCAGTATTTTTCTTTTCACTGAGCACCCCCTGAATGCTCCAAACTGGGTTGAGTGAGGCAAGGGCGGCGCCACCTTAAGGCCTGAATTTTTTTTTTAAATTTATATGGACCACCCTGGCCTGAATTATAATAATAATAATAATAATTTATAAATTTTTATTTCTCTGCCCTTCAAAAATAATTGGGGAACACCTACAATTTTTTTATACCAATAAAATTAAATTTTGCTCCATAATTTGTTCTACATTCAGTAGATGAATGATTACTTGGCTGTGTACATTGTAAGAAATGTAACTTGTAATATTGCTAATGAGACTATCATGTAACGATTTTAAAATATGAAAACTCGTAGAAGACAATTGTAAACTTTATGTATTTGTGTGTTTTGTTATTGTTGTTGTTGTCAATATAGGAATTTATCTTTTTATTAGATTGTATAATTTATATTTCTTAAGGAATACACTGAGAAAAATTTCTAGAGATGCCACTGGAGTGAGGCACACCAAGTCGCCAACTGTTTGACTAACCTGCCTATCTTTTGTCTTTATAAAAAAATAATTTGTTTAAATCTGTTTTTATCTTGAAAATTTAAAGACCGTCACTTGATTAACAAAATTTGAAAGAAAAAAAAAAAACTTATTTGGGATGAGGTGTTCATGGGGTTTTGAGTTTGGGAATAGTTGTGAACCGGTGTCATATTAAATATGTAGTTTGTGTTGTGAGTTGTGGGCAAAATGGCTCCGTTTAAGGGTTAATTTGTAGCCAAAAAAAATGTTAGCATGATGATATGTTACTTAACAACCAAAACTAACTGAGGGTGTGATTTTGCTAATAGAACCCAACTTTGGAGTGTAAAATCAAATTTCTCAAACTTTAGGGTATAAAATTCAAGTAATCCCAAACTTCAGGGGTGCACTTTGCAATTTCCAAAAAAAAAAAAAAACTTATTGATAAAACTTAAATAAGATACAATACCTTAAACAATAAAAAAATAACTATATATATATAATTTAAGGAATATAAGTCCAATGCTTTGAACATTGATAGCATTATTTATATTTTATTGGTCAATGCAACTATACATTTAAATATAATTAGAAAACTTAATGTGTTACACTTTAAAGATTATGTATAAATTTTTTCCTTTAACCTATTTGGTAATATTGGGAATTTTTACCTATTGAAAAAGATTTTAGTAATAGAGACAAATTTAAGATTAATGCAATTACACACTCTTTCAATTAATGCAATTATACACATTCTTTTACCCAAATTTACACATGTGACATACACTAAAATCGTGATTTCAAATCATGAATTCAATGCACTTTGCGTATGTGTGTACATTTGTGTGAAAGAGTGTGTATAATATACACCATACATGAACTTATTGACACAATTTACTCAAGGAGTTTCTCTCTCAAAGAAATAAATTTGTCACCATTCAGTTTTCAGGCAAGGAAGGAATTTTACAGAAAGAGATGTGATCCAATGAGAAAACACCTGGAGAATTAGAAAAGATTTTTTTTCTCTTCACCAAATGTTTCTAGGGTTACAAAGTTCGATGTAAAATAGGCTGACCCATTATTGGAGAAAACCCTTTCTAGAATTTCCCACAGGCCATAACCAAATGCATCAGCATCACTAAGAAGCTAGTGTAATTATTAATTAGTACTAGTCTAATGAACTTTGGTTCCCATTGTAGGAAGCTATAAAGTCTTAAAGACTTACACATGGCTGTATTGCTCACTAGTACATAAAAACAAATCAGAATAAAACCCAATTAATTAAAGTTTACAAGATAAGATATATGCTTGTCGACCAAGTAATGATCATTAGTAGATAGAGTTCACTATCACCTGTGATAGCTGTGATTATGTGATCACCACAAGACCCAAACCTCTGTTTCTCTATCTCTAATATCTAATGTCTGTGGGGCTCAAAGTCCAAGATAATTTGTCTCCATCCCCAATATCACTATCCTTAGATTAACAAAATATAGGAAGAGTTATCCATAAAAGCAAGTTTAATACTCAAAACCCTAGGTAAAGTAAGGGGTCCCCCCATTTTGAGTCTTAATTTTGATGGGGTCCTATACTAATTGCAGTCCCAGCAATAACCTTCTCAAAAGAATTAGAGTAAAGGTATGTGTCCAAAAACATTCTTTATAACAAAGTGCAATTATTAAACAATAGTGGCTAGTGTGGGGACTGTGGATTGTGGCTTACGGCCTTACTCACATGTTGTGTTCCCCTTGTCTCTGATCTCAGACATCTGATCCATGTCCTTTGCTCATGACATCTCATCCTGTTTGCCTGGCTTGGTTTATATACAAAGAAAGGGGAAAAAAATTCCTAGGTTGGGGTTTGACCAAATGGCTTTTTCATCACCTTACAAATATACAGAAGCATCTATATTGGGAGGAGATATACCATGCATCCGGGTGCATATATCTTCTTTTTTACATACATATTTTAGCACTCCAAAAAACAAAAAACACCCACATTCGAGGTGCTAAGCCTAAAAAAAAATTGTTTTTTATTCGCTATCTCTTGTTCCTAACACTTTTCTCTCTTTCTGATCTCGCCACTGGCACCTTTGAGTTGAAGATGGGCATGGGTTGATCAAATTGGTGTGGGTCGTTTTGCAGATCAACATGGGTCATGGTGTTGAGATCAGTTGGAGGCATTAAGATCGGCATGTGGTGGTGGCGTGGTCAATCTTGGGTATTAAAGCAATATGGGTATAAATTTTTTTCCTTAACATGTAGCCGGAATTTAAAGTGGATTGCAACAATACAATACTTTATGCCATTTTTTTTATAAGAAAAACACAATTAGAACTAAGGTCTCTTCAAGGGTGTATATGGAACATGGCATACTTGACTTCCTCCGCTATGAAGAGCTATTGCTGTGGATTGAAATAATTACCCTTTTTATAGTGGCCAAAGTGTCTTCCATATAGGGGGTCACTCGAACAAAACAATTTACTTATTTTTTGGTTGAAAGGGCTAATATATTAGCTAGACAACAATAAGAACTAGACTATTAAAAGTAGTAACTGCCCTAACAAGTGGTAGCAAGTTCTCTATCATAGGTGGTAGGTTATCAAAATGCACATAAGTACAAGACAAATTAAAGCTCAATTTTACGAGCGCATCAGCGTACTGGATAGCCTCACAGTAAATATGCTCAATCCGAGTCTTGAAGATAGTTGTCAATAGGTTCCTACAATTTGTGAGCAGTGGTTCCAATAGTTGGTTAGCAACAGAGTTCTTCCTCAATTGAACGTTAGATTACATCTAGTTTGATAATAAAGTTTTCAATGTGGAGTTCTGAGGCTAAGGTAAGCCCATCTCTTAAGGCCCAAATTTCCTCTAGACAGCTTGTAGAGGTGCCATTTCCCCTGGAAAAACCACAGAGCCATTCACCACTCGAGCAAAGCATTGCTTTTAGAGGAAAACTGCATTGATTTATTGTCACTAATGGCATAATTTTAAATGGCAGTGAACTGAAAGATGAAATTAAAATTTAAAAGGTGCAAAACGAATTTTCATTTTTAAATACGTTTAGAGCTAAAGTTTTCAACTTTAACGTGTAGATGTAGACTTGTAGTTGTCCCAATAAAGCCTCAAGAAAAAGAAAGTAGGAGGAAAAAGACATAGGGGGGAACCAACTTTATAAACCAATCACGTTTCTCATTTCCATACTTTTCTTTAGTTCCACCGCGTAAGAGCATTCAAACTTTTCTTTGCTTTGCTTTAATTTTTAGACCATAACTAGGGCCTAGAACCCATTAGGTAGAGACCCTTGAGAAAATCTCTCACATGCCTAGCTTATATTGGATTGGAGAGAATACTATGTTTGTTGGGACCTATACAAGTTTGACTGAGACTGGCATAATGGTTACAACCTTTCTAACATGGGTCCCCAAGTTTCCCTCTCTTTTCTTCCATTCTTTAGAAAGTTTGATTATTTTGGTTTATAAAAGTTCCTTTTTTGTTCTCCAATTTCAATTTTCAAATAATGGTCTATATTAGTTTGGCTTCAAAGTCAATGATGCTATACAATTTTTTGCAAGGAGAGCAATTGTAGAAATACTATGAATTTATTCTCAATGTGGGCCATGTACCACTAAAAGGTTCTTTGCCTTCTAAAGTGTAAGTATATTTCTTCAAGAAATCAAGTAGGGTGGATTGAAATGATTGAAAAATCATTTATGTAGCTACATGTGTCTTTGATTGGCATAAGTTATATAAATAGCCTCAATCTTAATTCAATCAAAGTGGTTTATTCCAAAAAGGACATTAGATAGGGACAAATATATCAAACAAAGTTAGAGAGTATGGGTTGATAACAATTTGATAAAAGATTTCAGTATATTTCATACCAAAAAAAAAAGTAGAGCTAAATTATGATTCATCACCTTTTGATTAAACATATTTACAGTTCATCTCTTTGCAGTTTAAAAAAGGGGAAGAAGGACACAATTTGGTGAACCAATCAAGCGATGCCATATCATTATCTATATGAAACCCTTTTTGAAACAACAACTATATGAAATCCTAGTTGCACATAATCCTTTTTCATTCTTCCTTTTTCTATTATGGTTGCATTCTTCCTAATAGGGTGATTATATTTGTGGTTTTAGCTCTTAATTTTAATGAATGCAAGGTCCCAATTGATTGATAATGTCGTGTGTTGAACCATGGACTCTAATAAAGTGTGGCACTTAATTGGTAAAAAAAAGGCTTTCATTAAGGTGAGTCTATGACTAGTTGTGGCCACAAAAGAATCACACAAGGAAGAGATTTGTTGCCATATTAAGCCAGTTAATGTATACCCTAAGTACATTCATTAATCATCTATTTTAGGAATTTTTTTAATGAAAAATTGTCTAAAAAAGTTGGTTATTTTTTTCATTTTACTATTCAAAGTTTTTTAAAATAGTTTATTAATCGATGCCCAAAGGGCATTCATTAGTAAAACTCTATTAACTTTGGAAAGATAAGATTGGTTAATTAATTGGGTCCCTTATCAAGTTTTAATGCGTGAAGATTGAATTGAATTTGAGTATTGTTGATTCAATCCCACTTAAACCTTTTGAGTTAATATGTACCAAGCTCTCTCAATCTCAAATATCAAATGAAACAATAAATATAAAAGGCAATTTTTATCATGGGTTTGGAAGGTTTTGGATCAAATCATTTTTCTATGAAGCTTAATATAAATAAACTCTAAAACCAATCCGTCCTCAAGTTTATTCATTATATATCTCATGTCAACTCAAAATTTCATTGTTTTAGAAGTCGAAGAAAACTGTTTCGTGAAAATTTTGAGAAAAATAAATCTTAAATTGGATGAGTTTAACTTAAATACAGATAACAATACTTTGTCACAATATATTAAACTATCGGACCGTAAATAAATTTTAAATTGATTCATTTAGCTTGTGAGAAGTGAGAAGCCCTTGAAGTTGATTGCGATCCCAATATGAAGGCCTATTTTGTTTTAGGGGTTGCGTGACTCGGGGCCTTTGTTTGAGGAGACTCCAGCCCAGCTTAACTGCATCATGGGCTGTCCTCTGTTGACAATCAACTCATGGGCCTCTTTCATCTAAAAAAACATAATCTCATGTGCCTCTTCTTTATCTTTGTTTATTTAAGAGAAAGTATATATATATATATATATATATATATATTTTGAGTAATTATTAGGTATTTTCGGATTACAGTGATGTGAGGTTTGTTCCTCTCAAATTTATAGTAAATTTTATTAATAATTTTCGTTCTTTTTGGCATCAATCTGCTATTGTCATAGCTTAGGATGCACGGACACTCATTTGGAGTACCGTACCCATATTGTATTTATGTTGTACTTGTGTCGTAACGGTGTTCTATTTGCCGTATCATGTTATAATTTTTCAAAAATTACTTGTGTCACCATATCGTACCGTATCCATGTTCGTGTCTGTGTCTGTGTCTATGCATCCTAGTTCATAACACCACAGTTGTAAAGCTTGGGGAAAACATGAAAAAAAAAGAAAAGAAAATTTAATTACTTAAACATGTCTCTCTCATGGAGAGAATTGAACAACATCACTAATCACAAAACTCTTGGTCCAGACTCCACCAAAGTTAAAAAGCTTATAAATTTTGTACTGTGCATTAAAATGGCCTCTAACGTAATTGGGGGGATTTGACCCAATTGTGTGCCTAGACTTGAGTTTAGATGGATGTGAGGTTTGTTTGGTTTTTTGTTCACATGTTCTTCCATGTGGAAACTCAGGTCGCATTCAAAAACCCATTTTATTTTAATTATTAGTCATGTCAATATTTTTTATCCATTACTTATAATGGCAAAAACTATTTTAACATGACACTAAAATAATATAGTCTAAACCAACACATTTAAAATGTTAGAAACCATTTTGACATACAGTGCAAACAATAGGAACCAAAATAATAATTAACCCTTAGAGAAATATATTCATCACCAATTTCTTGTGATTTTTTAAACAACATTGAGAGAAGAATAAATTTCTTGTTGAAAAACCAAAGTAATATGTTATTAAGGTCGCCATAAATTCCTTCCCTTTATAAAACCAGAATGATTCATTTACACAGCATAAAGCATGCTAAAGTAAAGGAGAGACAATTTAACATGCATATTCCTTGGGAGCATTACTCAATTTTGCATGATCTGCCCTTCTTTGCTTTCTCCTCCATTCCCTAACATTTCAACAGGAGAGAAAGATTGAAAATTTTGTACATTGTCACCATTGACATAGACTACCTTAAAGATGTCATACTTAAATTCGAGAGAATGACGATCAAGATAAGGCAGCATTGACCTTCTTTGATCAGAGTTTAAAATCCATGAGTAACAAAATTGGAGTGACTTCCACACGTAAAGACATGCCACACTTGGGCTGCTTTGGCATTTCAAGCAAACTCCAGCAGCAACACCTTCCATCTTTAGAAAGCGAGATTTGAATAATGCTAAGCATGCATAAGAAAGGTCATTTAGGTCTCCACCATCAGAGGTCATTGCTGCATTCATGGATACTGTGTCACCAGTGGAAAACCTTACGGCTGAGAAGCCATCTCTTGATTCTCCAGCATATGCATCAAAGAAGCTATGCTCAACTAAGATAGCCATGCTTGATATATTGGTTAACATTGAGACCTAGGACAAGAGTGAAGAGGGTATTAGAGGAGAAGTGCCAAAAAAAAATTAAAGAGAATCTGATGGACTAGGGATGCAAATGACAAAATACTTAACAAAAGAAGTCATTATATGATCTTTTCTGAGCTAAAATCATCTGAGAATTCCCACTAGGATTGATTAAACAATTATAAAAAAGAAAAATGATTAGATATTCATTGAATAAGCACCGACGTGATTCTCCCACCAATAAATATAATTCACTTATTACACAGTTACTGATATAAACTCAAAAAGTAGTGTTAGATAGCTTATATTTATTAGTGTGAAGTACCATGCAAGTTGTAATCTAGAAAAACTCCCCTCTTCTGGCTCCAAGTATTAAAAGAATTTAAGAAGAATAAAATTTAGCTACAAAATTAGTTGTAACCTTAGGTTACAAATTTACTTAATATCTTTTTATTAGGGGTGAATTTTGACAAATCTACCATTGAATTACATATTCTTCTTATATCCTCCATACTTGCAAAATTTCAAGAAAATTAAAGATTAATAACTATGTCATCAATAAATTTTTTAAATTACAAGTTTTTGTAATTTAAAATTATGCACAAAATATAAATTTATAGATCATATAGTAAACAATATCCGATTAATACAAAATTTAAAATGTGTATTAAGAGCATAAAGAACATGCAATTCAACGGTTAGATTTTCAAAATATATTGTAATATTTATTTTATTGAGTGAGTTTGTAGCCTTAAGCTATAATCAATTTTGTAACTAAATTTTGTCCATTTAAGAATATAGGAATTAAGAGACTATATTTCAAGATCAATATATTTTTTTTCTTCAAAATTTAACAACGTATATAATGTCATATCATTAAAAAATTTAAATAAATAATATTAGATATATATTTAGATCTTTAATATTTAATATAAAGATTCTAAACTATAAATTAGATCAAGTCAAATAGAGGGGATATTTTTTATTATGTGAGATTGATTTCTAGCTCTGCACTAGTTTAATCTAAGTGTATGTGTGTGAAATTCTTATAGACTTGAATTCCGACCCTTGCCACTCTCACACCTTAAAAGTATTTATACTTATAAAGTGACAATCAGGCCAAAATGCGTTTTAGTAAATAGTAGTAATTTTATTTTAAGAATAAGTTAAAATGTTAAAATTTTCTTGAGCATTAATCACGCAATAAAAGGCAAATAATCATGTGGTAGATGGACCTTATGCGGCCCATTACCCCATCAATCTTGTCATGACCTAAAGTAATGCTCCATGGTTTACGTTGTTGATTATGGTCTATGTGCTTCTCAAAAAAGAAAAAAGAAAAAAGAAGACTTATGGTCTATGTAATTTCTGGAGAACTTTTTTTTGGAAAAAATTAAGAAGAATTATTTTAGTCTATCTAGAAGTGAACCACATAAAAATAAAGCTAAGATATTTAAATAAACATACAAGGAAAAAAATGGGAGCTCTGATAATATTTACTAAACTTACAAGGCTAGTACTTAATGATTCTTTGTTTTCACAAGATCTCTTCAGCCATGCTCCATACCATATAATCTGAACGAAAGATTAATCAATCAAGATCTCCAAAAACATGTTACTGTTTGGTTCTTCCCATTCAAATGAAAATTGACATAAATGAATTATCAAAAAATATCAAATACACTTCTAGGACCAAAAAAAAAAAAACACTAATAGTGTAAGGCAATGTTTAAAACATCTTAAGTTTTATTAGTCTCATTGGACCATCGAAATATGTGCCTGGAAATCAGGCTGATTGGTTTAAACTTCAAAGGACAATCAAAAAATTTGACTTGATAGGAAAGGAGAAACAAAATTAGTACATTTTTTCTATCCCAAAAAAAGGTACATATTAAATACCAATTTACTCAAATTACAGGACAGCCAAGTGTTACTCAAATGTAACCATAGTCTTTTTTTTTTTTTTTTTGGTGCGGAGAGTTTGAACTTATGGCGTCCGCTCATGATGATTGCTCTTTATCATCAGACCAAGACATCAATCAGTTTTTGGTGTAGGCGAGGATTGAACCCCAAATCTCTTATACAATCATTAGAGACTTTACCAGTTGAGCTAACTGAAACCCACCAAATGTAGCCATAGTTGATTAAATAATTAGCAATAATAATGATACTAAATGAACAAATAAAAGACTGATCCATTGATTCAAAACTTAAGTTGGAAACTAAAAAAAGGGCTTACACTTACATAAAATTGCTTTTGCAATTAAATTTATTTAGAATAAGAAAAGGAGGTAAAGAAAGTTATATATATATATATATATATATATATATATATATATATATATATATATATATATATATAGTTTCGTTTAACTATCCATTTTGAAAAAAATTTTATGAAAAATTGAAAAATCTGTCAAAACAGTTAATTATTTTTTTATTTTTCTATAAAAAAAATTTACAAATGTCCTAAGGTTACATGTTAGTAAAATATTATATATACATATGTGTGTGTGTATGTATGTATATATTTGTTGTAATCCAAATTCCAAAGACAAATAATAGTTTAAAAAACTTTAGGGAACACTTTGAGTGAGAATCAAATTCGGAAACAAAAGCAATTGAAACAAATATTGTTCATGTAAAAGTAAAACAGTATAGTGGAAACTGAAATACAGTAAAGTAATTGAATATAAATACAAAGCAAGTATATTTAATCTGAAATGAAGTGAAACATGAAAGTTCTTACCATATTTCCATGAATGCTCTTGAAAATAGAGTTCTGTACACAACCAAGAGTCTCAGTGCATAAAGAGAATTGTTTGAGGGCGTCAATAAATTCATCAACCAATACTACTGTTGGCCTGAAGATGAAAAAGCATATATCCAAATTTCTATTGTTAAAAGGCACAAAGCAGGCCATTCTTTTCTCTCTCAGAGTTTCAGTCTCAGCTTCCTTTGCTTATTTTCTTTGAAGCTTCTGTCTCTCCTAAATGAACCAAGGAGAGCAAGAAAAGCCAATGAATACTCGAACCTTCGATGAGAAAATTGTTTAAAGGTATAGTTGAAAAGACGAAAATTCAATTGGTCATGGTGACTGACTTGCCACCTGCCAAGTCTTCTTTGGCTACTTCAGCTTTTGAGACAGTGAAAAAGGAATTTAAAAAAAAAAAAATGAAGGAAGACTTTGAAGTAGAGATGCTCAAGTCTTATAAATTGACTAGTTCTGGATGTTCACTGGCAAAAGAAAAAGACTGAGTCTAGATGCTAATATATAGAGAAAAAAGAAAAGTAAATAATAAGAAATTGAAGAAGGGGACTTGTATAATCCAAGGATTGGGAGTTCTTTCCCAAATTATTGACACCCTAAATCCAAGTTATCGGTGTTTGTCTTTTTGTTTTTGTTTTATTTATTTTTTTTGGTAATGTCATTAATAATTTACTTGAAAATTCGATGCCTCGTTCTCGGTGTGATGTGATACAATTATATGAAACTATCTCAGCCTTCTCAGCTTCTCACAATTTGATTTATTATATTTATATATAAGCCATAGTTAAACCATAAATTCCTAAAAGTTTTAAATTAAACCTTTTGCTTAAAGAAAGATTAAAAAAAAAAAAAACCAATTCAAAGTTCAGAGCATAGACCCATGCATAGTGATGTCATTAACAAAATAAAACAAAAATCTCTCAACAAAACACCGTCGTGTAATTATTTCAACACGTGCCTTTTTCTTTTCTTTTCTTTTCTTTTTTTCCTTGAGAAGAACACATGTGAATGCATCCTATTCCTATCTGATGTCACTGCAAAGAAAACGTGTGCATCACTGCATCATGGATTTGCAATTTTATGCCAACCCATTTTTTAGCAAATAAAAAATCAAAAAAATTCTTAGTTTATTATATTAGCAATATAAGATTTACATTACTGGTACAATGTAATTATCCTAAAATATCTATCCATTTTTATTAAGAATAACATTGAGGTACAATACTAAGTGTACATTAAATTTTCTAATTAAATTCAAACATTTTGGCAAATTAAATATAATTATTTTTTAAAAGGTTCACGCAGAAATAGATGTATTGGTTTACGTAAGAGTGTGCATAGAATATAAAAAATAGTTAATGTTCAAGCAAGTTTCAATAAAACCATTGTAACAGTTACAACTACACTTGTACTTGTGGTTTCAAGAGTAAATGTAGAGATACGCCCCTTGCAGTCGAAATTGTAGCAGGAAATGCTATTCAAATGATAAAAGCTAAAGTCATGATAAAAGCAAGGTTTTAAAAATCGATACGGTCGAAGAACCTGTAAAAGGACTGATTACTGATTTTATGGTCTGATCGAGATCAAACCAATAGGTAAACCGATAGTGTCATAAGTAATTTAATATAAAATGTTTAAATAAATTTTATGTGAATTTTTATTTTTCATAAATTTTTTAAGAAAATATTAAAAAATAAAATATTTTCTTTATTCTTCATTTTTTTCCTAATTAATAATAGTTGAAAAAGTATAATTTACTATTTAAGTTCCATATATATATATATATTATAAATAATAAATTTTTTTGCTGAATTATATAAATAATAGTTTGATATTTAACTTTCAATTTTTAACTATTTATTAAAAAAAAAAAAACCAAAAACCAAAGTTCAAAAGTTCAGAATGACTAGACAAGTCATTCGTTACCTTTCTTACTTTCATAGCAATTGTCACACTCACTGACTCACACACGTTCACTCTTCTCTTCTTTAATCTCTTTTTGTTTTTTTGTTTTTTTATTTCCCTTAAATCTATAACCACACGTTACCACCTACCCTCAACCTTAAGGCCTTAAAGTCAGATTCAAACTCCTTTTTAAATTTTACTCCTCAGTTTTCTTTCCACACTTTTTCGGAACTGCAGTACACTCCGGCTCAGCCGCTCCCTCTCAAATCTCAAGTATTTCTCTTTCTCAAGATAAGTTTTTGATGGTCTTTCTTTACATTTTATTCCAGTCAAAGCTCAAAGCACATATTTCTTATACATATCATCCAATAGAAGTATTTCTTTTATTTTATTTTCACCACAAATTTTCCCCAATTTTCCTTTAGTGCAAATCTAACAAGTTTGTTCTATTTTATTCAAGTTTTTCTTCTTATTCTTTTTTAGATTCAAGAACCGGTTTAACCGTAGCAATATCCGGTTTTTCCGGTTTAACCGGCGGTTTCCCTTTTTCCGGTTTTTCTTCTATTTTTAGTTTTTAATAATAACCGAACTGAATTGGTGTCCGATTTTCGGTTGAATCGGCCGGTCGGATCCAGTTTTTAAAACATTGGATAAAAGGCCCCAATCTCAGACAAGATGTGCTGTTTTTGTTTTATTGACAACTATGTATTTTAATTTAAGTGGAGAACTAAGTGTATTGCATCTAATGTATTTACTGGATTTGTGTTTTATCCTTTCATTAATACCCCAATTTTTTAATCCATGAATTAATGATACAAATATGAAGTTACAAAACCATATATAAACTCTTAAAGCATATTGTGAAATATTATAACTAGTCTCATGTCTCCTTTGCTATATTTCAAAATTATGTACACGAATTTGATCTTTATATACATAATTCTAATAGACTTCTACCCAAAAAAAAAAAACCAACAAATTTTTTTCCTCTCAATGGTTATATATGCCAGCACAACACTTTTAAGAACACAAACTTTTTCAAAACTTACAGAGATGACAAGTTTCGATTAATACAATATCATCTTCATATGAGTGTATCTTTAACACTATTTCTATTGTATACCAATCACCACATGTTACCTTAACAAAAAATAGTTGTTCGGTTGTTCCAGTAGACTTCACTTTGTAAACATTTATGTGTGGACCTTTGTGAAAACATGAACATAATGTTGTGATTGTACATGGCAAGGAACTTTCCTTGACAGTCCTCCAAATAAATTAAGAAGTGTTATGTCTTTATTATTTTTACAACACTTTTATAACAAATTTTAAGTAAGAAATTGTTGTTAGTTCTAATTTGAACTTATCACTGAAATTACTATTTTGCTCACTAATAACAATTTACCGCTTAGAGTTTATCATGAAAGTATTATAAAAATATTATAAACATAGTATTTGTCATATAAATTACATAGAATTGATTATATTTCCACCAGCCGTTGCAGGCCAATAGTTTATTTACCCCTTCATCAGCTAAAGCCTAAAGCATAGTTTTTGTAGGAAAATAAGCAAGCCCATCCCATATCTTTCCCCGGAATGCAAATCAAATGCATCAAGCTAATTGCCAAAGGCTTGTATTGTACTGATGCAATAGCAAGCTTAGCAACCCTTGGAAATAAAAAGTCTTTTTACAACCCGTCATGAAAATAGATCCCAAAATGAGCTAAATACCAAGGCATCCAACTAGAAGTTCACAAAACATTAGCTATCAAACAAGTACCCGTTCAAGCCATTGACTTGAACCTGACATATTAATCGAAATTAAAAGTCATGTCCAGTGGAATATTCATTGTCCAACATTATTGTCATCCTGTGACATAACATTACTCAGAGTTCTCGGATTACTGCATGTAGATATTCACTTCTCTTTTACATCTTAACACTTTTCCCATTTGATAAATGCATGGCAGATTAATTGCTTGGAAATACATTATAAGGTCCTTCCTAATACCAGTTCTGAAAGCATAACCATCTGCCTCTAGCATGTGAATCAAAAATCAATTTCTGCACTACACCCCGTATAATTGTTTTAATTCTTCAGACCTTGCTGTTGAAAATACAAATAGACGACTCAAACATTATTGCATTAGTTTCCTCCAATCAGTTTGGGCTGGAAACTGTAAGTATATATCTGATCTTTATTCAAGGTTCATGCATTAACCTACATACACAAAAGTAGAAAAGATATTCATTGAATTTTGGCTTTTCTTTTTTCCACCCAGTGCTAGTAGAAATTACAAATGAAACAATTTCAAAGCAAGAGAACTACCATTTTTTTTTTTTTTTGAGAATCAGAACTGCCAACTTGTGCACTAGTTTCAAAGAAATTTGGCGCCGTCCAAATAAATTTTATACTAGTGACTGGAGTCAATATCACACCAGTCATCAAATCAAGTTGTTTGTGTGTGCTCTGTGCAGTGGTTAAATTCAATTATGTACAAAGAACCAAGCTAAACTGTGCACATGAGAGGTCTTTAATGCAATGGGGTACATGGGTGCTATCTATTAGGAGAAGATTAAGATTTGTATGTTAAGGTCTCTATGAAGCATGATTGACCATGTGGTTGTGGGTTTGCAGTGGGGATGGTGGTGAGCTTGGTTGTAGATCTGAAATAATGGAATCGAAGAGGAAGGAGAAAAAGACACTAGTAAAACATGTTGCCCCTCTTAGACATTTTAATCATAATGAAAAAAAAACTCATGTATGCTCTCCTCCATCCAAAGTTGTTAGGATCCCAAGTAGGATTGGTAAGAGGGTCCTGTGGATTAGGTCATAGAATCAGATCAAGGATCTTAGGATTCTACTTAAAAAAAAAAAAAACTAGTAATCATAATTTACAATATATTTTAAAGAATCATTAGGAAAAAAAGGGACATTTTGACATAAATGATATATAAAGGCGTGTGTGTGTGTGTATATATATATATATATATATATATATATTTTGGGATTGACTTACCTCAAGTACTTTTTAAAAATGGATATTCGTTTGTTTTAATAAGAGATTGCCACATCACACATTAACTAAATAAAATGTAAGGTTTAAAATCCATTACCACTTGCCATTGTATATTTAAAACAAAGAATATGTCCAATTAAAAATGTACTAGAGGAAAGACAAACCCATATTTTCTATAATCAATCCATTAACCAGATGTAGACATGTATTATATATTGATAATTTACAATAAGTATTTATATATATTTAAATCTCAACCCAAGGCATAAATTAACCATCACTTAAATCAAGGCATGATCTGGCATCAACTATTATTATTAATCAAGTTTTATATAGCTTATACGGTTAAAAATAAAATAAAAAATCAGCTCCTTTTATCTCATGACATCTATATATTGACATACTCAGCTTCCACTACAAGCTACTCCTAAATAAACCCATCATCACTCATAAAGTCTATCACGCATCTGGCTCCTAATTTCAAGCCACCCTCCAAGACCAAGTGCAAAGAAAGCACATAGCAATTGAGAAAGAAGTGGAGAAAAAGGGATAAAAAGAAAAGAAAAGAAAAGCAGATGAGCGAAGAGCATAAAGCTGAAGCTACAAAAGGCATCCTTCAGTCAGTGGCAAAAGGCTATCGGTGATCAACACTCCCTCCAATAAGTGCATCTTTGTCAAGACCATTGACATGCAAGAGGCCGTCTGTCCATACTACCATCACCATCTAGGCCTCTCTCTCTCGTCTTATGATTTTTCTTTTTCTTCTTGAAAATTGAAGTTGGTATGTGTGAATAGATTTGTTAGCTATGTCGAGAAGCTTAGTGCAGATAAAGGATTTTGTTATTTTGGCTGAAAGAGGTTTGATTTGTGCCTGTGGTAGAATCATCCAGAATCGACACTGGATCGCAATCCTATGTGATCCAACACGTGACTCTACCCTGATTACAATGTATGAACAATTTTATTCCGGTCTGGATTGCAATTTGATAACCATGCCTCCATCTATGTAAAGACATGTGATGAAATGTGGAGAATACAATAGTTCTTAAACTTTGAGGTTTCCATTGCTAAAATCAACAAGACAAGGAAAAAATAGAAACCAAGACCAAAGCAGAGAGCAGTTAGACCAATTTTCTAATGATACAAAACTAGGATGAGGTGTTACATTTTACACGTGTTATATGTGTGAAGTAGGATAGATTTTAAAAATCAATTATTGCGTGCTTTTTTTTTTTGATAAATAACGTAAGAATATTATTAATAATAATAAAGAAATTGCCGAGCCGAGTACATTGGGGATGTACTATGGAGGCAAAAATCAAGAAGCAAAAGAACAACGGTAAAAAAAAAAAGGAAGAACAAGAAAAATGAGAAAAAATCACACTCCATTCCAAGAGAGTGTGTAAGAAAAAAAACTTAATCTCCAACAAAGAGCGTTTGCAACCCTCAAAGCTTCTAGCACTCCTTTTTCGCCAAATGCACCAAATCAAGCAGTGAGACACTAATTTCCAAACATCAATGTGACGATGTCGTGCAAACTTTCCTTACCAAGCCTTAAACAACTCAAGAACAGTACGAAGCATAACTCACTGAATACCAAACAAGCAGAAAACCAAAGACCACAACTTCCAAGCTATGGTGCAATGAAGGAGAAGATGATCCACCGACTCCCCACACCTCTTACACATAAAGCACCAGCCAAGCACTAACACTCGTCTTTTACGAAGGTTGTCTGTTGTTAAGATCTTACCTAAGGATGCAGACCAAGAAAAGAAGGCTACCCTTGGAGGAGCCTTCGATTGCCATATCATTTTCCGTGGAAAGGAAACAAGATTATGAGGGTAGAAGGAACCGTAATAACCTCTAACCTCAAATCCTGTATTCCTTGCAGACTTCCAACAAACCTTATTTGGGCCAAACCCCTGCACTGACGAGGAATAGACTAGCCCCATAAACCGGTCAAAGGCTTCTTCTTCCCAATCTTGTGGTGGACGACGAAATTGCACATTCCAGTGAAACCTCCCAGCAGACCAACCCATAACTTCAGCCACTGAGGAGTCTTTTGACCTACTAAGACAATAAAGCTCCGGAAAGGCCTCTTGGAGAGTACAATCCCCACACCACACATGCTTCCAAAATTTCACTCTAGTACCATCCCTCACATCATAAACAAGGAATTTAGAGAAGTTCAACCAACCACTTCTAATATATCTCCACAAACTGACCCCATAAGGACTTGTCACCTTCTTCGCACACCAACCACCCCAAATGTTTCCATATTTTGCCTCTATAACTCTCCTCCATAAAGCATCAGTCTCGGTGCCATACCTCCATAACCATTTACCTAGTAAGGCAGAATTAAAATTACACAACTGTCTTATACCTAACCCCCCATCCTACAAAGGCCTACAAATCTTGGCCCAATTAACTAAATGAATTTTAGGTTCACCACTAATCCCATTCCACAAAAAATCTCTCTGTAATTTTTCCATATGCTTAGCCACCTTTACCCGATAAAGGAAGCAGGGAAAGAAAGTAGGTAGGTAAGGACGATAGTGAGCTTTTAATGAGTGTCACCTTACCCCCTTTAGATAAATACATTCTCTTCCAACCTGCTAATCTCCTCTCCATTCTCTCAAGAATAGGGTTCCAAACAGATAAGTCCTTAAATTTTGCAACCTAAAGGAAGGCCCAAATATTTCAAAGGCAGAGAAGACTGCTCACACCCCAGTAGACCCACCAAAGCCTCCAAATTGGGTACCCCACCAACAGGTACCAACTCAGATTTCCCTAAATTAATATGAAACCTTGACACCTCCTCAAATCTACCAAGAATCGCCCTTAAATTAGCAATCTGAGAAGGTTCAGCATCACAAAAAATCAAAGTGTCATCTGCAAATAAAAGGTGAGATACCATCACTGATGGACTAGCCATATTGCCCACAGAAAAGCCTGAGAATTGCCCAGTGGAGGCAGCCACATCCAACATACGACTTAATGCCTTGTAGCATAGAAGATCTAGGGTTAGGAGAATTTGTGGATTTAGAGTTTAGAACCTTAGAAAGAAGGGTTAAATTTCAAGAATGTCTAGGTTTTAGTAGGGCATAAAAAAATTTTGATTTGGTGGGTTGCAAAAGAGATGAGAAGAAACTGAAATTGAATATTCCCACAAGCAGTGAGCAGTGCACATGACACATGAATAGTGACAGAATATCAAATACAATAGAGAAGGAAAGGGAAAAGGAGAAATGAGCACTCTAAGACCCAACATACCTCAACATTCAACACTCAACTTTTCTATTAATAGACTCCATATATTCTTTAAGTACATTGAGCACAAATAGAATTAGGACTCCTAGCATTCTAGAGAGGAAACTTTGGTTGTCATCATAATGGTGTTATCTAGAGGGCAGTCCCTCATTGTTTAATGTAGTGCATTTGGCGAGAGAGAAACAACCGGAGCTCTGTGGATTTTGAAAGGACAGTAGCAAACCTAAAACTTTTCTTTTTTAAAATTTTATCTGATTGCATGTCAACCGTATGAAGTCATTCTATTTTTTTATGATTTGAATAAAATTTCCATTAATTACCAAAAGAGAAAAAAAAGAGAAAAAAGAAAAAGAAAAAGAAAAAAAAGAGTATTAGGACTCCTAATTTGACTAGTAAACTGAAACCCAATAAGGCAATGAAAGACTAACTTGGAAATGAATAAACCTAAGACACAGAATTTACTAGGGAATTTTAAACTCAACTAAATTACCAAAATACCCTTAATTTGCAAGAGTTGCAGAAAATTACAATTCTAGACCTGAATACAAAATTGACCAAGACTCATAAATCCCAATTAAAAAATGTTTTAATCCTAGAATACTTATAACTAGACCTTTAAAACCATAAGAAACTTTGATTCTATTAGACTGACTTCACACATTAACCAAATAAAATAAATCAATAATAAAAATTTTGAAGGGGTAACAAATTAATCTTTCATGCCTGCATCAATGGGAAAATTGGTTTTTTTTTGTGGGGGGTGGGGGAAGGAGGGAGATTGTTTGCAAGGACACACTTCTTGCACCAAATTCAGAGGCGCATGCTACTTTGTAGGGGTTGATGTGGTTAAAAGCTTGTTCATGCAGCCAAGAACTCAGAAGCCGCATCATTCAACTCATGTATCATAAAAAAATTTCTAACTAAATAATTATGATCATAGTATAATAAAATAAGAAGATAAATTTTAGTTTTAAGGGCATTTCCTCACCTTATCATAGGTCTATGGGTATTCTCAAACCATCATGCGCAAGCTGCACAGAGATTCCTTCCCTAAACACATTAAATGGAAAAACTGAATATGAGTGTCTTACTTTATAATATTTCCAGCATCTACAGATAGAGTGCATAATAAATCTTAATCCCCCAATTCCATGGGGTCTTTCACCTTTCTAGTTTCTAGGTCCAGCTCCATAGTGAAACAAGAAACTGGTGAACTATATTAAATACACATTAAAGCTTAACAGCCAAGACAGGCTGTTACTTAAATGCATATGGACCAGTTACATTGTGATTCACTTCTAAAAGAGAGAGAGAGAGAGAGAGAGAGAATTTTTGTACCTTTTAGACCATTCCATTAATAATTCATTGTCCTTGTGATGATCAAACTCATGAGTCATTCCAATTAACAGGGTTCGCTTAGGGCATATCCTCTTCAAAGCTTCAAGGGTCTGCAAAATTAGTTAATGTGACGTTAGCAGATTATGTACTTAAAAGGGGGGAAAAAAATAAAAAAAGAATATGTCCTTTAAGGAACTCAGATAAAAATTTTATTTGTGAAAATGTTAACAGACCTGTGGGAGGCAAAAGTGGACATTATGGGATCCTTCCTGCAATGAGAAGAAAGACAAAGCAAAATATAAATAAGAATAATTCTTAAATGAAAAGATTGGAGGAACTTGCTTTTAGTATTATAGATGATTATGGGGCCAGAGTTTCCAAAATCACATTTCTTGTCAACAGATAATGTCATAGTCTATCTTGCAATTTATCAATGCCAACTATGCATCAATGGAAATATCAAGAGACATATTGAGATATTAAGATACATGTTAAAGTATCAACACTTATCATTTTTACTCCCATCTACCCCCCCCCCCCAAAAAAAAAAACTGGTGAAAGGAATTCTTTTTAAACCAACTACAATTTTGTTATGCAAAACGGTGATCATAGTCAAGTTATTCTGTATAAACATACTTATCAAAAACAAAAAACTTACCATATAAACACAAACTAATAGAAAATATGTGCAGGTAGAACTGCAATAAACCTATTTTGTGTATACATAACTTACCTTATCATTATGTTGTCTGTCTCGCAATCTATCTGTGAACATACTCCGTTGGATATGTTCTATACATGCATACTGACATGCTTTGACTACCCACATCACATACTTGATTGTTGTGCAACACATTATTCTGCTGTGACTTAGTCACTATAATTTCTTTACCATTTTCTGATTTTAAAAATAAACTTAATCTTTAGATATTGATGTCAAACATAGATATCAGTATCTTTGATTTTATGAATCTCGACAACATACATTTAAATTTTCTTAGCAAGTCATATTCATAAGGTAACAAATAGAAACAGCAACAGTGTTGAATATGCCTCTCTTAAGTTAGGCATTTATTTTGTAAGAAATGAAGACCACAGCAACGAGGTGGTATTTGTATGATGGGGATATATAACACCCCACTCACATAGGGGTGGGTTACACGCTTGTTGGATTAACTCCTATGTGAGTGGAGTGTGGGGTCCACTCGCAGTAAGTTAGAAATTCTTCATGTAATCTCAATAAAAAGATGTCAAAATAATTAATAGATTGCACAAAGAGCATTGACAAGGTAAATTAATGGTCAAGACCACCAGGCGGAGTACATCAATTGGTTGAAGATGTGCACTGTACCATCAACGATCAAGCATTGAGTGTTGTCACACTGCACTACTTGAAGATAGCATTTATGCTGCATCATAGATGTGTAATAATTCCAGCAGATGCATTTATGTTATAGCCGTGTAATGTGTATAGCAGATAATATAAAGCTGTGCATTACATTGTTTGTATGTAAATGAAAATGCATCAAGAACAGCCATAAATGGTACAAGCAAAAGAGTTATTCATCAACTTCAGTTGACAAAAGGAGGAGATTTTGGAGAGGGACTAGCTTGAACAGAGGTTTGAAAAGGAGGAGATTCTTCGAGTTGTCAAAGAGTTGGAAGGAGATAAAGTTCCAGGTCCTAATGATTTTCTATGGCCTTCTATCATCATAGTTGGGGAATTGTGAAAATGGATGTTTTAGCTGTGTTTGAAGAGTTTTATCAACACATTATGTTTGAAAAATCTCTTAATGCAACTTTTATAACCCTAATCCCCAAGAAGAATGGTGCCTCCAATTTTCGAGATTTCAGACCTATTAGTTTGGTGGGAAGTGTATACAAGATCTTAGATAAGGCTCTGGCAAACCGCTTGAAAGAGGTTTTAGATCAACTGATATCTAAGGCTCAGAACAGTTTTGTGGGTGGTAGACAAATACTTGATTCAGTTCTTATTGCTAATGAGCGTGTTGATAGTAGGGTGAAGAGTAAGATTCCGGGGGTTATTTGTAAGCTGGACATTGAGAAAGCCAATGATCATGTGAATTGAGAGGCTCTTATAGATTTGTTGAAGAGAATGGGATTTGGGGTGGTGGTGTAGGTGGATCTGTACATGTATATCTACAGTCCCATTCTCTGTCTTGGTTAACCGGCTGAATTTTTTGGCAGTTCAAGGGGATTGAGACAAGGGGACCCACTATCTCCTATGTTGTTCCTGGTTATGATGGATGTTTTTAGTATGATGATGAAAAGAGTTGAAGGTGCTGGTTTACTTCGAGGTTTCAAGGCTGATGGTAGACGGGGTGGAGGGGTATGTGTCTCGCATATTTTGTTAGCGGATGATACGATTTTATTTTGTGATGCAGATGAGGAGCAGATTCTACATGTTCGGATGCTCCTTCTTTGTTTCCAAGTTGTGATAGGATTAAAGGTTAATGACTTGAAGAGTGATATGGTTCCCATTGGAGACGTTCCTAATATCCATGTCTTGGCAGAGATTTTGGGTTGCCGGATTGGGTCTTTGCCTATGACCTATCTTGGTATGCCACTAAGGGCGTCTCACAAATCCCCTACTATTTGGAATCCTATTTTGGAGAAAATTGAGTGTAAGTTGGTTGGGTGGAAAAAGATGTATTTGTCAAAAGGTGGAAGACTAACATTGCTTAAAAGCACATTATCTAGTCTTCCGAATTACTTTTTATCTCTTTTTACTATCCCTACGCATGTGGCCAATAAAATTGAGAGGTTGCAAAGGGATTTCTTATTGGGGGATTTCAAGACACATTTAGTGGAATGGGATAAGGTGTGTGCACCTTTGGAAAATGGTGGGTTAGGAGTAAGAAAATTAACTACTTTTAATAAAGCTTTATTAGGAAAATGGCTATGGCGGTTTGGGGTTGAGAAGACAAGGCTTTGGAAAAGGGTTGTAGCTCTAAAGTTTGGGGAAGATTGGGGGGATGGACCTCCAAGCTAGATAGAGGAGTACATGGATGTAGTTTGTGGAGAAGCATCCGAATGGGTTGGGAGGTTTTCAGCAAACATATTCAGTTTGAGGTAGGGGTGGGGGATAGAGTGAAGCTTTGGACAGATCAATGGTGTGGGGATTCTCCTCTTCAATTGACCTTTCGAGTTGTGTATGGGATTGCCTCCAATAGAGGGCATCAGTGGCCTCTTCTCTTGAACGGTTGGGGATAGGAGAATGGAAAAGCTGGGATGTCCGTTTCATTCGGAGACCAAATGATTGGGAAATGGGTGTTATGTATGAATTTCTTCGTACTTTGGGTTCTAATTTACCTCCAACTGAGAATGGAGACCAAATGCGATGGAAGTTGATGAAGAATGAAGATTTTGATATTAGATCGTTTTATAATAAGTTAAGAGATCCATTGCCCATTATCTTTCCTTGGAAAGGTGTTTGGAAGGTTAAGGCCCCTCGGTGTGTTTCTTTTTTTGTGTGGACTACTATATGGGATAAGAAACTTACAAGTGATAATTTGAGGGGTAGAGGGATGGACTTTGTTGACTGGTGCATTATGTGTCGTTGTAATGGGGAGACAGTGGATTATTTGCTACTGCATTGTGATAAGGCTTACCGGTTATGGAGTTTGGTGTTTAGATCATTTGGGATTGTATGGGTCTTCCCAAGATCAGTTGCGGATACTCTCTTTGGTTGGTGGAATTGGCTTGGAAATCATTCGTCTAGCATTTGGAATTTAGCTCTGTTGTGCTTAATGTGGTGTTTTTGGAGGGAACGAAATTGGAGGAGGTTTGAGGACATGGAAAGTTCCGACGACCAGCTATTGGCTTCTTTTAGTGGCTCCCTTTTTGACTAGTCTAGGGCTTGGGGACTCACCTCTAGTGATTCTCAATCTATGTTCCTTAGCTCATTCCTTTGTAATTAGTATCTTTTCTTTCTTTTTTATCTTTTTTCTCTGTATTTTTTTTAACTCTGCCTTATGACTTTCTGCATGAGGTAGTGTTCTTGAATATACATCTTTATTACTTATCAAAAAGAAAAAAAAAAAAAACTAAAAACCTACTTTAAGGGGACAATGCTCTTCTGGTGTGGACACAGAGCAAGGATGCAAGGATTTTTTTTTCCATAGTTTCCATATTGGTAATACCATTTTCTACCCCTTTATTCCAAACTTTATTGCTTCAGATAATTTCTCATTTTACCGGTTGACATTTTCAAAATTTTGACTATTTGCTTTTATTGTGATTGAGTGATTTATGATGTACTGATGTCTAATTGTAATCTTTGGAGCCTATTAGAAGGGGACTCCACAAACCTTTTGAGTAGTGCGATTTGAATGAAAATATTTTATGGTTAGAATTGTTTATTGCTAAGTGGTGATTCCATGCACCCTTAGGTATGAAGCCTAGGACTTTCTTTTTATTTATTTATTTTTTGCTTTTCCTCCCACACGCTCTGCATCAACTTGTAATCAGGGCACATAAAGAATCTATTGATGCTATTTTGGATGGGTAATTTGTTTTCACTATGGATGGAACTATTCAGGGCTTTTTGGTTCGTTGGAAGGGATGACCAAAATTAGACTGCACTTGGATTAGTAGAGATGAACTACAGCAGCTTGATCCAGATTCATTCGAGCACTACCAAAATGGCATGAGTATCACCCATCTATCACGTGAGTTTACGAGAGACGAATGCGACATAGCACTCACCTCGAAACCTTATGGCTGGATGATGGGGGTTCATTTCCTATTGATTGACTTGCTACAAGAACACCTAGGACTTTACTCGACAGGGTTGAGTTTCTCTCACCCCAGCGGAGCTGGTGCAAACACAGAGCATGGATGCAAGGATTTTTTCCATAGTTTCCATATTGGGACGCCATTTACTACCCCTTTATTTCAGACTTTGTTGTTTTTGATTGATTCTCATTTTACCACTTGACATTTTCAAAATTTGAACACTTACTTCTATTGCTATTGAGTGATTTACAATGTATTGATGTCTGATACTAATCTTTGGAGCTTATTAAAAGGGCACTCCACAAATGTTTTGAGTATAGCATTTTGAATAAAAATATTTTCGGGTGGTGATTCCAAGCACCCTTTAGTGGTAAAACTCAGGGTTTTCTTTTGTTTTCTTATTTTCTTGCTTTCCCACCCACACATTCTCCATCATCTTCCCCAAAGGGGAAATTACATCGAATATAACACACACACAAAGACTAGTAAAAGGTGGAAGGCCGTGGCTGGTCCCAAGGAGAGGTGGGGGGGAGTACAAGTGTAAACCCTTTTTTTTTATTGGTAGGTTACATACTCATGGTGGGTCTTGAACCCATAACCTCACCCTCCACCATACTCTTATAAGGGAAGGAGTTCTAGTTGATCTTCAACCATAGATGAAAAGAAAAAAAAATGCCCACAAACATTTTCCTTAAAAATTGTCTATTTAAGTGTCTGGATTTCCATTGTTTATATCTTTTCATTACACATCCTGCATATCCTCCAATTCAACCTTAACGATGTGTTTAGTTGTTCCTCTACCCATTATGAGTATTTGAAAAAGATTTGACCAACCTTATATAGCGTGTCCAATATAAGAAGATCCAACTGTCCAGCCCCACTTTTCGAAATAACTACAAAACCAAAGATCAAGGTTACATAGATTAGAGGACACATTATCACAAATGGTAATTCTTTTTACACTAGTGCCTAATAAATGTCACAAAACTTAAAGAATAATATATTTAGATAAATACAAAACTTACAGTATATAGACACAAGTGGTACAAAACACAAAATATGATCATTACCCTTAAGTTTAAATTAATACGTGCAGATCCTGGAAAAAGGTTAGAAAGATTTCCAAATTCTAGCAGCACTAATGATGTAATGTTTGAATTATAATATATTATTTCCTTTTGCAAGAAAAGTTAAAAGAGACAGATGCAATAACTTGTAATCCTTGAACCAAGGGCACAAAATCAGCCATTGACATGAATCATAAACCATTATATTTTACATTTACTATGTGCAGAAAAAAAGAAGAAGCAATACTTATAGGTCAACAGTCACCATCTTCTGCATGTGAAAAGAAAGTTACCCACACATTTTTTCAAAACTAATTCTTGGGGATCATGGAGGGCTGTTTTGGACATCCTTGGCATTTATTTATTTAATTAGTGATCAAGTAATCGATAACAACTATAACTCATACAAAACAAAAAGACTCAAATAATTTAAAGCTAAAAAGGTACAGAAAGCAAGCATAATATTTGCCTTCAGCCAGAGAAGAAACATAAACCATTGATAACAATAAGCCATGTTTTTTTGCTAAGTGAAGGTCAAGGAGAATCAATCCCCGGACCTAACCCCACAAACGAAGGCAGAATACTGCTAGGCCAATTGGACCATAGATTAAAATGAATCATGTTAAAATAAATGTTTGTCTAGAATGACACAACACATCTAATGTCAATAAGCCTCCAAAATTTGTCCGTGAGAATTCTAGATTAAAACTTTGGTCCCTAAACTTTAAGGTTGGTCCAATTTGGTCCAAGAAACTCAAAAAGTTGCAACCATGTCCCTGAAGAAGTGATTTCAATGTTGGTCTACCATTAATCAAGGTGACACTTCCATGACAAAAATGGTTGATGTGGCTTAAATTTGTCTATAATGATGTATTTAGTTGGATAACCATTCTCAAAAGTGACCCAACTGTCTCCTATATGCACCCCCATTTGTCATCCAAATTTCCTTCACAAGAAAATGTCAATAGTGTGCTTAATCAACATCATTTCACTATTAAAAAGTTTTGGATTGTCATATACAATAGCTACCTACAGATATGCAAGTCATTCTAACAAGTCAAAAGCAGGAGTTGCTACAAACGTGTCCACAGATTATTGTTAGATGAAGTATTCCAAATACATTGACAATGTGTGGCTCAGAAGGGGAAACCTTAGTTGATAAAACTACTTTTTCGATAAGTAAAAGGAATTATATGAAGAAAAAAATAAACAAAGAAAAAAGAGACAGATTCAACAAGAACAAGTGTAAATACCATAGTTGTATTTGTCAAAAGGTGGAAGACTAACGTTGCTTAAAACCACATTATCTAGCCTCCCCCTTTATTATTTGTCTCTTTTTACTATCCCTACGCATGTGGCCAATAAAATTGAAAGGTTGCAAAGGGATTTCTTGTGGGGGGACTCCAAGTTTCATTTGGTGGGATGGGACAAGGTGTGTGCACCTTTGAAAAATTGTGGGTTAGGAGACAAGGCTTTGGAGAAGGGTGGTAGCCCTCAAGTTAGGGGAAGAATGGGGGGGATGGACGTCCAAGCTAGGTAAAGGGGTGCACGGGTGTGGCTTGTGGAGAAGTATTTGCATGGAATGGGAGGATTTTAGCAAGAATATTCGCCTTGAGGTAGGGGTGGGGGATAGAGTGAAGCTTTGGACAGATCAATGGTGTGAGGATTCTCCACTTCAATTGACTTTTCCGAGCGTGTATGGGATTGCATCCAATAAAGAGGCATCAGTGGCCTCTTCTCTAGAGCGGTTGGGGATAAAGAAGCGGAGAAGCTGGGATGTTCATTTTACTCGGAGACCAAATGATTGGGAAATGGGTGGTATGGATGATTTTCTTCGCACCTTGGGCTCTAACTTCCTCCTACTGAGAACAGAGATCTTATGCGATGGAAGTTGACAAAGAATGGGGACTTTGATATTCGTTCGTTCTACAATAAGTTGAGAAGCCCCTTGCCCATAATTTTTCCTTGGAAAGGTGTTTGGAAGGTTAAGGCTCCTTGGTGTGTTTCCTTCTTTATGTGGACTGCTGTATGGGATAGGATCCTTACAAGTGATAATTTGAGAGGTGGAGGGTTGAATTTTGTTGACTGCTGTATCATGAGCCGTAGTTATGGAGAGACGGCAGATCATTTGTTACTACACTGTGGAAAGGCTTATCAGCTATGGAGTTTGGTGTTTAGTTCTTTTGGGTTTTCTTGGGTCTTGCTTAGATCGGTTGCGGATATTCTATTCGATTGGTGGAATTGGCCTGGGAAGCATTTGTCTAGCATTTGGAATTTAGCTCCTTTATGCATGATGTGGTGTCTATGGAGGGAGCGTAATAGGAGGATGTTCGAGGACATGGATAGTTCTGATGACCAGCTATTGGCCTCTTTCAGTGGCACTCTATTTGACTGGTCTAGGGCTTGGGGACTCACTTCTAGTGATTCTCTCTCTATGTTCTTTAGCTCTCTCCTATGTACTTACTCTTTTTACTCTTTCTTTTCCCTTCGTATTTTTCTCTATACCTTATGTTTTTCTGCATAAGGTAGTGTTCTTGAATATGTATTTTTGTTACCTATCAAAAAAAAAAAAAAAAACCATATACCTAAAAGCTCCATGGAAAAAATTACAAAGCATGCAGAAAATCACACAGGTTGGAAGGTCTACACCCAACTAATGACATCCAATAAAATAAAGATCCAATCATCCTATCTCTCTGTACCTCAAGAAACCTCAGATTTCTTTCCTTCCATATAATCCAACACTTACCATACTCTGTGCTTGCAGGAAAGCGCGAAACATCAGATATATAAGCTACTCTAGACTTGTCACCAAAGAGAAAACCCAAACAGATGTAATCTTCTCCGTGCATAACCTATAATTAGAATATAAGCATTAAGATACTAATAAGACACACAAAAAGGGTATAAATATAATGATTAAGAAAGATGTGGAGCTACTAACTGGCAAAGGAACAAATTTTAGGCTTGATGCAACAAATGGTTTCTCACAGTCGTCCTCAATTATCTTCCAGTCAAGCTGTGCTACCCGTCTCACTTCTTGACCTTCTTTTAGTTTCTTTGGAATCAAGTAAGGAAATTTCACTGCAAGACTGTTTCAAAGGTATAACACACATATGTCAAGTAATGGTACAAATTAGATTGCAACTGACAAAAAGGAATTTGATGCATGAAAAGTTAAACAGAAAGTGATATTAGTATATTCTAAACCATTTTACATCAAGTGATTTCCTGATTATAAATTCTCAAGTAATTCAGAAACCAGCCAAGTTCCACCGTGTTTTTCCATCTAAGTTGAGTCAGTAACCCAATAGTCTGGGCCTGTAAGCAACTTAACTATGTAGATCACAGGTGTAAAATCTTCTCCCAAAAAAAAAAAAAACCCAGGTGTAATATGTAAAAATATATAGAAAAATAAATTGTATATAAGCATCCAATTGATTCTAAATTTAACATATATGTTCACAAGAGCAAAATTCTCATTGATGAGGATATTAAAACACCAGTCTACCTTGGCATCTGAAATGAAGGGGGAAAATCTGTTCAAGCCTTACAGACCATAGAACAAACTTGTTTAACCTATCATATTGCTACTATATAGAATTGTATCAGAGATTCAAAAAAATGTTTCCAATGGCGCTAAAATATAAGCATGAAGCACTAGGTCATTGAGATTTGAGAACCCAAGTGGACCAAGTTGATCATGATCATGTTACAATATTCCTGCAATAAATAGTGTCTTGGTGCCTCCTAAGTGCATGAGAATTGTTCATACAAAGGAAGGCAATAAGCCCCCTTATAATTTATTAAAATGGACAAGCAATTTTATGTAAAGACAAAACTCATTCATCAAACTCACACATCTCCATTGCCTTAAGAGGCAATGCATGCTGTTAAAGAAGTCACTTTTCAAATGTAAAATGAAGAGTCCAAATAAAAGAATGATTAATGCTTCAAAATTTTTTCTTAAAGAAGTCACTTTCAGACATAAAGCAGATGCATCAAAGAGAATTATGAAGGCTCCAAAAGTAGGATCCTACCAAGGTACCATGGAAATCATCCACTGGCTGAGAATTAGAAAATAACCAAGTTCTCTCCACTTGCAAAGGGTCTCCTCAATGAAAAGGGGCATGCCCAACACTTCCATTAAGGGATATGGCCTCCAAAGAAAGAGCATAATGAGAATGGATACAAATAAGGGGAATACAATACCAGGACTGCCCAAATATTGAAGGCAGGTATGTATTGTTTTCAAGTCTCATTTTCTAATTTTGTCAAATATTTCAAAGGCTTGTTAAGGAGGCCAGGTCTCTCTTAAAGGTGGTAATATAACGGACATAAAAGCTAATAAATACTAAGAATTATATGGTTACCCTCATATTAATAACCCAAAAAGAGTTGTGACCGCATTCTGAATGGCAGAACCTTGACATGGTAGATAAACCATACACGTGATAAAAGCACTTATTAATCAAAATTATCAAATTACAAACTAAATAAGCCATAGAATTTCATATCTTGACTAAAGTACAAAATATAGGGCACTGCATTTCCAAACCCAGCAAAAAATTGATTGCAATTATCAACTACGAAATTCAGGTTAATAATAACTTCAAACCTGATCTCTTGAACTACTTTCAACCCCAAGTTTATAAAACCAAGACAGAAATACAACATCAACGCATCACATGGTACAAGTACAACTACTGCACGTATCATAATCACATCCTAAATATATAAAGTTCAATTTGAAAGCTATTGATAAAGTTGATGTAAAAATAGTATACACATCTCCCCCTTCTCACAAAAGCAAAAAAGATATAATGAGATAAACTATGAATTAAAACAATTCTTTTCTACAAAAAGATTGACACCTTTTTTTGTTTGTTCCTTTAATATAATTTTCCTTTCAGCTACTACAATCCAACTAAAATTTGAAAAATTTCTAAACTCCAAAATCCATAGATTAATTTGAGAGGTTTAGATCTAAAAGTAATCCCATTGATACAGGCAAAACTGGGTGGAGCCAAATCAACCTTGAATAATCAGCAGCCTATCATAATTTATACAAAAATTAAAGACGGAAAAACAAAGAAGAAAAAAAATAGATATAAGTACCTCTCCATTGCATGCTGAGATAGGTATATGGGAGTGGGATCAATGTCATTTGTAGGACTATATGGTTGCACAATACGAATATCATCCAGACCAAGAACTGCATCAGCATGTTCATGAGTCAAAACAATCTGCAGTTCAACCAAAAGTAAGTTGTAATACTCCCAATAAAGGCAGGGTTTCAGTTATCAATAAAATTCAGAATTTTCAAAAAATTACCAGCAAGCATGCAAAATAGATTCAAATCCGCAATAAGAATAAATGGATTGCTCTTCAATTTAAGAGTAATTAAGATTCATCAACGTCCACAGCTCATTTCATTCAACATTTTATCCACAATAAAATAAACAGCAGCCTAAAATAGCAGATTACAGCATAAAAACTCTAATGCAAAGCATGTTATAACATCTCTAGTGGCCCAACCATGCATTTCAATCAAAGAGTTTTAGGGCTGCAACCTATACTTGTTCTTAAAGTTGATCTGCAACCTATTCTATTGCAACCTATTCTATTGCTCAAGCATTATTGTTCTTAAAGTAATGCTTGACAAATTTGTTTCATCTGTTAATCGGACTAACTTTCACTGTATGTGTAAGTGACACCACAAAGTGTTAGTAAATTAATATTAGAAAGAAGTTCCAAACATATGTTTGTAGGGAAAAAGTGTTTTATAAGTTCGATTAACAATAATGTACTGACATGGATTTAGAAATCACAAATCAACAAATTTCTGTTCTAAATGTCAACATCATAGCCCAGGTACAAACTAAAAAATATCATGCCAAATTGCCAATGATGATCATCCATTTAATTAATCACTCACAAAGAATTGAAAGCAAAACAAAATGGACATAAATGTCAATGAAAGATCAATAAAATGGGCCATAGATGTTTGGGTGTGCAGGGAAACTAAGACCTTCAATAAGCCTATTTATTACTAGAGTGTGAGCAAGAGAGGGAAGTGGTTGTAAATCAACAAGGTCTTCCAGCACTCCCATTAGCACACACACTATCCAAGACTGCCATTATTTACTGATAAGCAATAATGATAAGAGGTGAAATATAAGGAGTACACAACGAAGTCCCCTAAACAATTACAAAGGAATACAGTTGAAAAAATTTGAATAAATCTCCCCCCCCCCCCCCCTCCTTTTCCTTAAGTTACGGGACAATAGAAAATTTCCCACTAAAGTTCAAAATCAAGCAATAGACCTCAACATTTGGCATAATGTCAAATAGCTTCCTGTGTTAGTAAATTCAATTAATATAAAAATTTTAAAGGAAAGTGAAATTTCAAAATTTGTGCACCAGCTCACAATCAAGATGTCCATCAACCCTCCATAAACAGATACACAAATTGAACCCCCCCCCCCCCCCCTTTCCCCTCAAAAGAATCACTGTGATTGAGTCAATTATATTCATGACCTGCTTTACCCTCATGTGCATGCAGGAACTGGGGAGGGGGGTGGCTGGGAATTGGGAAATTACATATAAGTATTGTAAGGAAAAGGTAAAAATATATATGATTATGAAGATTAATTGTACGCAATAGGTGAATGGAGGTGCATGCTTTAATATAGCGTCCTTACGACAGGCCTAAAATGTCTTATTTTAATAGAATACATGTTCTGCAAATCATAGTAATTATCATAAACATGAGAAAAATGTGGATAAAGAATACTAACGGAATCCACTCTAGGAATCTTATGGATAGTAAACCACCGGAGTACTTGCTCCCGAAACGTCTTCCCAACATCAATCAATATATAGCTGTGATTACCATCGCTACGGAAATAATCAATCAAAAGGGATGTATTGCACCTGTAAATCCACATTATTAGAAATAATCCAGCACATTGCTACACAAGTCATGGACAGAAACCATATCAAAAGAATACCTATTATCAAAGTCACACAATCAACTCATGTCCTTTGTAATAAGCCCAAAGCTGCAACCCAGCCTAAGATTCATCTACAGCAGCCCCAACAGCATAACTATACACGTGTGGAAGGACAAAACATAAGGCTAGGATCAAAAAACTAGTGCAAGGCTAGCCAAGAAAGTTAGTTTGTTTGTTACAAGTACTTGCATAAGTTGTTAGTTGGTTGAAGAACCAATCTTTAACTTTTCTTTCTCAATGTTAGTTTGGTAAAATACTAGGCACGCATTTACTTATTCTTCATTATGAAAGTTTATGTCAATTGCCCAATTATCCTTCCAATTTCCAGGTTCTCTTCATTATCCCCAATCTTTTTCTCTTCGAAGTTGACTACCCCGTAAACTCTCCATTACCACAAACCATTTCATCTTGCAACCCCCTGCACCCAAAGCAGATTCATTACATCCTTTTACATGTTTTGGGTCATATCACTTTACAACCCTTTTGCTATTCCTAAGAACAAATAAATTACCCGAACTAACTCAATTTGTATTCTAGATAATTGGAGGTTTTAGTTCTCTATAATTCCATATAATAGAAGCTTTGCTTAGCCCATCAATGTTGAATGCCCCTGGACTGGCCTTTTTAGCCCATTATGCTATTTTTGCAAACAGATTCGTTATGTGGCCAAAAGCGAAACATATTAGTAACATGGTGTCATTTGGAAGAGTCACTCGAGCCTTAGAGACTCAAGTTCCATAGAGAAAAACCTGAGGGTTGCGTTTGGATACTTGAACTTGGATTTGAATTTGAAAGTGATGGATTTGAGATGCCTTAATTCCAAATCCTTAAATATTTAAGTATGTCATATGAATTTCTAAAAAATTCTATGGGTTTTGATGTTATTTCAAATTCTAGGATTTTAAGGTTTAAAATCCTTGGTGGATTTGTCAAAATCCAAATCCTTGACCCTTTGTAAACTATCCAAATAAGGTATTTGAATTTTAACCACCCAAATATAAATTCATGTGCCCAAATCCTACCATCCAAACACGCCAGAGATTTAGTTCCTAGTGGAACTCGATTTCTCCACACAACTAATATGTTTCATTTTTAGCCACATAACGAATATGTTTACAAAAATAGCGTAACGGACAAAAATAGCCCCCTGGATTACTCGACAACTGGTTAAGACGGGTGGGGTCAGTTTCCTGTAGATTTTACTGGCTAAAGGCAAGTCCAAATGCCTCTTTTTTAGAAACGTTCGGTGCGTCATAAATTTTTTTTTAAAAAAAATTCAAAAACTTGAGCTCTTACAAGGAAGATCAACCAACCACTGGATTCAACCACTAAAACACAAACAATAGCATTGAACTCGAGTGAACGCTAACAAGCTACCAAACAAAACAAGCCTGAAATACACAATGCCAGATCTAAGTTACAACAATTAGGAACAAATCAGCGCGTAAGTACAACTTCAAAGTAGAAGTACCTGTAATTAGGGTTACGCTCGGGCGGTACGGACAAGGACTGAAAGCAGACCTCGCAAGGAGGATCGGAGGGCTGGATGAGGCACCGCGCGTTGGGGAGGGCGCTGGAGCACCCGGTTCCCAAAAAGATCAGCGCCGACGAGTCGCTGACACCGTTCTCGGTCAGATTAGGGTTCGCCATTTTCGCCCAGAAGAGAGAGAAAGAGAGAGAGAGAGAGAGAGAGAGAGAATATTTGGTGGAACTTGCTGAGAATGGAAGAGCAAACGCGTAGTGTAGAGGCAAAGCAACGACGAGATAAAAAAAGACTCTCTCATTTATACTTGGAATCTCGCCCGCGTAAGGAAACAGTTTTGGCGGTTGGACTTTTATTACAACAGCTCTTTTTTTTTCTTTTTTATTCATTTCCTTATTTGAAAAGTTTTCTAAATTTTTTTCAATAAACTTGATTTTTTTTCCCTAATCAGTAAACTTTAAAAGAAAATTGAAAAATATATGTTTTTCTTTTTTTTAATAAGTACTTTGAGTAATATACTTGTTCAGAATTTTTTAAAATTAACTACATTTTAGTTAGAGTATTTAAACAATAGTTTTCAGTGTTTAAATAATAATAATAATATTTTCGACATGTATTTTTATACAACTTAAATACATATTTTCAAAACACTAAAATCTGAACTATAATACTCAAATATTGTCACCAAACAGGCCCTTAGATGATTCATTATATGTGACATAAAAAAATTTATGAGTAAAACTAGAGACATACCTGTGGGGGGCAAAAGGATCCTGATGGGAATGTGGGCCTTTTGGGCCGTGTTAAGGAAGGCCGACCTGCTCCTGGGTTTAGAATTTGTTAGTACTATGGGTCGGCCCATACGCCAAGGGTCCGAGGATCCAGCCGAGGGTGAACTTATCCTCGGATGAACACCGAAGAACTCGGGATTTCATAGTAAAGATTAGGGGATGACACGGTTAGGGCCAATGGTTAAAAAGGGTGAACCCTAGAACGCCCCAGAAGCACCGGTGTTGAAGAAATGTCAAAGATAAAGGCTGTTACCTCCACATTAAAGACCCGCACCTACCACCCTGGCCGCATTTATGGGGAAGTGACACACGAACAGTGGAAGAGAAACTTCGGTTACTATTCAAAGGCACCGAGAAAAGAAATATCTAGGCTGGGGAGGTGAGGCAACACATGTACAAAGTATTCAAAAGAGTAGTATTTAAAGAGCAATCTAAGACAAAAGGGACGGACTTTTTGTAACCTAAAAAGAAAAAGAAACAAAGACAAAGATATAATATAAGAACAACTCTCGCTTACATCCGAGGAAGCCGATTTACGATATTATTTGTTGTTTCCAATTACTTGCAATCTTTAGTTTGTCATTTAATCCTCACACGCTTCTAACACCGGGTTTCAAGCCCACACTCTACAAATTCATATTGTTTAAGGCATATTGGGCACGAGCCCATAATCGTTCTTGGAACCAGTGCAATTGTGCACTTACAATTGGCGCCGTCTGTGGGAAATCTAGTCTAGAAGAGGTAGGAATATTATGGCAAGCTTAGGCTCTCACCATGCAGAGTCACAAGGATCACAACCGGAAGATCATTTCGAACGTCTTGAACATCGTAGGGATCGTGATGGAAGCGTCCATACGTAATACCCTGTGGGCTAGCCATACTCATGGTGAGGGTAGCACTACCCACGATGAGGGTTCTAGATCCATGCGTAAGGAAATCAATCGTTTGAAGAGGAAGTTGCACCGTGCTAAACGTAAGGTTTCCCCGTCCTCGCTTCAGTTCTTCTCCGAGAAGGATAGGGGAGTTGGCTACAATTCAAGGTCGTGTTCTCCCACCCGCGCAACATCCTCCGGCAGGAGGACGACCCAGCCAACCCGCACGTAAGAAGCTTCGCTCTAGGGGCTTAGGCAACAATACCATGAGTAGGGCGTTGCACCAACTCTCCAAATCTCCGTTTTCACGGAGGATTGAAAGCGGGAGGCTTCCTGCGGGAGGTTCACCCGGCCCACCTTTACCATCTATAATGGCCGGACCGATCCGGTGGAGCACGTGCGTCACTTCAACCGAGAGGATGGCGATTGCACTCTCACAATGAGACTCGATGTGTAAGGTTTTCTCCTCCAAACTCGGGGCCTCGTGGCTATGAGATGGTTTAACGGCCTCAAATCCGAGTGCTCCGTAGGCTCATTCGGGGGAGCTAGCTAGAGCATTTGCTTCGCGGTTCATCACGTGTAAAGCGCAGTCCCCTCGGCCATTGGACTCGTTGCTATCCATGGCCATGAAGGAAGGGAGACACCGAAAGCATACTCCGACCGATACCGGGAGATGTTTAATGAAATAGATGGCGACTTTGATGAGGTGGCGCTTAATACCTTTAAGGTGGGTCTCCCTACCGATCACGACCTAAGAAAGTCCTTGACGAAAAAGCCCGTCCGCGTGTACGCCGCCTTATGGATCGTATTGATGAGTACAAAGGGTAGAGGAAGACCAAGAAGAAGGGAAAGGAAAGGAGAAGGTTATCCCGCATGAGAGAAGCGGATTTCGGGTCGGAGCCGTATATCACAACAACAAGCCGAGGAGGGATTACTTCGGGCAACTGCCTCGGCGGCACCTCAGTAAATACGTGTTCCGAGAACCATCAATTACTAGAGAAAGTTCGTAAAGAGCCTTTCTTCGGATGGCTGCAAGATGGCAGGGGACCCCGCGAAAAGAAACCAAAATCTCTTTTGTCGGTACCATCAGATGTAGGTCACACTACCGAGAACTCGGACTGTGGAACCATCTGAGCGGCTCGTCGGTGAGGGAAAGTTGAAGATTTCAGGCTCACCCGGGCGAGTCGTGTCACCAAGTTGGTTCAAACAACCGAGGAACAATTCATCTCGGCCGCGTTGGGAACAATTAATGTTATCTTCGCCGTACTCGGTAGGACCGGGCTCAGTCCCACTGGGGTGATGGCGGTTTCCCATCCTCGGGTCGAGGATGTGGGTAGCAGCCGAAGAGGTTGAAGGGCACCTTGCCCGTCCTAGGTTTCTCCGAGGAGGATAAGGTAGGGACTATTCGGCCCCATGACGATGCTCTTGTGGTCACCCTCGTGATAGGGAACTAGCGATGTGAGAAGTGGTGATGATAGACCGGGGCGGCGGTGCGGATATCATGTACCCCGATCTATTCAAGGGTTGAGGTTGAAATTGGAAGATCTTACTCCTTATGATTCGCCGCTCATAAGTTTTGAGGGGAGGGCCGTTGTACCGAAGGACGGATACGTTTGCCCGTTCAATCCGCCGAAAACGGTTGAGGTGGACTTTATTGTGGTTGATGCGTACTCTCCGTATACAACATCCTCGCCAGCCATGGCCGCACGCTCTTGGAGCTGTCTCCTCTACCTTGCATGTTAAGGTTAAATTTCCCTCGTGGGAATGTTTTGAAGAGGTCCTCGGCGGCCTAATCGGTGGCCGGGCGGTCATCAAGGTATTTCTACGCCGTCCCGCATCAGTCGAGGCCGAATCTTCGGCCCGGTCACTAAGGAATTATAGCAATTAACTGCTCTGGTTCATCCGGGATGGTGACATGGGAGGATACATATTGCGAGGGGGTTGGAGAAATTTCCGCAGCCGATGACCCGGAGAGGTTCTTCCAAGCTCGGTGTACTCTTTGCCACATCAAGAGAAGAGGAATTGTTAGAATTTTTGAAGGACAATGTTGATGTTTTTGCGTGGGATCCTTATGAAGCTCCGGGCGTTGATCCGAGCTTCATTTGTCATCACTTAAATGTCAATCCAGCCGTCGTTCCGAGAAGGCGCCCACCTCGGCGGTCCTCCGTGGAACATTCCGAGGCCGCGCGCAGGTTCTTAAGCTTAAAAGGGCTGGTGCTATCAAGGAGGTTTTCTACCCCGGTGGTTGGCTCATACGGTTGTTGTGAAAAAGAAGAATGGAACGTGGAGGGTATGTGTGGACTTCACCGATCCGAATAAGGCTCGTCCTAAAGATTCGTTCCCAATGCCACGTATTGATCAACCGGTGGATGCCACCGTCGGACATCCGCGGATGAGTTTTTTGGACGCCTTCCGTGGTTACCACCGCATTCCCTTAGCATTGGAGGACCAGAGAAAACCGCCTTCATTACACCGACGGGGAATTATCATTACAAAGTCATGCCATTCGGCTTAAAGAATGCCGGAGCTACCTATCAAAGAATGATGACTCGAATGTTCGAACAACAAATGGGGAAAACCGTTGAGGTATATGTTGACGATATGGTGGTGAAGAGCAAGCAATACCTCACACGTGAGAGATCCGGCCGACACTTTTCGGATGCGAGAAAGTACAAATTACGCCTCAATGCCTCAAAGTGCTCTTTCGGCGTGGGGTCTCGGAAAGTTCTTGGGATATATGATTACTCATAGAGGCATGAGGTAAATCCGGCAGGTGAAGGCTATTCGTGGCTTGCGGTCTCCTCGGAACCCGAAAGAAATCCAGGTTAACGGGAATGATCGTCGTCTTGAATAGATTCATATCTCGGGTCCGACCTGTCGCCCTTTCTTCCGATCGTTGAACAAGTGGAAAGTGGTTTCAATGGACCGAGGATCGTGAGTTAGCTTTTCAACGGCTCAAGCAATATCTTTCTCGGCCACCCATTCCCGTCTCGTCCGAGGCACATGAGATTTTGTTTGCTTATCCGGCCGTGGCCGTCCACGCGGTCACTCGGTCCTCGAGCAAGAGATGACGACGGGGTGCAAAGACCGGTATATTATGTTAGCAAGTCTTTAGGTGATGCCGAAGTGCATTATCAACCTTTAGAAAAAGCGCTCTTGGCCGTGGTTCACGCCACGCGAAAGCTTCCCCACTATTTTCAGTCTCACACGGTGGTTGTTCGACTCGGTTGCCCCTCGAGCGGTCCGCGTAGCCGCCGACTACACGTAAGGGTAGCGAAGTGGGGGACTATCCCGGGGGCTTTGATGTTAAATACAAGCATCGCACTCGGTGAAGGGCCGGGTCCTCGCTGACCGGGTAGCGGAATTTGCCGAGCCATTGCTGGAAGAAACTCTGAAAGAGGCCCACATGGGTGAAAAATCAGTGGGGGCAATCGTAGCTGCGGTGTCTCCAATATGGGAAGTGTATGTGGATGGGGCTGCTAATTAGAGAGGATCTGGTATTGGACTCGTTCTAACGTCCCCTGAAGGAATTGTCTTTGAAAAATCTTTAAGATTGGCCTTCTCGGCTATTAACAACGAGGCCGAATATGAAGCAGTCTTGGTAGGCATGCAGATGGTACTTAAAATGGGTGGTAAGGAAATCCATGTATTCTCGGACTCTCAACTCGGTGGTCGGCCGGTGTCACGGGGACCATGGAGGCTAGAGACCCCGTAATGCAAGAATATTTGGCCTGCATCAAACGTCGCAACCGAGTTTGGTTCCTTCGCCTTAACCCATATCTCTCTGGAGCGGAAACACCCATGCGTACCCTTAGCCACGCCGGCAACTACCTCGGCTCAAGGTTTACCTAGGGTTATCCTCGTTCGTGATTTACTAAAGCCCTCTCGTTGTCATTGCCGATGCACCTCGCGTCCATCTAATAAGGCCCGGACCTAGCCGGATGGACTCGACCATATCCTTTCTTAAGAATGACATCCTTCTCGAGGACGAGTGGGCGAGAAAAATACGTCGAAAGGCGCCGCGTTTACGGTTGTCCGAGGACCGTAAGCTATACAAACGATCCTTTTCGTGACCGTATTTGTTGTGTGTGCACCCCGAATCGACAGACTCATTACTAGAGGAACTCGCATGAGGGAATTTGTGGGAGCCACACTCGGGGAAGGTCCTTAGCCCCATGAGCCCCGACTCGGGGTTATTGGTGACGCCCAATATGCAGGGAGGCTCGTGACTATGCCGAGAAAATGTGATCAATGTCGAGGTTTGCCCCTAATATTCACCAACCTCGAGGGTTCTCAACCCTCTCTCCACCCTTGGCCTTTCGCACAACGGGGCTTGGACATTGTAGGGCCATTTTCGAGGGCCGCCGGAAACAAAAGATGGCTTCTCGTGGGAACGTACTATTTCACTAAGTGGGTTGAGGCCGAGCCCTTGGCAAATATTAGAGATGTTGACTCCAAGAAGTTTGTCCGGAAAAACATCGTCACTAGATTCGAATACCACACACACTCATCTCGATAATGGTGTCCGGTTCGACAAGAAGGCTTTTAGGAAGTATTGTGGTGACATGGGTATCATAAATAGATATTCCACCCCTACTTATCCTCAAGGAAATGGACAAGCCGAGGCCGTTAACAAGGTCATAGTCAACGGGCTCGAAGAGGTTGGACGATGCGGGCATGGGTAGAAGAGCTCCCTCATGTCCTGTGGACGCATCGACCACACCGCGCAGTCCACCGGAGAAACGCCATTCTCTATGACTTATGGTGCCGAGGCAGATACCCACCGGAATCTGGTTTTCCTACTTTAAAAACGAGTTCTTTCGGCCTAGAGAATAATAAAAGGCTCCTAGAAAAGGATCTTGACTTACTTGAGGAACGGCGTGAGGTAGCTATGGTCCGAATGGCTTATTATCAACAGAAGCTAAAACGAGGGTATGATGCCCACGTGAAACTAAGACCACTCGCGCCAGGTGATCTTGTACTAAGGAAAGTCGTAGGCACTTCTAAGAACCCGGCTTGGGGTAAGTTGGGACCCAACTGAAGGCCCCTATCGCATTGTTTCGCAGCGGCATAGGGTCGTATAGGTTAGTTGACCTAGACGAAAGAATTGTACCACTTCCATGGAATGTAAATAATCTTAGAAGGTATTATTATTAATAAAATGAGCTTTTGTCAATTAATGGTTCAAAGTTATGAGTAGCTCTGATGCTCGCAGTTATCGTTTTAAAGAATCAAACAGAAACTTGGTTAAGTGTAGTCCTCGGACCACCAACCTTGTGGAAATTGATGTCTTATCATTTGTTAAACAGAACCTTAGTTATGTCGGGTCTTCGGACCTCCTGCTTTGGGAAAATTAACATTTGAAGTTACTGTTCTAAAGAATCAAACAGAAACTTGGTTAAGTGTAGTCCTTGGACCACCAACCTTGTGGAAATTGATGTCTTATCAATTGTTAAACAGAACCTTAGTTATGTCGGGTCTTCGGACCTCTTGCTTTGGGAAAATTAACATTTGAAGTTACTGTTCTAAAGAATCAAACAGAAACTTGGTTAAGTGCGACTCGGACCAACCTTGTGGAAATTGATGTCTTATCATTTGTTAAACGTAACCTTAGTTATGTCGGGTCTTCGGACCTCCGCTTTGGGAAAATTAACATTTGAAGTTACTTGTTCTAAAGAATCAAACGAGAAACTTGGTTAAGTGTAGTCCTCGGACCACCACCAACCTTGTGGAAATTGATGTCTTATCATTTGTTAAATGTAACCTTAGTTATGTCGGGTCTTCGGACCCTCACCTTTGGGAAAATTAACATTTGAAGTTACTGTTCTAAAGAATCAAACAAACTTGGTTAAGTGCATTCCTCGGACCGCCAACCTTGTGGAAATTGATGTCTTATCATTTGTTAAACGAACCTTAGTTATGTCGGGTCTTCGGACCTCCCGCTTTGGGAAAATTAACATTTGAAGTTACCGTTCTAAAGAATCAAACAGAACTTGGTTGACAAGTACGGTCTCGGACCGCCAACCTTGTGGAAATTGATGTCTTATCATTTGTTAAACGGACCTTAGTTATGTCGGGTCTTCGGACCTCCGCTTTGGGAAAATTAACATTTGAAGTTACCGTTCTAAAGAATCAAACGAAACTTGGTTAAGTGCAGTCCTCGGACCACCAACCTTGTGGAAGTTGATGTCTTATCATTTGTTAAACAACCTTAGTTATGTCGGGTCCTCGGACCTCTGGCACTTTGGGAAAATTAACATTTGAAGTTACAACTTTGATCAAAGTTATCTCCTTATTATGTCTGGGTGTTAATGCGTTACATCGTTTATTAAACTCGCATCTTAAGTTTTATATCTTTAAGTGTTAAGCAATCTTGTGTAAGGAATGGTCCTCGGATCTTACATCCTACTAGAAACAAGTGTTATGCATTATAAGGGTTTAATTGCTATATAAGGTCCTCTCTTCTTTTTAATCGAGGCATTGTTCAAATATATTGACCATGTCACCTTTTATTAAATCTTTAGTAATATGCGCGTGATTATGTGAAAGTTATGATTGTGCAATCCTTGGAGTTAGATTTATTTACTTAAAGAAACTTCGCAATAAGTACAAAAAGAATAAAGTAAAAACGTATACAACCCAAGTGAAAAGCAAGTGAAATTGTTCTTCATTAATCACTAAATACGCATTACATATATAATTCAAATATGGAAAAAGAGAAGTCCTAAAGATAGATCCTAAGCTTTGGTAGGGGGTCTTGCCGAGGCGTACCGGTGCCCTCGGTCTTTCTCAACTCCGGCTCAAAGGAGTCAAGACTTGCTTTCCCTTATCGCTGTCTTCGATGGAAGGACGTTGGGTTCCACCGTCTCCGGCTCAAGTCCTTCTCTCGCATCCCTCCTCCTTCCTTCTCCTTGTTGGAACACGAAGGTTCCGTAGGATCAGGAATTTGCCGTGGGACCACCGGAGGTAGAGCAGAAGAGTTGTCTCGGGGGTAGGAGGGCGCCAGGAGCCTCTTCAATCTCCTCGTATTTCTAGGGGAAGCCAAACGTTCTCGGACTTCCTCGGATCCGAAGATAGAGGAACTCCCGCTACGTTTAAAGCTTCCCCCCATACTTTTTGACAAGTATTCACGCATAAAGTCGCGAACTCCTCCGTCGCGTTGCTCCTCTGTGGTTGCTACCCCTTCTTCGAAACTCGCCCGCTTGCGCTTGAAGAGAGAAGTTGGAAGGAGCCGGCTTCTTCCTTCATCAACGCCAGGTTCCTTTTCGCATCCGAGCACTCCCTTGAGCTTGGGAGAGCTCTTCATCTCTTTCGCGAAGGAGCTTGCGCTGTCCTTCTATCCGGGTCTTCATGGTCTTCAAGTGTGACTCGACCCCATTTTTCTCTCTCCTCGGCCCACCACCTCTCGAGGTAAGCTGCTCTCGCCAGTGGCCGTGCCCAAGGACTTCGTCGCCCATCCCGACTTCGAGCTCGCTCGGCTATTTTTCCGAGTGTCTTCTATAAACTTCTCGGCTACAAAGACCTCTTGAATGGCCTGCAACAAAGTGTGATAGAATTAGGAACAGTAAACAAACTTATAAATATTGTTAAAGGTGGAATCTTCCTTAAAAAGGGAAAAGCTTACCAACACTAAGTCTCTTTTTAGCGAGAGGAATAGTTGTGGCTGGCCCATTTTCTCCAAGGTCTCCATGTCCCTGGGCAACAGGAGAGGGCGTTCCAACACTTCGGCCAAGTGGTGGGCATGGCCTTGTTGAACCGCCTTTATACTGGACTGGCAGGAGATGGGTGCGCTGTCTAGTCTTAGGTCGGGGGACCAGGTGGTCGGTGCTCGCGCACTTCGGCCTCGTCCCCGATTTCCCGATTTCAACCGAGCGGGCCCTACCCTTGCCTTTGTCCCGCTTCTTTGCTGAGCCGGTGCGGGAGTTGTTGCCGTGGTTTCTTGGGGTCCTTGTTGGTCGTCCCCGGTATCCCCCCTCTTCTTCTCGGGATCCTCGGCCGGAAACTTTGGTTCGACTCGGAGGAGGGGGAGATGGTAAAGATGGGGGAACTTGGGACGTCCCCGTCTTTTTCTCTACAACCTTAGCAGCTCTATTGGTGAGGAGACCTTGCATTCTTCCCATATCTTCTTCGGATTCGTCCTCGGGTAGGGCGACCACAAACCCTGCAATTCCAGAGGCCTCGGTGGCTTCTTCCTCCTCGTCGGAAAGGACAACAAACTGATTCCCGCGAGGTCCTTCGGTGTCTTCGAGATGGAATTGGTCTATCTCGTCGTCAAGTGTATGCGAAGAAGACACCTGCTTTTCTGGAACGACAGTTGCTTGTAAGTGCACAGCGAGGGGGACTGTTGCTATTGGCCGGTTGTACAAAATGGTGTTGGGAGCGTCCGGGAGGTCGCGGTGGTCCAGAAAGTGGGGCCAAGCTACGTTTATCTTCCTTCGTCTTCGGTCACCTGCAACTATGGCGTTTTCTATCTCCTGGAAGTCCTAGGAAATGGGAGTGTACCCCAGAATGAGATGAGCAGCTCGGAGTTGTAAGTCTTCGCTAACGAACACCTCGGAGCGAAGTACTCGGTTTAGATCCGCGACGTTACAGTGACTCAGACGAGGACGCACGTGTTGTTTATCTGTAAAAAAGACATCCAAAACAAACAAATCTGGTCAGATTCACACAGATATTTAACAAGTTCAAGTAAGTATGATTATGCATTTCTGTGTGTGTTAGAAGAAGTTGTGTTGTGGGGAGATTAATCCTACGGCATCGCACCTGGATCCCCCCACTCAACTGGGCAGTGGAAGCCGTCGTGCCAGTTCCCAGAGATGATCAGGTGGTCGTCCTTCATGCCTTTGTTGGATTTGGGCAGGCAGGAGATTAACCTAACGACACTAGAATGGGACTTAATGTAGTAACCTACTTTGGAAAGTTTATGGGACTCATATAGAAACACGACATCGTGCCATGTGAGGTTTAAACCCATCTGCTCGTTCAGAGCATCTACACTACCCAAAACTCTAAAAACGTTGGGGAGGCACTGATCGGGACACAACCGATGGTTGCGAAGATACTCCCTAGTTACAGGTTTCATTGGAAGGGTCATCCCACCCTCTATAAAAGCTATCATTGGGATGATAACCTCTCCCTCTTTCTTAGAACCGGCCACGGCTTCTGCCGGGCAGTACTTTAACCCTACGTCGCTGGGAATACGGTACTTGGCCCTAAAGCCTTCCATCCTAGCGGCGGTATCAACCAGACACTTGAATTTTCCCATTATAGAGGAACGAAAGGCTAAACTCTAAAGGGGAGAATATTCACGAAGACAAACTCGAGGACCGTATCCGAGGAGAAAAGGTTAAGAATTGAGAGAGCAAGAACTTACAAAGTTGAAGGTACAGTTTCCACGGCTTTCTCAGGGTAAAGTATGATTGTTGATGTTTTGATGGGATTAGCCCCTGAGGAATTAAATGAAGGCGCAGGTTCCCGAAGCGTCACGACGTGCGAAAAGGCGGCCTCGAAATTATATTTGTCCCGCCTAAAATTTCGTGGAGTAACGAGGGCCGTTGGATGCCCATCTCACCGTTGAACTTGAGGGACAAAGTGTAACTGGCAGTAATAAATACGCGCGTTGTTGAAAATAAAACCGCCAAGTGGCATCTTCTGGGACGCGAAACGATTTCCACACGTGCCATCACTCACAAAGTGAGTGGAGTAGGTTCTCGTCGGATCAAAACCCTATTTTTCTCCTCAGACGTTGAAAAATAGAGTTTTGAGGGGCTATTGTGGGGGGCAAAAGGATCCTGATGGGAATGTGGGCCTTTTGGGCCGTGTTAAGGAAGGCCGACCTGCTCCTGGGTTTAGAATTTGTTAGTACTATGGGTCGGCCCATACGCCGAGGGTCCGAGGATCCAGCCGAGGGTGAACTTATCCTCGGATGAACACCGAAGAACTCGGGATTTCATAGTAAAGATTAGGGGATGACACGGTTAGGGCCAATGGTTAAAAAGGGTGAACCCTAGAACGCCCCAGAAGCACCGGTGTTGAAGAAATGTCAAAGATAAAGGCTGCTACCTCCACATTAAAGACCCTGCACCTACCACCCTGGCCGCATTTATGGGGAAGTGACACCTGAACAGTGGAAGAGAAACTTCTGGTTACTATTCAAAGGCACTGAAAAAAGAAATATCTAGGCTAAGGGGGAGGTGAGGCAACACGTGTACAAAGTATTCAAAAGAGTAGTATTTAAAGAGCAATCTAAGACAGAAAAAGGGACGGACTTTTTGTAACCTAAAAAGAAAAAGAAACAAAGACAAAGATATAATATAAGAACAACTCTCGGTTTACATCCGAGGAAGCTGATTTACGATATTCTTTGTTGTTTCCAATTACTTGCAATCTTTAGTTTGTCATTTAATCCTCACACGCTTCTAACCTGGGTTTCAAGCCCACACTCTACAAATTCATATTGTTTAAGGCATATTGGGCCTGAGCCCATAACTGTTCTTGGAACCAGGTGCAATTGTGCACTTACAATACCCCTTCCCACATTCAATCGCATCTTACTTATGTATTAACTTCTTATTAAATTTCAACACTTTTACATGGGTCTACCATATATACTTGAAAAAGTTGAAATTCAATAAAAAATTGTCACGCAAGTAGGGTGTGGACTTTGGTGTGGGAAGGCATGTGTTTCTAGCATTGCTAAAAAAGGATTGAAAGATATTGATGTTTAATATGAAACTTATTAAATATCAGTAGTTTTAATTTTGAGTGTGGGAAGGGGTGTGTCTCTAGTTATGTGGTGAACAGTCCAGTTGTGGGGTTTGGCTTTGTATTTAGTAGTGAGAGATCAAGGACATGAAGTAGGAGAGTAGGAGTTCGAAGATGAGAGTATAATCAATTTCTAATGTCTAGTTTGGATGGAGGAGGAGGGAGAGAGAGTAAAGTAAAGTTTGCTAGAAATCGCAGCTAATTTCCAACCAGCTCTACTTTACTCCTCCTCCCCCTCCCTCCATCCAAATTCCAAACTAGCCATAAGAGAGATTGCGTTAGGGTTAAGGCTAGAGTTTGTGATAGAGTTATGAAAAAAAGCACTGACTAATGAGGTATTTAAAATTTTAAAAAAAATTAATAAAAAAATGTTTTTTTAAAAAAGAAAACATAATATTTTTGTAGAAAAAATTGAGGCCTCCCGCTCTAAAGCTTATATGGCAAACAATATATATATATATATATATACACACATAATGTTGTTAAAAAAATTTTAAAACTACAAGTTTATCACCATGCTCATCGCTTTTGCTTGGAAAAGGTTGACTAAACTAGAAGTCTAGAAGTATCATCTAAAGGGAGGGTCAGGTTGCTACCTATGCTTCTTTAGATCCCAATGATTGTGTCAAGAACCCCCCTACATGTTCTATATCGACTCTCTATAAACTATTTGTTTCAAAAAAATGCATACAAAGTTAAACTATTATGCCGATGGATATAATGGTGAAAAGAAAAAATGTGACTTTTACGTCAGTTATTTTATTGATGCTATTAATTATAAGGTTGGGCACCCAATTTGCCATGACAAAAATACCGCTGCCAATTAGCATATATCTAAGTGGATTGAATTCTGCAAATCTGGCATACAAGTTAAGTTACTATTTAAACTTTGTTTTTTTAGAGAGTTTCAATCTATGACGTTTGTTCTTAGAGACTTTACCAATTGAGCTAACTAGAACCCACAATTACTATTTAAACTTAAATACTAGAATGTACTAATTTTAAATTATACTCCATAACTGGAAACTTATATGGATAATTTTAAATAAATAAAATTAATAACTCATACTTTATTATTTGTAAATTTCTAATGAATTTAAAACATAATTTTTAGCATAATTTATAACATAAACATATATATAACAATAATATTTGAATGAATCATATTCTCATTTGAAAAGAAATTTTATGATGTTGAATTCCTATCAAAGCTTGAAGACAAAATCTGATATATTTATTCTCCTTAGTGTTGCATAAAGGAGAGAGAGAGAGAGAGAGAGAGAGAGAGAGAGAGAGAGAGATTTAAGAGGAGTGTTTGAGGGAAATACATTTTCTTTTTCCTGCTCTTTTTAGCTTGATTTTTTTTTTCTTTCAAGTTTATGATAAAATGAGTCTCTTAGTTGTTAAAATATGATGTGACATGTCAATATTGGATAGGATAAAAATCCCTTTTACACCACATTCTTATTGAATTTATTCTCCTACTTTATTAACTATTCTTTTATTTTACACATCCTTTCTCAAGTATAAATCATTTAAGCAAAAAAAAAAGTAAATCATTTCCTGAATGTACTCGCACATTGTATTTTTTGATTTCCTCACACCAACTAAAGCTAAACTAAGCGACCTGCAGCTAATCCAACAGATGAAAACAAAGACAAAAAAGATGAAAAGTTTTACAGACTTTTGCATAGCAGCTTTAGTGGCTTGTTTTTAGTCTTCACAACATTATTCGTACCTCTGAAATAAATGATAATGTGGAAAGTGTTTTAAACTTCATAGTGCTTTCAATCATCACTAGGTCAATTGTGATTGGATTCTTGAATGAATATATGGGACAAACAGGTACATTACTTCTTACCGATGACATGTTTTTGTTAGGCTTAGTTGCACAACTGAACATGTTGATTGTCTTCAGCATGGAATGTCCTCTCCGTCAGCTCTATACATATATGCAACAATAATAAGTATAAACATAAAAATTTTGTCTTCAATTTTTGATAAGTATCCAATATCATACATTTTTTTTTTGAAATGATAATATGATTCATTTAATATTATGTTTGTGTTAGAAATTATGTTCTAAATTCAATAGAGATTTGCAAATAATGAAGTGTGAGTTGGTACTTTTATTAATATAATTTCTCATTTATGGAGTATAGTTGAAACTTCATACATTTGTGTATTTGAGTTTAAATAGTCACTTGATTTATATGTTAGATTTTCATTCATTGTAATACTTAAGAAGCACAATATACTTGTTATTTATGTTATATATGTTTGTTAAAGTGTCCTATATATATTTTTTTTGTGCATGGGGCAAGTTGGAAACACTAATGCTAGTTATTAAAGCTCCATTGGTACTCTATTTGACACTCTCATGTCAAAAAAGCAGGATTCTAATTTTTATAATATATTTACATATGTTTATCCATAAAATATCAAATCAAATTCCATTTGAAATAGAAGTTTTGATGTTCATTTTATAGTGTATGAAAATTTCATCCATTATATTCATCATTCATTCTTTTGTTTCATTAATTAATCCCAACAAATTTGGAACATTTGGATGTCATATACAAATGATCATATGTTTATGAATACAAATTAGATTGCATCTTTATTTATTATTTTGTTTTATTGTTAAGGATTCATAACCGTTTCGAAGACCAAACAACCAGATCACTTAAACTAGATGGTAATATCAACTTTATCCTAGATAATAGAGCCTTTGTTAAGGCAGTTGTCAAACATGAAATCGGGTAGAGAGACTAGTGTTTAAACACTAGTCTTTCTACCCTATTTAAAGTTTGACAAAGCACAATTCATGTTATGGCATACAATTTTTTTTAATCAAAATTTATTAGTCTCATTTAAATAACTTAAAAAAAGTGTTTTTTTTTTTTTTAGTTATTTGAATGAATCATCTTTTCCCAATCTCATTAGTCTTCTTGGCCAAAGCATGTCAACGCTCTAATTTTTGGATTCAGATCCTCTAGAGTTCTTAGGGTACTCTACCAAGTAGAGTTCATTAAATCCTAACCACTCTTTAATGATTTAATGGTTTAGATTCTGCCATGTCAGCATTTCATTAATAATATTCTTAAAATAATAAAATAATGTTGTAAACAAAACAATTAAGATGATTGTTAATGAAATGCTGACATGGCAGAATCTAGACCATTAAATCATTAAATAGTTGTTAGGATTTAATGAACTCTACTTGGTAGAGTACCCTAGGAACTCTAGAGGATCTGAATCCCTAATTTTTATGATCCTATTGACTGAATTATGACCAATTTTTTTGTTCGACAAAAGATTCATTTATATACATTAATTACATTGTAGGTTGTTTTTTCCCCCAACTTGAAGTTTGACAACATTCTTACAGAACCTCCAGTATTGAAGATATAGAGTCCGTTTGGATAGAACTTATTGCTGAAAACTAAAAACACTGCAGCAAAATATATTTTTAAATGTGTAAAAAGTACTGTTCATGTCAAAAAGTACTGTTCATTGGCCTAAAATCACTGTTTATGGCCAATGAACAGTGACAGACGCGCTGAAAAAAAAAAAAAAAAAAAAGAAGAAAAAAGAAGAAGAAGAAGCCCAGACGTGGATGCTGGACGTGGGGTTTGATTTTTCAAACAAGACTTAATTTTTGGACATCCCCAAATGAAATTGGGGCAAAATAATTTGGGATGAAAGAATTAATATATTATTATTGAAAACTGAAAACACTGTAGCAAAATAATTTTTAAATGTATAAATAGTATTGTGAAACTCATTTTTAATAAAAAAATAGCTGAAAATAAAATTTGTTGGTCCGTGAACAGTACACGAATGCACTGTTCACGGTAGAAAGCAGCTGAAAAGTCATATATATACGGCTACTGTTCATGAACAGTAGCCGTTTGTTCCCGAAAAGCGTGCTGCTGCAGGAAAAAAAAAGAAAGAGGAGAAGCGTAGGACAGTCAACAAGTGCGGCTGGGGAAAAAAAAAAAAAAGAGCAAAAGAGCAAAACGCGTCTGGACTAAACGCAGACGCGGAAACGCTCAATCCAAACACTCACTATAACAAGTTTGCAAAACATTCACATAAAACGAAAACATTTTAAGGTGGAGTTTGGATAGCGCGTCCATGTCCAGCGTCCACGTCTGGGCTTCTTCTTCTTTTTTTTTTTTTTCAGCGCGTCTGTCACTGTTCATTGGCCATGAACAGTGATTTTAGGCCAATGAACAGTAATTTTTGACATGAACAGTACTTTTTACACATTTAAAAATTATTTTGCTACAATTTTTTCAATTTTCAGCAATAAGATGGAGTTTGGATAGCGCGTCCACGTCCAGCATCCACGTCTGGGCTTCTTTTTTTTTTTTTTTTTCCAGCGCGTCTGTCACTGTTCATTGGCCATGAACAGTGATTTTAGGCAAATGAACAGTAATTTTTGACATGAACAGTACTTTTTACACATTTAAAAATTATTTTGCTACAATTTTTTCAGTTTTCAGCAATAAGTTCTATCCAAACGGACTCTATATGTCCTTTTAGAATTTACTAGTAATCATATTAAAATTTAGGCGAAAATACTATTTTGGTCTCTATATTTTGGGGACACGGTCAATTTGGTCTCTACATTTTGGTAGCAGTTAATACGGTTTCTATTATTTTTGATTTGCAATCAATTTGGTCTCTACCGTTAATTCACTAACGGAAAATGCTTATGTGGCAAACAAATTGCATTGTTGGTACATCTAATATTAAAATACTAAATAAAATGTTGATGTATCTAAATTTTATTGGCCACATCAGCACTTAATTATCAAAAAAATCCACATCAGCTTAAAAAAAAATATTTATATATATAAAATTTATTTTTTATTTCTTAAATTTGAAGATAAGTTTGTAACTACTGCCAATAGAATAATCCTTTTGGTGTCCACTTTTTGTAAATACTAACTCAAATAAAAAACTAGCCTCTTTGCTGGCACATTGTACATACTTAGAGCCTTTTTTATTTTATTTTTTTTCTAAGTACAAAACTTTTCATTATTTATAATTTGAGATTAATGCATTTTTCAATTACAAATATACCTAGCGGTGTGATAAGATTTATATATTTTCAGATGTGTTTATATTTTGTGTTACATTTCATTACACCCATAGGAATTTTGGAGATTAAAAAATGCATCAATCTCAAATTATAAAGAATAAAAAATTTTGCACTTAGAAAAAAAAAAGAGACCCTCTAAGCATGCGCAATGCTTGTGCGGAGAGGCTAGTGTGTGTATATATAAATATAAATATATATATATATATATATATGTGAATGAATGAAGTGTTAATTTTTATAAGATATTATTCTATTAATTTTAATTGATAATAAGGAATATTTTTTTCATAATTAAAAAGAAATTATTTCTTATATTATGTGCTAAGAATATGAGAGTAAACTTATACAAATTACATTTTCTATCTTCACATTTTTATTCTCAACAAAAAAAGAGAGTTTTCCATCCCTCATATATTTTTTCACCTCCAAACCAAATAATTAGAGACAAAACTAAAATTTTTTATATCCCCTAAATTTTCCATCCCTTCCATTTGGCATTTTCTATCCCACACTTTTCTATTCTCCAAACCAATCCTAAGAGCATTTGCATCAGCCATCAGCCATCAATCTTTGTAAAATTTGTTGTCTATTTTAGTATAAAAACTCACTTTTTTTTTTTTTACACATATTACTTTTAAAAAACATGCACATCAAATTATCTATTATACACTCTATTTTATCTATACTATTATTTAAGGGGCTTTCACTGTTTGGATTCCTCATTTTTTTAGTTCAAAAATGTCCTTACACGGCTACACCCTATGTTTAAGTAGAGAGAAAACTAAAAGACAATTCGGTAAAAATGTAACTCTAACTCCCACTAAAACATTGTCTAAAAATAAGACCACTCTCCTATTAATTTTTAAATTTATTTATTCACTTATAAATTAGATTTTTAAAACAACAATCATATATATAAATTTTTTTTAAAAAAAATATCATTTTTTTTCTACAGGATCACTTAAAAAAAAAAAAAACTCATCACGTGCGTGGCTAGTTTAAATAATCTATTTTATTTTTAATTATTATTTCACTATTTGTAGGCATGACTCTCACTTCTCCAAAAAAAAAAAAAAAAAAAAAATCTCACTTCTCTCTTATATCCCGGACCAGACCGATCCTCTCACCTCTCTCTCCTCCCAAACCTCCCTCTCAGCCGCCGCTGCTGCTGCTTCTTCTTCTACCCAACACAAACGCTGTCGAGCAAGCTGCATTGTGAGGACGCGCAGGAGAGTGGGTTGTAGGAGACGGAGTCACTCGGGTTGAAGATCGGGTCAAATTGCTGGTAACAGTCGGAGCAAGGCTGACACTGGAGCCAGTTGACGGCACTTCCCGTGTCGAGGGCCATGTAGAAAGGCTTTGATGGGAGGGCGAGCTGGAGCTTGGTGGTGAGCGAGTTGACACGGGCCGTGTCGCGCTCGAGACGAGAGAGGACGAGGGTTTTGTAGTCCTTGTGTGAGGTTTTGTAGAGTTTCTCTCGTGGTCGTGGGTGAAGTTGAACTGAGAAGTAAGAGGCATTTGGGTATGTGAGAGTTTGCATTTCTTCTTCTAGTTGTTGTTGTTGTTGTTGGTCTAAGGGTTGAAGGGTTCTGTTTGTCTTTGTTCGGTTTGAGAAGCAGCAGCAAGCATTTTATTAGAAGGAAGCTCCCAGGCAAACCCCACTTTGCTCCCTTTCTTACTTCTTTACATTTGTTACTTTCAGATTCCAAACTATACTGCCATGTTATATAACTTCAATTCCTACTTTAGAATTCGAAAACCTCACAGGTATTTTGCTTTCTTACATTTTCATACATGTGTTTGTGGCAATAGTGGTCAGTTTAATGGGCAAGAGGTTAGCTATTATTTCCTTAATAACCCATTAGCCTGTATTGGACTTGTTGCATATTATTCTTCATTTTTATCAAGAACCTCTTTTGCTAGTAGTAGAGGTCAACCTGCTGGGAAAGGTGAAATTGATGATACTGATGATGGGTATGGCAGATTTAGGCAAATGGGTTCCTGGGATAATGGGGACCGGCAAGACTCTAGCTTTGATAAATTTGATGAGGCTAAAGAGTTTGAGGATGATGATGACGACGAAGAAGTAGGAGAGGATGGTAATGATGATGATGATGATGATGATGATTTTATGGTTTTGAATACGTTAAATAGAAATGGTGAACAAAGGGAAGGTATTGGAAGAGTTGAGTTGGATGAGGATGATATAAGACACCCTTTGGTGAGAGAGATTTGTAGGTTGATTGAACTTAGGTCAGCTTGGAATCCAAAGCTTGAAGGGGAATTAAGGCACTTACTAAGAAGCCTTAAACCTCGCCAAGTTTGTGCTGTTCTGCGCTCTCAGGCAGATGAACGGGTTGCTTTGAAATTATTCTATTGGGCTGATCGGCAGTGGCGGTACAGACATGACCCAATTGTTTACTATACAATGCTGGAGGTCCTTAGTAAGACTAAATTATGTCAGGGTGCTAGGCGGGTTCTTCGGCTCATGGCCCGCAGGGGTATTGTGCGCCAGCCTGAAGCATTTGGTTATGTGATGGTGTCATATGGTCGGGCACGCAAGTTGAGGAATGCAATGCAAGTTTTGACTTTGATGCAAAGAGCAGGAGTTGATCCTGATTTGTCAATATGTAACACTGCAATCAATGTTTTGGTGAAGGGGAATAAACTGGAAAAGGCATTGAGATTCCTGGCCCGAATGCAACTTGTTGAAATCACACCTAATGTTGTCACTTATAATAGCTTGATCAAGGGGTATTGTGACTTGCATCGTATAGACAATGCTATTGAGCTAATCGCTGAAATGCCTCTGAAAGGATGCTACCCGGATAAGGTTAGCTACTATACAGTGATGGGTTTTCTCTGTAAAGAGAAAAGGGTTAAAGAAGTGAGAGAATTGATGGATAAGATGGTGAAGGATAGTAAATTGATACCAGACCAGGTTACCTACAATACTCTTATACACATGCTCTCCAAGCATGGTCATGGAGATGAGGCTTTGGAGTTTTTGAGGGAAGCAGAGGAGAGGGGTTTTCGTGTTGATAAGGTTGGGTATAGTGCAATAGTTCATTCATTTTGCAAGGCTGGAAGGACTGACATTGCTAAAGAATTAGTAAATGAAATGTTCATAAAGGGTTGCTTTCCTGATGTTGTGACTTACACTGCCGTTCTTAATGGGCTTTGCCTGGTAGGAAAGGTGGACAAAGCTAAAGAGATGCTTAAGCAGATGTACAAGAATGGCTGCAAACCAAACACTGTATCATATACTGCCTTGTTACATGGGCTTTGTCAGAGTGGAAAGTCATCAGAAGCTAGAGAGATGATGAACTTGAGTGAGGAAGAATGGTGGACCCCAAATGCCATCACTTATGGTGTTGTGATGCATGGTCTACGTAGGGAAGGGAAGTTGTCTGAGGCCTGTGATATTGTAAGGGAGATGATCAGAAAAAGCTTTTTTCCAACCCCAGTTGAAATTAACTTACTGATTCAGTCTCTTTGCAGAGAGGGAAAAATGGACGAGGCTAAAAAGTTCATGCAGGAGTGTCTGAACAAGGGATGTGCTGTTAATGTGGTAAACTTCACCACTTTAATTCATGGATACTGTCAGAAGGATGATTTGGAAGCTGCTCTATCATTGCTTGACGACATGTATCTTAACAACAAGCACCCTGATGTAGTCACGTATACTACGGTGATAGATGCATTGGGGAAGAAAGGTAGAATAGAAGAAGCAACTGAATTTACAATGAAGATGCTGAAGAAGGGTTTGGATCCTACTCCTGTTACATACAGGACAGTTATCCACAGGTATTGTCAGATGGGTAGGGTGGAAGATTTGCTGAAACTATTGGAGAAAATGCTCTCAAGACATTCATGCAGAACAGTGTATAATCAAGTTATTGAAAAGCTTTGTAGTTTTGGAAATCTTGAGGAGGCGGATAAACTCTTAGGTAAGGTGTTGAGAACAGCTTCTAGAATTGACGCTAAAACATGTCACATACTTATGGAAAGTTATTTGAGCAAAGGGATTCCTTTGTCAGCATATAAAGTGGCCTGTCGCATGTTCAACCGGAATCTGATTCCTGATTTGAAGTTATGTGAGAAGGTGAGTAAAAGACTGATGTTAGAAGGTAAATGCGAGGAGGCAGATAGGCTTATGATACTTTTTGTTGAGCGTGGACACATTTCACCTCAGTGTCAAGAGCATTTGGGAAGCTAGTGGGTGTTATTCTTGCTACAAGAGTGATGGATATCCATCTGACTATTTCATCATCATTATGTGCTACCATTGTTAAGTGCTTTATCAGGGTAAGTCCTCGTTCTTCCATAATCATTTATTAAAGAGCAAAATGCGAAAAAAACCTCATGTGGTTTGGGCCTATTTCAATGACACTGCTGCACTTACAACCATCAATTTAGTGTAACCTATGAAGTTTGAGAAATGATGAAATTGCTCCCTCTGTTGCACTTCTATCTATTGTGATGGATGGGAAGTGATGTACGCAATTGCTTTATTATAAAAAATTTATTTTGAAATAAAATTAATAAAAGTTTTAATTGTTCTAAGATGGTGAGAAATTTTTCTAATTGGTAAACTTTTATTTTTTGTAATCAATGTTTTGGCAAGGTTCAATTGTAGCAGGATTCAAAATTTATTATTTGTTCTCATTAATTAAACTTGTGTTTACCTTTTTTTCATTTGTAGAAATATATTTTTAAGATGAATTAAATTAAAATTTAAAATAAATTATGTTTTAATTCATTCAAAAATCCATCCATCACAGTTGATGCAAGTGTAATGGACAGAGCAATTATCATCATTCCTCGAACCACATGAGTTAATAGCATTAAGTTGATAGTACATGGGTGTATCTAAAACAGACCCAAACCACATGGGTTTCTTTGCATTTTTCTCTTGATTTAATAAAGTAGAACCATATTTTGTGGTTGTCCTCCTGAGGTCACTGATGTGGTCTTTTTACATATAACAAGTTATTCTTATGTTTTGTCAGTTTTTATTCTAAAGAGGTTCATAGAACTAAATTTATATGTTAGCTCCCCAGTTTGAATTTTAATATTTGATTTTTTTTTTTTTTTGGTGTAACTGTTTAGTGGATGTTTTGACCTGTAATACTAAGATGTATTGATGATTATAGTGGTTTGTGTCATTGTTTGTCGTCCTCTACATGTACTTGCAGTTTTTAATGAAAAGTTTCCCTGCAGTCCTGCACATAATCCTCTAAATATTGTAAAACCAGATGTATCATGTATGCAGTTATTCTTCTTGTTAAACTTTCCATGAGTTTGTGTATTTTTATTTTAAAGTTTTGGCCCTTTGACTGAAGGATGATAACTTATTATGTTGTTCATCGCTTGATAATAGTCCTCTATATAGTGAAAAATATTTTTAGAGCAAAATTATATTTCATAAAACAAATAGAGTACGCAAATTTTATGTCAAACTAAGTACAAAATTACATCCACTCCTTTTGTGGATAATGTCTTTGCTCATTTCATCATCTGAATTAAGGTCAATCACAACAATTTTGTTTTGATAGGTGAAGGTCAGTTGTGGCAATGCCAAGTGTGAAAGTGATTGAGCCTGCCTTGATGTCCCTAGGGTGCATCTATGGCTGGAACTTCTTCCCCAAAGTTTGTAAAGTTAAAAAGGGGAATTAGGAGGAACTTGCCATAAAATAATATGACAAAGGAGCAATGCCTTTCGCTTCCCTTGCCTTGCATAAATAGTGTCAGCATAAAAAAAAATATTAGAAGCATAAATTGTAATATAAAGGTTAGATATGATATGGTCATCATGATCATTACCTTTTCAATATGGTTTTTGTGGACTTAGAGAAAACATATAATAGATATATAGAGAGGTTATGTGGTTGGTTTTGGAGAAAAAGGGGTTCCTTTAAAGTATATTAAGGTGATTTAGGAGATGTAATTAAGGATCAACTAAACACATCTTTTTGCACTATATATTGATGAACTTATTATACCAATCGAGATGAAGTCCATATGCTTCTTTAGAGGATATAGTTCTAGTAGATGCTATAGAATGTAAAGGCTTTATGTTACATAGGTCTAAAACATAGTATATGGAGTGTATGTAAGTAAAAGGTGAAATAAAATTGGAGTTATAAAACTTGATGGTCAAGAGATATGAAAAAGTGAGTATTTTTTATATCACTAATTCATAAGGATTGAGAAATCAAAGAGGGTCTAAATCATGGATAAGAGTATGGTAGATGAAGGGGAGAAGCGCATCAAGAGTAAAGTGTGATTGTAGGAAAAGATTTACAAGATTACTATAAGACTAGTAGTAAAATATGGTACTGAATGCTGGACTATTATAAAACATCTTCATAAAATAAGTTTAATTGAAATAAGAATGTTAAGATGGATGAATGGAAATATAAGGAAAGATTAGATACAAAATGAAGAATTCGTTTAAAGTATAGAGGTGACTTCATATTGATGAAAGATGAAGGAGAGTTCTTGAGATGGTTTGATCATGTGCAAAGAAGAACGATTAATGCACTAGTGAGGAAGAGGTATTTGATCCAAGTTGAGGGAACTAAAAGTGGTAGAGGAATGTCTAAAATAATATTAATAGTAGTAATGATATGTTAATTTAAGAAGGTGATAGGGAGTATGATATTGGATAGAATAGAATGGTTAAGATTGAGAGAAGAATACATGTGGTCGATTAGTTTGTTGTGGATCCATAATCAACTCACTAGCTTTGGGACTAAGACTTTGTTGTTGTTACTGTTGCTAAAATAGAATTCACACAGTTTTTACTTAAATGATACACAAATATATTATCTTCAAAATTAAGAAACATCTACCCGGAACAGAACTACTGTAGTCTTCCAGTGATGTTTTTGAGAAGGGAGGAGGTAGTGGTAGTCCACTTACAATTGGGTAATACTTTTTTCTTTTTTTTGGGTATATACAATTCTTCAGGTCTGAAGAATCTTAAAAAGGTCCGAAGAATTAACTATAATAATTTGAAAAGGAAGCAATCATGCTTTCATAAATGATTTCTTGACTTGGTAAAAGAGGGAGAAAAAAGACAATCCAGCTGCAGAAATCTTTAGAACTATGATTATGTCTGCAGTGTGATGCTTATTAATGAAACCATCTTTTCTCCAAATATCCCTTTTGTTGCTGCTATTTTCTTCAACGTTACACAAAATCTGATTTCAAATTACTTAAAGGTTTTGCAGGTGCAGAATGAGAAACTGTATTTTCAAAGTTTGACCTTCATAATCAAGCATTTAAGAGTACCTTTGTAGCACAAATCTCTTTAGGCCATCTTTGGCTGTGATGGGCTTGTGAGTTCCAGTTTTTCTAGTTTGGGAAAGTTGCAGCTCTGCCAAATGCAATACATTCTTCTGATTTGAATTCCTTGCATTATTTCAGGTATAACACATTCATGAAGCATCGAAAGCTCAGTAATTTCAGGGCAATCTTCAATTTGTAAGTTAGCCAGGAGTACAACTAAGGTTCCTCTAGATGTACCAAGAGGTGTTTTTTTGTTAAACTAAAGTAAATATCAAAATGATTCCTGTCAATGTTTCTTCAAATGTTAATAATGACGAAATCTAACACATTTATTTAACAATGAATGATAAACTTCTAGGGTGGACTGTACCTTAAAAACTAAGGTAACTTTAAATATTTCAATCCACCATAAACTCTTAGAAGGTAAAGAGCTTGTTGCATGTAAATTTGGCCCAAAAATTTTTCAATCTTTCTTGCTAGTCGTTGGTGGAACTCTAAAATTAACTCATGATTTGTCTTCATTTTCTGGATTACTCATTCCTATAGCAGCCTTTACGATTTGACGAACTTATATATATATAAATATATATATATATATATATTTATTTATTTATTTATTCTGGTATCAGTAGCTATATCACTAATCAAGTCATGAAACATTACATATTGAGCTCGCCATCTAATCTTCATCCATACGCAAGTGACACAAGAGGCAAACATCTTTTGGTTTAGCCCTCCCAAACAGAACTGCAGCAAAGCCTGTATTGCAGTTTGTTTATCCTTTGGGTGTAGTACATTGTACACTAAATTTATTGTATTGTAGCTAAAATTTAGACATGAAAGGACTATTTCAAGCCTCTGATATTTCTATTTTCAGTCTCATGCTTAAACCAATGTATACCATTTTCAAATGTGATCATTGGCTTTTTTTAACAGTTTGTCAAACATAAGTAGCATAGTACTAATAAACACAAACAAATTACTGCAAAAGCTTTGCAACTTCATGTTATTAAACCTTAATTCGGAAAAAAAAAAAAAAAAAAAGTTATTAAAGTTGGACCTGAGCTAAGCTCAATAACAATGGGTTCGGATATGTAGCCCACCTTTAGTACTTTCTTGATTAAAGTATAAAATAAAATAAAATAAAAAAGGCAAAACAAAGAGAAGAAATCTGTAACTTGGGCTCTAATGTATAGGCCTCTAGTTGGGCTAGATTAAGCGTATATTTGTAGTATTCTATGTCCAAATTTAGTGGTTACCCTGGTCCAAATGACCCATAAATCTAAGGCTTTTACATGGGGCTAAGTTCCTTGGTGATCTGTGAATATAAGCCTTAAACCAAAGATAGACACACTCTTTGGAAAACTTACTAACTATTTTGTCGGCTAGGTATTCTTTTTCCTCGGGTATTATAAACTGTTACTTTAGTTTTGCACGTTTAATTGATTATTCAAATATTTGATTTTAGCCTTATAAAAGGTAGCCCAAAAAAGCTTGGGTGCCCTTCACTTGCTGGGAGCCGTGCAATACAAGGAGAGATTGTCACTACAAAATAAGTCCAATTGGGTATTGGGGTAAGGGTTCAACTGTAGGTTGGTATAAGGTACTGGGATTCCTTTACTTGTAACCGCTTGTTTTGATAATAATGGATTCTCAAGAGTGGTGACCTTAAAATCATCCGGTGGGGTTTTTGCCTTGGAGGTTTTCCCCATTCGTAAACAAATCACCGTGTCAAATTTAATTTCCGCTGCATTTAGTTATTTGGTGATTTTTTTTGTGCTACCATGCATTTGCATGTTAATTTGAAGGTTCTGTGTCCCCTCTCCCAACTTTAGGGGTGTCCTTGTTGTAGATTTATGTGACCGCTTTATTCGACCATCCTTTCCATTATTGTCCATCTGCAAACAAAATGCCAGCCCAATCTTTACAGTTGGAATGTATCTCTGCACACTTTTTTGAACTTTATCAATGTGGATCATCAATAAAACAGGAAGAACTACACCTTCTATTGTCTGCCAGAGTACCAAGTGGTTGTTTTTTGTTGGTTCTTTTGTGATTGGCCTAATTGATGTGCACAATAAAAAAAGGATAGGCATTGGTGCAGCTCGTGGTCTTATCTACAGTGACACGTTTTGAAGAAAACTTTAATGATTTTGAGGCAGAGATTGAAGGAATATAAATGGGGGGGGGGGGGGGGTGGCTCAAAAAAGTATTGATGTAAGTTGATACAGAAATCTTTTCTAAGTTAAATTGAGACCACAAAAAAATGTGCAGGACCAGAATTTAAGGCTAATAGGAAGGTATTAGAGCTTGAGTTACTAATGGCATTCAAGGTTTGGATGAGATTGACATTGTTTCTTTCCCTAACCAAATTCTTGGCCATGCATTATAGTTCAAGTACACATGTTATGTCACATTAAGAGTACAAATGCTGCTTTGATGTTTACAACTAATTCACTGCATCTTATAGTGAAAGGAACAAACACTAGGAAAAGATGGAAAAAAAGGTAGAAATAAAAGGGTCAAGGAGCAAGTGTATGAGAAAATGGTGGGGCTTTCACCTTCTTTTTGCTTATGGATTGATCAGAAAAAAGAGTAGGATTTTCATGTTGAAAGCTACCATATGAAACGTTCTCTATTATCTGCTTCATGGCCGAGCCCTCAACTGCGATTGATTCAACTGTTGTTGCTTTCGTTATTTTCACTCTTTGGAGTGGGATGGGTCCAGCATGCCCAAATCAAGATGACCTTTTAGCCCAAGGGACCATTAAGGTCCATGGTAGAGAAAAGTCCCTTAGAATCAGGGTGATTTGTTTAACAGCAAGATCATGGCCGAAGTCTGTAGATGTAGACACCTCATTTTGTAACATAATTTTATCAATATAATGAAATTTGTCATTTAATTGTTAGATAAGTAAGAACTCATTTCTAAATGTTATCATAAATCCTAATGATCAAAATGGCATATTGGATGCAAAAATTGAACGGCTGGATTGAACGATCAAACCATGTCAAGTTTCAACTAATGAAAGATATTCTTGGGATTAAGGTTATATACATGTTATTATGCATGATTAATTATGATTGATTTTCAAAGAATTCATTTTGATTAATTATATGTCCAAATCTCATTGGTTTAATCCTTAAAAACAAAAATAAGTCCAAATAAATTGGATAAAGTTGACAAAACAAGCCTAGAGTTCAGGCACTTTCACTAAAAATCAGTATTCGAATGGCATATAGAACAAGTTGATCAACATGAATGCTTGCTTGATTTTTATAATGGGTAAACTTATCAAATCATCTTGGGAGATAAATATGAGTTAAATAACTTTGAAATTTAGAAGTCCCAAATTTGTTTCTAAGTTTTTGAACTCCTCCATCTATAAAGAGAAGAATCAACGCACAAATGCATGCAGAAAGTCACCTAGAAAGAGCTAAAGATTTTGAATATTAAGATTGTTAAGAGTACCATTAAACTCTGCAAGCCACGACCCTTGGGAGAGTAAACCATCATTTTCCACCTTCATATTACAATTTCTTCATAAAAATCAACTCCTTTCATCAAATGCAAACCTTGAACACCATTAATCGAAAAATGACTCCAAGTTTTTCTTACTTCCTATCTTTATGTTCATTCAAAAACATAGAAATTTCAGATCCGTTTAGAAAGGGATTATTTAACTTTTTGTTAAAAATTATGTAAATAAAAGCTAAAAGCTAAATAGAATAAGAAGATTGATTTTTTTGTTGAAACTACTAATATATATATATATATATATATGTGTGTGTGTGTGTGTGTGTGTGGACTCGCAAACAATAATATTACTGCATGGCAGATAGTAATATTACTATTCTGCATATGAGACCCTTGAAACAGTGGCGGCGCAACGTTCATTGTAGGGTGTTCCTATATATATATAATAATTAAAAAAAATATTTGTTTACCCTTATTAAAAGAAATTAGGAACACCCCCAAATAAAAAAAATTATTTGTTATACTTTCAAGCAAAAAAAAAAGAAAAAAGAAAAAAAAAAGCGCGAAAAAAAATTCTGAACTAAAATCTGGAAAAAAAAATTGTAACAGAGCAAACCCACCAGGGAAAAAAAGGCCAACATCAATCCTAAACAACAGATTACAAACCCAATCTAAAGAAAAAAAAAACAAGGTAAAGCAAAACCAACATGGTAGCAAACCCACAAATTCTCAAAAAAAAAAATCAAAAATCAAAACCCAATATAAGCAATCTAAAAGCATCTCCAATGACTTCTTTAAAGCCAACTTTAGAGAGAAAACACCCCAAAATTCCACTCCAACAGCTTCTCCATTTTTTTTTTTTTTTTTTTTTTTTTTAGAATTGCTACAGTACTTTCTTGTTCACATTTCTCTTGGGCGAAGCAAGCTTTAAATTCTACCACTGCCATCTTTAACATCATAGCTTTAAATTCTGGCTTTGCTCTCCGCCGGTAATGTGTGCGTGACAAGGTGAGAGTATGAGTGAAAGAGAATGAGAAAGAGAGAGCTAGAGATGAAGAAAGAAAAATAAAAGCAAAGAGGACACATTGCGTGGAGGAAGAGTTCTAGAAAAATAAAAACAAGATGAGAGGAGTGGGGATGGGAATGGGGATGGGGATAAGTGTGTGGAGGAGAAAAAACAAGAGAAAAAAAAGAGTAAGGAATAAGGATGCAAGGAAAGAAAGGACAAAGAATAAAAAGAATAAAAAATCACAATTGATAAATGTTACCACAATATTTTCACAATATTTTACAATAATTTTTTTTAAGTATAGATTGTTATTAGTTAATATTGGTGGAAGCAACTAATAAACAAATAAACAATAAAATTTTAATTGGGGGAAGCAACTAATAAATAATAAATAATAATAATCTAATTAACCAATACATTATAAAAGACAAACAAATTAAATTATGTTAGGCTAAACAACAAATTAATAATTTTATAATTAATGAAACAACAATATAACAAATTATAATTTATAAAAGACAAAGAAATTAATGAAACAACTAAACAACAATAATTAATAATTTTATTAATATTTCAAATGAACTTATAGTTTATTATTTGTTCTTTTACTAGAATTATGGACAAATATTTGATAACATAATCACGTAAAAGGCAATTGTAAACTTTATGTATTTGCGTATTTTTTTTATTGTTGTTATTGTCAATATACAAATTTTTCTTTTTATGAGATTGTGTAATTTATGCTTGTTGAAGAAAACTCTGAAAAAAATTCCTTGGGCCAGCATGCACTGCCTTCAAACAGTAATGCTACCGTTGAAAAAAAGCTAAATGCACACAAACAGTAGACTAAAAAACCAGCTGAAAAGTGCAAAAATAGAAATAGAAATAGAAATAAATAAATAAATAAGAGCAAAAAACCAGCTGAAAAGTGTATCCCAAACGCGCACTTCATCATCTAAATCACCATTTTCCATAGACTTCAAAATCGTCATTGCACACAATCAACAAAGTTTGTTAATTGTCTGAAGTTGTCGAACCATGTTTGTTTAATTAATACTTAAAAATTTGGTAAAAACCTCCAATCATATTAATTATTCTATAAATAGTGATCATGTTCTTTAACCAAAAGAAAAGTAGTGAGTCTCTCTTTTTATGATTAAAAATATGTTTTTCGTTTTCCCATCTTATATGATTGTTTCACAACTTGTTATAATTTAAATTATGCACTAACAATGAAGGTTTAAAGTTTAAACAATTTAATCATTAGACAAGTTATTGACTCGTCCTTTAGTGATGATTTGAATCTCTTGCTCCAGCTTGATATACAAGTCCACGAATAAAAAAAGATGTTCGAAATAGATTCTTTCATATAGTTTTCTCCGAGGATAACAGTTATAGTAGGAAGTAGTAGGAACTTTTTTGTGTATTAGCCTAGCTTAGTAGCTTATATTTAGAGGATTAAGCTAATCAGGATAATTCCTTGTTTGTCACTCCGTTGATTTCTGAGAATCTTTGCTTGAAAAAGATTGATGATTTTCTGATGGAAAGTAATAAAGAGCTTTCAAGGGCATGAATGCATTTGTCCCCTTTTGAGATATCAACCATCCTTTCCCTCATCCTCACTTTTGACACCTTTTATCAGTTACAGCTAATCCTGTTCTAACTATTTTGTAGTATAATCAATTTACTACAACCTCTCTCTTTTCATCTCTGTGAAGTTATATAAATAAATAAGGTTTTAAATAATGGTCAATATAGATCAATATATCACCATATCTATCTGTATAGTTTTTTTCATTTTTAGTATAGTATCGATATAATTATTATTTTTAATGAATAAAGAGTTTCATTTCTAACAGCAACATAATACAATTACAAAGAGCAGAAACTGCATGCCACAGGATAACCAACAACAAATAACATCAAAATTATACCCTATCACAAATTACAACAGAAACTCCAAACTACTTAAAAACAAAGAGTAATCAGTTAATAAGAAATTCTTCTAAAAAAAAATTCATAAGAAAAAAGTTGCATGACTTAGCAAATCCTCGATCCATCCAAGGAAATATCATCGACACTCTATAAGTTACCATCCCACACACTTTCTTGACTCATTATTCATCTGAGAAAAATGAGTACACATTTATTGTACTTCCTAAGTTTTTAATAATTACCCACTCTACCTATAACATTTGTAATAATGTACTTATATACATCTCCATTCATGATAATCACATTATGCCATTAGCATTAACTTCAATCTAATGTAATATATGAGTATTTGTTCAATACTCCGAACATATATTGATATGGTATTCCCTTATTTTATATGAATAGTGACTTTCACTAATTAAATTTATGGTAAGACTCTAAAGCAAAGGGGAATTCTAGGTGTTACATTATATATTCATTTGTTTCATCTTGTAATTTGTAGGGAAGGTAATGGGATGTGATGGGGTTGGGGGCCCATCCATTCTTTGTGGTTGGAAAAACCTGTGTAGGGTGAATGGGACAAGACCGACAAGTCAAAAGCGATGTAGGTTGGAGGTGCCTTTCCATCCGTAATGAGATGATTTAGTTATTTATTAGACAAAAATAAAAGAGAAAGATGAAGAAAAATAATGAAGAGACTACTTAGGGAGAGGGAATATAGATAGATATTCAAGATGGACAGATGATACGGGATATGGTAGTCAACTCTTCAAGACGGTGAAAACTTACACATGATAAGCCGATAAGGTAGTAACAGTTTTGGCGATTGAATTTCTTTACAACAACTCTTTTTTTATTTGGATTATGTTAGAGTAGAAGTTTATTTCACATAAAAAAAAATTATAAAAACTAGATTGGGATTATTTCCTTATTAGTAAACTTAATTGTTACACATCATATGCCGAAAATTATATTTAAAAAATTACTTTGAAATTATATTTTTTTTCTAATAACTATATGAAAAGAGTGAAGTATCTTATCTACAGTAATTTATTCAGTCAAGTTTTGTCTTTTTGTTGAGCCAGAACGTGAGAACGGTGAGTTTGGATGAGAAAGGCAAAACTTTAATATTAAGAAGAAACAAAGGCTACCAATTAATTTTAAAAGACCAAAAAAAAAAAACTGCAACACCTATAAATAGGCCAAAGAGCCCTTGCTATAGTCATTTTGGTTTAGTTAATTAATGAGCCTATACTCACCGTTTTAGCTGGCCTCTTTTCTTTTTCTTTTTTAATACATATTTATATGTACTAACATTGATTTGAGCTCGCTTTAAAAAAAATTATGTGTTGACACAGTGTTTTGGTTTAGTAGTAGTTATACCGATTGTGAGGGGTAAAAATGCTTAAAGGCACGTTTGGGCCTTGGGCCTGGTTAGTTGGTATAAGTTTGTTCAATCAGAGTCTTTTGGGCCCACAGATTAATCCACACTATAATGGTCCGAGGAGTAGTCCGAGGTGGAGTATCTCCTCGGACAAGCCCAGTAAAGGCCATGGGACTTGCTAAAGGGCTTAGAGACTGAATTCTGGATGGTCTGTTGGGTAAAGGCGTGATCCAAGCACCCGTTAGAAGCAGGAACGTGATAGAAATATCTAAGGAAAAAGCTGCTACCATCGCATTGAAGACCCTGCATCTACTTCTCTGGTCGCATTAATAGGGAAATGACCTCTGAACAGTAGTATTCAGCCTTTCAGCTATTATTTGAAGACTTTAAGAATGTGGTGGATGAGACAAGTATCTAGGAGGAAGATCTATGTTACACGTGGATGAAACATGGAAGAAGAAGAAGGATATAAGAAGACGAGAGAGGAAAGAAAGGGAGAGGCCCCCCTTTTGGAAACTAAAAATTGTAATCTTTTGCTTAGAGAAAGAAAGGCTATACAAATTGTCCTCGGCTTATGTCTGAGGATGGTTTTTTGTCACATTCATCTATTACTTGCATAGACTGCGACATTCTAGCATGTTTATCAACTTTCCAATATCCCTAACCTAGGTTTCAAACCCATACTCTACAAATTTCATTGTATAAGGCTCTTTGTGCCTGAGCCCATCACTCGTTTTGGGTCCAGGTACAAATTGACCACCTACACCGATATAACAAATTGTCACAATATTTTCATAATTGACGAACTGTTAGTTTTTTGTAGGTCAAAAAAATAAAATATTTATTTGGAAATATTTTGGCATTTTGTTTTTGTTACAATATTTTGACAATTGTTGAGGTTTTACTCCTTATAAATCAAAATAAAATAATAAAATATCAGACTAGGACCTACCACAACTAAAAACTAATTTATTGTGAAAATGTTATGACATTTTGTTGTTGTTACAATATTTTCAAAACTACTGTGGTAATAATTCCTCATAATCAAAATAAAATATCAAACAAAAACTCACTACAATTGAAAATAGAGGTATTGTGAAAATGTTGTAACATTTAATTTGTGTCATAATATTTTCACAACCATTGAGGTGTGAGTTCCTTATGGGTCAATATATGTGTGTGTGTGTGTATATATATATATATATGTATGTATGTATGTATTGTTAGAATGTGTGCCCTTAAATCCTATTGTATGATACTAAGTATGACATTATGTATGACTTAAAATTGTGATTAAGAAAATTGTTTTATTATTATCTAAAAATAATGGTAACATGAATATTAGGACATTATCATATAGTCCATGAGATTCATAGTATGTGATTTATGTGATTTAGTCACTGAAGATATAAATCACAAGTTCTTTGTAAACTCAGAATTTTAGTTTGTAGTCGGTGATTGAATTAGGCATTTCATCTGCGAAGACTATAATATGTCAACTAAGATGATATGTTTTGATCATGAAAATTGAGATTTCTAGTTGGTATGTTGATATGTTTTAAGAGTTAATACATATTGAACTGGACCGCTGTGAGATTTATTATTCTCCTAACGACTATCAAATGAATAATAAACTCACGACTTCTATTTACATGAACTATTAATCCTGAGAGGATAATGGACCTGATCATGAAATGTATGTTACTTTGATATATCAGGAGTAAGGTCTAAAATCACGATCAAAATCTCAGTATATTGGGCAACCACATTTAGTGTTGATGGAACATATATTCTCAAGATGGAATTCATAATCTCTTATCGGAGATACAAAATATTCCCTTAAGATAAGTTTAATGGGTTTGGTTATTCGGAGTGTTAAGCCTAACCACTTTAGTAAGGAGTTACTAAAGTATATATTTATGGAATTGGATTTCATAAAGATACGATAAATAACTTAAAAGATTAAACCGGGTACTCAAGAAATTAAGATGTAGTAATCTTCAAAGTGGCAGTCTATATTCATGACTTTGTATTACAACAAATATTTTATGAAGGGTTGCATGTACAATAAAGTCTTGAGATATAATTTATAAATAAGGCCTAGAGTGTAACTATATTTATATATTGATATTAAATATAGTTAATGGTAACTTTGAACTTGTCAATTAGATAATCAGTTAAATACAAAGAGAGAAACATACAGAATTTTGAAAAATGAACAACACTCTTGTGAAATGGTGTGTGTGTGTGTGTGTGTGTGTGTGTGTGTGTGCATGCCACTCTCTCTAATTCTCCTTTGGAAACTGATTGAGAGACCACACTTCCTGGGCATTAGTGGAATTGGAGTGAAGATTAAAAGTATTCCCAACTGCTTCTGATCTTTGTTTTGATATTCACCACACCGAGGTACACTCTCTTGTTCTTAAATTTTGAAACTTACATAGTGCATGTTATCAATTGCGAATGAAGTATATCCGTTAATTTTTCGTTGCGTATGTTTTGTATGTGATACAAACATGTACTTATTATATATATATATATATTAGACTGATTGCAAACACAACTAAAAATAAAAGTATTGTAAAAAATGTTGTGATTTTTTGTTATGTTCCTATATTTTTTTTTTTTGGTTTAATCAACTTTGGTTATCCAAAATCCAATATTTCACACACAGTTTTCTCTGGTTGGCTTTTAGTTTTGTTTTTTTTTCTATTTTTTTCATGTACCACTTTAAGTAAAAAGAAAAATAGATTTACACAACAAAAAAAAAACTTGGGGAAATTTTTTTTTCCCCCTTTATAGTAGGATAGTTCACAATTCCCCCCTAAATTTTAAAACCAAACAATTTCCCCTTTTATATTTTAGAAATTAGCAAATACCACCTACTAATACTCTCTCAATTAAATTCTAAAGAAATTTTATAATTCCTAAAATATTTCATTGTGTCATGTCTGAAATAGCCCCGTCAAATTTTAATATCCCTAAACTTTATTCACGTATTTTAAGTTTTATGGTAGTCATGTTTGAATTTCATTTCAATCTAAAACGAGAGCATAGATTTTTTTTTGCATTATAGCCCATCCACTTCCCCAATCATACTGCATAAAAAAATTAAAATTCATTAACTTTTAAGTAATCAATATAGATGCATTAGGGTAGAGTTTCAAATAAAAAGAATGTGGGTACATTGCTCCTTACATTCATGTATTTCCAAAAAGGAGATTATTTGAAATACTTTTTTAAAATTGATTGAGCTATAGATGAGATTATGCCTGACCTTGACATCCATCCCCACATACCAGACAGTTGCAAGAGAATCAAATTAAAATTTCAAAAAAAAAAAAAAGACGTGTACATTATAGAACATCATAATAAGATCACATATATTAAAAAAATATGTATCATATTAATGTTATGGTTGTAATATAGGAAATCAATTGTCCATTTGAAGACTAGATAAACTATAATTAGCACACCTCGATCATGAGGGAGTCAAACCTCTGCAATAGATATAGGTGTCATTATTGTTATCCTCATGCCCATCCTAGTTAGTAATCTTCCAAAGAAAATATATTCAGGAGATTGAGCAACAACAATAGTAAAATATCCATGGTGTAAAAAAAAAATAGAAAATATCATTGATTATTTCCTTCCAAGTATATCATATAACTCACCCTGCCACTATGAATACGATCAATTTTTGAAGCCATTGATGCTTGTCCAAGGTTGGAAAATCTTGGCGCATGTAGAATGGCACTACTAAGATGACATTAGCAATCATGAAATATGTATAAACATATGATCAACTCCAAATTAATTTTTCTTAACTCTACTCCGTATAATTTTTTATCTATCATATGAGAAAGGAGGAAGTTTAAGAATCAGACTTTGTTATGGAAATAGTGTTTAGCTTAGAGATATTATGAGAATGAACCTACTACTAAATCTAATGAGCTCAAATGAAAGTAAAAATAAAAATAAATAAATAAATGTAAAGTTAAAGACAAATATTTTTATTTATATGTTTATTAACATATTTAGTAAATATATGGTAAGTGAATAATTTTACTCCAAAGTTGAGGGATTGAATTTAATGGCATCTCTTCCTCGGCATTATGAGCTACTATAATTAATTCGAAACTGCCCATATTCTCTTTATGTGGACCTTCATGTGGATATTCTGATAAATCAAACAACTGGAACATTTCCTCTAATCTTACTCCGTTAGATTCAAAAACATAGAAGCAATTACAAATCATTAAAAAAAAATGTGATATCACAATATGAGCGCCTAACATATTTGCATTACCAATTGTATTCTAAATCATGTGAATAGTAAATGCTTCCACCCAAATGATGATGGCATTCATGCATCCACCTAGGATCCTATAGTTTGTTGACAAATACTCAAAGCTCATAATCCCTAAAACAGTTTCTAGGATGGGTTAATATTAATGTATGTTTATGTTTGTGTCTGTATTTATTGTTAAGATTCATTAAACCTCTTGTCCTCATGAGTTGTGAAGAAACTTTCCCCATGAAGTTGATAAAACACCCTCGAGAGTATAAACCACGAAATATCCATAGTAAGTCATGAAGGAGAAGAATAAAATTTTTCCCCAATGGACTACCCATCATCAAAGACTTTTTCATAGGTTAAAACCATTAAAGAATTCCTAGTGAGGCAAAGTCATCATTAAACTGCTCAGCAGGTTATCTTATTCCAGTGGACCACCCACAATCCTCAGTAAGTCTTTCATCAAAGACTGTAAGCAACTCATTGATGCAAGCAACAAAACATAGCTAATACCCATGATAAATTGTATGAAGTGATATGAACTTAAAAACTAAGTAATATATAATAACTCATTTTATAACCATCACAAACGACAAGAAAAAGAAAGGAAAAAATTGCTCAAAAAACTATAAAACCCAAAATGAAAAACAAGTGCAATAAAATAATGTAGATGTGTTACCATGACGATTTTTGGTATTTTGAAAACCGGCTTACAAGGAGAGGGTGTCCAAGAGTTTATAAACATATGGTTAAGCCTACACTTAACCAATGGGGGACACTAGGATCATAACATACCACCACGCTCCGCAACCGACATCCACGATGGCTCATTCTAGCAACACTGACCTGCTGGTAGCCCTTTCTCTTTTTGGTAGTTCCACTCAACTATTAGCAATTTTAATCTAGCCTCTAGGTCACCCTTTCAGGAATCCGACCACAAAGTCACAACTCATTTGATCCCATACTCAATGAGCTACACCCGATTAATTGGGGTAATGATTGGCTCTGATACCAAATGTTATAAACTCATGGGTAGAACTCACCCTTGAAAACCAGCTTACAAGAAGAGAGTGTCCAAGAGTTTATAAACACATGGTTAAGCTTACATTTAACCAATGTGGGACACTAAGATCATAACATCCACAACGAAAAACTAATTTATTGTAAAAATGTTGTGACATTTTGTTGTTGTCACAATATTTTCAAAACTGCTGAGGTGTTAATTCCTCATAATCAAAATAAAATATCAAACCAAAACCCACCACAACTGAAAATAAAGGTGTGTGGGGACGAGAATCCAAAATAGCTAAAATAGGCAAGCAAGGTTATTTCTTACGAGCTAAAATTCATAAAATGATCTTGGGCGAGAATCCCACGACTTGAAAAGAGATTGGGGTAACTTGCTTGGTGAAGATTCTAAGGACATACTTCGGACCTCCGGAGGACGAGCACCAGCTATATGAGGGGGCATAGAACCGAGCCACCAAAAGGAAAGAAAATCGACTTGGCACGGAGTGCGAGAAGAATGAAGAAAGAAGGGTATAGAAGCCATTCTCCTCTGCATTAAATACAAGACAGCCACTTCTTTAGTCACATTAATGAGAAAGTGACTATGAACAGTGGTGATACAACTAAGAATTCAGTGTACAGCTTACTAGTATATTCCAAATGGGACAAAAATTCTAGGAGTGTGATTTTAACCCTCTTGGTGTAGGATCACGATGCATTGAGGTTGAATATATAAGGCAAGGAAAAACATTTGTAAGGGGAGAGGAAAAAGAGAAGGAAAAAAGGGAGAGAGAGAGAGAGATCACTTATTTTTGTAACATCTTCCTCGGAACAAACCCAAGGACCAACACTTGTAATTTTCCTACCTTTGTTTTCAAATGAACATCAATGAGAAAAACATCATATCTTTCTTAATCTTACGACATAAACCTTCTTGGTTCTTGTATTGGGTATTCAAACATAGACTTGACTTCCCATCTCTAAATAAATTAATTGTGTTTGCAAGTAGTAAAACAAGTTTCCAAAACACAAGTTTGTTCTTTCGTTTTATGCCCGCCACAAAAGGTATTAATTGTGAAAATGTTGTAACATTTAATTTGTATCATAATATTTTCACAACTATTGAGGTGTAAGTTCTTTATGGGTCCAAAAAAAAAACATATATATGTGTGTGTGTGTGTGTGTGTGTGTGTGTGTGTGTGTGTGTGTGTGTATAATTAGACTGATTGCAAACACAACTAAAAATAAAGGTATTGTAAAAAATATTGCGACATTTTGTTGTGTTTTTAAACTTTTTTTTTGGTTTAGTCAACTTTGGTGATCCAATATCCAATATTTCACACATAGTTTTCTTGAGTTGGCTTTTTGTGTTTTTTTATGCACCACTTTAAGTAAAAAGAAAAATAGTTTTACTCAAAAAAAAATGGGAAGAATGTTTTTTTCCCCTTTATATTGGGGTAGTTCACAATTCCCCCATAAACTTTAAAAGCAAACAATTTCCCGTTTTATATTTTAGAAATTAGCAAATACCCCCTACTATTACTCTCTCAATTAAATTCTAAAAAAATCTTATAATTTCTAAAATATTCCATCGTGCAATGTCTAAAATAGTCCTGCCAAATTTTAATACCTCGAAAATATATTCACGTATTTCAAGTATTATGGTAGACATGTTTGAAAAGTTGAAATTGTGATATAAGGCGTTCTCTTTATTACTTAGCCTATTTGGATAAATTATTTTAAAAAGTGTGTTTTAAAAAAAGAGTGGATTTAAAATGTGCATTTTGAAAACATGATTCTAAAATTCACAGTTGAGCGTTTGGCAAATTTTATGAAAAACTGCAGTTTCTATTAATTGAAGTTTAGATATTTTAGTTAAAATTAATGTTTCCAATGCAAATGACCAAAATTACCATTTTCTTTCTCCAAATTTAAACTTGGGCTAATAGCAACTTACCCACTTGTGGTTTGGCCGAAATTTAAGTTGCTTACCCTGGTTTGAAATTTGATACTTTAGTCACCTGAGATTAGCTCAGTTAGGGTTTTGTAACCCACTTTTGTTAAAAATTGGGCTAAATATGTCATTTATGTCTCTCTCCTCCCAAAACATAAAAGAACAAGGGAAAATAAAATAAAAAAGTGATGCTTTTGTAAACATTAAGTGATGATAAATCATTATAACCTCAACTAGGAGAATTTCTTGATTAATCCCTCTGCTTTTGTTGTGTTGTGTTATACTTGCTATAGATTTGAAAATTTCATTAATCAGATAAAGGGCCTGAACCAGAGTTCTGGACACTAGTTAGTATTCGTACCCTTAAACATGTAATAGTTTGTCCATCTTAAACACCAACTTACCAATTATAACAAGGCTACCTTTCCTTGCACTCTCATAGTCCAACCTGGCTAATTAGTTCGAGGATTGCTCCCTAAAGAAACAAACCTTTAAACTCCCCATTTGCAAGTTGGCAAACCTGATTGTACGATTGCGTGTCTGCAACACAAAAAAAAAAAAAAAAAAAAAAAGGTTCCAAAACTCAAATACCAAGTAGCAGGTGTCAGAAATGTAGCACCATGTTCAAATTTATGGCAAGTATAGCACAACACAAGGAGAGGGATTGATCAAGAAATCCTCTTGGTTGAGGTTGTAGTTAATGATTAATCATGCCCTTCTTGTCCGTTTCTACAAATAGGCAATCAAAGAAAGAAAGGGTTAGAGAAATATTAAAAATGGGGCTAATGTTTGTTCTTAATTTTTACAAAACCTTCATTACTTTGACCTTGTTTTTTTTTTTTTTTAATGTTTTTTATATTTTGGGATGAGAGAAACATAAAATGGGAATAAAATTACATATTTAGCTCAATTTTTAATAGAAGTGGGTTACGGAACTATAATTTTATCTGAGGCTCCGCTTGGGAGGAGGGAATGGAATGGAATGGAATGAATAGAATAATTTTAGAATATTCTTCCCTTCTTTTGTTTGGGAGTTTTAATGGAGGGAATTGAAAGTCCATTCCCTTATTTGGAAGTTTAAGTGGGAGGGAATGGAATGGATAGGACGGAACACTCATTCCTCTCTATTCCCTTAAAACCTCAAATTTTCATTCCCCCCAAAATTGAGAGGAATAGGAGGGAATGGAATTAGATTTAATGAATTTTTTACTAAAACTCCCAAAATACCCCTATATATTCAACCATTTATTTTAAAATAGGAGTCTAATAGTAATATTTTCATAAAATGATTTCATTCCATTCCCTTCACGTTACTCCCAAACAAGATTACTTATATTCCATTCATTTTCGTTCATTTCCATTCCTTTATTTTAAAACATCCGATCAAGGTTACTTAATTCCATTTCATTCCATTCTTTTTCATTCCTTTCCCTTACTTAAATACATTCAATTCAATTCCATTCCTTTCCATTTCCTTATGATCATTCCATTCCCTTTCCTTATGAACTCCCAAGCGGAGCTTGAAGGAAACTCCAAGAAACGCTCTTTTATTCCAAGAGAACACTAATTTATTAGGTTTTAATTTGCTATACCTATAACTTTATCTAATGGAAACTTCAATTGCACATTTGCGCATATGTATTTTCTTATTTTGTTCTTTTCTATTTCTTTTTTGGGTAGATTACAATTTACCCACCTATGGTTTGGCCAAAATTTAAACTGCCTACTTGTGATTAAAATTTGACACTTTACCTGCCTGATGGTAGCTCAATTAGATTTTTATAATCCACAACTGTAAAAAATAGAGCTAAATATGTAATTTTGCTCCACTTTTATGGCTCTCCCCTCCAAAAACACCAACAAAAAAAAAAAACATAAAAATACAAGATTAAAATAAGATAAAAAACTATCTATCGAAACATTTGCATCATGGAATTTCAAGCCATAGATAGGCTACTTAAATTTTGGTCAAATCTCAGTGGGTAAAGTGTCAAATTTTAAACTCTGTATAAGCAACTTAAATTTCAGTCAAACCATAAGTGAGTAAGTTGTAATTTAGCCTTTTTTTTTTACTTAAAAGACTGTTTATTAAAAACTAAGTAAGCTAAACATCATAGTTAGATGCATAAAATGTAAGATGATGATATACATTATCAATCTTAGAAATTTTTAATGAGTATATATTGCCTTTAGAAAATAGGTTCTAAGAAAGTATCATTAAAAAATTGATATATAATATGTTAAATACCGACTCCAAGTTTATGTGTAATCAAAATTCTTACATAAATAAGATTAGCATTATATGACATACATTTTTTAGTACATGGTTTCATATGTCTTTAAATAAAAGCTCTATCTTAATTTCGGAATGAAGAGGCAGCTTGTGCCTTTCACGTGCCACCAAAACTAGTTATAAATAAAAGTATAAACACGTATTAAACCCTTCTCATTATATACTTGTACAAAATTATTTTAAATTAACTAGATTTCAGTAACTTTTATCCACAACATAAGTGTAAGTTGTTAATGATTCATTGATATGACGATAAAATTTATCAAAATCAATATTTTTAGTTACATATTTTACTATTTAGATTAAACATCAATATTTTTATTTTATTTTTGTTATAATCATGATTTTTTTATCCATTAGATTTTATATGATCTGAATTATTAAATCTTGTCGTCGTATATAATCTGTATTTCCTGGTATTTGCTTAAGGAGTTTGGGCTGTGCAAGGCAAAGTGTAGTGGGTATTTTGTGAAAGTTTAGGTCGTATCACTGCAAAGGGGTTAGGGTTGTGAGTGATAGAGCTTGATTTGGATGTGACTGAGAGGATTTGTTGAAGAAGGCATGGGTTTATAGGCATTTATGCTTATTTGTTGTTTTGCCATTGTTTTTAGGAGCTTAGCTATTGACAATTGGAGTAAAGAGTGCTACGCAAGGCAGATAAGGGAGGCTAAATTTAGCTCTAATTTGTGTTCTAAGGTTGCATCGTCTGCTACAACTTCATTTTGATCTTCATTTAGATCTTAAATTCAAGCATACATCTCATTCTCAATTTCATTTCAATCTAAAACGAGAGCATAGATTTTTTTGCATTATAGGCTTATGGCCCATCTACTTCCCCAATCATACTGCATCAACAAAAAAAATTCATGAACTTTTAAGTAATCAATATAGCTGCATTTAGGGTAGAGTTTCAAATAAAAAGAATGTTAGTACATTGCTCCTTACATTCATGTATTTCCAAAAAGGAGATAATTTGAGATACTTTATTAAAGTTGATTGAGCTATAGATGAGATTATGCCAGACCTTGACATCCATCCCCACATACACGCAGTTGCAAGAGAATCAAATTAAAATTTCAAAAAAGAAAAAGAAAAAGACATGTGTACATTATAGAACATCAAAATAAGATCACATATTATATATATATATATATATATATATATATATATATATATATATATATATCATATTAATGTTATGGTTGTAATATAGGAAATCAATTGCCCAATTGAAATCAAGACTAGATACACTATATATAATTAGCACACCTCGATCATGAGGGAGTCAAACATCTACAATAGATATAGGGCATGTCATTGTTGTTATCCTCATGTCCATCCTAGTTAGTAATCTTCCAAAGACATTATACCCAGGAGATTGAGCAACAACAATAGTAAAATACCCATGGTGTAAAAAAAAAATTGGAAAAAATCATTCATTATTTCTTTCCAAGTATATCATATAACTCACCTTGCCATTATGAATATGATCAATTTTTGAAGCCATTGATGCTTGTCAGTGGTTGGAAAATCTTAGCGCACGTAGAATAGCACTCGTAAGATTACATTAGCAATCATGAAATATGTATAAACATATGATCAACTGCAAATTAATTTTTCTTAACTCTACTCCTTATAATTTTTATCTATCATATGAGAAAGGAGGAAGTTTAAGAATCAAATTTTGTTATGGAATAGTGTTTAGCTTAGAGATATTATGAGAATGAACCTACTACTGAATCTAATGAGCTCAAATGAAAGTAAAAAAAGAAAAGAAATGTAAAGTTAAAGACAAATATTGTTATTTATATGTTTATTAACATATTTAGTACATATATGGTAAGTGAAAAATTTTACTCCAAAGTTGAGGGATTGAATTTAATGGCACCTCTTCCTCTGCATTATGAGCTACTATGATTAATTCGAAACTACCAATATTCTCTTTATGTGGACCTTCCTGTGAATATTTTGATAAATCAAACAACTAGAACATTTCCTCTAATTTTACTCTGTTAGATTCAGAATCATAAAAGCAATTACAAATCATTAAAAAAAGTGATATCACATTATCAGCGCCTAACATATTTGCATTACCAATTATATTCTAAATCATGTGAATAGTAAATGCTACCACCCAAATGATGATGGCATTCATGCATCCACCTAGGATCCTATACCTTGTTGACAAATACTTAGAACTCATAATCCATAAAATGGTTTCTAGGCTGGGTTAATATTAATGTATGTTTACGTTTGAGTTTATATTTATTGTTAAGACTCATTAAACCTCTTTTCCTCATGAGTTGTGAAGAAACTTTCCCCATGAAGTTGATAAAACCCCCTCAAGAGTGTAATCCATGAAATATCCATAGTAAGTCATGAAGGAGAAGAATAAAAATTTTCCCCAATGGACTACCCACCATCAAATACTTTTTCCTAGGTTAAAACTATTAAAGAATTCCCAGTAAGTCAAAGTCATTATTAAACTGCTCAGCGGGTTATTTTATTTCAGTAAACCACATTTAACCCTTAGTAATTCTTTCATCAAAGACTGAAAGCAGCTAGTCGATGCAAGCAATAAAATGTAGCTAATACCTATGATAAATTGTATGAAGTGATATGAACTTAAAAACTAAGTAAATATATAATAATCATTTTACAACCATCACAAATGACAAAAAAAGGAAAGAAAAAATTGCTCAAAAAAACTGTAAAACCCAAAATGAAAAACAAGTGCAATAAAATAATGTAGATGTGTTACCATGACGATTTTTGGTACTTTTATTATTTTGTAGTTCTATATTGAATTTAAATCATCATTTCATTATTGGATAATGCATGTCATCTTTTAATGTTTCCACAAACCAGCTGCTTTAGAGAGTCTTAGACTCTTAGTGGCTTAAACAATTATCACAGTCCATATAAGTTTAAAGGTTTTCACACAGCAGCTTTAGCCACTCTTAGTGGCTTGGCTATTGCCTTCAAAGAAGCATACCTCTCTGAAAACAATGATTTCGAGAATGAAACTAATGGCAAGGTTTTAAATTTCACAGTGCTTTCAAGCATCATAGGGTCAATCGTGCCTAGATCCTTGAATGAATATATGAGACAAGTGGATATATGAGAAAAATAAAATATATGAGACAACTGAATATATGACCTTCCTGTCAACTTTATACATATATGCAATAATAATAAGTATAAACTTAACAAATTTTGTCGTCAATATCCAATAAGTATCTAAATCATAAAACTTCTTTTCAAATGAGATTATAATTCATTTAAATATTATGTTAAAATATATGTTTATGTTAGTATATTCTAAATTCAATAGATATTTAAAAAGTTCGAGTTGGTACTTTTATTTATTTAAATCTATCCATATAAGTTTCTATTTATGGAGTATAATTTAAAATTCATCAATTCGATTATTTAAGTTTAAAGTAACTTGATTTGTATGTTAGATTTGCCTTCATTGGCATACTCAATAAACATAATGTATTTGTTATTTATATTACATATGTTCGTTAAAGTGTTTTATATTTTTTTTGGACATCTGGCAAGTTAGAAATGTTAATGCTAAATTATTGAAGTTCCATTGGTATTTTATTTGACACTCTCATTTCAAAAAATTGGGATTTAAATTTTTATAGTATATATAAATATTGTATAAAACATTCAATCAAATTGCTTTTGAAATAGAAGTTTTTATGTCTATTTCATTACTATGAAAACTTCATATGTTATATTCATCCTTCACTTTTTTGTTTCATTAATTAATCCCAACAAACTAAAGCCTTTGGATGTCATATGCAAATCATTATATGTTTGTGAATACAAAATAAGACTGCATATTTTATTTATTAAAAAAAAAAAGGATTCAAGGCCTTTTTGATAGCCAAACAACTAGGTCACTCGAGTCAGATGGTGATATCAAATTTATATTCGATAATAGATGCTTTGGTAAGCTTGTTGTCAAATTTCAAATGGGAGAGGAAAACCAGAGTCTTAATAGTAGATATTACGATGAAACCAATGTCATAGAATTAGTGTGATTGCTCTGACAACGAGATCATGACGCAAAGTCCACAAACGTAATTAAACACCTTATTTTGCAACTGGAGATCAATTTTTTTAGGGTAATTTAATCAAGAAAATGTAAAATTTTCGTTTGAACCATTATCTAACTTTATCCTAAACCCTAATAATCAAAATGACATTTTGGATGCTAAAATCATACTATTAGATTAAACGATCAAGCCATGTCAAGTTTCAAGTTGTGAGAATTGAGAGTCATTTTGGATGATTAATTATGATTGATTTTCAAAAGAATGAATTTAAATTAATTATATGTTCAAATCTCATTGGTTTAAGCCTAAAAACAAAAATAAATCCAAATAAATTGGATGAAATTGAAAAACAAGCTAAGAATTCAGGCCCTTTGACTGAAATGCCGCTATAGGTCCTTAAAACGTCACTATAGGCTCCTTAAAATGCCACTATAGGGCTCCAGAAATTTATTTTTTTGAAACTCGATTTTGAGAAAATCGAGTTTTAAAAGAGGAGAATTTCCCTAATTAGTTTGAAAAATGAGACATTTACCTTTTTTTTTTTTGCACGAAATGGGCATTTGCAATGCCCATTTTCGCCCCCTATGGACTGCAGCCAGGGTAAGTTAGCCACCCTTCTCAAACTTAAAATAAGGTAAATACCTCCAATCATATTATTTTATGGATAGGTGTGTTCTTTAACCAAGGAAAAGTCGTAAGTCTCTTTTTATGCGTTGAAATATTTTTATTTTCCTCTCTTATGTGAATGTTTCGAAAACTTGTTATAATATATTATTTTCTCCATCCCAAATTTTTTATGTCTATATTCTAGTTTAGGATGTCCCAAAATTAAGTCTTGTTTGAAAAGTCAAACTCCATTATTTTATTAATATATTCATTATGCCCTCGTAGAATTTATTAGTAATCGTAATAAAATTTAATTTGAAAATAAAGATTGAATTTGGATGAGCTTTGGTGGCTACATAATTTAAATTTGAAGATAAGTTTGTAATCTATTGCCAATAGAGTTTATAATTGTAGGGGTAGTATGCGAATAGAGTTTGCAAGGCCAAAATTGGAAATTAACATTAATTTCTAGATAATTTAATTAGTAGGTACTATTACAAAATTATATTTTTTATTAACATTTCGAGTCTCAAAAAGTCAATTTTGGGCTATAAATCGAGTCTCAAAGACTCGATTTTCATGGTCTGATCACGTCTGATATGGCATTTTTTTCCACGTGGCATCTACTTGGAAATCGAGTCTTTAAGACTCAATTTATAAACCTTTTACAATACAAGACCCTTTACACCTTCTCATCTCATCAGAGAGAGAGAGAGAGAGAGAGAGAGAGAGAGAGAGGGAAAAAAAACCAGAAATAGAAACACAAGGAAAAAGCTGAGGGGACCATGGGAGTGTGGGTTTCAAGTCGGCGTGGGTAGCTTCAGCTTGAAGTGGGTTGTGTGTGGTCGTGGGGCGTGGGTGGTTGTTGGTGCTCATTGGTGCTCGTTGGTGCTCGTGGCTAGCCATGGGTCGGGTTCAGATCGCTGTCAAAGATTGAGATCAGAGTGGGTGGCTTCAGATCGACGTGGGACCATGGGTGAGTGGGTTTCAAGTCGGCGTGGGTCGTGTATGGTCGTGGGGCGTGGGTGGCTGTCGATGGTCGTGGGTGAGTTTTTTTTTTTTTTTTTTTTTTCTCTCTATCTTTCTTCTCTGGTGGCGGATCCGGTCTGTTTGGGTTTGTTGGTATGGATTTGGCGATGGTGGTGGTTGTTGTGCTATGGATGAGTTTGTATTGTCCTCTATCTTTCTTCTCTGGTGGCAGATATGGTCTGTTTGGGTTTGTGGGTATGGATTTGGCGGTGGTGGTGGTGTTAGATTTTAGGTGGTGGTGGTGGTTGTTGTGCTGTGGGTGAGTTTTTTTTTTTTTTCTTCTTCTCTAATTCCGATGAGAAGGTGTAAAGGGCGTTTTTCAAACATTATAAATCGAGTCTTAGAGACTCGATTTCTAGGTAGACGCCACGTGAAAAAATGCCACATCAGATGTGATCATACCATGAAAATTGAGTCTTTGAGAGTCGATTTATAAGCTCAAAATCGAGTCTTTTAGACTCGAGATGTTAGTAAAAAATATAGTTTTGTAACAGTGCCTATTAATTATATTGTTTGGAAATTAATGTTAATTTTCAATTTTGGCCGAGTTTGCAATCTACAATAACTTTAAAATTTGCTTGGCAAATTTTGATTTATTTTTATTTTTTATATACACAGTTGTTTAATTTCTTTATAAATTTGTTTAAGGGTAATTTATAAAACTTCTACTGTAACTTATTTTTAAAGAGAAGAATCTTATGATGCTCTCCTAAATAGTTGGATTTTCTAAATAGATATAAAAATTTGGAACAAAAGGAGTGTGCGCTTAGAATGAAGGATTAAACTATTTAATCAATAGGCATATTACAGAGATATTGTCTTGTCCTTTAGTGATAATTTGAATCTCTTGCTCCAGCTTGATAAGTCCACGAGGTTCTTTCGTATAGATTTCTCCGACGATAACAGTTATATATAGTAGGAAGAATTTGGAACTTTTTTGTCTTTTGGGCTAGCTGATATTTACAATTGAGCTATTCAGGATAATTCCTGGTTTGTCACCCCGTTATTGCTGGTAATATTTGCTTGAAATTAAGATTGATGATGTCTATTGGAAAGTAGAGAGCTTTCAAGGGCATGCATTGTCCCCTTATGAGATATCAACCATCCTTTCCCTCACCTCACCTTTAACAACTTTACCAGATAATCATTTTCTAAATATGTTGTAGTATAATGAATTTATTAGAATCTCCTTCTTTTCACCTTATATAAATAAATAAGGTTTTATGTAACGGCCAAATATCAATATGTCACCATATCTATTGATCCAGCAACATGATACAAGTTGCAAACACCAGAAACTGCATGCCACACAGGATAACTAGCAACAAATAACATCAAAATTATAACCTCTTACAAATTACAAACAGAAACTTCAAACTACTTTAAACCAGAGTAATCAGTTAATATAAAATAATGCTAATGGGAAGGTTGCATTACTTAGCAAATACTCTTGCATGAAGCTACCCTGCACCCTGCCTCTGACGTGCTTATATACCGCATCTTAGAACTCATTATTCATGTGAGAAAAAATAATATGAATTTATTATACGTCCGAAGAATACTCTAATTACCCACTCTACCTAGAGCATTTGTAATAATGTGCTTATATACAATATCTTCATTCATGCTAGTCACATCATGATGCCATTTAGCATTGTCTTCAATATAAAAATATAATATATGAGTCATGATTCAAAGTACAATGATGGGATATTTTTTCCCTTCATATGAATGGTGATATTACCATTAATTAAATTTATGGTAGGACTCAAAGGCCAAGGCTCATCCACTCTTAAAAGTCTGGAAAAAAAAATGCATGTAAAGTGAATAAGACTGCAGGTCAAGAGCGAGATAAGTTTGAAGGCATTTTTCCATTTGTAACGAGGTTATTTAGTTGTTAATGAGATAAAGATGAGCAATAATGATGAGAGTGCTTAGAGAGAGAAAATATAAATAAACATTGAACATGGGATAGTTGACGTGGAACTAGATAGCTCTTCCAGGTAGGGAAAATTCACACAAGATGAGTTGCCCAATCAAAACGACATATTTTTTGCATAATCTAAGTTACGACAAAACCATTTTCTAAGGAGGAGCACTTACGCTACTCATTCCTCCAGCATCTTTAGCAAACAAGAACCCAACAAACCTGTAAAGCAAAGCAAAAAAAAAAAACGCAAAAACATGAATTATTATAACTCACCGAAAAAAGGGAAAGGAAAGGAAAGCAAAAACAAAAGCAAGAAAGAGAAAAAAACAACAACAACATGTTGGTTGTATTGTGCATAGAGTTGTGGGGACACATGGATAAAACCATGATTGAAAACCCAAAAACATCTTTCCAGGTAAGCAAGCGTGTGCTTACAGTAGTGAGATTGACATTATTATTTTTCACAAAAACATCATCAAGATTTCATTCATCATAACCTTATATTATTCCTCTTATTAACTCTTAAACACCACACTATAATCACTTTTTTCCTTATAAACAAAGTTATACTGACTTTTTCACAAAGCTCCTTTTTTTGTCCCAAAGTCATTGTTCTTCTTCTTCTTTCTTCTTGTTATATATAAAATTATCACAAACCCCATTCATTTGTTTCAGTACTGTGTATATATACATATATATATTGATATTAAGGGTTCTTATTGTCTCCGGTGTGCCGGAATCTATGGATGAGTCGTGGCGAATGCGCATGGGAATGCCGAGCCTCCCGCGGCGCCGGTCCACGGAGGATGCATCGTCGAAACAGTTCATATTTAGCCGCGGCGGTGAGGAAGCGGAAACCCTAGACCCCGAGGACTTTGCCGATGTGTTTGGCGGGCCGCCGCGGAGCGTGCTTATGAGGAAATTCTCCGGGGACTTCTTCAAGAACAACGGGGAATTCTACGGGGAAGTTTTCCGGCCGCCGGAGTTTGTAACTCCGGCGGATAAAGACGGCCGGAGTCTGCCGGCGTTCAGGATCCCGGCTAGGGGCGGCGGCGGAGGAGGAGGAGGGGGTTTTTACGGCGATATATTTGGATCGGAGGATGATCTTGACCGGAGGTCGAGGGAGCGGTCGAGGCCGAACTCGAAGGCGAAGTCGAAGTCGAAGTCGAACTCGTCGTCGGTGCTGAGCTCGGAGGATCTGAGCCCTCTCCACCGGCCGGTGATCGGAGATGACGTGGCATTGTCTTCCTTTGTTTCAAAGCTCAGGTTAGTGAGTGTACGAACTACGAAGTATTTTTGTACTGTGGCTTCATTTATAACCGTTTTTAACTTCAGTTACGTAGAATTTGACACTTATGCCCCTTGAAATTTGTTATATTTGCCGGTTTTGTGCTTTAAATTTTTGTAGATCGGTAAGGGTAGTATAGGAATACTGGAATAATGGTAGTACGATGTCGTCAGACTCCGATGATATCGGGAGTGAAACTTTGAAAGTACTGTCTGTCATAAAGGAATGCTAACTTCACTGACATCTGATTATGTTTCCAAATAAGTACAATCTTTCATTTCAAGTTTCAAGTTTCAATTTTTTTTTTTTTTTTTTTTTATGAAAAAGTTTCAACCTTTAAATCGAACAATAGCAACATAAGTCTAACCATTACTTGATAAAAACAGGAGCATAAACTTTTTTGCAATATTTTTTAAATATTGATGAAGTGGTAAATTTTTACTGGTTCTTATTTACATTTGTTATTTATATTATTTTTTATTTATTAAATAATCGTTCGCCAAATTAACAATATGAAAAAAACATTTTAGATCTAACATTTTCCTTAAAAATTCCATGAAAGATAGAATTACGCAAAAGTAACAATCTCTTTTATTATAAATTTCAATATTTATTTAGAAAGAGTTAGAGGAATAGTAGTTTACTTTCTAAAAGTAACGATTATTTCAATCACAATAGTCAATGTTAATGATTAGGAAAAAATTACAATAATAATGCAAATGCACCTAATTTTACAATTTATTAAAGTAGTCATCTGTAAGTGGTAGAAAAAATTCAGAAAAAATAGTAATAAGGGATATATTATTATATGTAAGAAGTGGTGGATAGAAAATGTCCACAATGAACCATTTCAATGTGTTGTGAAATAGGATGTATCCTCAAATTTATTAAAAAATTTGTGAAGAATGTTGCATCTATTTTGGTAGCTGATATATGTAGTCTCCCAAATTCATTGCTTTACAGGGAAAAAAAAATTAGTATTATTATAGAGTTTACAATTGAAGTCTTTCTTTTGTGAGATATGATGAAAATATGTCAATCAAGCGTGCCATTTGTCTATTTTGGTAGCTGATATATGTAATCTTCCCAAATACAAGTTAAATTTGGCACCAACTTGTAAAATGACCTAAATCAAGTCATTTCATAACATCCTATATTTAAGTATTTGAAGGCTCAAACCATCAATCTCTATAGGATGAGGAATTTGGAAGATAGACTTACTAGGCTATATATGAAGGCCAATCATATATAAATCGCAGCAAGCACTTTCGTTTTGAAGTGCTTCCCAAGTTGTGCAAGGCTCATATGCAATTTTTGTCTGTTCATCACTTATGAATTATTACAATAAATAGAACCTTACACATGTTTTATGTCACCCTTTGCACAAAAAAGTTCGCTGTCTAATACAAGTCATTGGAACAATTGATATAATGATTTTCAATATCTCAGCATCCAAATAATTGAGACTTTAGATCACTTGATTATTACTGCAGGCCAATCAATATCCCATCTAGATGGAACTCATCAATTATGCCCAAAGAATATTCTAAGAAACAAGGGAAGCCTACATTTCCTAGCAATAGTTCTTCCTACACCGAGCAAGAATTCATGGAAAATGAGTACCATGAGAATTTCAGAAGCTTCTATAATGAATTCCCAAAACGGGTCTCGTCCCCAGAAGCCATTAGTCTTGAACCAAGTTCGTATCGAAGCGTCAAAGTATCTGTGGATGATTTGGAACTCATGAACTCCCCTGCATCGGTTGTCTCTTCACTTCATCAGGACCGTGAGGCTGAATCTGGATTTCAAGATCATGTACTACCAAAAGAAGAAGTGGAACAAGAAGAAGATGAAGTTATGAGCTCTTATGTCATTGAGATCAACTTTGACCGTAGAGAGGGAACCAGTGAAGCAGTTTCTATTGACGATGCAATTGCATGGGCCAAAGAGAAATCTCAGACACATTCTGAGAAAGATTTGAGCATGAGACCACATGACAATGAGCAAAATGTTGAAAGCGAAGGTAATGTGCTTATTTTATTTGACATATATTAGGAGTCCCAAAAAGAAGAAAAATAACAAAATTTTCATATCATATGATACAGGAAGGACTAATGCAAGTGAATTATCAGATCAACCAATAGATGAGCATGGAATGATTCGGTCTACAAAGGTAAAGGTGTTTTCTGAGAGCATAAAAATCAAGGACTTGCCACGGTGTATCATGTATCCATTGTTAATAAATCTAATAAATAGGACAAGTGATGCTACAAATACAACAATTTTTACAACTACTAATATGACTTGTTGTGATTGAGACATTACTTTTACCTGAGTCCACCACAAATAACGTTTTAATCATGCACCAATCACAAAAAGCCATTTTAATAGTTGTGAAAATGTTATATTCATAAACTTATTGAAATATGACAACCCCACATAAATATTAAATGAATAGAGTGAGACCGTTTTGGGGGGCCCAAAACCGAAGGAAACCTTTCTTACGGCAAATGTAAAGAAGACAAGTGAAATTTATGTTGGGGAGCAATGCCTTGGCTACACAGCACTGGTGCAAGCATTAGCCACCAGAAAGGAGTATTCACAGTTTTGGTCCCTTGTAAAGTGTCTTCTCTACAACAAGAGGAGAATCAATACTCTTGTAAATGCCATTTGCCTGGACTCATCTAAGTCCTCCTTGATGAAAGAAGACAGTTTAAAAAAATCAAGTAATGACAAGGCCGGTGTGTTGAAAGTTCTTTCCCATCTACTTCTTTTGCAGGAAGAAGAACAAAGAAATTGGATAGCTGAAGAAGAAAAACTACACCCAGAAAAAGATGTAAGTTTCTGAAATGCCTTTATTGTAGGAATTAATACAAACTTCGTGTTTTTTTCCCTCTCTTCCATTCTAGATAGCTTAAATTATTTTATAACGAAAAAGATCTCTACTTTCATGAAAACTGTAGGTGGAAGTGGAGCTATTGGATGAATGCATAAGGGTGTGGTCGGCTGGCAAGGAAACCAACGTAAAGTTGCTACTTTCAGAACTACATCAAGTAAGAACTTTTGTGCTTGACTACATTCATAAAGAAACCATTGTTGTTAGCACTTTTATTTTATGGATGACGAGGTTAACACTTCATAATATTGGATGACCAGCCAGTTGATATATAACCATTTTGCTTGACATTGATTCAGGTTCTATGGCCCAATAGTGGATGGTATGCTATCCCTCTAACAAGCCTAACAGAAAGTACACTAGTGAAGAAAGCTTATCAAAAAGCAAGGCTTTGTCTCCACCCTGACAAGCTGCAACAAAGAGGAGCAACAATCCGACAAAAATATATTGCAGAGAAAGCTTTCTCCATCCTTCAGGTAACTTTTGGCTCTTGCAGAGAATCTGTGCTATTTAGACACTAACAACTAGAAAAAAAAAATTTTGAGAGAAAAAGGAATAGTAAAACCAATGTAGGTAAAGTTTTCAATTTGGATCATTACTATGTTTTAAGATGATGCAACTTTCCTATGTTGTTATAGGATGCATGGGCTGCTTACATATCCCAAGATATCTTCCTTGACTGATGGGAAAATTTGGGATCCTTTTTGACTTGGAAGTTGAAAACATACAATGAAAAAGTCTCTAGATTCGATTGCTGAAGCAGACCCGAGAAACATGGACAATGAATGAAGCAAGTGTTATTGGTAAAAATGGTTTGAAAGTCCACCAGATCATCATGTATTCAAAAGTTTTGTTTGTTTGTTTGTTTGACTTTTTCTTTTCTTTTTTTGTAATATGCCGCATCTCATTTGCTGTTGTAAAACCCAATAAGAATATAAGCAATGAAGATGAGAATGAGAGTGATAGTGATGATGATGATGACGACTAGATTTACCTGTATATTATGCCAAGGTTCAGACAAATTATTTTGACTGTGATCCCACGCGTCTTTTTTGTTGAAATATTTCCATTGGACATTTGTCCAGATTTTCATTGGACTTTGAAGGACCAAAATAGGCATGGCCTACGAACGGCTGTGACAAACTTTGTAATCTATGAGGCCAACTTAGCTCAAATTTTCATATATATATATATATAAAACCAATATTACACTTACTTACACCCCTCAATATTTTTTTATTAGATTCGAATTTTAACAAATTTCTCGTTGGATTACATTATTTTCGTATATTCTTTATATTTGCAAAATTTCAAAGTAGTCAAAGATCAATAGTCATGTCATCAGTTAATTGTTTAAATTGAACTTTTTGTAATTTAAAATAATCCAAAAAAGATAAGTTAATGGATCGAATGATAAATTACATTCGATTAGCATGCATAGTAAGAACATATAGAACATATAATTCAACTATGAGATGTTACCCGTGACTTCCCAAATGCCTCATAATACCTTTATTGCCCAAGCTCAAGCTCAAGCTCAAACTCCTGTTCAGGCTACTACAATCTACTAAGTCAGTTGCTAAGTCAAAAAAGAAGAAGTACGCTTTTGATGGACATAGTAAAGCTGCCTTGATTGCCTTGTTAAAACATTCTTGGAAGGACGAAGAGGAAGCTGTAACAAGAATCTGAAGCATCCTTAGAAGCCTCTGTTTCTAAGAAATATGACTTTATTACTTTTATGATCGAGCTCTTTTTGGTCATGATCCTGTTTCCACCCCTGATTTAGCTGATGACTAACTCTGTCAGCACATGCTAACAAAACTGCTAAAACAATTGCTAATGAGAGACCTATTAAAAGAACTACTATAAGCCACTTTTGACTACTTTTGATGAATGTAAAATGAATAGTCAAATTTTGGTTCATACTTTCTAGATACTCTCCACTATGCAAATAATGTCAAGATGTTTTTGTGCTTGTAACTACTTTTGGATGACAATTAGATAGTAAAAGCTGGTTCTTGCTACTAGTACTTTTCTAAATAATTTCTACGGCTCCCCACAAGAGTTTATTCCAATTGAATAGTAAAAGCTGACTTTTGCTACTATTACTTCCTGAATGATTCCTGCTACTCCCCATGAGTATTGATTCCAATCGCTCCTTACTATGCAAATAGTGCTTATTTTACCTATAAGAGGGTTATCCCTTTCAAGTTGTATTCATAACTTATTTTCTTACTAGCTTTAAAATTTCCCTTTAAGCTACCTCCGGAAGGTCCTAAACTTGTAATCTCTCTCCCCCAATTTCTGCTCAAGAAAATCTTGTCTCTACTATTTCTTCCTGTAAGTGCTTTATTTAAGCTTATTAACTTTAAGCTTTTATATATATATATATATATATATGATATGTTAAGAATCAAAAAGCTAAAGGGCCAATGCCACCTGCCTCTGCAACTCTCAAAACTGACTCACGGAGATTTGGATGATTCAGAAAGGTTACTAAACAAGGCCCAAAAGACCAAAGATTTAGCAATCAAAATAGGGTCCAATGTGGCATTCTGTGCAGCATGAATGCTTAAGTGCTTGTCATTGCTCTGTAAAGTTTTATATATTTAAGGAGAGAGATACCAAAAGAAATTGGATTTTTTAAAAATAAATTTATTTTCCATCCAGTTTAGCTAGCTTAACAATAAAACTACAATGAAAATGTAAATGAATTGAAGAAAATCTTGAGACATATCTACTTTTGAACCCAAAAGTACTTCCCAAAACACAGGTACAGGACGTGGTGATCTTCAAAACTGGAAACTAATTCCAGATGAAAGCAACAAGTCACATTGTAACTCCACGTTTGAGTGTAATTTACAAGAAAAGAGAGCTTTTCAGAAAATTATTGAAAAACAAAAATGGTATGATTGAAAGAATATTGATAAAAATAAGAGGCATTCCCCCTAATGTTACAGAAAACCTACAATGTGCTTTAATGGGTGGAGCACCACTCTTGTCTGTCACTTGGTCCTTGTAATGACTCTTTCAGTGAGATCTAAAAGTGCCCTCCTAGATTTTCTAACATCTTCATCATTGCTCTCAGGTAAAGAGTCAATTGCCTCTGCAGCAATGTTAGCATGTTTCTTGGCTAACTCCCTTGCTCTCTGTATTCCACGACTCTTCCCAAGGTAGTCAAGAGCCTAATTTTTCACAATACAGATCAACTTTTAAGTAAATGAATCCAATAAGATAATGGTTGGAATACTATTTTCAAGGTTGCAAGTCCAATAAATAGATTCAGAAAGATCAAATTAAAACAGATTCATTTTTTTATTGGTAAACACACACCTCGTGGGTGGTTCTTGAACCCCCAACCTTACCCAACATCATATTATTGAGGGAGGAAGTCCATTTGTACTAGTCATTAGCCAAAAATAAGCAGTTACATGTTCAATAATAGAACCAAACAGCTTGCATATACAGTTCTTAAAAATATAGGGCAGAGGCAAAAATCTAAGTCAATGGAGAAACCACTTTTCTGCTTTGGAGAAAGTTTAGGTTGTGATGTTTTGTCATTGTTGCAGAGTTCTTGCTTGTGATCAGTTTTGTTGCAGTCTGGCTGCTTCTTACACTCGTGCTGTTGTGTTTAATAAATTTTAGCTCATTCATCAAAAGAAAAGACCCCTCAATGATAAAAGTTATAGAGTACCATAACTGATTAAGGTCCTATAAGAAAACATAATCAGTTATTCAATTCGGTTTCCCTTAGATTGAAAATCTTATTGGGAAAGGTTAGTGGGCGATGGGTCATTTTGAAGGTGAGAGTAATTAAAGTAGGAGACAAGTCTTAAAACTGGTTAAGCTTTAGCAATGTTGAGCAATATTAGGCAGACAAGTTCATTCAAAGTGGAAGTCTTGCACAATAGACTTAAAAAGAATCCAAACTAAAAAGTAGTGCCTACTTCCTAGTCAAAATAGGAGTGCTTAGCAAGAGATACATAAAGATATCTCTCAACTTTTGTGAAACCTATAAAACCAAAATTTTTTTTTTTTGATAAGTAAGAATGATATATATACGAAAGGTTACTCTATGTCTGAAAAAGAACACAGAGCAACGAAGGAGATACAAGAAGAAGAAAACAAAGAGAAACAAAGACAACAAGTAAATTACTAAAGGAAAAGGGAGCAAAGAAAAGAAGGGAGGGAATCACTAGACGTGAGTCCCCACGCGCGAGACCAATCAAAGAGAGTTCCACTAAAAAAAACAAGCAACTGATCACAAGAGCTATCCAAATCCTCAAAAGTCCTCCGGTTTCGCTCCTTCCAAATACACCAAAGGATGCACAGCGGGACTAAATTCCAGATTTGAGATGAATGCTTCCCCAGCCAATTCCACCAACCAAAAAGCAATTCAGGAATCGATCTAGGCATAACCCAGGCCAAGCCAAAAGTTATAAAAACAAAGCTCCATAACCGGTAGGCCATTTCACAATGAAGAAGAAGGTGATCAACCGTCTCTCCACAATGACGGCACATAATGCACCAATCCACAAAATTCAATCTCCTCAATCTCAGATTGTCTCCCGTTAGGATCTTATTCCAAGCTACGCACCAAACAAAAAAAAAAACTCGCCTAGGGGCCTTTACTCTCCAAATAGCTTTCCAAGGAAAGATAGTTGAAGGAGAATTTCTTAATTTGTTATAGTACGACCGGATGTCAAAAGCTCCATTAGGCTTCAATTTCCATCTCATCCGATCTCCAACATCCATAGGAGGGGTTATAGCACCCAACATACGAAGAAACCTCAGCCCTTCATCCATCTCCCAATCATTAAAAAATCTACTAAACCGAACATTCCAAAATCTTCTATCCTCCGCCCCCTGCCTATGCAAAGAAGCTTCAACAGAAGCCTCCTTCGCAATGGCAATGCCAAAATTAATAATTCTTTCATTATTATGCTAAGCATTGACTTCTGTTTGAAAGATGTATTATGCATTGAAAATCGAAATAATAACAGAAACATCTGCAAATTTTACCAGGAAAAAAAATGTTTTGAAGTCAAACCTAATAGAAACTCGATGGAAACTTTCTTCTTCTTCTTCTTTTTTTTTTTTTTTTTTGGATAAGAGAATAATTTATTAGAAAATTGATGGAAATTTTAAAACCGGTGTTCTGCTGCAGAGAGTTTCAATCAGCTGAGAGTTACAGGACTTCATGCAATAGAAGGTGCTTCAATTTTGTAAAGAAACTACTGTACCATTACCACACCTTGCAGAAGAGACTAAAATAACATATAAGAAAGTGAAACACTAGCATCTTCACGTACCGTCAGTAGTAGCTTCAACATTCAACATGGACTAGCATAACAAATCACATAAATATGTCTAAAAAATAAATTTAAAATAAGAAAAAGGAACCACAAGGACTTACTAGATCAACATTTGCAGGGTCTTCAAAGCCCCGATCAACAACTTCATGCAACTGAGGGAACTCTTCCATGGCAAACAGTATTGGAGCGGTTATGATCCCCTACAAAAAAGCTTATTAATTTTTTTGATAAAGCCAGTTGTAGTTGTCATTTTACATGACATTCATATAGGGTCTACAAAAACAGGAAACAAGCTATGCTGTGTAATACAGCATCTAGCATGTTTGTACATGGAAACTTTAAAATTTAGCAAGTGAAAAAATAGTTGAGAGCAATATTCTAAAACCAGATCCTTGGTAACTAATTGGACCTCTGGGCCAACCGCAGTTGTACCTTATAGGTTTGTTTGGTTTGCGTTTGCATCAGATGCGTTTGCGTTTCAGCCCTTTTTTTTTTTTTTACTAACCCAGTGCCTCTTGCACTATTCATGGGACATGAACAGTGCAAGAAGGCAAGTGAACAGTGTTTTTCTTGTGAACAGTCATTCGAAAAATATTTTTTTATTGTTTTCAATTTTCAATTTTCAGCAAAATAAGCGCACACTATAATAAAGATATTAAATGCTTCCTTTAAAATAAATAAAATAATTTAAAAAAAAAACCTTGTAATATGGTGTTGTAAACTACCACAACATGAAATGCCAAAAGACACATGCCAACAATCCACAAGTTGGTATAGAGATACCCTAAGATGGCGACAATATTTCAAGCTAATAAATACAACATCTGATAACCAGAGAAAAATTCCCCAATTTTGTTGGGCAAATGAAGAAATCTAGTAGGAAATACTGCAGTTATTTTAGGTATTGATCACTATTTAGGAGTTAAAAAGGTCTCATGATGAAGGAGAGAAGAATCAAAGTGAGAAACCCTTAATTCTTGTGATCCCAGCACATCTCCAGCTATAGTTAAAGATTTTGAGTTATTTAAGTAGGTGTATCTCCAAAACACAACAAAGCAACAAAGTCCCCAGGCAGCAATTGGCAAACTATTAACAGTTGAGGGTTGCATGGAATCATGCAATTCAAGAAGTTTTCAACTAGAACCAAATGACATCATCAATGAATTGTCTAAGTATCTGAACGGTCATATTTTAAAGTGTGAACTCTAACTCATATCATTCTTTGCATAAGATATATAATTTATACAAGTGAGGGAGGGGAGGCGAAGAGGGACAAATAAAATGGTTAATAGGGTTGCTTTTGATAACATATCACATGAAAGATAGATATATTACATGGCGGATATCAGATAAAGAGCCCTTTCCAAGGGATGCTGATGTGCCTGTGAAATCAAGTACATCATCCATCAATTGATATGCTAATCCCTGTGAAAGAAAAGAAAAATATTTCGAAGGTCAGCTCTAAAGATGCATACAAAAAAATGAATCTTAAACATTTTGAGAGAGTAAGCGAAGGAGGCATCCAGTTGAGATTTATTTGCAGTCCCTATACACATAACAGTCACAACCACAGGCCAATAAAGGTACAGATGACTGCTGCTATGATTTTAACACAATAAGCTGTGCTCTTTCACATAATAACAGCATTGTCTTTCAATAGTTGATCCTAGTGGTAGCAACAGAAGCAGGCAATTACAACAACTGCAACACAAATGGTGCAGCCAAACACATCTAGTTAAATATCACAGCTAAATTAAAACATCTCAGAAATAAATTGAGCATAAGAAAATGTTGGTAATCAGTTCAGGCCACAATCTATAAGGATGATCCCGTTTGATCCACTACAGCCTAATATCAGCTCAAAAGATCCTTTGCATAATTCATTTTAACTGCCATGTTTGGTATCTTTACGGGATAGCTTCTGTTCCAATTTGGATGTTTACTAAGTTTCAAATAGAATAAGAGGCCTACTAACTTGATGTTAGAAAGGAAAGTTTACTCTATACTTTCATCACTCAATCAATATTTGCATCTGGGGACATGGCTCATAAACTCAAAAAGATCCCACTATTTAGCTTGCTCTCTGAAGTAATTAACAGATGAAAGAACTATAAAAATTTACAAACCAGATTTTTGCCATACTCATAAGCCAACATTGCAACTTCTGCAGTTTGACCACCAAGAAGTGCAATCGCCTTGCAGCTGTTGGAAATTAATGATGCCGTCTTGTAGTAAGTTTTCTGCATATAATACTCCATACTGCATTTGCCAAAAAAAATTATATTATCACAAAATCACCATAGAGAAATCCTGAAGGTGCAAGTAAAGGCTAGAGTTTATTAAAATCCTACTTGTAAGAGAAAAAAAACCTTTACTGTTGCACTGCTATGACTACAATAGCATGACATGAAACTCTATAGTAGTGTGAACAGTGTCTAAAATAACTACTCACTAAAGGTTGAATTTATTGCTAATTGAACTGCTAATATAAATATCCATCTCATGTCCATTCATGAAACTACTAATATTTGAAGTGTGGATTATAGATATTCAATTTCAACGAAGAAACCCAATCTCCCCATTTTGTTTTTGATAAGCCAATCTGCCCATTTCTTGCCACATAATCCTGGACTCGTGTCTGTGAGAGAGAGAGAGCGGGGAGGGGGGGGGGGGGGCATGTGTTTAAGCCACAAATTTGTAGCCCAACAAAGTAGAAAATTGGAACATCCTACATTACCCATTGCCAGCAAGCAATTTTTTTTTTTGATAAGTAAGAATGATATATATACGAAAGGTTACTCTATGTCTGAAAAAGAACACAGAGCAACGAAGGAGATACAAGAAGAAGAAAACAAAGAGAAACAAAGACAACAAGTAAATTACTAAAGGAAAAGGGAGCAAAGAAAAGAAGGGAGGGAATCACTAGACGTGAGTCCCCACGCGCGAGACCAATCAAAGAGAGTTCCACTAAAAAAAACAAGCAACTGATCACAAGAGCTATCCAAATCCTCAAAAGTCCTCCGGTTTTGCTCCTTTCAAATACACCAAAGGATGCACAGCGGGACTAAATTCCAGATCTGAGATGAATGCTTCCCCAGCCAATTCCACCAACCAAAAAGCAATTCAGGAATCGATCTAGGCATAACCCAGGCCAAGCCAAAAGTTATAAAAACAAAGCTCCATAACCGGTAGGCCATTTCACAATGAAGAAAAAGGTGATCAACCGTCTCTCCACAATGACGGCACATAATGCACCAATCCACAAAATTCAATCTCCTCAATCTCAGATTGTCTCCCGATAGGATCTTATTCCAAGCTACACACCAAACAAAAAAAGAAACTCGCCTAGGGGCCTTTACTCTCCAAATAGCTTTCCAAGGAAAGATAGTTGAAGGAGAATTTCTTAATTTGTTATAGTACGACCGGATGTCAAAAGCTCCATTAGGCTTCAATTTCCATCTCATCCGATCTCCAACATCCATAGGAGGGGTTCTAGCACCCAACATACGAAGAAACCTCAGCCCTTCATCCATCTCCCAATCATTAAAAAATCTACTAAACCGAACATTCCAAAATCTTCTATCCTCCGCCCCCTACCTATGCAAAGAAGCTTCAACAGAAGCCTCCTTCGCAATGGCAATGCCATACAGCCTTGGAAAGGCCAATTGAAAAGGTTGATCCCCATGCCACCCATCCTGCCAAAACCTCACCCTATTCCCCAATCCAACCACAAACTGACAATTTTTGCTGAAATCCTCCCAACACATGCGGATGTTTCTCCACAAACCACACCCATGAGCTCCCCTACCCAGCTTTGAGGTCCATCCCCCCCATTCTTCCCCATATTTTGAAGCTACAACCCGCCTCCATAGCCGACCCTCTTCTTTTCCAAACCGCCACAACCATTTCCCCAACAAAGCCTTATTAAAGGTAGTGAGTTTCCTGATCCCTAAGCCACCATTGGCTATAGGCGTACAAACTTTGTCCCAACTAACCAAATGAATCTTGCTCTCTCCCCAAAGGAAATCCCTTTGCAACTTTTCAATTTTATTAGCCACATGAGTAGGAATAGCAAATAGCGATAGAAAGTAAGTCGGAAGACTAGAAAGCATACTCTTGAGAAGCATCAAACGACCCCCCTTAGACAAGTACAACTTCTTCCACCCAGATAGTTTCCGCCTAATATTTTCCAAAATTGTATTCCAAATTAAAGGGGAATTGTGAGGAGCCCCCAGCGGCATGCCAAGATACAACATAGGTAAAGATCCAACTCTGCAGCCCAATATATCAGCCAGAGCATGCACATCACCAACCTCCCCTATAGGAACCATTTCGCTCTTATGCACATTGACCTTCAAACCCGTAACCGCCTGAAAACTAAGGAGCAACAACCGAATATGAAGAATTTGCTCCACATCTGCATCACAAAAGAGGATGGTATCATCTGCAAATAAGAGATGTGAAACACGTTCCCCACCATCCCTCCTACCCCCAAGATTAAATCCACGAATCAAGCCAGCTCCCTCCATTCTCCTTAACATCCTACTAAACACCTCCATCAAGATCAAAAACAACATAGGAGATAGCGGATTTCCTTGTCTTAAACCCCTTGAACTACCAAAGAAATCAGCTGGGGACCCATTAACCAAAACAGAGAACTGAATTGTGGATATACAAGAACGTATCCACTTACACCACTTCACTCCAAAACCCATCCTATTCAGCAGATACAACAAAGCCTCCCAATTCACATGATCGTAGGCTTTCTCCATATCGAGCTTACAAATGACTCCAGGAACCCTACTCTTCCCACGACTATCCACACACTCATTTGCAATGAGAACCGAGTCAAGGATTTGTCTCCCACCCACAAAGCTGTTCTGATTCTCAGAAATCAACTGATCTAAAACCACTCTCAAGCGATTTGCCAAGACCTTAGCCAAGATTTTATACACACTCCCCACCAAGCTAATAGGTTGAAAATCTCTAATATTGGAAGCATCATTCTTTTTAGGAATTAAAGCAATGAAGGTCGCATTTAGGGATTTTTCAAACTTGCAATGATGGAAAAACTCTTCAAAGACCGCTAGGACATCTTTCTCCACTATCCTCCAGCAATGATGATAGAATGCCATAGTAAACCCATCCGGACCTGGAGCTTTGTCCCCTTCCAAACCCCTAACAACTTGAAGAATCTCCTCTCTCTCAAACTTCCTTTCAAGCCAAACCCTCTCTCTATTCTCGATACGATCAAATTCCAAACCCTCCACTAAAGGCCTCCACTCCTCAGTCTCCTTGTACAAATTTTTATAAAATTGTACAACTTGATAAGTTACCTCGGAAGCCTCTTCAAAAACCACCCCATCCACCTCCAAGGTCCTTAAGAGATTGGACCGTCTGTGGGAATTAGCCATTTTATGAAAAAACTTGGTGTTATTATCCCCTTCTTTGATACATAACATCCTAGATTTTTGTCTCCAGAAAATTTCTTCTAAGGAAAGAAGATGCTCCACCTGGGACCTCAAACCAGCCCTATGAACTTTCTCCCCATCAGAGAGACCAAAATCTCCCTCCTTAGCATCTAATGTTATCAACTCCTCCAGTAATTGCTTCTTTTGACGCGCTACATTACCAAACTCTCGGCGATTCCATTGCACAATGTCCTTTCTACATTACCAAACTCTCGGCGATTCCACCATGTGTGAACCCTATCCACAAAACCTTCCGACTTCAACCACATATTTTCAAATCTGAATGGACTTTTCCCCCTTGCCATTCCCCCTGCCTCCAAGAGAATTGGACTGTGGTCTGAAACAGTACGGGGTAAAATCCTTTGAGAAACATCTGGGAAATGGTCCTCCCAATCAGGAGTGACCAAAGCTCTGTCAATCCTAGACATCATTGGTTGATCAAAACCACTGGACCAAGTAAAGCTACCTCCTTCCAAAGGCAAATCAACCAAGTTAAGATCCTCAACAAATTTAGAAAATTTCTCCATAGCCGTGGAAAAACGGGTCTCACCCCTACGCTCGCTAGGAAAACAGACTATATTAAAGTCCCCAAAACAGCACCACGGAATCCTCCAACACTGCTGAACTCCCACTAACTCATCCCACATGAGACCCCTCTCAACATTCTCATTTGGACCATAGACGCCTGAGCAAGCCCAAATAAACCCGTCCCCCACCCCTTTCCACTTTACCGACACTGAGAATGTACCAACCATAATCTCCACCTTATCCAAAACCCTTTTATCCCACATAAGCAAAATACCACAAGCAGTCCGGTCCGCCTCCAACACAGCCCAGTCCACATATGGGCAGCCCCACAGACTACAAACCAGCTGACGATTCATGCTCGCAATTTTTGTCTCTTGTAAACAAACAACATCACACTTCCACTCCCGCAGCAAGTTCTTCACCACAAGGCGTTTCCGAGGGTCATTTAAACCTCTAACATTCCACGAAACCATTTTTATCTTCATAAACACTAAGGAATCCCCAACTACAAACACCAACAACAGACCACCCTCTAACTTCTGTCATAATTCACCGAAGAAATCAAGTTATGCAGTTCCCTGCATCCCTTATTCTTGGACTTAGCCACCTTTTTACTGCCCATTACTTTCCTGTGTAACACATTGGCTGCCTCCATCTCTGATTCAAGCCTCTGTAAGAGAGCAATGCATAATGTCTCATGTCTAGTCATAGATAACCCAACCAACTTACTAAAACCAGGAATTCTGTGTTTCACCCACCTAGAAATATCTGTGTTGGTCTCAATGCTTAAAACCTCATCGACCTCCTCCAGCTCTGCCAAGGTTGTTGGCGCATTTGGATCAAGGATTTGCAGAGGAAAGGCAACCGACAAATTTGTTTCACCAACACCCGCATCAAAAACAACTGGTTCCTCCACAATCATAACCTCCCGGGGAAGGCGCAGATCCTTCCCGTAGGGAAAATTGACCTCCTGACCCACTACCCCCAAGCCCCTTGGTCTAGCTCGCACCAACTCCAGAATGAGGTCAGGGAGGAAAGGTCCTAACGACCGTGGCATTAAATTGAGAGTCAATATCCTCTTACCTTCAGAGACCAACCCACCCAGCAACAAAGAGAAGCCCAAACTACTGTTCCGGTCAACAATAAGCCTGCGAACCATCGTCGAAGAAGGCTCGGTACACCCCGACACTCCTACCATCGAGACCACCTGAGACCCGGTACCACCCACCTCCTGTAGCGGCAACCCAGAGCCCATCAGAGGCACCGAGAAGCTCGAACCACCAAAACCGGCCTGATTTCGAGCCCTCGGTGACCTCACGGCGCATCCGGCCACCAGTAACAGCGTCGCGGAGCCCCTCGTGCTCAGTCCGGTGCGATGCACCTCCAGTACCGGCAAAACCGAGCACATCGGAGTAGGCCTCGGCGGACATATCAGTAGATTCCTAGTAGATTTCTATCACATATCAGAAGGCATGAAGAGCTAACTATGAAAAGGTGTAACAAAATTCCCTTAGGTGAAGTTGGCCTCGGCAGACAAACCCAAGAAGGTGACCATTGCCTGCAAGGAAGTTTGTACCTATTAATTTGAATTAGAAAGGTGAATCAGGGCATTACCATGGCCCAGTATACATGTCATAATTTGTGAGCTTGGCCTACTAAGCCTCAAATGGGAGAAGGTATCTTATGAATTGAATATATGCATCCTCCCTCTTAGAGTGTGTGGGGCCCCCACAGTCTAAGAGGAACTATGCTTAATATTCAATTCATAAGATATAGCATTGAGCAGGTCAAAAGTTCTTGGAAGATTTGAATTGAAACGGGGCAAACAATGTTGTCAAGTGTGAAAATTCATAAAACATTGATCGTCAATGTAATTTAGTGCAGAAGCATTGTTTGAGACACTTTATGTCATAAAACATTCAGGTTTTTGGTATTCAATGGGTCATGCCAAGCTTTGTGGCAGGGTTGTTATTTTGTTGGCATCATTGGCTTGGGAATCATACTTCAAACATTTGGAATTTGATTACAGGTTGTTTGATGTGGATTGTATGGTTGGAACAAAATCGTCGCTCCTTTGAGGGCACTGAGAAGACGTTGGAAGAGTTAAAAGTTCTACGCCAGCATAGTCTTTTTAATTGGTCTCAGTGCTGGGGTTTTACAGATTGTTCCTCTCTTTCTAAGTTTATGTTTTCTCTTAGAACAGCCTCTTGATTTCTTTTTCTTTGTTGTTTGTTTATGTTTTCCTGTGTTCATCATCATGAACAACTTGTATTTTTCCTTTCTCTTTTCATTAATAATATTACTTTGATTATCTATCAAAAAAAATGTTATACAAATCTATTTGACCATATTAATCAACAACACGACAACAAAAGACCTGACACATATGGTTCTCTTAAACATCAGCTTGGTCAACAATGACATGAAGGTGCCCAAAAGGACATTAACAAGATAAGAGACCAATAGTGAATTAGAGTTAACTTCACGATCTACAGACCTACATAAGAAAAAATAGTTAGGCAATCTCAATTGTTGGAAATTGCATTTAAATTATTATTGATTAATATCTAAAGACATCAATTGGTAGTATTCAATCTCTTAAATTTATTATTAAAAAAGAAAAAGAAACAACTTGAGATAGATGATGAAGTAGAATATTCATAAAAAAAATATTGTGAGACTGGAATACTGGATCATTTCTAATTTTCAACAAATGTCAATAGAATACAGATAGTTGAGCAGATCACAAAAGACATCATATTGACAAAGCAATTTGTATCTGTGCAGAGTACACATAAGCACTCATAATTCCTGAATTAGACCAGAAAGACATTCAAACTGTAAAAACTGTTAGAGAAATGGTGGAACCAACATGTTAGTAGGTCCTCTAGATAACCTGTGGTTGACAACCATTTACTCTATAATGAATTCCAATAATAATATGATGAGCTCCACAGTAGTGATCTAAAATAGTGGTTCGGGTTCCTTTAAAGGGGAGAAATAATTAACTAACTCAAGGCATTAGCAAGTATGAACAAAATTATGGAGTAATGGATCGGACGACAAAAGGTGATCAAGAAGTTAAAAGGCACTTTTAGTGGAAGACCAAGGTATTATGTTTATAAGACTCGATATCTTCTCACAAAAAATATGTTGAAAGAAAGAAACAAAATATATAAATATGATGGAAATAATGGAGGATACCTACAACGTTGTTCACGCGTTGTAGTCATTTGCATGGTCTCACCCGTGACAAGATGCTCCACCACTTTTGCCAGTAATGATACAACCTAAGGACACAGTGATGGCACAGGCAATGTGTTAGAGACAGAAAAAATAGGTAAGTGCTGCTCCACATAATTGCTCAATCTACTTTGACATGTTCATTAATGCACAAGAAACATGATACCTCTGTGTTTTTCAATGAAGCAAGTGCCACACAAGCACGAGAGAGCAAAAAATCTCCTGCTAATACTGCTAACTGCATTACAGATGAATGGGGAAGGAAAAACAACAATGTTATGCTACACTACTCAACTTAGATTTGAGGGTAATAAAAATCCTTGATATTTTTTAATGAAGGAAGAATCCTTGGTGCAGTATAGTAATATCTACAAAACCAAAAAATAGAATTTCTGCAGTGCTTAATACAGAATAGCAGAGATATGTTACAAATACTTATGTTCAAAAAAGTAGAAGGGAAAACTATCCAATTCTAAGAGAAAGATGTACCTTATTGCCCATTACAAAATTTAACGAACCAATACCACGTCTTGTATCTGCATCATCCAATACATCATCATGTAGAAGGCTTGCCACCTGAAGAGAATCATGATTTTGTTAGTCTACAAGCAATAACAAAGAAGGATCCTTATATGGAAGGAACAATATGAATTAAGAGTAAAAAGCATAAAGCCAACAGGATTATCTCCTAAAACTCTAGGACATTTCAAATACATGGACAATACATGCTGACGCAGGATAACCAAGTCAAAACTGAAACAACAATAAAATAAAAGGATATGACCTAGGAGTCAGTGCCTAGGTCTGGCTTGGAGTCAGCACCAAGCAAGAAACCACTAAGAGTCAGCACCTAAGGTAGACCTAGAGTTAACACCAAACCAAAGAAAGACCAAACAACCATGTTTTTTTCATTAATCAAAATATCAACCATCCATCAAGGAGTACAATAGGTTGCTTATAAAGGATTGCTAAACCCTAGCTCTAGTTGGCTAGGAAACCCTAATTGCCTTATTACAAAAATAACTTTGCTTCCAAATTAAAATACTAATAGCCCAATAAACTAATAGGACCTAAAACATAAAAATACAATTGACTTGCAAACATAAATAATACTAAATGATAATCTTCTTGCGTCTCCCGCATCACATGCAAGATGCAACAGCTCTTCAATAAAAATCCCATAGCTTGTTTACAACTATTGCGTCACAAAGGATTAATAGCAATTAGGGTCAATCAATCAGAATCAGAAAGTATCAAATGGGAACAAAACTTAGTGCTCCACAGAGGAAGATGCAGGCACACTGACACGTGTTTATAATGATTCTGAAAGTGCAACAATTACACTTTATTTCATCATCTGTACAATTCGACCAGGGGAGAAAATAAAAGGCAAGACATCCAGATACAATTGAATAACAGCATAGAACATAAACACTCTATTACTAGGGGAGATTGTGGTCAAAATCCATGAAAACTAGGATACTGATGATTTTAGTTATACATGTTAAACAAACAAAAAGGATGACTAGAACTTTACCGAGAACGTCAGAGCATTCCCACTGCAGAATTGGAAGGATGTTTAGTCTACTTGCTAATGCATAGATGTGCAAGTGAATTGGCAATTAGAGCAGTCCATTAACTGGGATAAGAGGTGATTTTGTACACTAGGCCAACCTCAAAAATATCATAGGTCCCAAGGGGATCTGTGCTCTGAAGAAAACTAACACATGCAAACAAGAAATATGGGAAGATTTTTTACTCAACTTGAGGCAGAGATGGGAAGAATGATAATTGTAAGATCTCCTTAGAAGCAATATGAAGATATGGAAGTGGAAGAAAATAGTATATTTATAATTAATAGTGGGACAATAAAGATAAACAGACTCATGAAGAAGAAAGGAAGTGATGCTTGGATATCAGAAAACCTCACCTAGAGCAAATTAAAAACGAATACTAAAGCAAGGTGCATAAGACCAAGAATTTCATGATAGAGGTTCAAAGAGATACAAAGTCATTTTTGCACTGAATGAAATTGTTTTCAATAGAGATACTCTTCTCAACCATATGATAAGGCATTTTTTTCACAATTAAATTTACTATAATGTTAAAATTTTAAAATGACTGGAACCAAAGCCCTGATCAATCCATGCAAGGACAGATAATTGAAAGACATATCAGGATTGAAAAATATTGCACTGCAGAAAAGCATAAAAAAAGAACCATAAAATTCTAAAGAACTGACATGAATCATCTCTGTGATCTCTGCTATACGTTGCTGTCTTGCACGCAGTTCCTTTGTCAAAGCATCTCCTGGCCCTCTGAGAGATGGTTCCAGTAAAGAAATATTCATAGCTGTTGCCATCAATAATAAAACCTGTGCAGAACACATCTATGTTATTGTATAAATGAAAGATGATGAGGCACAAACTAGAAAATACAAGTTAAAACCAAATAACGTGTGAACTTATAAACCATGTAGCCATCATAAATTGCCAAAGCAAGAGCTGAGATGAAACACCAAGTCAACATGGCTATACATGAGCAAGTTATAAAAGAATTATAAGTTCATGTTAATCCGCTAAAGTTAACAAATAAAAGGTTGCTTATCCAGTCCCTTCAGTCCTGCTTATATCAATGGAAGCTAAGGTATGCTGATCCTACAAATGCACTATCCTGAAACATTAAGTAAATTTAACCTGCAGAATGTGCCAACTAGTTCAATTGGTAGTCTCTTAGCATCATACCAGAGACTCGAGATAGAATCCCACCTTCACCCATATTTCGAGGGATATACAAACAGGGGAAGGGCTACCCCCAATTGTGTAGTGCAGCATTCGAACAAATATGCACCAAAACAGAGAGAGAGAGAGAGAGAGAGAGAGGAAAAAGTAAGAACACCCAAACTTGGAGAGACGCACCCTCAATTTTCAAATCTTACAGATTATGTCAAGTATTTCTATTCTATTCAGGCAAGGAATAACTATATAGATTAATTACTTTCCATAACAAACAACTTTTCATACAACTACAACAACCACCACCAAGCCTTAGTCCCAAAATTTTAGGGTAAAATATGAATTAACAAACAAATAATCAGGCATAATAAATTTTTTTTTTTTTTTTGCATGTATAATAAACAATTTTTCATTATAAAAAAAAAAATTAAAAAAAAAACAAAAGACAAAGTTTGTATACCAACTGGTCTGGAGAAAGTTCCTCCAAACTACAAGGTGGCATCTTTAGACTGACAAGTGTCCTGGTCATGTGCAATGCACATGACCAATTTTAGCTTATAATTTATAAGTAACGCTGTTAAGTAACGTTACGCTCCCCTCCTCCTCAGTTCCCAACCACATGCTCTCTCTGCCAGTCTGCCCAACTCCTACTGAATCCAAACCAAAAATATCCAGGATCCTTGTTGTGAAAAAAAGGCTGGGGTTAATTTGCTGGTCTTAGATTTCATAATCTCTTTGATGTGGGTATGGTCAGGGGCCTTGACTAAGATCTTTGTGTAAAAGATTTTGGGGTTGGGCTTTAACCTAGTGGTGAGGTTATCAAGTGCCAGATGGTGTACAAGATCTTTGTAATCTTTGTTTCTCCATTAATAAAATTTCAGATCAGTCAAAAAAATAAAATAAAAAGGTTGGCTGGTGCCATTTCTAGTGATTTCGACCATGTAATGTTGGTGCTAAAACCTCATGTTTTAATTTGAGTCCAGGACAAAGGAGAGAGAGAGAGAGAAAGAGGCTGGTTTAGAAAGACTGAATAAAAGAGAAGAAGTTTAGTAACGTTACTAAACAGCATTACTTTTTCAATTTTTAGCTAAAATTGGTCATGTGCAGAGCACTCGGGACTTCAGATGCTAAGTGCCCATTTGGCATTCTGTTTTGAAACCGCACCACTTCAACGTACAACTTTTTCAAACCTTACTTTTTTCTAGGTACAACTTTTTCAAACTACCCATTTTCAAAAAGCATAAAAAAATAAGCTGTAACAAATTGGCACTAAATACTCATCGTTGTGGTCTTTGGTGGGGCATTTGGATGGGTTGAAAGAGCTTTAGGCAACATATTTGGTTTGAGGTTGGTACAGGACATAGAGTACGATTTTGGCACGATTGTTGGTGCGGTGACCCATGACCAACCTCTTAAAGTGGCCATCTCGGTTTCGTATGAGAATGCTACAGATATGGAGGCTTCAGAGGAATCTTTATGGGTGAACCAGAGTGGGGGAGAGGTGAAGTTTGGGATGTGAGGGTCCCCTGAGATTTTAATTATTAGGAGATGGAGTTGGTGGTGGATTTTCTTCATCCAGTGGAGTCCCATATTCCTCTCACTGAGGCGGAGACCAACTAAGGTGGAGATTGAAGAAGAATAAGAATTTTGACATTCACACGTTTTAGAATGCTTTGAGGGGGTCTTCTTATGTCACTTTCTCATGGAAAGGTATTGGGGTGTAAAGGCCCCTCAGATGGCCTCCTTTTTTGTTTGGACGGCGACATAGGGTAACATGCTCACCAATGATAACCTAAGGAGAAGAGGCTAAACTATGGTGGATTGGTGTTGCATGTGCCAATGTAGTGGGGAAACAGTAGACCATATTATGATTCATTGTGGGGAAACTTATCACTTATGGAGTTTTGCTTTTAGAACATTTGGGGTATGTTGGGTTTTACTAGAGTGTGCTTGATCTTTTGGTTGGGTGTTAGGGAAGCATTCATCGAACATTTGGAATTTGGTATTGTTGTGTTTGATGTGGGCAATTGGAGGAAGCGTAATAATTGTGCTTTCAAGGATTTGGAGAGCTTAGGGATCAACTTCAAGCCTCCTTTGTAGGCACTTTATTTGATTGATCTAGACCTTAGGGACTCGCATATTCTTCTTCTTCTTTTTTTGATAAATAACGAAATTTCATAAATTAAAAGCCCTAGGTACACCGAGAGTGGACCTTAGGGACTCACATCTAGTGATTCCATTCCAATGTTTATAGACTCTCGCCTTTCCTGTACATAATTTCCTATTGTTTTGTAATTCTTTCGGCTATGTAATGCCTTTTTTTGCATTAAGTAGTTTTCTTTCTTTAAAATTATTTCTTACCTATAAAAAAATGGGCACTAAATACTTTGGGATTTAAAAATTTTGTGGCCATAGATAAATATATGTAATATACTGGAAAAGATCTGAAACTCATATGAGACATCTTTTAAATAAGTATGAGATGGCTGAAAAAAACCTATGGGTGTGTGCCTCAAGTAACATAATTCTCAAGATTTGGAAGTTTGACTATAGGGATTTGACTTGAGCTTTGACTTGAGACAATAGCCTTAAATGAATGGTAGTAATAAGAAAATAAAAAATTGGCATTCTTATGAGCGGTGGCATAACCTATTCCATGAATGGTTTCCTCTCACAACAAGGAGAAACAAAATCAAACTCACAGTAAAAGCATAAGTTGCTATAGATGATAAGGTGAAAACCAACTAATCATCCAAAAAGTGGTGAAACCCTCAAGAGTAGCTTGAAAATAAAAGTTTTATTACCGTGGGCCGAAACCTTTTCCCTTCCACCCCCATTTTGAAGAAGTACTCAGCTGCTGATGCTAGCTTGGGGACCTGTACGAGATGAAATCCAGCTTTGATCACATAATATCAACAACAACAAAAATTCATAAAAGGCATCTACTACCACTTCCAAGCATGCATGTCCCAAAAAATGTACCAAGTACTCTGTTAACAAGAAAAGATAAGGGCAAGAAGAAAGAAATTAGATACCTCAGTCACAACCATTGACCGCAATCTGTTAGCCACAATTGATAGTTCATCAGCAACAAGTGAAAATGGGTCATTTTGTTCCTAGAGAAAAAGTGTAACAATTCCATGTAAGAAAATAAAGTATCAACATAAAATGGAAAAACAATTTAATTTCCTACGTGAAGACTAAAGTCTGAAGCATTACATAAAAATTATAAAGTAAAAATAAACAATTATAGAAGGGCTAGAAGGGGAACAAATCATCTTGAGGATCAGAAGGTTGGACATACTTGCACTTTCAAACCACAAAAAGGGTTAACAACATGAACAAAGCCTTGGTCTCAAAACACAAAAAAGGGTTAACCATCCATAAATAAAAGCATTAATTTAATCTACTTAATATCAGGATTAAAGATGCACCTTTTATTTGGCACAAGGGATTTCGTGATGCAAACACAGGTGAAAGCTTAGTTAAGTTCAATATAAGCACCTATGGTACAAATTAAATTAACTCCACAACAGGAAGATGCTGACCCAATTCAAATAGCCTAAATATTCTGCGGTTCTTTCCATGGCCTTTTCCCATTTTCCACACACCCTGCCTTAACAACTCATAAATTTAGACACTTTGAACTATATATATATATATATATATATATATATATATATATATATATATATATATATATATATATATATATATTTTTTTTTTTTTTTTTTTTTTTCCCTTAATTTTCTAGAGCATTATTATCACAAGGATGGCACAAAAAAAATTAAGGATGCCCGTTTAGCCATTCATGAGCTCTGTTTTATGCAAAAATAGCATGAGCCACATCAAGCCACAAGCCTCATATAAAAAAATAAAAACGAAAAAAAAAAAGTCATTTTAAGGTTTAATAAATTTGATTACACACGCGCACACAGCCTAATCAACACTCAAACCCCAGAATATAATCCCCCATAGAGCTCTATCCATGTTAGTCATAAACCTTACAGCTCAAATGGACTACCATTTTCACCATAAGCACATTTATAAAGTTGTAGCTTTCCAGAAAAGGCCTATTTTTTAAAGCAACATATATTGAAATTTTTACCTTCCTCTATATCATCATGCAATACAATCCAGCTTTTCAGAAACAAATTAAACAATTCAACATCTGAATCATTTATCCCCCCCACCTTCTCCCCACGAGGTGGATCCCATCTTCAGCCTTACCATTCACAACTCTAAGCACCATCATATTTCAATTCTAAGTTCAGGTTTGCGTCTGGTTCTTTTGTTGATATTATCATATTATCTACTAGCCCTGAGTCTCGGACTTTTGGCACTTAAGATTGTTCCACAAAAGATATAAGCTGGCAGAAATATTGACAAACACAGTGCACATACCAACGAACATTCTACACCTTACCTCAACTATGGAGCTGCTCTGATGATGGATGTTATGTCTAAATCCATGCAAGGCAGGCAAACCCCAGGAAAAAATTTCTCTGAAGCCCGTAACCTACTAATCACCAAAAACAAGACTCAGAGCAATATGGGCAGAATATTATCTGAGGAAGGGGTTTCCAACTGATTAGTAATAACGTAAGACTTTTTTAAGAGGTGATAAGTGTAGTTATATTGATCAAAAATATTAAAAACATTGAGTTCACGATGATGAACATAAAGGAACAAGGAAAGCAAAAGGACAAAAACCAAAAGGCTAGTCTAAGAGAAACAAGGAACTCTACGCTAGATGAACAATCCGAGGAACCCCAACACCAAGCAAAATCAAAAAGAGTGCGCTGGCACAATTCTTTTAAATGATCCAATGATTTTTATGTATCCTCAAACAAACGAAGATTCCACTCTGTCCAAACAATCCACATCAAACAACCCAAAACCATATTCCAAATATTTGATCTATGTGAGAAACCTGATTCTTAATAGGGTGCCTTGTAGCCTCTTGAGAGTTCCTTTAAGGCAAGGTAGTTTCTGTAGTAGGGTATCGTATCTATAAAAATAAAAAATAAAAAGTTTTTGTAGTTGAGTATTTGAAAGCCTTTGCTGCTTGTTTTGGCTCTGGTTTTGTGGTGTATAGTTGAGGCTTTTCCAGCATCTTACTGCGAGTCTGGTGTTGTGTCCTGGTGTGTAACTAGACACTTTGTATACATGATTTTTTATCAAAATTAGATTTTCATTCATAAAAATATATAAATAACCAAATATAAGAGGTCACTGCATATATACAACCACCAATCTTTGTCAGTAAAGCAGAGCTTTACTCTAACAAATATACAGCAGAAAAAGAAGAAACAACAGTATCAGTAGAAGACATAGTAGCACGCACACACTCTTGCACACATACACGCATATATAAGAAAGGATCATCATAAGGATTTTTCTTCAAAGTAGTGAATTTTGAATAGTACAGAGGTTCTCCATTCATTTTTCTCTATTGGATTTACCAGTGGTCTTCAGGTAAATTAGGTAAATTCCCATGCAAATATATTAAAGAACTACAACTCCTAACAAACATCATATTGAATCTCCAACTCTCGCCAATTTAACCCAACAACACCAAAACCACAGTGATACATTTCAAATGGAAAACCAACCCCATCTATCATAAAACAATGACAATCAGTCAAAACTAAACCTTTTTTTTTCACTGTCTTTTAAGCTCAAAGCAAAATACAACAACAACCCACCACCCCATAACACGCACTTGACTCAACCCATTGCTCCAATCACCTCACTCCCACATATTCCAACATGAAACCCAATACAACAACATATTTTTGCACAAACAACAACAAAAATCAAGCCCTACAGAAGTTTAAGTAACAGCCAATAGTAATGACATCCTTTCTGATACTCTATGTTTGTGGTTCGAACCCCACTATCTATCTACCTCAAAACAAAAAAACCGTAGACCCCAAAATTTTGGAGTCTGTCACATGGGTTCTTTTCCACCATTCTATTCTATCCAAATTCAGTTGGACTTACAGGAAACAGTCTAGCTAAACCTCACCCACTTTACAGGGAGAAAAGAAAAGGATAAAAGATGACGACTTTGAATCCTATATACATTGTAAATAATTATCCAAGTAAGAACAGCAGTAGTAGCTCATGGTAGATTGAAGACAAGACAAGGTACAATAACAGAAGATGACATTGAAAATGGAAAATATAGATTAAGATTACAGAGTAGGCGAGGCATTAGCATTTTTAACATTACCTTATGAGTAGAAGAATAAGAATATGCAGGAGGGTTGAGGAATTGAAGGTGGGGTTTTTGAGAGAGAAACCAACGACACCCATTGGAGCCAGCTCGAGGAATCCTCGAAATCCTCGAAAATAACATCGTCGAGTCGAAGAGAGAGAGCTAGAGAATGGGAGGTTTGGGGTTTTGGGTTCGTTGAAGAAGAGGGGAGGCGGTGCGGTGAGTCAAAACTATATAATAAACAGAGCAAAAAATACAAATCAAAAAAGTCTTTCAACTTATGACGAGGGCGAACCCCTGCCACATGCTTAACTATTACTACTGCCCTCAAATTATACAAAACTAAAACTAGTTATATATAAAAACTTTAAAATCGCCACTCTTTTTAAGGCAATGCGGTGGTCACTCATTGGTGAATAAATGGTAACATGCACACTTGTAGCACTTTTACTTTGTACACCATGCCATCACTTTTCTCTTTTTATGAAAAAATTAAAAAATAAAAATAAAAGAGTAGCTTCTATCAAATCCAACTAACGTTTTAATTGATGACATTGACAATTAGAGTGGTTAGAGCATGGTCTTCACATTGGTTTTTAAGCCAAAATAGTTAACACTAGAACATAATAATGGAGCAAGTTTGGTTTTAGAGTTGATAGAGAAATTAACATGAATATATATTTTAAAATTTTAACAATTAAATTGTATGTTCTTTATATTTTTAATAAATATGTCAAAAAAATGTATTAATCAAATGTTATTTACTATTCAATTCATAAACTTTATTTTGTATGCATAATTTTATATTACAAAAACTTGAAATTTAACCATTTGATTGATGATATTGATATTGATATTTGATCTTTTAGAAATTTTGCAAACATAGAGTGTATAAGAATAAAATAATATATTATAGTCAATTTATCAAAATTCATATCCAGATAAAAAAAAATATATTGATTGAAGTTGTAACAATTTGTTACATCCAAGTTTTGTAGCCAAATTTTGTCAATTATGTGTTATTTATCACAAAAGGGTCGTCACATCTAGCTAGAGTTGTGTATTGTTTTTCAAAATTTTGCTTTAAAACTCCATACTAGGTAGAAATACATGGTAGTATTGGTATTAAATTAAAATTGTCTTCAATAAATTATAAACACTAATGTGGCATGACAAATAAATTATACCTGCAAAATCGCTAGAATATGGGAAGTGACATAGGAGAATACATGGTGTTTGATTGAAAAAATTTAGGCAGGGTGAGCACCAACTAGGTTGAATTGGCACTGAATGAAGGCATTTGACCATCCCTAATGGGATGGCATCGATGATGGGGGTTTATAATTTTAATTATGTGGGATCATCTCAAAGTCCTTAAAGGCATAATTTTTATAATGTTGTACATCATTTGGAAGGACTGCATAGCTTATTATTGGGTTCGACTTTCAAATTTGCTGAAGCAATTGGAGCATTTTGCATTCAAGCTATATAGAACTTGCATCTTAGACACATGATTTCAGTTCTACATGTCAGTTTGGATGTAGTGCCTTGTAAACACAATTTTAGTTCTACATATCAATTTGCATATCAAACATCTAAACCTTTAGAAGTTAGATACCTGACATTCGAATCTTTAGAGGTTTGGATATCTTTAATTTAGGAATGGCTTCTTCGAACAATGTTCATGTTATATAGAAATTGTGCCTTAAAAACATGATTTCAATTCTTCATATCAGTTTGAATATTAGACATCCAACCCTTTAAAATTTGGATATCTCTAATATAAAAATTCAATTGTATTCATTTTATATTGAAATCATTTCATAGAAGTTCACATTATAAAAACTGAATTCTTGAATTATACTCAAGGAAGAGGATACCACACCGTACCGGTACATGCACCGATACCGAAACTCCAACATTTCATATCAGTTTAAATATCGGGCATACCAACCGATTTTGGGTGTTTTGGCCGGTACCGGGCATACCGGCAGGTATAGAAAAAACCTTTTTTTTTAGTTTTGTAATTTTCGAATTTTTGTAAGGGCAAAATAATAGCTTATTTGCTTTCTTAGTATGCAATGAATAATTAAGCTTTTTGTATTTTATATTGTTTTTTTTCTTTTAGTTGATGCTAAAGTCTAAAACCATGAATAATTTGTTTTGAATTGAGGTAATGTTTCATGATAAACTTATATATATATATATAATAGCGATAAACTTGAAAGGGTACACCGGTATTGACCGATACCAAAATATATCGTTCTACTGCCCAAACCGATACAACCTCTGATACGAAACTAACTCTCTTTATTATACATCTTTGACTTTACAAGAGAATTTACATTAGTTTATAGCTATACAAAGAGAGGAATTATAGGAGTGGTTATTTGTAGAATTAAATCCAAATCTAAATAGAGAGATTTTAGGGAGAGAGATTATAGGAGTAATTACATATTTTAATTCAAATTTGAATGGAGGAGAGATTTGAGGGAGAGATTTGTGGAACTGTTGCTATTACTGCGCAAGTATGTGAGTTGGATTTATAAGCTGTGAAACACATATGAGTTTGGATTATTAGATATCCATCTTTTAGGTAAAAATACAACTTATTCAAGTTATATATAAGTAGTGTCTTAAAAACATGATTTCAATTCAACATATCAATTGATATCTCTAAGGCAAAAATTCATAGAATTCATGTTATACAAAAATCATTTATTAGAAACACCATTTCAATTCTCCATATTAGTTTGGATATAGGGATGGCAATTTAGATCCGGCCCGCGGATACCCAGCTCGGCCCGACCCTAATGGGCCGGATTTTACCCGGCCCGATAAAGAATAGGGTCGGGTATGAGTTTTAAAAAAATCCGAAGCGGGTTCGGGTCGGGTCCGCGTTTTATAAAAAAAAATCCGAAACCCGCCCCGGATAAAAACCCGGTTATGGAGGATAAGACATTTTGTAAGAATTTCTTAGTCTTTTTCATTTGTTAGTTGGAGGATAAGACATTTTGTAATTTCCTAGACTTGTGGGATTTATTTTATAGCTTTTTAAGTGATTTGTTGATTTAAAATCTTAGTTGTGATTTGTTGATTTATGATTAACTTATAATTTGGTTTGATTTGGTTGCCCTATAATGTGGCCTAAATGCCAAATTTTGGCATTTGGGCCATGTTAAATGGCTTGAATAGGCTTGAATTTAGGGAAAAAATTTAATGGGCTTTAAAAAAAAAATTTTGTTAGGCTAGATTTGGGCCCAAGAAGATAAACGGGGCCCGCGGGGCCCATGGAGCCCGACGGGGCGGGTATGGGCCCCGGAAAAAAAACCCGATTAATAATCATGCCGGGTCCGGGTTCCGGGTCTTGGCCCGCGGGTCGGGTCCGGGTATGCAAAAACCCAGCCCAAACCCGACCCGTTACCATTCCTATTTGGATATCAAACATCCAAACCTTTAACTTTTGGATATCTCTAAGGTAAATATTCAATAATATTCATATTATACAGAAAAAAAATCGTGTCTTAGAAACATTATTTCAGTTCTAAATATTAGTTTAGATATTAAACATCCAAACCTTTAAAGTTTGGATATCTCTATAGCAAAAATTCAATAGAATTCATGTTATAAAGAAATCATGACTTAGAGACACTATTTCAATTTAACATCAAAACCTAAATAGTGTACATTGTGGATGCCGGTAGGAAATTAAGGGTGAAGTTAGAAGATTGTTTCATAACATCAATACAAAATTTTCTTTTTCAATTCCCCTTTAAAAAAACAAGAATACCCAAAACCCAATGTCTATTTTCTATTTTCAATTTAGTTTTCCCTCATGTATGTTTAGTTGGAGGGATGGAAAATGAAGTTTGTGTAATTTTACCATCATATCCCTATTAGATAAAACTAAAAGTAATACATTATGTTTTATTAAAAATTTGTGTATGAGTGGATACTTATTATTTTTATTTTTATTTTTTGCAAAAATGCACTTTTAGTCCCTACATTTTGGGCCAATTCTCGATTTGATCCTCACATTGATTTCGCTCCTAGGTCAATCCCTTATTTTTAAAAATCGTTTTTATTTTAGTCTCTATCGTCAACCTAGTAATAGAAAAAGCTGAGGTGGCAAACGGAGGTCCTAGGTGTCAAACCCATTTATTAAAATATTAATTAAAAATCTAGCGTGTCTCACTTACACCCACGTGATCCTGCCATCTCATTTTCCCTCCCACTTAGCCCTCATGTGACTAAGAGTCTGTTTGGATAGAATTTATTACTAAAAACACTGTAGCAAAATAATTTTTGAATGTGTGAATAATATTGTGGGACCCATTTTTAATTTTTTTTTTTTGAAAAAGTGCTTGTGGGTCCCATGAACAGTGCGTAAATAATTCATGAATAGTACCTCTGGTCTCCCGCACAGTAACTCCATGTGCATGAACGGTACCCGTTATTGTTCACGTGCTGGAGAAAAAAAACTGAAAACGCAGCAGTAAAATATGGATCCAAACACATTCTAAGGGTCATCAAATAGCCGACGGCCCATAGCCCAACCCAAACCCGACGGCCCACCAGGCTAATGGATGGCCCAGCCTGTTGTTATTGAGGTTCATGGGTAGCCCACTAGCCTAGTGGGTCAGGCCCTGGGCTAGTTTTTATGCCCATGGGTACCCAGTGGGCTAGCCTAGTAGCCCAACTCGTAGCCCAACCCGTAGCCCAACCTGTTGCCCAACCCATTGGCCCAGCCCAATAACTCATAATTTATAACAAAAATATATAGGAAGTGTATGAAGGATTGATCTTGAGATATTATAGAGGAATTTTTTAAAAGAACTCCCTCAACCACTAAGATACTCAAAGTAATTGTGCTAAACTTAATTTACTAAATATATATTTTTCTAGTAGTCTAGCAAATTTGAATTAACCATTTGACATTTTTTTATTAAAGATAAAATAAAAACTATTTAATTAATTAAAAAAATTAAATAGGTTTCCATCAACAAAACAAAAAATTAAAAAAATTAGAATGTAAAAAAATTTGTAATTAAGTATTAAATTCTTTAATTATTTCCTTTAGAAAAATAGATTGATTATTCCCTTATAAAAAATTGATTCTTTCCTTATAAACATAATAAAATAATATGCTAACACAAGCCCATGGGTAGCTCATTAGGCCCAACTTAATAGTCCAGCTCGCTAAAGACAAAATAGGCATTGCTCATGGGCAAGGTCATGGGCTGAGGTTCTCTCTTTCGGCCCAGCCCGACCCTGCCCGTTAACTAGTTAATAGCCCATTATGCCAAGCACGTTGTGCCTATGGGCCAAGTAAAAATAGGTCGGCCCAGCCCATTGACGACCCTTACACGTGACCCTCACGTGTCCCTGTCACGTCATGTTCCCGCCCACTTAGCCCACATGTGACCCTCTCGTGACTTAACTCATAAACTACCTTCACTGATGTCAGGCCTAAAATCCCCAAATTTCACCTGAACCCTAACATTCCCAAATCAACTCATGTTCTTCCCCAACATCCAACTGAAGCCCATTCCCCTTAGAAACCATTTCCCTGAAAACCATGTGAAACATGAAAACTGATAATTTGAGAAATCACAATGAGTTAGAACGACAATGACTTTTCGCATCGATTCTAATAGCTGATAATCTGAGAAGGGCATATCTATTTCTCTCTATGTGTGTATCTTACTCTCTTAGAAAAGGTGTCTATGTGTGTATATCCATCTCTCTCTCTCTCTCTCTCTCTCTCTCTCTCTCTCTCTCTATGTTGTCTGTTTGGTTAGTATATTTTCTTGTTTGGCCTTTAAGGATCAAGGTGGACCATGTGTGTTCTCTGTTATCAATAAATGATATATATTTTGGCATTGTTATGTCCCATGTTGGAGCTTATTGTTTAGAATATATAGAGCCAGTGCATGTTTGATTGTTTAGTTTAGTTTTGTATTTATTAAAATAAAATATTCAGTAAATAATTTTTCATGCATGCAGAATGGACAAGTTCTTTATTCTGTATGTGCATCATGGTGGGCATTTTAGTGAAAATCCTCAAGAGTATGTGGGGGGTGCGGTGGGGGTAGTAGATGATTATGATCCTAATAAGTGGTCTAAGGTGGAAATTGAATCCATCTGTAAAAATTTTGGGTACACTTGTGTGAGTAGGTTGTGGTACACAGAACCTGGGGATGATCAGGAGGGTAGGATGTTCCACTTGATCAAGGATGACAAGGATGCAATGTTCATGACTGGTTTGGTGAGGGGTCATGGACAAATTCATATATATGTAAAGCATCCAATATATTACCCTATCCTGATTAATGATGGTAATGGTATGACATTGGAGCTTGTTGTAGAGCCCGAGTATGTAGAGCCTTTGGATGTTAGTGAGCCTGAGGGGTACAGTTCTAATGATGGGGAATTTGCTTGTATTGGTTATTATAATGGTCAAGACTAGTTTTGTAGTAGTGGTTCTAATGATGAGGATGAAAATGAGTTCTATGATGGTGATGATGATTTTGATGGTCATCAATACTTCTATAAGGGTGATGAGGATGATGGGGATGATAAGGGTGGTCAAAGAGTAGGTGGTGTTGAGTATGAAGATGAGGATGATGAAGATTTTGATAGTCATTAGTATTTCTATAAGGGTGATAGGGATGATAGACGTGAAGGTCTTGGTCCCACTAATGGAGATGGTGAAAGCCCTAGTCCCACTAATGGAAATGGTAACCAAAGTGATTATGATGTTGAAATACTTGGATGCCAGAGACCTAGTAAGGAATCAGTTGTTGAGGAACCACAATGGGATAGGGTTGTCACCACTGATAGTAATGACAGCTCTAATGATACTGAAATGGAAGAGACTAGAGAAATGAACCCCAACCAAAGGTATGTGGGTGAAGATAATAGTGATAGCTCGGACAATGATGTTGTGGTAACACTGCCAGATCAGATGGGGGGCTAGTGTAATGAACTCAGATTACACTAGTGAGGAGCTGTTAAGTCTGACTGAGTCATAATGTAGTGATGATGATGAAGGGTTGATGATAGTGACAGTGAGGGTGATGATGATGCTAACCATGGATATGTGAATGATGTCACTAGGGGGAAGAAGTTTCCAGTGTTTAAACTGGTTTCTAATCCTGAACACATTAGGTTTGAGAAAAATATGTCATTTATTTCCCCTAAATAGTTCAAGGATGCTATCACTGAGTATGCAGTGAATGGCAGATAGAGGGTGAAGTTTGTGAAGAATGATAAAGTAAGGGTTAGAACCATGTGTCAACCTCCCTGCTAGTTTACAACTTACCTAGCAAAGATGTCGAGGGAGATGAGTTACTGTAACCTTCCAACTTAATTGCATAATTAATTTTATGGGTTTATATGTTTATTATTATCTTAATTTCTTTAAGTGCATAAAGTTTTGATATTGTGATATTATAAAAGATATATGCTCTTTTAATGTTATAGAAAGGAGTTTTATTAAGGTAATGATATATGTGCATAGTTGTTTTATTATTTGGGCCTTTCTAGAATATAGAACTATGGGAGGGTGAATAGTATAAATGCTAAAAGTTATAAAGGTGAGACATAACTTTTTCTTTCCTTATTAAGACACGTGCACCACCAAATCTTTCTCCCTTATCTTTTATTGGCTGCACCAAAAGGTTTATCTCATATTCTTCTTTCTCTATTCCTCTTTCTTTATTCTTTTTTCTTTTTTCTTCCCTTGTTCTTACACTGTAGCACCTTCTCACCAACAACCCTCCCTCTCTCATTGAAACCATAGCTATCTCTCTCTAAGAAGAAATCAAACTCTTACTAAAGTTTCAGCTTCAGTTGTTGGTAAGTATATATGTTTATTTTATGTTATGAGTATTTTAATGGTGTAATGGTTTGCTTTAGTTTCAGTTCTAAGTTCTCTAATCTCATTGCTAGAAGCTGAAATTTGTAGTTTTGTATTGGCTACTTGAAAGATTGAAGATATCATGGTCTTTTAGGTGCCTATTCATGTATTCTAACATGTACAGTATAGGTATAAAATACCCACGTGAAGTGATGGCCAATTGCTATTAGTTGATGATTTTGTAAGAAAACATGTTAAAGCTGTCATTGTGACAGATTTGGTGTTTACAATAAGAAAAATATGGATTAAATCATATTTTGTGAATTAGGATGTTAGGAGTAGTTTTTATGAATTCTAAGACATGCATAGTTGTTATGGAAGTGGTCTCACAACATTTGGATTAATATAAAATAATGGTTTAATTTTTAAGTTGCATGAAATTCTGTAATGACAGAATTGAGTATGTTGTCTTGTATTATTTTTAATTAATCATGGTTTTATGCTTTGACTCTAAAATTGATATGGTATATATTAGACATCCAGGGAAGTGACGCTGTAAAATTGCATGACGTTTGGATGTGTATGGACAGCCCATTTGTATTTTACAAATGAGGCATATGCTGCTGAAATAAGCAATGAACAACATATGATACACTTGACCTTGAGGATTTAATTCTAAAGTTATGGTGAATGTTTTGAGCTATAAATTAGTATGCTCATCTTTTGGTATGTTTGTATCATATATAAATTTTATACCTTGGTTTCTCTATGGTTTGGGTACATAATGTGTTTGATGAATATATCATGTGCTTTAGGGAACCTTTATGTGACGAGAATTAAGATTTTCTTAAGTTTAAGAGTTATGTTATAATTCATGTATAAGTTTAAATACTTAGGAAGAATTTGTTAGTAATAAGTTTTGATCTTTCATCTAGGTGACGAGAATGAGAACAAGGACCCTTGAGCTCCTCTTATACAAATCTCTCGCATTTTATGTTTTCAGGTCAGGGATGTGTGACATGTGCATTTGATAAGTATAAGAACTGTTTAAAAAATTATTATGCATCAAAATTTTTTAATTAGACCTATTACATATAAGCAAGATTTAAGTAAAGATTTATATTTGTGACTTATTGAATCTTATATATATATATATGATAATTTTATGATATTGGTGTTATTACTTATATCACAAACATAATATTTAAGAACGAAGTGGATATGCTATTGTTACGAAATGTTTATGTAAAAACATAATTATCAGAAAAATATCGTTTTCGGGTTATTTCATTGTTATGATCTGAACTCAGCCAGTATGGGTTATAGTATTAGCATTTTCATAGAGATTTTGATTGGTCATTATAAGTGGTGAGGACTGTTGTACCCGCCCTCGTTGAGAACGGCCAACTTGTGGAGGATGCCAACTAACCCCCATGGTTGATGATATGATCACACCAAAAGGGTGATACTTTCTGATATAATCCTGGGATTACCTAGCATTGTGAGGAATGCTGGATGCATAGCACATTGTGCTGAAAGCGTCCCAAATTTATGACAGACTTACAATTAGACTGACTAATATGTATTATAAATGAGTTATTAAGTTATTTGGAAATTAAAAGAAAATTATGATTATAAGAAACGTATGTTGAATGTGTTATAAGTCTATGGGAAGTTTATGATAAAGTATTTTATAGTCTATTCAAAGATAAGGTTACTGAATTATGTTTAAGTTCCTTATTATGTCCTTTTATTATTATATGAAAGGAAAATGAAATATTTCATCTGAAAGTTCATAAGTTATTTTAAGAACAATATGAATAGTATGAAGGCTATTTTATCAAAGCTAACATATCCATAAAATATTTGATTTACATGCATTCTTATTAAATTCCTATGGAGCTTAAAACCTTACTGGGTTTCACAGCTTAATTATGTTTCAGTGCACAGGTTCTTTCCTAGAAGCAGCTAGAGTAATAGAGGTGGTAAAGATTCTGTGATTCTCGTTTGTTGGGATGTATAGTTTTTTGTTGTATAGTAGTTTAGCTCTTTTGTTGTATAGGAGGAATCAAGATGTTCTTGATCATTTTGAGCACAGATGTAATTTAGAACCTTAGTTTGTTTTAACCCCAGTTGTATGTTTTTAGGATTAGGTTTGTAAATAAAAATTTTGCTAAACATTTAGCTATGTAATATCTACACAAATGCCTTAAGTTTCAGCCAAGTGGTTATCTTGCAAAGTTCAAATGAAATGAAGTTTCAAAGTTTTCGTCATTTTTGTATATTATGGCTTTTATGAAAGAAATTAAGGAATACAAGAAACGATTCTTAATAGGCACATTCAAGTTAGGTTGATTCGTGTTAGTATTAAGGTAAACTTGATATTAACATGTCGGTCATGCTCTAAATTTTGAAGTACAGGTTTGGGTTGTGACAATTACCAAATTAAGACCTTGAACTTGGAGTACACATGTACTAGGAGCTACAAATATCCAAGGTACATTGCCAAGTTCCTTACAAGTAAGTTGATGAGAAAGGTGAAAAGACAACTTAATATAAAGCTAAAGGATATTTAAGATGCTGTGCATGAGAAGTATGTGGTGAATATTAGTGCTGGGAAGGCTAGTAGGGCTAGAAAAAGGGTTCCAGAGTTTGTTGATGGGTCTTAAACAAAGCAGTACAATCAGCTATGGGATTATTGTGTAGAACTGAGAAGATCCAGTCCTGGTAGTATAGTTCTAATGAAGACTCACACTTATAATGAGGGAGACTTGGCAGCTGAGATAGATTTACAGATAGGAGTGCCCTATTTAAAGAGATTGTACATTTGCTCGATTGGGTGTAAGAAGGGATTTTTGCCAGGCCGCAAGCCAATTATTGGATTGGATGCTTGCCATCTTAAAACCAAGGTGGGGGGGAAGCTGATTGTTGCAATTGCAAGGGACCCCAATGAAGAATGTTTTCCTTTGGCTGTGGCAGCGGTGAAAGTTGAAACCAAGGACTCATAGTCATGGACTTGGTTTATAAACTTGTTGTTGGCTGACATTAGTAATAGTATGAGATGAACATTCATAATAGACCAGCAAAAGGTATTTTCATAATTTATGTTTATAACATGAGAAATATAAAACAACAACTATATGTGATGTATATATACTTACTTCTTGTTGTTTACATTTGGCAGGAATTAGTGTTATCATTTGAAGAGAACTGGCCACATTATGAACATAGGATCTATTGTAGACATTTGTACAACAACTTGAGGAAGTAACATCCTAGTCTCCTAATTAAAGAATTGTTTTGGAGAGCAGCAAAAGCAACTTATGCACAAAAGTTTGAGAGGGCAGTGAATGAGATGAAAGATACTAATGAGGGTGCATACTTCTGGCTGAAAGGGCATACCACAACAATATGGGCTAGACATATGTTCAGGGATGATGGGCTAAGTGATACTGTCCTCAACAATATGTATGAAAGTTTCAACAATAGGGTAATAAAATTCAGAGAGAAGCCCGTTATTAGCATGGTATGCAAATTTCCTATAGTTTATATATGTAGGTCTAAGTTATATATATTTTAGCATGCACTAATAGATGGGTTGTTTATGCATGCAGCTTGAAGACATCAGGTTGTATTTGATGAATAGGTCCCAACAAAATAGACTAAGTATTATGAAGGTAGAGTTTGAGTTTTACCCTAAAGTATGTAAAAGATTGCACAGGGAGAAGATGAGTAGCAATAAATAGTTGGCTTGTTAGGCTTCTCACACAAGATTTGAGGTTAAGAATGGCCTGCAAAGCTTCATTGTGGACTTGGATAAAAGGACATGTACTTGTAGGAAATTGGTCATCACAGGTATTCCATGCTGTCAAGCAATTTCATGTATGTTCTTTAACAAGGAGGCAACTGAGAAATATACTAATGATTGCTACAAAGTCAGCACATACAAAGCATGCTATGAGCCTATCATTGATCCTATTAATTGTCAAAATATGTGGACCCCAACTGGACTCCCATCTGTGCAGCCTCCAATAAAGAGAAGGTCACCTGACAAGTCCAAGAGGAAGAGAGTAAGGAAACCCAATGAACCAAGAAGGAGTCATAACAAGGGGTTGGGTATTGCCAAGAGGTGCAAGTCATGTGAGAAGATAGGCCACAATAAAAAAAGTTGCAAAGGTGAGGTTGGAGGAAATTCTTCATTGCCTATAGGTTCTGGTGGTGGTCTAGACAGTAGGAGTTCTAGCCCAAAGCAGGTATAATACCTATTGTGCATTAATCACAATTGTTTGTACTTGTTTCAATTTTTTAACGTTAACTTGAGTGTATGTGCTATTTATAGACAACTAACAAGGCTCATGCCGATGGAGCAAGTGGAGAAGTGGTTATCAATAAGCCAAATCCACCAAGGGTACCACCTACCAACAGAGGACCCAACTAGCAACCATCAACCACCGATCAAGCTAGAAGTAGTGCAGCAACCACCAAACAAGCTGGAAGCAGTGCAGCAACCATCGGTCAAGCTAGAAGCAATGCACCCCCAACAGTACAACATCCAATCCAAGCAAGAACACACATTGAAATCCAAAGAATAGAAAGAAGGGGAGTGTCACAAGTGAGACCTTGAATGCATCAAGAAATGCATCAAGGTACAGAGAAGCATTGAGGTTTGTTGAGAGTCAGTCATCTGTGCATGGGCCAATGGGATAAGCTGCTGGAGGCTGAGCAAATTCCATTTTTTTAAAAACTTTTTTTGTGGTAGTCAGTGTGAAATTATGTACATTTTGGTAGTGTTGAACTATGGTAGCTAAGCACTGCAATTTGAGGTGCAATCACCTTTGTTTTTGTTGCCTGAACAATGGCTAAATTATGTAACTTGAATTGAATGCAAAATTTTAGTATCTTATGGTTTTTTTTTTTTGGCAAGTAATATTGTGATTTGTGTATAATGGCAGGGATTGCTATATAGTTTGTGTATTGTGATTTGTGTATTATGCCTACATGGTTTATGTATTGTGTTTGTGTAATATGGCAAGGATTGCTTGGGATTTGTCAATGCCTATATGGTTGTGTATTGTGATTGTATTATGCCTATATGGTTTGTGCATTGTAATTTGTATATTATGGCAAGGATTGCTTGGGATTTGTCAATGCCTATATGATTAGTGTGTTAGATAAATTCATGTTTGTCATGTATATAGTGTAGTCTGTTTGCACACAGTGACATAATTGGTAACTTTAGTTCAATGAGTACACACAGTGACCAACTTAAGTTCATTCATTCATTACAAAACTAGATAACATTGAACAATTCATCTAAAACAACACATGCACTTTATGCTCAATCCATGATAATTTCATTTCATTCAAACTGAAATTACAAAGGTAATTGGGATATAGTTTTCCACAAAATGCTTCATACAAGGAACTTCATTTATCTACCTTAATTCTACATACCTTAACCCTGCATACATCATCTAACCCACCAAAACTAAAATCACACAAAGGTAGATCCCACACATCAATAATGCCAAAATCAGAGACATTGTCAAACACTTTTCCCTCTTTTTGCAGGTTGAAACTTTAGCCTCAAGTCTGAGAATGGTCTGCCTCTGTTCTAGGATAAGCACCTTACCACGCGGACAAATCTCATCATCAACCCATCGAAAAAATTTGCACTTCCATCCAATTTGAAATTCAAACCAAAATTTCAAACCAAATCAATCAACCCAGCCCACTAAAAAAAATGAACTAAAGAAATTTTTTTTTTGAAATAAGCCTTTACCCAGTAATTGGGACACCCATAAAACCTTCTTCTTGGATTGTTCTCCGTCCAAGACACCACTAGAACTCGTTTACCAGGGCTGGGGCAATTGCGCATGCGTGGTGCTCTCCTCTTCAAGCTTGCGGAGGATGATGGGCTTGACTCCATCTCTTCAATGTGGTTTTGATGAGTGGGTGAGGCAGAGTTTTTGTCTGTGAGTGATTTAGAGTTCTTCAAGTGTGTCTGTTTAAGAGGTGGTTGAAGATAGTTGATGAGCAGGGACTCGTGAGGATCACGTGAGGGCTAAGTGGGTAGGATAATGAGGTGGTAGGGTCACGTGAGGGGTCACATGGGTGTAAGTGAGACACGCTGGATTTTTAATTAATATTTTAATAAAAGGGTTTAACACCTAGGACCTTTGTTTGCCACCTCAGCTTTTTTTGTTACTGAGTTGGCGACAGGGACTAAAATAAAAATGATTTTTAAAAATCAAGGACTGACTTAGGAGCCAAATCAATTTAGGAGCCAAATTGAGAATCAGCCCAAAATGTAGGAACCAAAAGGGCATTTTCGCCTTATTATTATTATTTTAAGTTCAAGAACCCAACTGAATTCTCAACAACAACAACAAAAAAAAAAAAAAATCAAAACAAAACTAATGAGAAAAGAAACAAATGAGCACCAAGGAAAAAAAAAACCGCAAGGCACAACATATAAGAAAAACGTTAAAAAAAGTTGAACAAAATGATAAAAAAGGAAAGAAGCAACGGAAGAATAATGAATGTTGCTTTGGGGGCAGTTCTGTCCAAATTACCCAGCATTGTTTTCTCTTGTGTTTTCTCTCCAAATTTGGGAGATTGAGTTTTGGTGGGCCAGAGAGAAAACTGTTTGGTCCCACCACCTTCTCTCCTTCAAAATCACTCTAACCAAACACCACTCTCATCCAAAAGCTCTCCTATTTTCTCTTTTTTATCAAGGTTTTCAAACCCGGATCGGACCGGAGGTCGGACTGTGAAAAATGGGAACCGGATGGAAATTTGATTTTTTAAGCATAAAGATCCGGGCATATGTGGCAATTCCGTGAACCCCTAAAACCGGGGTTGGATTGCACGGTCCAACCCCTTAGCAATTAAAAAAAAAAAAAAACTTAACACAATTTTATTATACTTAATTAAATTATCCATTTCTTACAAGGAATAAAACAAAATTATAATTAAAATCCTTCAAAAATATTCAACTTTACTTCAAAAATTAATCATAAATTTTAATGTTTTCATGGTTATTATTTTATTTTATTAACTTTCTTATTTAATTATTAAATATATGCTTGAAAATCATTAAATTTCCCTCACATATATAGACATATTAATCAATTTTGCTAGTTTTATAAATTTAATATCTATATTTTGGCTTTAATTAATTATTAAATTAATTATAATGTCATCACGGTTTGACCCCGATTCGACCTCAAAAACCTTGAACCTCTCCTTTTTACGGTTCAATGAATGGTTCGGGTCTGAAAACCTTATTTTTTATTTTCCATCCTTCACTTTTCACCCTAACCAAACAGACCCTTAGTGATGGTATATTTGCGCAATGAGTGATTCTCAACAAGGGCTTATATATATATATATATATATATATATATATATATATATATATATATATATATAATAATTTTTTGATAGATAACAAGGGCATATATTAAGCTCAAGCAAAATAAGGTTGACCCTTGTTGAGTATTGAAGAAAAATGGTCCGAGCGCTATAGGGATTTGTTCATTTTTCAAAATATCTGATTTTTACCCATTTTATTGAAATCCAATTCAGTCCAACAAAAATTTGGTGATCTTGAAATTCCATCCAACTCTATCCCTGCCAAGATAATTGATGTCCTTGACATAGAAATTTCACAGCTACTCATGTTCAGTATCTCGTCAATGGGAAAGAAACTAGAATTGGAAGATACTTGGACAAAAAGTGGAAGAATTGTGGAAGCTTGATGGCCCATTGTGGGAAACCATCATGGTACCAAACTTTTTTAGGAAAAGTTCATTTAAGGCAGTGGAGGATAATTGTGGTCAAAATCATATGGCATTGGCAAAGCTAATTGGCCTCAAAAAATTTACGACTATTATTCTTGAGAAACACCAACATAATAGCTATCATGAAATTTCAATGTCTTGTGAAAGACTTAAAGAATAAAATTATATGGAATTTCAAGATGGTCAAGCCTGAAGACAGAATTTCCGAGACAAAGTCAATTACTTTGAATATATATATTTTTTACTTCAGCAAAAAAGAATTTATATTTTACTTGTTGCTATAGAAAAAAGCCTTGCAAGTGTAAGAAGAGTGCTAGAGTGAATTTTGATCATTTTTAATATTAGCCTCTCGAGCTTTTTCTGAAATAGTGAATGATCTTGTGATTGGTGAATGAGTCCCTAGTCCCAAGCTAAGTGAGTCCCTCACTAGACCATTAGGGAGGTCAAAGTATGTTGCTCTGCTCAAACGAGTAATTCCTCGAGTTCTATCCCAATATCGTTTACTTCTTTAATTTGTGTTTCTCCTCTACTACTATAGTAGTTGAAATGATATACAAGCGATTATCTGAGAGGAAAAAGGGAAGGGAAAAGCAGTAACATGGAACCTATGAATTGAAATTTTGATTTCACCAATAGGGATAAGATAAATTACAACAATTTCTCCAATGCAATCCAGATTTAGACATGACAACTTAATACAATTTCTGCAACTCAATCTCTTCTCACCATGGAGCCTGTACCTTGACAATCCAAGTAAAGAAGCCAAATATATTTGGCTTTCAATCATATATGGTAAACAATATAGTATAATACAGACAATCCTAATATACAAAGATAAAAAAAAGTTTCTTGGGCCTTGATTGAAGCCAAATATCTTCGGCATCCAATGTTCATTTTGGTGCAATGTTTTAGTCTCAAAAAGAAAAAAAACAGTAAGTGGACAAAGTGCCCCCGCTATACTCATCCATTCGCTTCTTTTATCAGCTTCTTAAACTCTTCATCAGTGCTCTTAAGCATCAGTGGCAAAGGGACTTCCACTCCACTCTGCAGAACCTCCTCATGCCTAGGCTTTATCCTCTTCTCCAAACTAAAAGCAAAATACTGAGGAAACTCTTTCAATTCCTCCAACTTCTTCTCCATCACCCCAGCGAAGTACTCAAACTTGGGCTTAAAATTTTTCTCTATACTGAAAGTGAACAATGCGGGGCACCTCAAAACCATATCCACAGCCTCATCCTTTGAGAGCCCCAAAGTCTCCAAATACTTCAGCTTGGGAATAAGGGTGTTCTCTACGCTAGAAACCAACAGGACTGAGTCATGGTAAGCCAAGGCCTCCAAGTCCTTGAACCCGATTCTCTGAAGGTAATACAAAGCTGGTTTGAGCTGGTCTCTCACACTAGAAGCAAGCAATCGTGGGCACTTGTTGATGACCACTCGAAATCTATTTTCTGGGACTCTAAGATATTGTGAGAGAAAATTGAAAACTGGGATAAGGTCAGTTTTGACATTAGAGGTGAGAATTCTGGGACACATGCCAAAGATCCTTGGGAAGTCCTTTTGTTGAATCCCATTGGATTGGAGGAAGGAGATGATGGAGTGGATGGATTCTAGAGTAGCTGAGTGAAGAGAAGGGTTTTGGGACAAGGCCTTACCTGAGTCAACACCCATAATTTCAAGGCAGAGGATTTTTTCTTTGATTTGGAAGGAGAGGTTTGCATGAGTTGGCGTATAGAGTGGGTGATTTTGAAGAATGCTTTTGGGTTTTGCAGCCAAGTTGGTGTTTAGTTGTTGGCAATTTGGTGGTGGGAATGATGGCTTCTGAGGAGAGAAGCAGAGTGAAGAGTGTAGTGCTGTTGCCCCTGGAGCTGACATGGTGTTCCAACAGTGTTGTTTGTGTGACTTTGTGGCAGTGTGGCAAAGAGAGTGAGTGAGAGAGAGAGAGAGAGCCTCTTGAATGAGATGTCATCCGGTTGGTTTTATTTTGCATGTGGTAGTGGCACGTGGCAGATTGCTTGAAAATAATTGGTTAAGATTGGATTTCAAAGATTGTACAAGCATAAAGCAATAGATCTATATCACATCCCCAATAAACCCCTGACTTTTTCTTTTTCTTTTGGGTAAATACGAAATACCCCTAACTTGTTTAACCAAGCCTTTTTTTACCTTCTTGAACTAAAGAAAACATAAATACGAAATACCCCTAACTTTTTTTTTAATAACAGGGAATTGGATTAAAGAAAATTAAGGAGGAACGGCATATTCAGGCAGAGCCTGTTATGAAATACACCACAATTGTCTGAATCCAAAAACTCTAAGGGGGTGTTTGGTACATCCACTCAAACACACATTTTCAGTTTTTAAACAACATTATATGCATTTTTATATACTTTTTTACTTACACGTATTTTCACATATTTTTTTTTTTGAAAGGTATCCACACATATTTTCAAACAATAAAATACATGTTTTTAAATACATGTACCAAATACTCCTAAGATGTCCAGAGGGGGAGCATCAAACAATACAAAGTCCCTAGCTAGCTTTGCGCCTATCCTAGCAAGGCAGTCAGCACAGGTATTAGCTTCACGGTAGCAGTGGCTGATCCGGACTTGGGAAAGTTGAGAAATCATGAGCCTGCAATCATCAACAAGTGGAAAAGCAACTCTATTAGAATATAATGGGTTAGCCAGCAGCTCTACAATGGCTTTAGCATCCATTTCTATTTCAACAGATAGTAGATTGAGATTTTTGCACAGGTTGAGCCCATCTCTAAAGGCCCACAACTCGGCTAAGAAGCTGGTAGCAACGCCAATGTTCCTGGAAAAACCTGCAACCCATTCTCCTTGATCATTCCCGATAATGCCCCCTCCCCCTGCTAGACCCGATTGTCCACCAGTAGAGCCATCAGTATTCAATCGGACCCAACCAGGTTGAGGTTTCTCCCAATGCACTCAAACCACTAACCTGATGCTCGTGCTTTTGGGGTTGAGCACGCAGAATTGAAACTCAGCTGCACTGAAGGTAATATCCTTATGCACAGTGAGTTGAATGGGATGATTCTTAAACACCACACTATTTCTCTACTTCCAGATTTTCCATATAGCAAATGGAAATAAAATCTGCCACGGATGCACACAGCCTAAACAGTTATTTTGCAGCCATTGATTAGTGCTGCCTTCATAAAAGTTACTAGCATGATTAACTCCCAAATCTTCCCATATCCTTTTCACCATTGGACAATCTCTAAAGCCCATGAATGATGGTCTCGGGTTCCCTTTGGCATAGTTGGCAGATGTTGTTCACTCTAAGGCCTCTTTTAGCAAGACGATCTCCCACTCCAACACTGTTGTGGAGGCACCTCCAAATGAAAAACCGAAAGCATACCCAAGCCTTTTGAAGGTGCTAGTCTGGTTGAAGGTGGAGGTGGGCTAGCTCAAGTTTGCTGGGAAATTGCTAGTCTAGTTAAGGTGCAGGCTTACCTGATGCATACTAGCATACCCACGCAATTTCCCTAACTTTTTTAACAAAGCCTTTTTTACCTTCTTGAACTAAAGAAAACATACCCTCAAGTCCTTTATCAAATATACAGAAACAAACGAAAGCAACCAAATTTACCTTTACTTCCCACTCCAGCCTCTGCAACTTCAACTGCTGCTTAAACTTGTTGATAAAATCATCAGCCTTGGCATCCACTTCTTCATCCTCAGTTACACTAACCTTCCCTTCCCTCAATGTGGCAGGACTGCGAGCCTCTACAACATTAATATCATCCTCTTCAAAGAGTAAAAATGCAGACTTACACTCACAGAGTTCTTCAACTTCCTTGCCAGGAGGTTTGTTGGTACCTCCACAGAAGCTGGCTTTGTATCAGACTTGCTTCTACTAACATCAGCTCCCTTTAGCTGGCTGTAAATCTCATCTAGGCTCTGTTCCTCTTGTTCTTGTTCTTCTTCTTCATTTTCTTGACAGGGTTGCTGAAAAGTGTAATGGGTGTCTGATCTTTCTACCTTAAAATTCCCGGAAGATTTGTATCCCTCTGTAGAAATTGTTATATGTATCTGTTTTGGAGATTGCTTTCTTTGTTGAAGAACGTACATAGTGAATATGCTTATACTGTGTATGTGACATTTAAAGCTAATTGAATAGAGTAGAGGATGGAAACGTGAACCTTAAATATTATATGGATGAGAATTATCTGATCATTAACAGCCGTAAAATGTTCTTTGTTGTTGTGATTGTTAGTGTCCACAGTCTACTGAATCTTGAAATAATGGTGCTTGTGATCATATATACCTAGAGAGATTCGGCATGAATTTGCAGGAGTTAGAAAATTACATGTAGCAACCCTTGATGTAATGAATTTCTAGTGATTGCTGTTTCAGTTGCAATATCCATTTTCCATTCAGCTACATACTGACAAGATGGAGGTGGGCTAGCTCAAGTTTGCTGGGAAATTGCTAGTCTAGTTGAAGGTGCAGGCTTACCTGATGCATGCTATCATACTCATCTAAACAAATTCAGTAATCTAAGCTATGGAAAAAAATTTTGAAAGTGAAATTTATAATCCAGTAAGTTTTCCGCTTAAGATAAATAAGCCTCCAATTCGTGATTATAGCACTAACTCCAACTTTCAGATACATTGAAGGTAGTTAGAGCATCTCCAATAGCTTAGGTAAAAGCAAAATAATCTCTATAATAGAGAATGAACCAAAAAAATGGTCTCCAGTGAATTCTCTAAATCATGATTTTTTTTTGGCTCTTGAATAGTAGTTCATCAAGTTTGATGGGATACTGTACATTACCAAAAGAATAAAACTAAATAAAAAAAATTAGCAAAAAAAGGAGTGGGGATGGGGGTATGGGGATATGTGTGTTAAAAAATGAATAAATAATGAATAAAGAAATAATATTTAAATGAGATAAAAAAAAAAAGACAGAAAATTTGTTGGAAGATGTATTTGAAAAAGTAGGTAGGTAAAATGTAAATGTCGCTGTTCACTATCCAAATAGTACAAAAATATAGAGAAGCTGCTGGAGATGCTCTTAGCAGCCCAAGCTGGAGAAAAGTAAAGAAAACATTTTCTCCAATTATCATCCGATGGTACAGTAGTATAAAGTAAACTAGTCTATTTGCTTGCATCAAAAAAGAACTTTGTCCACTTGCAATGATGTTAATGCTTCCTTGTAGCAAAACAAGACTGAATTAGATAGTAGACAAGAAAAATTTTTACTTGAACATTAAACTATCTGGAATAAAATTCAATTCAATTGTCTAAATCAGTGTAAAAGGTATATATCTTAGCAAAATAACTTTCTTTTGTTAAAGGTCTCAAAAAAACAAAATCTTCAGTTAAAATATATATTTTTTTTTGATAAGTAATCAGAAAGCTTTTATAAATGAAAGAAAGTAGGTCATACAAGAAGTTCATGATGATGAACAACAAGAGAAAAGCTACTAGAGAGATAAGCTAAGAGAGGACATAAACACAGAGAGAGAAGAACAATTAGTAAACCCCCAACAACGAGACCACTCTAAGAGACTACATTGGCATAAAAGATTTAGCTCAATCAAGGTCTTCTCTTTGTCCTCAAAGGAACGGCGATTCCGCTCCAACCACACAATCCACATTAAGCACCCTGGAACCAAGTTCCATATGTCCGACTTATCCTTTCCATGCCACTGATACCAACAACAGATCAAATCCGCCACCGATCCTGGCATAACCCAAGGAATCCCAAAGGCCTGAAGCATACAAGACCATAGGGCGTGTGTAACAGGACAATGCAGGAGAAGGTGGTTAACCGACTCCCCATCCTTGCAACACAAACAACACCTATTAACCAAAATCCGACCCTTAAGCATGAGGTTATCCAAGGTGAGAATCCGGCCATGAGCAGCAGACCACAGAAAGAACGCCACCCGCTTAGGGATCTTAGGTTTCCAAACCCCCTTCCAAGGAAGCCAAGAATTCGAAATACCCCGGATCGCGAGGTAATTAGACCGAGCATCAAACATACCATCCCCTTTAAGCCTCCAGTAAAGGGTATCTCTCCTACTACCCTGAGGAATACGAGCTTGGATAAGCCGGAGAAGAGAATACGAAGCCGCCAACTCCCAATCCTCAAAAGCTCTATAAAACGTTAAATTCCACACTCTAACAGTACCCCCTTCTGGAATCCACAAAACCTCTGAGATACAGGCATCCTTGACCGCTGAACACTCATAAAGCTCAGGATAGAGAACTTTTAGAGTAGCGTCACCAATCCACCTGTCATGCCAGTTAAAATATATATACATCAAAAGATCTTTGGTCAAAATACGCTTCCCCACTAGGGGCTCTTTCAATCTAATTCCAAAAACACAATGCCTGCAATGTCTCCTTGTCATCTTGGGCACTCATAAAATATGGCTTCCACCATTTGTAGGTCATTGACTTCATAACCTTTCACACATGCAATACTTCAAGCAATGGAGAAATTCTTATTGCCCTTAGACTTACACGTTTGACCAAAGATTTTCATGTCAAGATCTTTTTTTCTCAATGTTGTAACAAAATTGGCCATACATGGTCACGCAAGCTTCCTGCAAACAAAATGGAAAGTTTAAGGAAAAGTACCGAACCATTTTTCTGTAAACATGAGTGCCAAAAAGATCTCACCTCCATCAAATGCTAACCCTTTTTTTTCATAATTCAATAATTAAGGATGGGGGAATTTGAAACTTGGATCTCTTCATTGGAAACACCATGAGGTGCCAACCAGTTGAGCTACAAGGCTCTTGGCCATTTAGCGCTAAATTGTTTTATTACACTCCACTTCTATAATCACCTTGAAATTCTAGTACTTGGGGGACATTTTAAGTATGGTTTAGTGTTTAATGGGAATAAAATGAAAATAGGCCTTAAGCCAGAATGCCACATGGTGAGATTCAGAGTTTAGAACAGAAAATTCTACATGCCAACTCCACTAATTGAACCCAAAGCATCATAATAAGAAGTGAAATAATCATACCTATGAGAAGGATTCCTTAAAATCAACATAAAATGACTTTAATTTTTTTTTTTTTAAACGAGACAAGTTTCCTAGATGATACATCCTCAATCAACCAATTCAAACCATTTGAACTTCACAACTCATAACTAGCAGTATGAATAAAGGATGTGTTTGGATTAACCAAAATAAAGCTCCAATAAGCAAATTGATCCAAATGACTAAAAAAGGTATCTCCCCAATCAATCCACAATAAACCAATTTGAACCCCAAAATGCACTTTCATTAACATTCAAGACTGGACTAGGGCTAGCAAAAACAGATGAAAACTACTGACATCAAGTTATTTTACTTGCCTAGTAACTCTCATGTACTTTAACAAGTTTACAACACCAGCCTTAAACCATGCCTCTTAAGTCAAGTCATACACAATCAAGTAAAACAGCCATGTCCAATCTGTAACTTCTATCAAATTCTTCAACAATTCTAAGATAGATAATTTGAAAGACAATAACTTTCTGACCAGTTGACGTTTATATAAGCTTCGTTTTTCCCTTAATAGATCCAAAATTATATCTATTCCCACCATTGTTGGTACCTTCTATCCTAAAACCAATCACAAGGACAGAAACTTTCTTACCTTTTTACCAGACCCAGTAAGGGGAAAAAAAAATCAACTTGCTGGTTTTGCTCTTATTTTCTTGAGAAAATTACAGGGTTTGGTTTGAAAGACAAACACAAATCTGCATGTATAATTTGTATACTGATCTCTCTTTTGTTTGTGTTTATAAATATTAAATAATAATATAGTACCTATCCCATATGTATTGTCAAGCTGATTCTCAAGAAACGCGTCAGAGTAAGAGGAAGCAAAGGAAAACAGAGTGAAGAGATGACTGTTGTGTTGACTAAATGAGTAGAAAGAAGGAAAGACTATATTTACATTTATATAACTACATTAAAAATTAAGAAAAAGAAAAAGAAACCAGAAAGAAAGGGAAGGATTTAATTAAATAGTAAAAGAAAGAAAGCTTAAAGCTTACATCTTTGAGCGTTGAAGAACATAAGAGCCATGTGGAGGGCAAGGGTGTAGTTGTCAAGGGAAGGATGTGTATGGCAGTGGCGTGGGAGGGTCTTGATGATAAGCCTATGTCTGCCTTGCCACCCCATCGGACGTCCCTCACATTCACAAGCTTTCACGACTTTGAGGAATGCCACCACCAACCTCTGCCAATCACGACACCTATGTCTTCATCACCTCCACCCTCTTCTCTTTTTTCCCTTTCCTCTCTGGCAAAACACACTATCATTAACGTTAAGACCAAAGTTTATTTTAGTTTAGTTTGGTTAACCATGGTAAAGTTGTTGGCTTTTAAATCAGGTGGCATATTCTACACCATTGATTTCTTCCTTTTAAATCCTAGCCTTTAAATGGACCCTCTCTATTGATCCGGATCCAAAAGACACTTCTCATGGAATACTATGATTGTTGGTTATGCTCAGGCTTGGCATAACTAGAGTTTAAAAGACACTTGTTAATAGCATATATAAAAATTCTCACTAGGGTTTCGAACCACAAACATCTGGCTCATTCCTAGGGTTTCAATACTATTGGGCTATCACCTGAACCCCATCAAGTAAAGAACTGAAATCAGACAAGTAACCTGGGTTTCTGATTTGTGCTGTTAAAGCCTTTAATGTTTTGCATATCTCTGATGCTCTAGGATGCGCAGGACTATCAGAGAGAAAAGCACAAATCTCATTTCTGAGTTCTATCCAGCTGCAGCCTGGTTGCTTCTCCACTCTACTCTTTCTCATCAGTACCCTGACTCTCTCAACCTCCTCCCAACTAGCAGACTCAGCATGCATATTTGACAAGAGCACATAATTTGAAGTTTTATGGGGTTCAAGTTCTAAAAGCTTCTCAGCTGCATGTCTACCAAGTTCTAGATTCCGGTGTACCCGGGAAGCTCCAAGCAATGCACCCCATATTCCAGCATTTGCTTTGATCTTCATTCCCCTCACCATGTTGAAAGCTTCTTCTAACCTCCCCGCTCGGCCAAGCAAGTCAACCACACATGCATAGTGCTCAGCCAAAGGTTCAACACTGTATACTTCAGACATGCTTTTAAACAATTCTAAACCATGATCAACTAGGCCAGCATGACTACATGCAGACAATACTCCAACAAAGGTGACTGGATCAGGAGCTACCCCATCAACGAGCATCTCTTCAAAGAGCTTTACAGCTTCTTTGCCGTACCCATTTAAAGCAAACCCAGCAATCAAAGAATTCCAAGATACAACATCAACATTATTGATATCTTTGAACACAAGTTCAGCATCAAAGACCCTCCCACATTTAGCATACATGATGATCAGAGCATTGCTAACATATAAATCATTCACATAGCCACTTTTTACAACCAGATGGTGAATTTGCTTCCCAACTTGCAAAGCTGCAAGATTGGCACATGCACTTAGTCCACATGCAAAAGTTGACTGATCAGGTTTCTTTCCTTCCTGCCCCATCAACATGAAACTCTTCAGCGCATCCAAATATAGCCCATTTTGCATAAAACCTGTAATCAGAGAATTCCATGAAACTGTATTCCTTTGACCCATCTCCTCAAATATCTTAATTGCTTTATCCATCTGTCCCACTTGAGCATAACCAACAATCAAAGTATTCCATGAAACCATGTCCCTATTGACCATTTGTCTAAATATACAGTGAGCATCGTCCATTCTCCCACACTGAGCATAACCTGAAATCATCGTGTTCCAACAAACAACATCATGGGTGGCAATCTGACAAAACAGTTGACTAGCTTCATCCATCCTTTTGCTATGTACATATCCAGAGATCATTGCTGTTTGGGCCACAGTATTTTTGTAAGGCATGCGGTTAAGATATTCACGTGCTTCATCAATCTTACTAACCCGAACAAACCCATTAATCATTGTAGTCCATGATACAGAATCCCTCTCAGGCATTTCCATAAATAGCCTCTTAGCCTCATCAATTTGACAGTTCTGAACATATGCTGCAATCATTGCATTCCAAGAAACCACATTTCTACTTGGCATCTGATCAAAGAGTGTCCTAGCCTTATCAATCTCACCATTTCGTGCAAACCCAGATAACATAGTAACCCACGAAACAACATTTGGGTTCGGAATCTTTTTAAAGAAATGCCAAGCAGAATCCAAATCACCAACCTCAACAAACCCATCCACCATCATATTCCAAGAAACCACATTCCTCTCGTCCATTTCTTCAAAAAACTGCAACCCCAAACGCATTTCCCCGTTTTGAGTATAACCTGCTAGCATTGAATTCCATGAAACTAAATCCTTGACTGGCATCTTATCAAACAATTTCATGGCATCATCAAAGCGCCCCTTCTTTGCATAACCGGAAATCATTGCATTCCAACAAACACTGTCTCGCTTATCAGGAAGCAAATCAAATAGCTTTCTAGCCTTTTCAAGTTCCCCGTTTCGCAAATAGCAAGTGATCATTAAAGTCCACGAAAAGCGGTCTCTTTTAGGCATTTCATCAAAAAGTTGAGAGGCTTCCTTAACCTTGTCATTGTGCAGATAACCAGCAATCATAGAGTTCCAAGAAACCAAGTTTCGGTGAGGCATTTCATCAAACATTCGACGTGCATCATGTACCCTACCGTTCTTCATATAAGCCGAGATCATGGAGTTGTAGCTTACAGTATTCTTTAGTTTCATTAGTGAAAAATGTTTAACGGCTTCTTCAATCTGACCCGACTTACCCAATTGGGTAATCTTCAGATTCTGGTTAAACACATGGCTTCCTTTCTCACCTATCAACCTGAGCGTCATAGCTCCTTCAGAGTTCAGCCACTTGCACAAGCAATCCCTGTGAACTTGTTTTTGCCGCCAAGGTCCATGAGCCTAATCAAGTCATGGATGGCAGTGGCACATAAGGCCACCCATGTTTAAACAACAAGAAGAAACCCACTAGCAATAGGACTTGCTCAATTTTCTTAGCTATAATATTAAGTCCAAAAATTCGATTCCATGTGTGTATAAAAAGAAGAGCAAGGAAACTGAAACCAAACAAAACGAAGGGTAATGGAGAAGGTAGTAAAATGGGTAAATAGCTGAAAAGAAGCTTTGCTATCAATGTTCAACGAGAGAGCCTTGACCATGTCAGTCCGGTTGAGAATCAAGGAGACCACCTGAGTTTCTACGGTGGGTGGCGCAATGGTGGCTGCTAGTGAGAGACGTGGCCAGTACGACTAAGACTATGGGGACTTCGCGTGAGGGTGAGGGTGAGGGTGAGGGTGGCAGCAGAGACTGCGAGGTTGAGACTTGAGACTTGAGACAGAGCAGATTGGGAAAAGAGTGTGTGCGCGCGCGTGTTTTTGAGAATGAGAAGGAAAAAGAAAAACGCGGGCTAGAAATTTGTGGTTTGGTAAAAACTGTAACTTAACTCACTAGTGGTGGCGCCAAAGATTGTTAGCTAACGATTAAGATTTTTGAGCGGTGTTTATTAGATTTTGTGTTACAACTTACAATCTCGTCACTTTTGTTTCTTAAAAAAAAAAAAAACAAAAAACATTTTTACCACAACTCCCATCCCGTGTCCTATGGGGATTGGGAAAATATTTTAGGCAAAAATCCAAGTTATGTGAATTATCATATTCATCATTTTTTTTTTTATGAAATCATTTTCATCAATAAAGTTTATCTTTTTATCAATTTTAATCCACATATTATGATTCTTGCAAATTTGATAGCCGAAATATTGACTTCTGAGGAATGTAATTTATTTTTTTTATATTTAAATTGTGACAAAAAAACCCTTAAGGATCAAAATAACAAATGAACTTAATTTAAAAAGTGCAATTTGAACTTCTGTCAACATTTTACGATGACTTAGTAGTAGCCAATAATCTGTAGATTTTGTACCTCGCATTGCCACAAAAGAACTCATTCGACTGTTCGCAGACTCAACCTATGAGGGTAAAGTTTGGAAGTGGAACCCTGCTCTGAAACACATTTCTCTTTGAAGGGTAAAGGAAAAAGGCAAGAAACACAGATACTTTACGGGAATTATCCACTCCAACTTTCATCTAAAAACATCATGAACACCTATATCTCAACAAAAAGCAAATTCCTTTTTTTTTTTTTTTTGGTTGATAATCCGTAAGTTACATTGGGGGAAAGGAGATTTAAATAACAAATATTTCTATTGAAAACACCAAAAGGTGCCAACAAAATTCCAATTAAGAACACAAATTCATGCAATAAACAAAGATTCACAAGTCATACTATACAATTGTTTGGCACATAAACAATTCGAACACTTCAAAATAAGCTTTTAACAACTAATAATAAACGCCAAAATGCTCAGACCAATTACTTATTTCATAGATCATATCTTCAGCTGCATATGGGTTCATTCATGTTCCACAAATAAACACTTCATTAAATTACCACAAAGAGTCAATGCACTAGCAAAGACAATGCAGAGTTGGAGGTTCATAATCATCTCTTGACTCAGTATAAGGATCATTATTTGTTTGTTTTCAAGCAGCAACATCAAACTAATGCAATACAGTTTACTTGAGAAAGATACAAGACTAAAGAAAGCCATTGAAGAATCACTTTAAAAAGTCAAAATTATCTGCTTTTTGAAATGACTCTCACTCTTCAGATTGAATCTCAAAGCTGCCCGTGGCTTCTACTTATAGAGTGGTGTTGAAGGAGCTTTTGGCCATGGGTCCGGTGATCATCCTGCAAGAGCAAATCCAAATCATTGCACATAATGCTGGATTTAGTGAATTGTTCTCTGCAATGACTGTAAGAAATGCACCCCTTGCAAAGAGAAGAGAAACTTCTATCTTTCTTTTTTTTCCTAATCTAATTTATTGAAAATTTTAAAAGAGCATACACCCCATGTACACAGGCAGTGTACTAGGGAAGGAGAAACTTTTATCTTCCAAAAACCCAGAAATGTAGCTTCTTTCTCTATGCTTCAATAACCAAAGGCTTATATGACACCTTTCCTTTTTAGAAATGGTGTACAAAATAGGATATACACATAAATTTCCTTACTCCTGCTAACTCATGGCCAGGCCAAAATAATGAGCAATAAACAAACCTACTTAGGTAAATTGAGTATCTGTAACCATCACCTGCCCCTGGAAGTGGCTGTCCAAGTGTTAATTTCAGCCAAAAAACATCATGTTTTATGCATTGATATAATCTTTAAAAGCACTTGAGTAAGTTAAACAAGTCACAACATTTATTTATTTGCAGTTAATATTTCAAAAAAAAAAAAGGAAAAAAATTGAGAACATCAAACAAGTTGCTTAAAGAAAAGTGAGAAATTAAACAAAGTCTATTTCATAGGAGGGGAAAAGATTCAATACAAACCTTATACAAAGATGCTGCTGACTCAGACTCTACCGTCTGAATTGCAATATTTCCCAGTGATCGCAAAGCATCCAGTGCATCTAGGGTCAGCTGCCACCCACAAATTGCAATAGCATCACCACTGGTGCTGGAACAATAGCTACTACAACCAGCAGCTGCAACATTTCCATTCACCCAGGGGCAAAACTGGTTGTGATGGATAATTGGATCAAATTCCATGGCTTCTTCATAATTGCTTTCCCCTTTTGGAATCCCTGAAAAAGCAAATTGTGTTCATGCATCACCCATAAAAAGTAAGAAAGCACAAATCTGTAAAATCTTAAAGCTTTAACTGAAGGGAGAAAACCACATAAAATTGGCAGGTGTAGTTAAATGAACTAGGTTTAATGGACAATTCAATAGCATTTTTCATTTTCTGAAACTGAGATTAGGATATTACCAATTCCAACAAAGCAGAAACTAATTGACAATCCAAAACAAACTTAAATAGAGAATGAGGAGGGCAAAAACAAAAACAGTTAAAACTAATCTGGGATCTGCTTAGCCACATATTCTATGCAGAGGAAGACACATTTCTAATTACAGATTTAACAGATTACAGAATCATTAAGGTAACGCAGCACAGTTGTTTGAGTCTTAGCTCAAATGACACATATTTTGATAGTTTCCATCACAGTTCATCTAGACTACATTGGCAGGCCTGTTTTTTTCCTTTTTTGATTGGTAAGTTACACACCCAGTGGGTCTTGAACTTGCAACCTCATCCTCCACCTAATACTTATAATGGAAGAAGGTCCCACTTGAGCTAAAGCTCATTGGCAACTGCATTGGCAGGCAAATGTACATAAGATTGAATGACAATGAAGAAACTATTTCAAAATATAGTAAAACTAAATTAAGAAATACAATCAAAACTTAGTTGAAACGTATGCATATGAAAAAGAAGCACAAGCCACATAAAAATGCTTGTTACACCCATCAGGTGAGACACTCCATGCTGCTACATGTCAATCAATGCTTGTATTAGAGGATTTGTGCATAATAGGTGGATCCATACATTTCAATTACACGGGGAAAAATTCAAATAGTGACTCAGTGAAGTGTATATCTGTGTGTTTCTATTTGTCCAAGGCAGTTGTGTATGTGATAAATCCCAAAAGAACCAACAAGAAACAATATGACACCAGATCTGGATTTTATTACCCAAACCTGTGTGTGTGTGTGTGTGTGTGTGTGTGTGTGTGTGTATAATACACTTCTGGGTGTATATATATATAATACACTTCTGGTTTCGACTTTCAAGTTTCAAAAATCAAGCCAACAGAAATAAAAGGACCCACAATAATATTACAATTAAGATAGTAATAATTATTGTGATGCCCTGCTACATAATATGCGAAACTAGATAGGGGAAAAAAATCTGATTTTCTTTAATATCTAGCTCCATTTGTTGGTCAAAACAGTTTGCGGTCATATTCATAACCTAAGGTGTGATAAGTGCATATCAACTGATCTGAATCACCTTTAAATGAACAACCAGCCGTAAGGGCTCAGATGAGTAAAAATCAAAGCTGACCTAATAATTACCACATCAAATTTCTAATGTCTTTTCTTCTTGGGCCTTTCATAACCATCCAAAACTTGAAATCCTTTTAATTTTCTTTTGGCCATTTTAAACTACATCTTGACTATCAAAACTAGAGACACAGCCAGGGGTGCATCCAACCCACTAACACGACAACTTGGGTTGGTTTTTGATGGGTTGGGTTAGGTTGGAACTATTTTTTAGTCTCGGTTTTGGGTTGATAAACCCATCTAACCCGACCCATCCCAACATATTTATAAGTTTATTTTATTACACTTATTTTAATTTTTAGTTTGATTATTATTGGTATTGTGCGAATCAGTTTTGATGAATTTGGAAATTTAGAATATAATTTAGGCGCATTATGTTAAATGTAATAATTTAATGGAAAAAAGAGGCTGAACTAGTTTTTTAAAGAAAACCCCTTTTTTTTTCAAGGCATGAAACATTTAAGTCCCAACCTGACCCATGTGGGTTGCGTTGGTTTCTACACATGTTATAGGTTGGGTTGGTTTCATATACTATCAAAGAAGACCATGAAAGTGAAGGTTAGGAACCCGAAAAGGCAGAGAGCCATAACGTAACAAAATTTACCTACACCATTTGCAACTGCATAATCTAACTCTACATACACGCAGTTGTTGTAAAAGATGATTTACCAGCATTCATGACCTCTTTCTTGGTTGTTTCATAACCAGAGAACATATTAGCGTTGCAAGAAAGAGAAGGACGGGTATTGTTCTCAGGTACTAACTTGCCGCATTGACTTATCTTTTCACCACTTTCAGCAGATTCAGTCTTAGCAGAACCATCAATTTTTGAGCCACTATCAGCCCTTCCAACAGATCTAGATAACATTTCCTGGCTATCACCATGGGGATCCTCCCTATTAATTTCATCAGGGACAATCTCATCCATTAGTCCAGGATCTGGAGCAGATTCACCTGTCTGGCCCTGATTTTCAGCATCTTCTACTCTAGGTTCGACATCACCAACTACACTATCTGCTCTATGGACTGATACATCAGCACCATGAATTTCTGCCTCATGACTAGCACACATCCCAACACTTCCTCCACTAATTCCAAAACTTAACCCGTCCCTAGCTTGAGCAGTCACAGTCTCTGCATTGAAAATCTCTTCCCCATCATTTGTACTACTAACACCCATTTCTCCTGGGACTGCAGCAGCTGGTTGGAATCCAATGCTCTGCTGAGCCTGGTTACTATAATTCAATTCTGATGTATCATTCATGTCCAGATTTCCATATACACTAGAAGAGGGGAAGTGAACATCATCGACATCTGCTGGATAATTTTCTACACTGTCCATAGAGTCATCATTTGGACTATGGCAAACAGTATCCATTGCAATGACTGATGATGCACGCGTAGAATCCCTAGCTGATTGGATCCCTATAGGTTGGTCATTTCCATATCGAAATGATGCAACTCTGTTGCCTTCTGTGTAAAGTTCAAAGCCCATTGATTGGCTAGGACCAGCACCAGATGAATCTCTATGATATGATGAACAGTTTGTATCAAAAATATCAGAGTCACGAGCACGTTTTGAAGGCCCAGCTGAATATTGTCTGCCATCTGTGACTTCATCACCATCGCGATCAATGACAGTGCCTTCAACGCTATCAGCTTGTTGCATCCTTAAGTGTGGCCTATCATCTGAGCTTCCACCTTTCTCCAAGCTCCGCTTACGAGAGCTGGGACCCCGTGATTCATATGAAGCTGCACGGTCACCAACCTCACTGCCTGCAGGCTGCCCAATTATGAGGTCCCTTCCCATATCTGCTGCATCATGAATATTTTCAGACATCCTGCCCGATTGAGTAAAAGGTAAACCTCCTGCTATCGTAAGGTTCAAATCAACATCTGGGTTTGCCTGCAATTTTCCATCATTTGTGGTTGCAACTTCATCACGGTCTTCAGTATGTTCTCTTTCCATGTCATCAGCAGCAACCCAGCCACTAATTCCACTGGCTGCACTTACCCCACGTGTTAATCCCATTTTTTTGCTTGCATCTGGAATATCAATATTGTTGGGAGTGAACCGAGCAGGTCGAGTAACTGTTAAGAAATCTGATATCCTAACTGTGGCACCACATAAGCTACAATCAAGCAAAGGTGACCTGGACTCAGATCTAGAATCCTTAACTAACACTTTACTCTTCCCAGTATCTCTTTTAGCTGCCCCAGGCAGTGGTTTCTTGCTTGATCCAGGATCCTGTGATAGATGGAGCTGGGCCTGGGTAGGGCCAACTGAATATCCATTCCTCGCTGATTGAGCAGAATGTTCTTCACAGTCTTGAACATTTAAAAGCCATCTTGGTTCCCATCCACAGACGCTTATAAGCTTCTGGGCCTGCCAAAGGACAGACAAAATTAGAAATACATGAGCACGTAGATTAATGGAAAAAGTAAAGAATGAATAAGTGTTAACAGCCAGCAGAAAGCACACAAACATATCTTACCCGAGAATATAAACACAATGCTCCATCCTGAGAGCTTTCAAGTTCTGGTATACTCTCTGGTTTAACATCTACTTCCCCTGACAGAAAGCGGTCAACCTGTGGACCCCGAGAAACCCGCATCAGCTCAATTGCAGATGTGGCCACAATGGGAAGAGATTGAAATTGTAGAAGTCCATCACATCTATCTTTGTATCCCCCAATCAGGGCAGATTGAGGGGTTGGAGGAAACTGCACCAAGCTTTCTGGGCAGCTATTTCCCCTCCAAGGACAACTGACTTTGTGCGCAGAATCCAGCTGTTTGGCAAAGGCTTCACCAGCCTTTTGGACTTCAGCCACAAAAGAAAGAAGGAAAGAAAAGGAAAGGCAATATTAGCTAGGACAAGCTGATTCATCTTTTACTGAATCATCAAATAAAGTTTGTTTAAACAAGATGACACCAACAAATAGATAAACATAAATGAAATACGAAAATAATATCGCTACAACTGGGACTAGGGAAACGAGTGCAACTACTGACTCCAACTATGATGCAAGTTCAAGGTTGTCCTAAGGTTCAATGATTTGATGGTTCACCCTACATAGAGTATAACTTTTTCTTTTTGGATAAATATCCCAATAGTATAATATGAGAAGATTAAAAAAAAAAAAAAAAAAAGGAAAGACACAGTAGGATAGAATTAGCTAACCTTCGGCAGGGGTCCACGATGGTAAGAACGCAAAACTCAAGTATGCACCACATGATTCACATTCAATTTTATCAACATCAACATTCATCCAACCTCTCTGAGCACAAGTCAATGAACTAACAGCCTGCAAGAAATCAGAAAGGAAACCATGAGAATGCCTCAAAGTTGTCTCAATTCTATATATGAAATCAAATAAAACTTTTGGAGAAGTAAATGTTAATTTTTGCATGTGCTAACCATTAACTTAGAGTCTACGAGACACATTAACCAAAGCATCAAAAAGTATTCTAGATTTATAATTTACTTCAAGATATGACCATTACAATCAAGGCTACGGTCAAGAAAGGATTTCTACACAAGTTTCAAATTATAGTTTTAAGTCGCAGTTTTTTATTAAAGAGACCCATGGTCTATTGGTATCTTAGTATCATGTATTAATACAGAGTGAAATTTAAACACTAGGATTAGGGACTGTTAGGAACTTAGCATGCTATGGCCAGCGACAATCCTGTGTATGTTTGTTTACTTGTTTTTATCCAGCTCCTATTTGCTTATATCCCAAGGAGGCATGTGCAAGGGGTCAAAGTGAGCATTGCAAGTGTAACTCTATATGTAAGTCTATAAATGTCTTAATAGCATTCTTGTCAGAACTTCCAGATGCACCACTTCTCGAATATGCATTGGCCTACCAAACCACATGCAAGTAACACACAGAGGAACCACATACAAAAGCATCATTTTACATGTTTCTTTTATAGTTACAACAGGGGTGGAGGGATTAGAACCCTGGATGTCTCAGTCGGAAACCCCAGGAGGTGCCAACTAGTTGAGCTACATGGCTCTTGGTTTATACATATAGCCCACCTGCTTACAATAAACAATATTTTAAGATAATAAATGTTCATTTTTCATTTGAATTATTGGTTTCATGCTCAATAATTAAAACTCTAATGATTATTATCGGTAATCTTAAGCATGTTCTCCATATAGTGACATCAATCAATTTTACTACATGATACAACATTTTTTAGAAAAAAAGTCTGCCACTATGCTCTAATATTGGGATTTTCATATATCTTAATCCACAAATCACAAATAGATTTACAGACAAAAATTCATCGCCAAGACAAGTGCAAACCTTAGGTTTCCCAAACCAATTCAAAGGCTTGAAGGTAGCCAAGCGCCTCAGTAAATCCCCTCTTTCCCATGGTCTACATGAAGGTCTTGATGATCCAAAGGCTGAACCACCAGCACTTGTGCTCAAGGAAGTCCGTGGTGGTTGTGAACCAACACACGACAAAGAAGCCGCCCTGGAGCCATGTCCATGACTGGACCCATCTCTACTTCCAACATTTGTAGGAACAGCAGGAGAGGATGCCCCAGCAGAACTGATAATGCATAAAATCATTAAGCTTTTTCGCAAAAGGAACGTATAAATAAATTTGAACTTGGCAAAATTCATAATCGGTGGTGTAAGAGAAAAGACGGTGTCATCTACAGAGACATCACTTAAACCTGAATTTACAGAGGTACAATACTCTTCTGCATGAAAATGACGTACTTTAATAAATGGCTTGCATGCAACTATAATTGCAAGGAAGGATTCATGAGCTTGTAGAGACTATGTTGTTAGCAAAGAATGAGCATTATAAAGCATGCTATATCAGCTGAGTAGCTTCAATAATGAGGAGGAGGTGAAAGCTATTTTAAACCTGAATGGTGACAAGGCCCCCAATGAAACTGTTTTACCTCATCATGTCACATGAAAAGCTGGAATGTTCTCAACAGTCGATATACAATTTATAAAAAATAATAATAAAATAAAAGGTACTACTAGATCTCGTTGATATTTATAACATAATCATTCAACGCTCATGAAGTACAAGACATTATTTTTTTAATTATAAATAATGGTATTTTATTAATCGAGTATTGGTATTTTAATAGAATAGATTGCTTCATACTCATGATGATGAGCACACAGTAATTTAAAAGAAATATGCACAAAAATTAAGTGACTCTGAAATCTAGAAGGGAATGCTATCGGTAAGACCCCATGCTCGGTACAAGTCAAACAAAGTTTGAATCACCAATGATTCCAATTGAGCCATTGATCTTTCTGTATCTTCAAAATACGGCCATTTCGCTCCTTCCACAACAGCCAAGTCAAACATGATGGGACAAAGTTCCAAATAGAACAATGATATTAAAACATAGATACAAGTAGGTGCTCAAGCTCTAGAGAAATCAATCCTCATATATTGAGATACACATGCAATGAAAAAATATTAAATAGACAACTCTCCTTTAGCAGTTCAATTTTTTCTTCTACTAAAAAAAATTCCTATATCTTTTGTCCAAAATACCCACATCAGCTTATGGTTACTAGAGGACCAAGCACTCTTCCTCCAACTATCCACACCACTTATAAGATGCTACTAGGATTGTGTATAAGAACTTAACCATCTCCTAGAAACAAGAGCAAATCTTCTTAGTGAACTGGAAGCGTATGAAAATGCAACAAACCATGTCCTCGTTATAACTTTAACTATACAAATTCTAATTGCAGTTTAATCCTGGCAGCAAACTCTTAAATGTGGCAAAGCTGCAAAGAAAATGAAATAACCGAAGAACTAAAGGTAGCCCTAGGATAGGGCTGAAAGTTAATTTGCAAGTGTAATTAATAGGTACTCCTGGAGTACGTTATTTGGTGCTCCCTCCTCTCACATTCATGGTAGGTCTACCATGAATGTGAGAGGAGGGAACACCATGTCAACGCACTCCGGGAGTACCTATTATAACTTTCCAATTAATAGATGCTTGTGACTGATTTTAACCACATAACATTGTGTTTGTAACTTCAGAGTTAAATGATGTTCTTAAGACCAATTCTACATCACAAGTGTTTCCACAGACTTCTTCAAACGATTGACTTTTTCTTCTCCCCTTAATAATCTTGTGTTGTGAAAGCCTTGGCAGCCTCATTTCAAAGAGCTAGGCACAGATTCCTTGAGAAACAGTAGAAGACAGTGTTAAAGCATCAAAATCACTCATCTTCAATTTGTGGTTGATTTAAAGCTTTCTCATCAAACCTAAGGGAGCTCAAAGAACTCAAAACCATTCTATCAATAGTCTAGAAATAGTATAGACAAAAGGTTCTCACCAAAATATAGTTGAAAGCCATCACAATGTTCTAGAAATATCTAACAGTTAGCTATGACGTAAAGATTCATTTTCTCATTTCTTTTTCTCTAAAATTACAGGAATAATTAAATTATTTGACAAACTATGAGGAAGATGTGGATATTGTCACTAATTTAACAAACCCTTAAGGCACATGTAAATGTCATTAATACTCATATCATAGCTTCTATGCAGTCCCACTGGTGGTTTGTATAAAAAATATCCCATCCTCAAGTCACCTTCAAGGAGGGGAAATCAAAGTATTTCACAAACTCTAAAGACAGACCTGGATGTCACTAATGACTGTATAATATCTTGGATGCAGTCCCCCAGTGTTTTTCCCATAACACTATTCTTCAGGACCCATATGTTTATATTTCATGCAACTTGGACCTCCATACTTCACCACCATCTCGTTCATTGTTATTCTTTCTCATTTAATTACTTTCCTAAGTTTCCATTATTTTTCCATTGACATTAACTCCTCCTCCCCAACATCCTGAGGCCCCGCCAAGGCCTATGGAGCCCTTAGAAAGAAAACAACAACTGAATGGCAAACTATTGTAAAAAGTGCCAACTCACAAATGTTAGACTGTTGATAATAGGACATGTTTCAGGACCCAAGTTTAGAACAATACTCGACCAAAGAAAATTTTCTACAATATATTTCACAGATCTTGGTATAACTAGATCAAGACTTAGGGGTCACTATCAACTTAAGTACACATAAGTATCGTTGCTATCCACCATTTTAGTCACCCATCTCACGACCTTTGAAAAGATTTCACGTCTTCTTTCTCCTGTTTATAGATATAAACAATGAATTACAAATATGCTTGTCTTCATATTGTTGCTTCTATTGTATCATTTATTAGGATCAAGTACAGCGTGGTTCATAGCCTGGCATCACATCACACCCAGTCAGATTCTTTAAATGAATCTTCTCTAACAGTTTATTATACAAAGAGTTACACAGTCACACTACGGGCTGGGAAATTGACAGGGTTACAATGCTGGGTTTGTTTGGATGTAAACGTTTTCCAATGTTTGGTAGGACAGAAAAACAGAGAACAGAAAATGTTTTCCTTTGTCCAAAAAAATTTAAAAGGAAAACATATTCTGCTCCTCACAAGCAGAAAAACTTTTCTGAAAGCGTTAAAAAACTCTCACAACCTCCCCCTCTCTCCCTAATTCAACACCCTCTCTCTCACTACCGAACTCACCCGCTCCTGATCTTCTCATCCCATTGCTGGTGATCTTGTCTCTCATCACCAGCACACCCCTGAATCTACCTCACCGCCGAGCTATGGAGCATAGACACAGATACGGACATGAGTATGACACGGCAACTTTTAAAAAATTAGGACACGGGTACAGTGAGGATATGTATTTTTATGTTTATTTTTAAATATAGTTAAGCATTTATTTTTTAATATAATGTTAAATATATCAATTTAAGAGCAATAAGAATCCATGACTAATATATGATATTTAGAAATTAGAATACAAACAAAGAATAAGATCTAAAAGAGTAAATAAAAGATAATTAGATAAGTGTTCGTGATTAAAACTAAAAAGAAATAAAAAATAAGTGTCGCTCCCGTGCAATGTAGTCAAAGGCAAGCGGGGCGCTCACCTAGGCACCCGAGCAAGTCAAGGCGCCACTAAGGTGCCTTAAAGGCTCTTAGGTGAGGCACCTTTTGTAAGGCACCTGCCTTTAGAGCCTAGGCGAGCAAGGTGACCGCCTTAAGCCATGAAAAATGTGCTAAGGTGAGAGTCTCAAGTTTTTTTTTTAATTTTTAAAATTAAAATTTTTTTTTTATAGAAGTTTGTTGTGAAACCTATTTATAGATTATTAAATTCAAAAGGCATGTTATAAAACCTATTGTTAGTTAAATTATTTTACAAATTTGTTTTGTAAGACTTATTGTTATATAGAAGCCTGTCGTAAAACGTATTGTTAGAACTAACTAATAGAGCCTAAACCATGTTAATCCTATTTTGAAATAATTTGATAGAACTAATTCTTCACGCTACACATTGAAAAACACTTCATTATAATATTATAATACACTAGGTACATATGATTTAAGTTCTATATGTATAATAAATATATTAAGAACTCGGTGCCTCGCTTTACTTGGACTAGCGCCTTTTTGTCACCTCATGCCTCGGGCGATACAAGGCCTATCGGCCTTGGAGCCTTAAGGTCACCTTTCACCTTTGACTACCTTGCTTCCATGTCCCACAATTTTTCAAAAAAAAAAAGATACAGCTAGGACACAGATGCAAAAATGTCCTAGACATGTCCCATGTCCAATGCGGGTACGGCACCCCATTTGGGGTGTCCATGCTTTCTAGGCACTGAGTGACTTGACACTTTCACCTAGATCGCCAACCACAATCAAACCCTAAATTTCACCATGGAAAAGCTCAAATACTGGTTATTCATCTCCCTCTGCTTCAATCCTTCCATGTCCATATGGTCATATACCAAGCATTCCACATAAGGCCACATTTACTACTACTCCCCCCCTCCCTTCCCAAACTCTCTTCTTCGCCAGCTCTCTCAAATTGATCTTTCGTTCTTTTTAATTTTTGTATCTCGGGATATTTTTTCAAAGTTTTCAAATTTGGGGTTTTCTCTTGAAAAATCAATAATTTAACATGGTATCAAAGTAAGAGATCCTGAGTTCATTCCCTGTCTTCACTCTACTTCTCATTTAAAATGTTAAAAATCTCACGTGGTGGGCCTCACCTCACTTATTAAAAGGGAGTTTGAGACCACATGTGAGGGGGAGTGTTAGAATTATAGTTAAGTGGTTAAACTCATCATTTCCTAATAGCTTAAACTTTTGGAAGAATCGGTAATTTAACGGTCCTTATTTGTATAGTTGCAAAACAAGTGGATTGCAGAAAGCAGAAAGAAAGCAAAGTAAATCGCCAATAAAACTTGCCAAATAGGGACACTAAATTGCTATGAAGCACTGACGCGGCATTTCGGCCGCCGAACCCGCGTCCAACGCGACCCGATGCGGGATGCGGCGGGTGACGCCGCTGCCCACGCGTCGGTGCCGTGTCCCTTTTTTTTTCTCTCGGCGCAAAACGCACCAATTCCCACCAACACGGCGCCGAGTCGGGCCGACGCGTGGGGAATCTAGTCGATTCACACCAAATCGGTCCGTATCAATGGCAACCACCGATACCAGCGCGAAAAGACCGATGCAGGCCGAAATTCAAAAAAAAAAAAAAAAAAGAGGTGCGAAACACACCGTTTGGCCGAAATTAAAAATTACAAAAAAAAAAAAAAAGGTGCAAAACGCACCATTTGGACAAAATCACAAAAACCTTATATCAGTTCTCATATCTTCAGACTTCACACTTCTGCTCTTAGCCTCTCTCCCAATCTCTGCCTCTCTGGTCTCTGTGCTCGTGCTGTGCTCCACACCTCAACTCTCAACTCACTCTCACACTCTCAAGTCTCAACTCTCAACTCACTCTCACACTATCAAGTCTCAACTCACTCTCAACTCTCAAGTCTCAACTCACTCTCCGTCTCCCCTCAGGTATCAATCTCAAGCTTTTAATCTTAGTTTTTCATAGCTCTCACATGCTCTAACTTTTTTCATAGCTCTCACACTCTTAGACTCTTATTTTTTCAATCTTAGCCGTCTCTGTGATCTGATTTTTTTTTTTTATATATATAAGCTGTAATGTAATAATGTTGTGACTTGGGTTTGATTTTTTATTTAGTTAATACTCAATAGTTATTACTCATTGTGATTTGTGATTGTGAATCTGTGAACACTGAACTGTTATTACTCATAGTTATTATCTACTACTGCTCTTAAATTTGGTATATGTTTATATAATGTGAAAAAGTATGGTTAGCAATATATTAAAAATATAAATAAAAATACTTTTAATAATTTTTTAATCACCGCACCCAAACCCTACTTTTTCAAAAATTGCTGAGTCTCCCACCGCACCCAAATCCGGAAATGCACCCATGCTTCATAGCTAAATCGTTTACAGTTTAAGCCCCCAACTTCAACTAAACCACAAGCATGCACACAAGTAGGTGTACATTTCCCTATATAGATACACACCAATACAACTTTCCCAATAAGGAACACTACATTGTTTACAGTTTTGGAACACCCCCCCCCCTCCCCCCCAACTTCCACTAAACCACACACATACACATCAGTAACCCAATTAAGCTTCGCACACCAAATAATTGACAAACCTAAACCCAAGTTTCCTATTTTCCTAACCCCACATCTACAGCTCCAAAATACCAGACCTCGAATTCAACTCCCACTTCCTTTCCTCCACATCCTTGGCAACCAAACAGAGCTTAGAGCTACCAATCCCATTGCACAAACAACAAAAAACCCTAAATTTACATCTCGCTAAGCTAAATTTCAAAAACCCTAATTTCATTCAATTCCATAGAATTCAACACACAAAACCAAAAATTGAAATCACAGAGTGAGAGAGAGAGAGAGAGAGAGAGAGAAGGGTACCTCGCAGCAGGAGCAGGGTCAATGGTCCCTCCGGAGCTGATAACCTCCTCTCTCATCATCTCTATGCCCTGCTCTGGTTTGGTTTTTGCGCCCAAAATTTTCGAAGCGAGTGAAAAATATGAATGAGAGAGAGCGAGTGGTGTAGGTGTGCTATTTATCGCTATGAATATTGTTAACATGCGAGTCAAAAGCTCAGTCTTGGATGACGTGGATTCGAATTCGGATTTGGGTCTACGTGGAGGCTATTTTTTAAAACGAAAATGCTACATTCACAATATTTTCATAACAAATCATAAGTTGTTAGTTGTTATTGGTTCAAATTTGAATGTAACATGAAGATTACTTTTTTGCCCCAAAAATAACAATTAATAATAACCTATCACTTAAAATTTATTATAAAAATATTATAAAAATGTTCTGAACATGTCTTTTTTTTTTTTTTTTTTAAATTGCCTTGCACGTAGGTGTGTGTTTATAGGATGAATTTTGGAATCTTGAGAATATGCGCAAAAAAAGAATATTGGGGTTCTCTTGGTGGCGAGTGCATAAATCAAGTTGAGTCCAGTTGGAGGGTTTTTTTTTTCAATTCAATTAGAGCTTGTTAGATTAAGAAATTTTTAATCCAATCCACGTTGAGTTGGATTGGAGTTGAGTTAGGTCGGTGAGTTGTGGTCGGTGAGTTGTGGTTATATGTTTCATGTTGTTTAAAAAATTGAACTTTCACTAGTTATTATTTAATTAATTTTTTAATGAACTATTATAATTAATATAATGTGACTAGATTATGTTGCAAATTTTGTGTAAAAAATTGAACTTTCACTAGTTATTGTTTAATTAATTTTTTAATGAACTATTATAATTAATATAATGTGACTAGATTATGTTGCAAATTTTCATTATCAAAACTAATACTTAAAATTCCAAAATAAATCATACTAGAAAATTAAAATGATGGTAATAAAATAAGTTTTTATATATGATGAGTTGGGTTGGATAAATGGATAAAATTACAATTCAATTCGACCACAAACCCACGAATACTAACCTTAGACGTTGAGTTGAGTTAATTTTGTCTAGTCAGTGAATTAGATGCACACTTACTTCTTCTAAAATGTGAGAATTTTAATTCTCTAGTTTTTTAGATTAGAAATACCAATTCGTGAATATCTTTTATTTGTGAAAATTACTAATAAGACATTGAAATTCATTTTTTCCCTTCTTCCCCCCCCCCCCCCAAATAAAACTTACTAGATGAACTTAATTTTAAATAAAAATATTTATTTTTATCCAAATAAGATGTTTATCAATGGTCAAGGGTGTTTTTATAATTTTAAAAAATGTCCATAATGGCCAAATTATATACTCTTTCGTTGCTAAATAAATATGCAAAGTATTATTTTAAGTTATCAAATAAATTATTTTTCATATACAATTTTGTCTATAAATATCACTTTTCTAGATTTCTTATTCTTATGAGTTTAGAATTTTGAGTATCTATAATTTTGAGTATTTGCAATTTTAAACCATTAAACAAATCCTTGGAAAAAAAATAGGTGAAATAAACTAAAATAAACTACTTTGGTAAAAGGTAAATATTGATTAGTAATAGATAAAAGAAAAATGAAGGGATGAAAAAGGAATAGGAGGATGAAGTGGAGGGAGGCCAGAGGGGGAAAAAAAGAAAAATGAATGAAGGCATATGTAAATTTGTAGGCTAAAATATTATATTCCTACCTGAATTTTTTATGGATTTTTTATGTTGTTCCTTAACTTTAAAATGTTATTTTTCGTCATTAAACTATTATAAATGTTTCACTCTTTATCTTCAAATTTAAAATTAAAAAAAAATTTATCTCCAAATTGTTATTTTAAAAGTTCATTTTTTTCCTTCTATTTTCTCCTTTAAACTATTGAAAAATATCTTTGCAAAATTTAGGGATGAGAAAGAAACTTTTAAAATTTTAGAAATGAAAAAACGAATTTACGGAAACTTTAGAGACTTCTCTTTAGTAATCAGCTTTCCCTCTTTTAATCCCTCATACTTTTGTGCAAATATTCCTCAAAAAATAAAAATAAAAATAAAAATTTGTGCAAATTCATTTTGACGGCTTGAAAAGTGTTTCACCTTCCTTCTTTTTTTTTTTCTCCCTTTTATCTTTTGTTCCTTCCCCACCCCTCTCCCAACTACCTTCTCTCTGCATTATTTCCTTTATCCTACTTCACCCCCTTTACATTCCTTCCCAAAAAAAAAAAAGCATATATTGATTTCTATAATTTTGTGTCTGCGAGACAGAGAACTATGCATAAAATCACATTGAATTTATGATAAATAAAAGTGTTGACTGACAATTTATGAACACATGATTATTGTATAGATTTTTTTTTAATGTTTTGCTAAGTAGTTGCGGCATGTTATTTATATAATATGTTAAAGTATAAGTTCAATAAAAGTCCAAATATTTTTTAACTATACTCTAATTTTTTTTGTCAATTGCCATTTCCAATAGATTTGATATCCACTCTACTTTTATGGCCAGCATCTCCCCAATTTAATTTCACTTCTAACATTCTTCTAAAAAAAAAAAACAAATACTTCTAACCCATTTAAATTGAGTTATTCTAGGATTGCGATCAATTTGAAACTTATTTCTAAAACTATCCTATATGATAAACTGTAACTAACTATCTGTCACTTTTATATAAACTCACTATTATTTTTTTTATCACTCACAGTCAATCACATCAGATAATCATAAAAATAGATGTGAAATTCGTTGTAGTACTATAATTTTTCTTTAGCCCTTTACAAAGCCATAGTCCTCTCGTTGGCCATAAAACCACATTGTCTCACCTTGATGTGGCATTGTTTTTGCTTATTTGTCAAACACACGTTGGACAATGATACCGATTGCATCATACACTTGTAATAATTCAGTGACTACAAGAAAAAAATGCACTTATAATTTAGAATATGTAAAAAAGACAGAAAAGTAAATTGTCTTCCTTCACACGAGATCATGGAAGCATCATGCGTTAGTTTTAAGCCTTATAACGAGTCACTTCTAAACTATCTGACGCTTATATGGTAGTATAAATTGGAATAAGATAGTAATACGAATGATCACTCACTTCAAGTAATCTATTCTCATCTATGTAACACGAATATTTGATTTTGTAGGTGGGGAGAGTCAAAAGGAGTGGAGTGTTTATTGGTGGACTCAGAATTCTTCCATTGGAAGGAATTGAAATTCTTTTAGAGGGCACTGACAAGTTCAATCAAATGCTCCTTTTAAAGGGTCATCAAGTTCATGTTCATCAATTCAACTTATTTAAGGCGATCCAAATGAGCAAAAATTTTACCATGAGCAAAAATTCTTCCTAAATTTTGGATAAGTTTTCCTAGTGTTACCTTTTTGTTTTGGACAAGTACTCATCACTTGCTTTTAAAGGGTCATCAAGTACGTGCTCATCAATTGAACTTATTTTTTAGCCAATCTATTGGCTTTCATCTAGTTTAGCTACTAATGTCTCCTTCTCATACTGAACTTCATTAAGTTTATAAAAGATTACATAGGCATTTCTTAGAAAACTTATTATAGGAAGTAATTCTTAGGTACTTTCGGATCACAGAAAATGGTGCTCTCTCCTCTTACATTCACGGTAAAGTCTGCTTATTAAATTCATAGTATGGTTCATCATGAATGTAAGAGGAGAAAACATCATTACTTTGGAAGTACCTACAAATTTTCTTATTATAGGTTACTTGAAAGACCATTCTCATTCCTCACCGTCAATATTCTCCTGAGATGAATTTTCATGATCATGTGTGTCTTCTATAATAGGTTATTAATTATTATCATAAGAGGAGTCACTGGCCTTTTCCTCTATAGTTTTCATTATAGACATATTCATTTTAGGTTGAGGCTAAGTAAGTAAGGCCATAGGTTTGAAGTGAACCCACTAATAACTCCTTTGTAATTACTCAAGGTCCTTGCTTTCCTCAATAACTGTGACTTTTGAGTTTGTATCTTTCAAGGAAAGGACCTCATGACTTTCCTAAATATTTTATGCACAGGAATCTTCTCACTAGGTTAAAAATAAAGTTCAAAATATCATTACATTTTACATATATAAATCATCAAAAGTTTCACTTCCTTCATCCTTATTTTTTCACAGTTTTGGTACCTTCATGAGTTACTAAAATATTCCAGGCTGCCTTGACAATTTCACACATGGAAATCCTCTTAATTTCATATGTTAAACATTTGTTTCAAGGAGGTTTAGCTAATTTTTTTTTTTTTTAGGGAAATAGATTTCAAAACCAAACATAAAAACTATAAATTCCTTTTTCTACCTCAATTTTCTTTGGAGAGAGGATATTTCATTCTTTTTTTATTAAATCTTCACAAAAAAGAAATTAAGATGTTAACTATTTTCTTAGGAACATAAGAATATCATCTATATAAACTACACACAAAAAATTATAAGGTTTTTAAAGTTTTTTCCGTCCATCTTTGGAAGACTTGAAGGGCAATGTTAAGTCCAAGGGGCATTACATTCCCAAGATAATGTCCTCTGGAGTACTATGATGTTACAACTTACAATTTTAGATTTATTTTTTCATTTTTGTTTTTTTTTTTGGTTGGCTGTATTTGTCAGAACGCTGACTTGAATCCTGACCTTTGACTCTCACACTACACAAGAATTTTATACTTATGGAGTAACCATCACGCTAATGGTGTGCGGTAGTAATATCCATCAAATTCTAATTATTTATTAAGTGTTTTATTATTGATTACCATATGAGTTTTTCATCTTTTAATTTTACTATGTTTTCTCAGCCATAAATAGTTTCAAAAGATCTAACTAAAATTTTCTTCAAGAATTTTGTAGATCCAAGGAATAAATTTTTAGCACCCATTGTTTGAATATAATAGTCACTACGCTTTATTGGAGCGAAGTCTTATACATAAATTGGGAATTAAATATTCTTCTTACATGTATTTTTTTTTTTCTTTCTTTTACTAAAGGAGAATATAATTTCTTCGATTCATGCTTTGAAATGATAGAGTCGAATACTTTTTTCTTCTTTTTCTAATAATTTATTTTTGTTAGAACTACTTTTTTTTTTTTTGCTTCGCCTTCTTAAATATTTCTTGGGACTCTAAAACAAAATCTTGTAAAGTTTTTATTTTTATTTTTATTTATATATACAATATAGAATTTCTGCTGTGGTTAAAGTTTTCCAATTCATCTTCTTGATGAGGAAAATCTATTGACCATTTATGAACTTTATTATCCACAACACGGATAATTTCCTAAAGTTTGAAAGGATATATGGCTTGTATCTTTATATTGATCTTCAGTTAAAGCGTTTAAGAGCCACTGTTTTGGGACTTTTGGATCCTTCAAATAAATTAATCTAAGACTTGACTTCTGCATAGAAAGATCTAGGATTAAAGATTTTTGCAAAGTTGTAGTCTGTTTAGAAACAGCTTATTTAGTTGAAATGAAATTTTTTTTGCTAAAAATACTATAAATAAAGCTAAAAGATAGCTAAAATAATATAATAAGATCCATGAATAGTACAAAAAAGTGCAATGAGACCTATAAATAGTAGGAAAAACACTGAATAGTAAAAAAAAACTGGCTTTTTAAGCAATGCCAAACGAACACCTAGTTTAAATATTTTGTAGAAGCTAGAGGTAATTATGTGAAATTATATATGGTTTTCCAATGAATTAATAGAAAGTGAAAATTTGTTATTCTTATCCTAATTGTGTTTTTTTATGTTAGGATAATTAATTGAGATAAAATAATTTAACTTGATATTAACGCTCTATTTATTTTAACGGCAAAACTTGAGTAAAAGTAGTTTTTGGTCCTTTCATAGAATATAAAAAGTTTGTCAAAAAAAAACTATCTTTGGTCAATAGAAAAATTATGACTTATTTTTTGAGATTATTTTCCTCAAAAATTTAAAAAAAAAAAAAAAAAAAAACTATATCTCATAGTAGACTAAATAAGGGAAGTAGGGGGCAATTTTTATTCATATCCATGAACCCGTTCATTATCCACCTTATTTGGAAAGTCTTAACCCAACCCATTTGAATATTTGGATTAAATGGGTAAAAACCCATTTGGTTATTTAATTAGATGAGTCTAAATGGATAAATCCACCAATAAACACTAAACCCATCTAAAATTTGAATTTAAATAAACCTACAAAAACCCACTAAACCCTTCTAAAATCAAACACACTTTACCACCTACTTTTCAACATTTCCTACATTTTCTCATCATCCAAACAAACACAAAACCAAAAATGGCACACGATCACATTCTTGGCAACCAAACATACACTACAGAACACAGCTAATGAACTTGAAAATCAGAAAAAATCACTCATCCAAACTAATAACAAAATGTTAAAAAAACAAAAACAAAAAATCCAAATCTAAATCTGAACACATGCACTTGCTTACACTCCCAACGCACCTTAGCAAACCCATCCTCTTCGCCGCTATTCCTTCGTCTTCAATGGCTTCCGTTTCTTCTTCGACGAACAAGTTATTGTCATTCGTACAACCACCAAGACAAATGAGGGTTTTGAAGGAACGATCTGGACCGTCAGAGGATGGTCCCATTGTGTACTGGATGTTGAGGGATCAACAAATCAGAGACAACTGGGCTTTGATCCACGCCATTGATGAGGCCAACAAGGCCGTTGTACCCGTGGCCGTGGCATTCAATCTCTTTGACCAGTTTCTTGGCGCAAAGACTCGGCAACTAGGGTTTATGTTGCGGGGTTTGAAGTAGTTGCAGCTTGATTTCCAAGAGAGTCTTCAAATCCCTTTCATTTTGTTTAAGGCAAGCTCACACGTCTCATGTTTTCTTCTTTTTATTAAAAATTTATGCTTTGTTCAGATTCCAATAAAGTTACGAGAGAAAGGAAAGTTTAAATGATGAGTTAGAAAAGTGTTTCAACACGTGCGCTAATGTGTTAGTGGCAATATTGAAATTATATGGGTTAAATGGATGGGTTGCTAATTAGATGAGTTAGGCGAGTAATGGATAATTAATTTATATATAAACGGGTCATAAATGGATAATTACACACCCAACCCATTTATGACCCAACCCACCCATTTGCCACCCCTAAAGAGAAGTTAGAAAATTATTTTTAAAACTCATTTAAAGTTGTTACCAATCATAGAAAAATGAGATAATTTTATAAAAAATAATTTTTGAAAAATGACTCATTTTCTAGAAAACAATATCGCCCAAACAAACTAAGCGTTACAACCAAACTATTCAATTAAGAAAATTAGATCGAACCCCTTCAGTGTCAGTTAATTGATCACTAAACTCTTATCCAAAAACCAAAAAAGAGGATCACTAAGAACTTTTTGTCTTATAACTAGCACTAAAACAGAAGTATATAATTCTCGTTAGAAAGATGTCATACTTTTTTATTTAGATTTATTATTTCTTCCATCTTTCTAACAAGATGTCATTCTTGTTAAAAAGTTCACTTTTTTTTTATTAGCATTCTATAAACAATATATAAGAGAGATGTATATGGTATATGCAGGCAGAGAGAGCGACAAAAGAGAGGCAGTCAGAGCCTCGAGAGGAATATTTGACAACTTCAATGCTGTTCTATGTATTTCTGTTTCCTGTCCCTTCATATTCACCAACAAAAAGAAGATTGTATGCATGATACATTCCAAAAGTATAATCCAAGCAGTGGCTAACAAGCCAAGACAACACAATTAAGATACAACAATGCAGGCCATGTTATATTCCTTTGATATAATTGCACACCTATAAAAACTAAACAGCAAAATTACCACTTATGAAGATGCCACAACACCATCACCTGTAAAATGAAAAACCAGAGAAAAAAAAAATTAATATACTTTGCTTATGCTATTATTAACAATGGAAAGCAAACCACAATTTATGCTTTGACAGGACTTGACCATGTGAATTTTCTGGAGTACAATTTCATCAAACATATATTTTTTTTGATAAGCTTTCATCAAACATATGTAATACTAAAACACATAGATCTATGTAACCCACAAAAGAGTACCTATGACATAATGTTGTTTACAATTTTGTTAAGAAACTTCTCATTTTTTAAATCGTATATTATTAAGGGCCATTTAGGGTAAAGTTACATATCACTGGCAGATACCATGAAGATTGAAGAAAAAGACAAACATGTCTGTTTAGATTACTTATAATAACCTCAGATATTAAAAAATATCTGGAAATTCGGATTTAAGAACCTTGTGAAGGACCACAACTTGCAAAAACTTAGATTTTGAAGTATAAAAAACCAGCACAGCAATGATAATTGATACTTCAAATGAAAATTAAATTATAAAAACTAACTTTTTTTCCCTTCTTCTGCTTCCTCGGCTGTTTTCCAAACAATATCTTTCAGCCCAACTGTGAGATTCTTATAGAACTGCAATATTAAGACAACTGAGTACAAATTTGAACTAACAAGGAAAAGGTAAACAATTTCATAAAATGGAACAATAGCACTATCTAAATGTATGTAATTTCATTAAAAACAGCAATATTCTCTCTGAAAGGGGTGCAAAGGGGCGCACAAGAAGTATATATGAGACACACAAACAAAACAAATAGAAAAGGGCTTCAAGAAAACATAAAGATCATGAAATTCAAGTAAATTATTAAGGGGGAAAACATGATAGCCGCTCTCCAATCATATAAGGTCTTCAACAACACCAACCTCAAATTAAAAAACGACTTCAACAACACCAACTTCTAATCCAATACCGATTCCTCATAACCTTCAAAGCTTAGTGTCATACATTTTACTCACAATCAATCCCAAGCCTGGAAAAAGGAGGTTTACCGGTGGTTGATGGCCAGCAATACATTTAGTCACTTTTTTATGAATGGATCTTATCCCCTTTATATATACAAGTTTAGGTGTCCTCTAATATATATATATATATATATGGTGGCCCTGATTGATTTGTTGAGGATCCAAAACCGACTATAAAGTTTTGTGACTAAGGCAATGTGGTGGTTGTTACCATATACTATTTAATGAGTTGCCATTGAAATTTTATTTCGGCATCTTAACCACATGATTTTTTTTTTTTTGGGTTGTAAAGAATTTTTTCTTTTTTTGCAGGGATAAATTTGTTTTCTAGAAAATTGTCTTTTCTTTTTTTCAAGAACAAAAAATATTATTTGATACTTTTTTTAGTAGGAAACAAAACCTAAAAGCTGGTCTTGACCCACTCCTAGTCCTAGCCAGTATCTTTGCTTAATGAGGTGAAGCCAGGCAAGGTGGGAATGAAAGTTGCTAAAAATCACTGTACCCCCTAGTGCCTTTCTCCCCCCATCTTTGTACTGCACTTTTTACGAATGCATCAGTGGGTAGGTGGCAGAGGAATCACCACTACATTGGGTGAAGGAAGTCAAGGAACCATGACCTACATCAGTGCAGTCCATAATTTCACTCAATAGAAAAAATATTATATTTTTAATAAATGCCACAAAGTGCAATGACATTGTTATAGGATACCTTGTGAAATTCTAGAGTATCTCCTCCAGACTTGCGAACCTCAACCATGTAGAGTGAAGGGGCCACCTCAAAAATCTGAAACAGAGAATTGTAAACAGTTCAAGATTGAACTACTTCTAACAACAAAGGGATGGGATGCGTTACGGGAAGAGAAAGGGAGAAAAGTAGTGGGTTGAAGGTGGGGGGGGGGGGGGGGGAGTCTGAAGTAAACGTACCTCTGTTGCAACAGATAAATGACCTTTACGTCCAGTTTTTTCACCTTGAAGCTTCAACTGAGACAGATTTGATTCCAAATAATTAAAAAAGAGAGGGAGAAATAGGGGGTGGTAGTCAGAATTGGAAGACAGTTGACACTACAGTAAATCATGGATAAGAGTGAGAAAAAGAATAACTCATTGCACCTTATAGTTATTTTTCTTCACATCAAAACCAAGAGGTGTTGCAGCTTGCTCAATTTTTGAGATTATCTCATTAGCACTACATTTGGAAGCAAATCTTGTTTCCCTTTTAACAAGCCCCTGGTTACCAAGGAAATGTCAGCCATTTTCTTAAGTTTTATGTTCATGAGTCAATCCAATATCAATAACCGACGAGCCAAGTGGCTCTTTCAAAACTATGCAATACTAGAATAACATTTTTTTTTTTAAATGATGATGTGGAACCTCACCAAGGCAGGGCCCTTTGGACTCACCCCTAGGGAGTAAACCACAGATACACAACTCCACCCACCAAACTAGAGTAACATTTTTTTTTTATAAGTGAGAAATCTTATTAAAAAATGAGAAAACTTTGTGCTTACGATGATCATCACATAGTGATTTAAAAATAAATAAATAAAACATGAACAGTTAAGAAGAAAATCCTAAAGAATTTTGGAAATCAACAATGGAAGTACAAAGCGTTAACCCCCTGTTCGAGCCCATTCAACCATTCAAATGAGGTACGGATCAGCAAATAATGCAATTGCTCTAAAAATTTCTCAGCCTCTTCAAAGTTCAAACATGAAATCATTACAATCCTTCCACATTAGACAAGCCAGCACAAGATTCCGCACATAGGAGGAATGCTTTCCAAACCAATTTCTCCAACCAAATAACACTAGGGTAACAACACTATAACATAAACATTAATCTTGAAAAATTTATATCATCGCTTATTTTGAAATATCAACCAAACTTTATTTTTAAAAATAATATTTTTAAAATACTTTCACATATGACTTGAGAAAATCAACATAGACAAGGGAATTTTAGAGATCAACAGGCAACAACTAAATTCACATCCTTCAACATAGTAACCAAAGGAGAAAAAAAAAAACATCACATTTTGGACTGCCATAGGTAAGCACCTAAGTCTACAGATCATCATGCTGCTATCATGTATAATATATATATATGAAATGTTTCCCTCCACAAATGAAATATGAGGTTCTTGAGTTCAAGTTTCTCCATGTCAGATACCTTATTTACCATTCAGGAAAAAAATAAAAATGAAAATAAAAAATGAATAAAAAAGAGGAAGTTTTCTAATTTACCAAGGCCAACAACCAAAGTCAAGCATACCATTTGCTTTTCAAAAAGGGTACTGAGGTTGAGACCCTGAGATGTAGAGATTAGCTCAAATGCATTCATAGTGACAGGTGCCACAGGCACAAGTCCTTCTTCCCTCCTCTCCACAACAAGCTCTCCAGAATGCTGTCCAAACAGCAAGTACAAAGACACACATTAGTGCTATATGACCAAAAAACCCCCACCCACCCAAAAAGAAAGGTGAAACAATGATCTTACCCCTATTTCGTTGAAGATAGAATCCACATCAGCAAGACTAATATCAGCTTGCTCAAAACTAGGTGGCTTGTATCCTTTCTTAAACCACTCATTCTCAATGACCTCGGCAATTGTAATCCGCTGTTCCACATGATTAGCATACATAGTAAATACACAAGAAATACAAGATAGCAAACAAGACAAAGGAGAGAGAAAAATGACATACAGTTGAGGGACTAGGGTCCAGGATTCTTTTGATTAGTTTTTTTGCACTTGAGGAGAACCATGGAGGACATGTGAATTCAGCCTTGAATATCTGTAGTCAGATAGATTCCTCATGTAACCAGCTTTGAGCTTATAAATATAGACAGATTACGAAATATTTCAAACAAATGCAACAAAGTTCCGTATTTCAAACATGGCAAATCACTCCTTTAGAAGGTCAAATAACATTGACCTGCCATTTACATGCTCCTTCATGATTCCACTCCCCGTATGGACTTACGTTGTCTTTACGCTAATCAATGTCATACTCCACAAAAGTTTATTACAAAAGTACACATTACAAATTATGAGCATTATAGACATAAAATTGAATTTCCAATTTTGAGAGCTGTAGTCTTTTCCATGAGTATTGTATAAATAATATTATTGCAGAAAGGATACACAATAATGGCATCAGGTTAATGAATTTAATAACTACATCTTCACACTTGAACATAGAATGTCCCATCAACACTATTAAGATCACAGGAACCTAAAATCTAAAAGCAGGGGTGCAACTTGGAGTAGACTCAATAAAAGTGACACAAGCCAAACCCATCCTTAGTATTAGTCTTGACATGAAACAATGAATACTAAGATCAAATAAGTTGGGTAAGGCTTCAGTCACTGTATTAAAGTTTATTACACACACACAAAGATAAACTCACTGTATTAAAGTTTATTACACACACACACAAAGATAAACTCAATTATGATTGGAAGTACTATAATATAAAGATAAGGTATTAGACTCAGTTTATGTATAAATAACTTCCAAACAGTGCATAACTTTCTTCCATCCACACCCCCCCTCCAAAACAACAAACACAAATGAAGCCAAAGCCCATTAAAAAAGTTCCTTTCTTTTCCTCTCCCACTCTGCTACCTTATTGGAACCCACAACATTTTGCTGATAACCCCCAGCATTAAGGAGCTTTATTTTGACATCAACTCACTTTTAGGTCAAAAACTGGCAAGTGCAAACCCTACTCCTTTTCCAAGAACATAAAACATCATTGCTAACAACTTCTAACTACATGCAAGGTGACCCCATCAACAGATGATCTTCCTTCACATGATGTACAAAGAAGAAACTCCTACTCTTAAGCTATACTCAGCACCAACTCACTTCTGAGTAAAAAAAAAAAAAATCAAATGCCAATGCAATTGAACATATCAATTGATTGACCAGAAATAACTCAGCTTATGTCAAAATGATCTACCTACCTTAGCTTAATGCATAAATAATGTCAACCCAATCAAGTTCACTGCCTTTACATGTCTTGTAAGCCTAAGCTATATTTGGCACTAAAACTGATCTTGTCCATCAAGTTGCAAATTACAACATGCACAGTTGATTTAAAAGTGCATTTCAGTGTCACATTTCCTCCTCTTCTATTTTTTGGACATAAATTACCATCTTAAATCATGTATGAGCACAAAAAAGGTTATTAAAGAAGAATTTTAAACTCACATACACAACATTAATGTGGAATTGGATGAGATTCCCAGTTGGAAGAATATAGTTCAACTGCATTAACAAGCTAATTATTTTCACAGAGAAATTTTGTTCACTATGATAAAACAGATTCCTGGTTACATTAAAAAGTTCCTAGTTCATTCTAAGAATGAATTAATGGAGAAAGAGGGACAGAGAGCAATTAACCTTCTTATATAATGACATGAGGTTCGAGTCTTCAAAAGGTAAATATCCAGCCATCAAGACAAAAAGAATCACACCGCATGACCACAGATCTGCCTTAGCTCCATCATAGCCTTTGTTGTTGATCACCTACAAAAGTGAAGTGCCAATGGTTAACAAAACAAAACAGAAGGTTATGAGAGTAAAGAAATGGTAGCTTGCACTTTGAACCAAAAGCTGATATACCTCTGGAGCAACATAATTTGGCGTACCACATGTTGTGTGAAGCAATCCATCTTCCTAAATAGAGGGATTAGATAATCAGTTACAGTACCTTCACAAATAGATTAAGTAAACCTGCCTAATAATTCACCATAGTACCAATATAACCCAAAAACAGTGTGGTAGGCACAGGCAAATCAGAATGAGAAGTGGGGCTTCTAGGGCCCAGTGGTCAGTGGCCACCAACACCTCTTTATATTAAGTTCTGCATAACATTTTTTTAAAGGTAAATTACAGGCCCATCAGTGGATTTTGAACCTACGACCCCATACTCTACCCACACTTGTAAGAGGAGAAACTAACATTTGAACCAGGACTCATTGGTAAAAGTTTTGTGCAACTTTTAGGAAAAAAATCTTTATTTTTTATTTTTTTGGATAAGTGCATAAACACAATTTTTTTCTATGAGGCAATATGATGCAGAACAATTAACGGTCTAATACCAAAATTGATGCAACACAATCTTTTGCAGGAACAAATAGAATAGAAATCAAAGGATAAACCTGGAATCAAACCTAGGATTGCTTGGAATTAGCACCTAGTGCATCCTTTCCTGGAATCAGCAGATTCAGCACTAAGCCATTGGCATAATACCAACAAAGTTTTATATATCAATCATAATACTACTCCCATTGACTACTAGGACTGAACTCTAATAACCCTGATTGACTTGGGCCAAAACCCAATTATGCAATTACAAAAAAACCTTGATAACTCATAACTTAACTAGCTAACAAGACTTAAAATAATTCAATAGACCGATAGTAAAAAGACAATGGACTTCTAAAATTAAATAAATCAATAAATTGAATTGAATTGAATTGAATTTGCACTCCCTGCATCACATTAAGTCATCATACTCACTCGAACTTGTTGTGGTAGTGCACTTAATCCAAAATCCGAAACTTTAAGAACTGCATTAGCATCCAGCAGTAAATTCTCTGGCTGCAAATGACAAACCACAATGACATCTTTATTTTATTTTATTTTCTTATAATAGATGCAATGTCATTCAATTATACATAAAAATCAGTTCATCGCCTCCGACTGCATAAATTAATTTTAGGGTAAAATACAGGCAAACCCCTGAAATTTGGGCTAATGCCAATCAGGTCCAAGACATTTCAAAACTGACCAACTTGGTCCCTAAACTGTCACTCAATTTTCTCCTCTCTATGACGGTGATTAGGGACCAAGTAAGTCAATTTTGAAATGTCTTGGACCTAGCTGGATTTAGCAGCTCAAACATTAAGAGTATAGGTAAACAGATAGCTAAAACAAAAATAGAAATCACACCTTTAGGTCTCTATGAAATACACCTCTGCTATGACAGTAATCTACAGCATTAATAAGTTGCTGAAAATACTTTCTAGCTTCATCTTCCTTCAACCTTCCTTTACTTGCCTGGATCAAGAAATAGCACAAAAACCAGTTAATTATATAGAGTTTATTAACGGATCATTCATTTTTATGATAAGTAGAGTCTATTAACAGATCATGTACACATAATTTAGGGCACTTCATTCCAGATCACATATGTTAGTCATCAGTAGGAAACAAGCACTATCTTACAATTTTGTCAAACAATTCCCCACCGGTCACAAATTCCATGACTATATATATTTTCGTCCTGCTAGCCATCACCTACACAAGTAATACTGCTGTAAGTCACAATTAAGTACAAAACATGTGGAGAATCCAGGATATAGAAATATATCACAATTAAGATCAAATATAAATCTCCAGCAATAAACCATGAAGAAGATGATAGAATAATAAGTCATGTCATTACATTGAGATAAGTTAAAAATAAAATTAAACAAAGTAGGTGTGCTCCCAAACCTCATACATACGAATAACATTTGGGTGTCTGATCAGTTTCATAGTCGAAATTTCACGTTTAATCTGCAAAGGAGAAACCAGCCAAAAAAACAAAAAACCAACATTTATATATAGACTGAAACAATAATAAATTTAGAACTTCAACAAAGTATAATCTTTGCACAATAAATACATACAAATCTTAAATAATTCTCCACTAAATGCCAAAGTGAGGGGGTGCAAATAATTCATCTGGCAATCAAAATGTTGTTTATTTTCTTTTCTTTCCTTGACAACTTTTACAGCAACCAAACAGCGCACAATAACCCCTAGAGTCTCAATATTATTACACGCGACAAAAGAATTATGTTTCCAATGTAATTATATTAACCAAAATTTCCTTAGATTTAGAGTTTCATATCAAAAATATATATATTATCTTATAATTATGCAAGCACTCCATAAGCAAATTAAATAGAACATAAAAGACAAATATAGAATTAGAGTTTGAGTCAATTAAATTGAAATGAGTAATTATAGGGACACAATCTCTTTTCACAACATTTTTCACAACCTGCTAGAGTGGAAAGTTGTGATCGGAGGAATATCACATTTACAATTGTTGACACACGTTCTCACCTTTTAGTTTTTAACTTTTATGTAAAGTTTTTTAAATCCTCACTTTTTCTCACTTCTTCGCAATACAAGTACACTTTTGCACACTTTCAGCAAAAAGCTAGATAAACTGTTCCCAAACGGGATCCAATGGGTAATGCCGAGGTCAATTAGCTTTTTTTTCTTTATTTGGAGAAACTGATTTGGAAAGCATCTTTCAACCATTTGGAATATGGCCCCGGCATGTTTAATGTGGCTAGTTTGGTAGGAACGCAATACCCGCATTTTTGAAGATAAGGAGAGAATGTTAGATCACCTAAAATCTCTCCTCTTCGGTACTTTGTTTCGTTGGGCTCGTATTTGGGGGTGTACGAATTGTATTTCTATATCTAAATTCTTAGTCTCTATTTCTTTTAGTTCTTGATTAGATTGTACTTGATTCTTGTTCAGAGTGTTCACCATCATGAACATGATGTTCAAAATATTTTTTTTTCAATAATAGTTTTATTACCTATCAAAAATCAAAATAATAATAATCACAAGAAGTCACATTGGTAGTTGTGAAACTTTCGTCTTCATAGTCATAGACTTATTTATTTGAAATTGAATTTATTTGTTTGTGAGATAAACCCAATTCTAACTCTCTCTAAATCGGTTGCTCTTTGCGGTTATTTATAAATATTATAAATTCCATATCAACCTAATATACCATGACGTGGGACCGTCACATACTCAATTAATTCAATATCAATTTGGAGATATCACTAGAATAATTCGCCGCCTAACGAACATTGGATAAATTAAAAAACGAAAATAATACACAATTATTTAGAATTTCCGGAAAGTTCAAGTCAAATAAAGAACCGACCAGCAAATAATAACTAGTAAAGAATTACTATTTTTTCCACTGTTTTCACAAAATGACAAACTTCTATTGCGAAAGTTGACTTCGCCTAATAGTTAAAAATAAAAAACAACAAATTACATTTCGCTTGCTCTTTTTCCTCGTTCATTTTTTCTCGGCAGCCAAACAGTCAAACAACAAATACTATTAAGGTCTTACTCGGTATAAAATCAAGAAGAAATTCCTCAAATTCAACTAATTGAATCAATAAAACTAACCAGAAATCCAGAAAAAAAAGAAGGAGAAAAACAAATCTGATTCGAACGATTCGAAAAAATGAATTGAAAAAATTAGGATTACGATTACGATGAGTACCTGAGTGATCATCTTGTGCTTGAGAATCTTTTCTTTGTCGAGAATCTTGATAGCGACGTTCTCACCGGTTTCGACATTCCGAGCAAACTTGACCTTCGCGAAATTGCCCTCGCCTAGGGTTCGACCAAGCTCGTACTTCCCCACACGCGTCCTGCCGTTATTGTTGGCCGCAGCCGCCGCCGCCGCCGACGACGACGAAGACGACTTCGATGCCATCTTCTTTCTCTCTAGAAATTTTCTTTCTCACCAAACAAAAAACACACACACACTCAGTTCCACCAAATCGAAATGATTTCTCTCTCTCTCTCTTTTCAGAGCTAATGGATCAAGACCTCTTCTTCTTGCAAGGTTGCCACACCTGACACTTTGCCACCCTCATTTTTTATGTTTGTTTGTTCTAGAAAGAAAATGCGCAAACGAAAAAGTTATATATACACAACAAAAGCCCTAGAAATCTTGGAGCTTTTCACGGAGAAACAAAGGGGAAACGCTGGCCGTTGGATCAGAGATAGGCCCCATGGAATTCGGATTTATTATCAAATCAAAAATAAAAACGAACGGTAATCGCTTTTTGCAAAAAGGGAAATTTGATTTTGAGGGATTGGGCAGAGATCTAGAGATTTATATGGCAATAAGATTCGAAGGCGTGGATGAATTGGTAAGTTTGTTTTTTGCTAAGTTCTTTTGTGAATGAGAGTGAGAGAATGAAAGAAACAGAGGAAGAGGACAGTGTGTTTGGATTTGGATTGGTGAGGAGAATTTTATGCGTTAATAAAAAGACTGACTAGTTGAGTACTCGCACGATGTGCAGTGACGTTTGATTTTTTTTGAGTTTGTTGGTTTCTTACGTGAGCTTTAAGGTAATAATTCACATTTTAAATAATATTATATATATATATATTTTTTTATATTCTTTTATCCATATGTATATAAAAAACACTTAAATAACATATTTTAAATTATTCTATCAAATATTCCTTATTTGTTCGGTTGATCAAGCATGTGTTGGGCTTTTAGTTAGGCCATTTCGTTGTGTGTGACTAATCGATTCCATTAATTGCTAAATAATTGTACTAATATACAACTCAAATGATAATTTTGTGTAATGATAGTTTTTCATGTTTTTTTTATTGTCTAGAAAACCATCCGTAAAAGATAGTTTTGATTTTTTTTTGTGTTTAAAAATTTTTTTATAAAGATAGTTTTTCGTGTTTTTTCCATGTTTAGAAAATCTTATGTAAATATAATTTTCTGTATTTTTTTTAGTGATTAGTAATATCAGGAAAAATGAGAAAAAAAATTTGTTCGATAGAAAAAAAAAATACTTCATATAACTTATCTTTAGATATTGTTTTTGTTAAATTTTTTTGAAAAATGACTATATTTAATAGCAAGCTAATTAAGAGAAGTTAGGAAATTATTTTTCTACTCATTTAAGGTTGCTACCAAATATATAAAAATGAGATGGTTTTATAAAAATTATTTTTTTGGAAAATGACTTGTTATCTACTTTCTAGAAAACATTATTGCTAAAATAAACATAGCATAAACAATTTAAATTAAGAGAAATTATATTCACACAATAAATTTTAAGTGACATGTTTATTACTGATTCTTATTAATGGGCAAAATGTAATTTAAGTAGTAGATTTAAATTAGAATCAATAACGACTTATCACCTAAGATTTGTTGTAAGAATGTTGTGGATATAGCATTTCTCTTAAATTAAAGAGTGGTGATAGTTACCCACCTTGTCTACAGGATGCAATGTCATTTCACAATGAGAAATGCTATGTTCACAATATTTTCATAACAAATTTTAAGTAGTAAGTTAATACTAGCTATTTTTGTTAGGCAAAAAAGTTGGATTTTAAGTAGAATCAGTAATAACTTACCACTTAAAATTTGTTTTGAAAATATTGTGAATATAGTACTTCTCTTTCACAATTATATTCAAAATCGTTTTTTCACAACACGATTTCACAAGGAGAGTGCAATAAAAAGTATGTAACAAGAGTTATCCTTAAATTAATATAATATAATATATTCTATCAAACATAATAAAGAGTTTGTATTGTATGTAACTAAGTGAATATTAAGCAAATTTTTAATATATAAAACTCTAATTTTGAGTGAAATATCTTTAAAAACAAAAAAGTTAATTTTCAAATGACAGTCTTTAAATTATTTTTTAGCATTATTGTCTCTAAATTTGCATCAAGTGTCATTCCATCCTTAATATTTCATTTTTGTTCTTAAAGTTCACATTTATTGTTAATTAGACATTGTGATCCATCACAATCCCATTACAAGATTATCATTAAATCCCCAATATATCCAGATATTTTATTCAATACATTTGAGAAGATTGAGGAGGATTAGTATTGATTTAATGGCCAACATGGTATATAGTGCATGTATGACCGATAACGATGATGAATAATAAAAATTATATATCATATACGTGGTTTACATCTATTCTCGTTTTCGTCAAATTCTGTAGGAAGAAAAAAGAAAAAAGAAAAAGAAAACTAATGTGAAAGATATTGATATAAATAATAAATAAATAACATGTCTGTGGGGGGTAAAAATGCTTAAATACATGTTTGGGCCTTGGGCCTGGTTTATTGGTATAAGTCTGTTCAATCAGAATCTTCGAGACCTACATGCCAGTTCGCGCTATAAGGGGCAGAGGAATCGTCCGATGAGGAGTATCTCCTCGGACGGACCCAGTAAAGGCCATGGGATGTGCTAAAGGATTTAGAGACAGAATTCTGGAAGATCTGTTGGGTAAAGGCGTGATCCAAGCACTCGTTAGAAGGAGGAACGTGTGAGAAATATCTGAGGAAAAAAGCTGCTACCACCGCATTAAAGGCCCTGCATCTACCTCCCTGACCGCATTAATGGAGAAATGACCTCTGAACAGTAATATTCAGCCTTCCAACTATTATTTAAAGATTTCAAGAAGGTGGTGGATGGAACAAGTATCTATGAGGAAAATTTGTGCTACACGTGGGAGAAAAAGAAGAGAAGAAAAGGATATAAGAGGAGAGGAGAGGTATGAAGAAGGGGGCGAAAGAAAAAAATTGGAAGACCAATTGTAATATTTTGCTTAGAGAAAGAAAGGCAATACAAGTGGTCCTCGGCTTACGTCCGAGGAGAGTTTTTTGTCATATTCATCTATTATTTGCATAGATTGTGGCATTTTAGCCTGTTTATCAACTCTCTAATATCCCTAACCTAGATTTCAAACCTATACTCTACAAATTTCATTGTATAAGACTCTTTGGGCCTGAGTCCATCTAGTGATTGGACCAGGTACAAATTGTGCACCTACAATTGGCGCCGTTTGTGAGAATCTAGTGTTGAATGAATTGGAACATCATGGCAGGCTTAGGTTCGCATCATGCAGAGTCTCAGGGGTCCCAGCGCGAAGATCATTTTGAGCGTCTTGAACGTCGGAAGGATCGAGAGGGAAGTGTGTATACAATACACCCTAATGCAAGCCATTCGCGTGGTGGAAGTAGGGCCACCCATGAGGATGATGCCAAGGCCATGCAGAGGGAGATTGACCACCTTAAGAAAAAGTTACGCCGTGTCAAACGAAGGCGAGCTTCACCTCCATCCAATCCTTCCTCTGGGGGGTCCTAAGGAAGCAGTTACAATCTAAGGTCTAGGACTCCCCCTAGCGAAACCTTCTCTTACGAGAAGGATGAGCTTCCAAGTCGTAAGCATAAGAAGTTTCCCTCCAAGGGCTTGGGAAACGATGCTATAAGTCGAGCGTTGCACCAACTCTCTAAGTCACACTTCTCACGCAGGATCGAGAAAGGAAGGCTCCCACAGCGGTTCACTCAGCCTACCTTCACCATTTATAATGGTAGGACAAACCCAATTAAACACGTGAGCCATTTTCAACAAAGGATGGCGGTACATTCTCAGAACAAAACCTAGATGTGTAAAGTTTTTCCCTCTAGCCTGAGACTTGTTACTATGAGATGGTTTAACAGACTAAAGCCGGGGTTTGTCGATTCTTTCATGGAAGTCACTAGGGCATTTGCATCTCGATTCATTACATGCAGCAGAGTCCCTCGGCCTTTAGACTCATTGTTATCCATGGCCATAACAGAGGGTAAGAATTTGAAAGTGTATTCAGACAAATACTAGCAAATGTTTAATGAAATCGAAAATAATTTTAACGAAATGGTGATTAACACTTTCAAAGTGGGCCTCCCAACTGATCACGATTTAAGGAAATCTCTTACTAAAAAGCCCGTACGGAGTGTATGTCCCCTCATGGATAGCATTGACGAGTACAAAATGGTTGAGGAAGATCAACAACTAGGTAAGGGTAAGGCGAAGGTTATCCCTCAGGAGAGAAGGGATTTCAGGTCGGACAGGTACCATAACAATAAGCCAAGGAGAGATTTCTCTAGGCAATCTGGTTCAACCACTTCTTAAGTAGTTAATACCGTATTCCGAGAACCAGTGCACCAATTGCTGGAGAAAGTCCGCAAGGAACCCTACCTCAAGTGGCCCAGTAAAATGGCGGGGGATCCTACGAAACGGAATCAAAACCTCTTTTGCCAGTATCATCAGGATGTGGGTCATACTACCGAGAATTGTCAGACCCTTTGAAACCATTTAGAGTAGCTTGTTAGTGAGGGAAAATTGAAGCAGCACCTGTATCAACCCAACGGACAAGGAAATCATTCGGGTTCAAATAATCAGAAGATCAACTCATCTCGGCCACCCTTGAGAACGATTAATGTCATCTTCACTGCACTTGGCAGGACCGGTTCCTATCCTATAAGGATGATGGCGGTGTCACATTCCCAGGTTGAAGAGTCTGGCTCGAGGCCGAAGAGGATCAAAGGGAGTACGCCTATTTTGGGATTCTTAGATGAGGATAAGGTTGGGACTATTCAACTACATGACGATGCCCTGGTGGTCACATTGAAGATAGGGAATTATGACGTCAGGAGAATGATGGTCGATCAGGGTAGCGGTGGAGATATTATGTACCCTAACTTATTCAAGGGGCTTAAGTTAGAGCTGGAGGATCTCACTCTCTATGATTCACCGTTGATAAGCTTTGAAGGGAATGCTGTCATATCAAAGGGACAAATTTGTTTGCCCATACAGTCAGGCCCGGAAACGGTCGATGTAGATTTCATTGTGGTTGACGCATATTCTCCATACACGGCCATCGTCGTCAGGCCTTGGCTGCATGCTTTGGGTGCTGTCTCCTCGACTTTACATGTTAAAGTGAAATTTCCCTCGGGTGGATTGATTGAAGAAATTCTTGGTAACCAATCAGTAGCAAGGCAATACATATCGGCCGCAGTGCTGCATCAAGCCGAATCAGAATCCTTGACCTCGGCTGTGGAAGACTTATAGCAATTAACAACTCTGGATGCGGCTAGTGCGGTGACAGCAGAGGAGGCCACGTGTGAAGAGTTGGAAAGATTTCTCATAAATGATGACCCTGAAAGGTTCTTTCAAGTTGGGATACGGCTACCACACCAAGAGAAGATGGAATTGGTGATATTTTTTAAAAACAATATCGATGGTTTTGCATGGGATCCCTATGAGGCTCCGGGGGTTGACCCAAGTTTTATTTGCCATCATTTGAACGTCAACCCTGTCGTTATTCCCAAGAGGTAACCACCTTGGCGTTCTTCGAAAGAACATGCCGAGGCCATCAAGGAAAAGGTGCTCAAGCTCAAAAGGGTTGGGGCTATTAAAGAAGTTTTCTACCCAGAATGGTTGGCGCACACTGTCGTAGTAAAAAAGAAGAGCGGAAAATGGAGAGTATGTGTGGACTTCACAGACCTGAACAAAGCCTACCCAAAAGACTCGTTCCCGGTGCCTCGCATCGATTAGCTAGTGGATGCTACGGTTGGGCATACTCGGATGAGTTTTTTAGATGCCTTACAAGGTTATCACCAAATACCTTTAACGTTGGGTGATCAAGAGAAGACTGCATTCATTACTCCTACGGGGAATTATCACTATAAAGTGATGCCATTCGGTTTGAAAAATGCAGGGGCTACTTACCAAAGGATGATGACCAGGATGTTCGAATCGCAGCTTGGGAAGAACATTGAGGTATATGTGGATGATATGGTAGTGAAGAGTAAGACAGTACCTATGCATGTGAAAGATTTGGACGACACCTTTCAAACACTTAGGAAGTACAAGCTGCGCCTTAACGCCTCAAAGTGTTCTTTTGGGATGGGCTCCGGAAAGTTCCTAGGCTACATGGTGACTCATAGAGGAATAGAGGTAAATTCGGCACAGGTCAGAGCCATTCAGGGCTTGCAACCACCTCGGAATCCGAAGGAAGTTCATAAATTGACTGGGATGACTGCTGCTCTTAGCAGATTTATCTCTCGGTTCGCTAGTAGGTGTAGACATTTTTTCCAATTGTTAAATAAGTGGAAAGGATTTCAATGGTCCGAGGAGTGCGCTTTAGCTTTTCAGCAACTTAAGGAATATCTTTCCCAGCTACCCATCATGTCTCAGCCAGAGGTCGATGAATTCCTGTTTGCATACCTAGTTGTAGCTATCCATGCAGTTAGCTTGGTTCTGATAAGGGACGAAGGTGGAGTACAAAGACCAGTTTATTATGTTAGCAAATCTTTGAATGAAGTTGAGGTGCGTTATTTGCCTTTGGAGAAGGCAATTCTGGCCGTAGTCCATGCTACACGAAAGCTTCCTCACTACTTCCAATCCCACACCGTCGTAGTTTTGACTCAACTGCCTCTCAAGTCAGTATTACGAAGTGCTGATTACTCGGGGAGGGTAGCCAAGTGAGGAACTATTCTGGGAGATTTTGATATCAAATAGATGTCGCGCACCTCAGTGAAGGGCCAGGTTCTCGCTAATTTGGTGGCAGAGTTCGCCGAACCATTGTTAGGAGAAACTGCAAAGGAATCGCACATGAATGAAAAATCAGTTGGCATGATCACGTGCAAAGGGCCTCTAGTTTGGAAAGCGTATATTGATGGGGCAGCAAACCAAAGGGGATCAGGCGTTGGACTTGTTTTGGTATCTCCTGAGGGAATTACCTTTGAGAAATCATTGAGATTAGCGTTCCTAGCCACTAATAACGAGGCTAAGTACGAAGCTGTCTTAGTCGGTATGGATATGGTCCGGAGAATGGGGGAAAGGCAGTTCATATGTCCTCAAATTCTCAATTAGTTGTGGGCCAAGTGACGGGGACCATGGAGGCTAGGGATCCAAGAATGCAAGAGTACCTGACCCAGGTCAAATGTTTACAATCCAAGTTTGATTCTTTCATCCTTTTGCATGTTTCTAGAAGTGGAAACACGCATGTGGACTCGTTGGCCACTTTGGCGACGTCCTTGGCTCAATGTCTGCCTAGGATTATCCTCGTCAAAAACTTGCTGAAACCAACTTTAACCACCGCAAGTGTCGTCCGTATTTATCTGATAAGGTTCGGACCTAGCTGGATGGACCCCATGGTTTCTTTTCTAAAAAGCGATGTTCTGCCCGAGGAGAAGTCTGAAGCAGATAAAATTCGTCGAAAGGCACCTTGATTCTGGTTGTCTGAGGATCAGAAGCTATATAAACGCTCTTTTTCCAGGCCATACCTACTATGTGTACACCCTGAAGCGACGGAGGCACTTTTGGAAGAATTGCACAAGGGAATTTGTGGAAGTCACACTGGGGAGAGATCCTTAGCCCACAGAGCTCTGACTCAGAGATATTGGTGGCCCAATATGCAGAAAGAAGCTCAGGACTACGCAAAAAAATGTGACCAATGCCAGAGGTTTGCTCCCAATATTCATCAGCCTGGTGGTATCCTTAATCCTTTGTCTAGTCATTGGCCATTCGCTCAATGGGGACTGGATATAGTTGGGTCTTTTTCGAGGGCTGTGGGAAACAAAAGGTGGCTACTCGTGGGAACTGATTACTTCACCAAGTGGGTCGAAGCTGAGCCTTTATCAAATATTAGGGATGTGGACTCCAAGAAATTTATCTGGAAGAACATTATCACTAGATTTGGGGTACCTCACACACTTATTTCAGATAATGGCATGCAATTTGATAGTAAAGTTTTCAGGAAATATTGTAATGACTTGGGCATCACAAATAGATACTCTACTATAGCTTATCCTCAAGGAAATGGTCAGGTTGAGGCCGTTAACAAAGTTATAGTCAGTGGACTTAAGAAGAGGCTGGATGACGCAAAGGGTAGATGGGTAGAGGAATTGCCACACATTTTGTGGACATATCGGACTACGCCGCGAAGATCCACTGGAGAAACACCCTTCTCTATGACTTACAGGGCCGAGGAGGTGATACCTTTAGAATTTGAGTTTTCCAAATTAAGGATGAGTTCTTTCAGCCTGGGAAATAATAATGGCCTCTTAGAGAAAAGCTTGGATCTGGTTGAGGAATGACGAGAGGCCACCATGGTCCAAATGACTTATTATCAGCAGAAGCTCAAACGAGGATATGATGCTCATGTGAAGCTAAGGCCACTAGCGCTTGGGGATTTGGTGTTGAGGAAAGTCATGGGTACTTCCAAAAATCCAGCGTGGGGAAAGCTAGCACCAAATTGGGAAGGACCATACTGAATCATTTCTGTAGCGGCCATAGGGTCATATCGCTTAGCTGATCTAAATGAAAAAATTGTACAACGTCCTTGAAATGTAAATAACATACGAATGTATTATTATTAATGAAAAGCACTTTTGTCGTTCGTTGTTCAAATTATCATTATGTAACAGTTCGATTTACTTATTATAAATATCAAATAGAAACTTGGTCATGCATGGTCCTCGGACTACATACCTCGTGAAAATTGATATCTTATTGATTGTTAAACAGAACCTTAGTTATGTCGGGTTCTCGGACCTTCTACTTTGGGAAAATTAACATTTCAATTTGCTATTTCTAAATATCAAACAGAAACTTTGTCATGCATGGTCCTCGGACCACATACCTCGTGGAAATTGATATCTTATTGATTGTTAAGCAGAACCTTAGTTATGTCGAGTCCTCAGACCTTCTACTTTTGGAAAATTAACATTTTAATTCGCTATTTCTAAATATCAAACAGAAACTTGGTCATGCATGGTCCTCGGACCACATACCTCGTGCAAATTGATATCTTATTGATTGTTAAACAGAATCTTAGTTATTTCGGGTCCTCAGACCTTCTACTTTGGGGAAATTAACATTTCAATTCGCTATTTCTAAATATCAAACAGAAACTTGGTCATGCATGGTCTTGGGACCACATACCTCGTGGAAATTGATATCTTATTGATTGTTAAACAGAACCTTAGTTGTGTCGAGTCCTCGGACCTTCTACTTTGGGGAAATTAACGTTTCAATTCGCTATTTCTAAATATCAAACAGAAACTTGGTCATGCAGGGTCCTCGGACCACATACCTCGTGGAAATTGATATCCTATTGACTGTTAGACAGAATCTTAGTTACGTCGGGTCCTCGGACCCTCTACTTCGGGGAAATTATCAGAAACTGTGCCTTATGAGTGTTGATGTGTTGATGAGCTACAGTAAGTTTGGTGGATTGTTTTATGCCCCAAACTAAATGCTAAGTTCAGTTTTAGAATGTGTATTGCCGTATTGCATATATTATGGTTTTGAGGCATAATTTACATATATATACTAAGTGTATGTACTTTTATTTGAAGTTACTGCTAATCGAAATGTTGTAAAGACTTTACTATGTATTAGGGGGTGGAGTTAATTGTTCCACTCATGTAATTTTGCGCTAAGGAGAAGCGAATTAGTATTTTTTTTACTGAAGGTTGGAAGTCAGTTGAAGATCAAACCTTTCCAATTTCTTATTAATTTTGTCAAGATATACACTGGAAATGAAAGCCCTAATACAAAAATTATTACATGAGAAAGGGGAGGGAGTCCTAACTGGCCTAGATCTTAAACCTTGGTGGAGGGGTCCTGCTTGGATGTGTTGGCAGCCCCTTTTGCTTTGTTGTCCTCCTCTGTTTGTTTTAGCTCCGCTTCGAATGAGGTCTGGACTTGTTTCCCTTTATCTTTTGCCACTGGTGGAGGAACATTAGGCTCGGCATTCTTGCTCGGAGGCTTCTCGGCTTCGTCGCCTTGTTCCGTCTCTTTGTTAGAACCAGCAGGTTCTTTAGGAGTTGGAATAGGCTCTGGAATCATGGATGGATGCATTGAAGGTGCTGTCTCGGGGGTAACTGTGACAAGAGGAAGCTCTTCAAGCACTTAGATGTCCTGAGGAAGCCAAATGTTCTCAGGTTTCCTCAACTCGAAAGTCGTGGGAATCCCTGCCACATTCAGAGTTTCTGCCCACACTTGTTGGCAGTACTCCCTGCATAGCTCTGCGAACTCCTCTGTCAGTTGAATTTCTGTCGCCTCAACCCCTTCTTTGTAAGCAGCCTTCTTGGCAGCCTCCACGCTTTCCTTGAGGGTACGAGAGTCTTCCCTCACTCGAGCAAGCTCATTTTTCAGGTCAGATTTTTCTTGTTGGGCTTTGGACAAGTCCTCGTCCTTTTGACGTAGAAGTTTGCATTACCCCTCCACTTGAGTTTTCATCATTTTAAGGCTGGCCTCGGCACCATTTCTCTCCCTCTTCTCCTCTGTCAGTTGCTTGGTTAGGTTCTCGTTCTCCGCAAGGGTTTGGCCTAAGGCCTTCTCGGTCTCCAGTCTGGCCTCAAGTTCAGCTGTAGCCTTTTTTTGAGAGTCTTCCACCCACCTTTTTGCAGCAAAGACTTCTTGTATGGCCTGCATTAAAGTATTAAACAAATGCATTATTGTTCAAACGAATCCAAGGTACGTATGAATGATTTTTCGCTAAAACGTAATGAAAGCAGTAAGGTGGGGGTAAGTACGAGACACTCACCAAAGCCAAGTCCATTTTGAGAGAGAGAAAAAGATGTGGTTGAGTCATCTTGTCTAGGGCATCCATGTCCTTTGGTAGGAGAAGAGGCCGTTCCAAAGCCTCAGCCAGGTGATGAGCGTGTCCTTGCTAAAATGCCCTGATGCTGGATTGGCAGGAGATTGGGGCCCCATCTAGCTTCAGTTCGAGAAACCAGTTGGCCTGTGTACGACGTACCTCGGCCTCGGTCAGGTCACGGTTCTCCCTACTCTCTACCGAAGAGGCACGTCCCTTACCTTTACCTACTTTCTATTGTTGTTGTTGCTGCTTCAGTTTCTTCTGCCTCTCCATATCTGTCTCCTCGGCCTTGTTTTTCCTCTTCTTCTTAAGCTCTGGAATGGAAATCTTAGGATCAGAGAGAGGAGGGGGTGGTGGCAGAGGGGGAGGGATCTGTGACTCAACCGCGCCCTTTTTAGAGGCTTTCGTGCCCCTTTTAGACATCAGCTTCCTAAGAGTAGACATGTCGCCTTCTTCGGAGCTAGAGTCGGGTTGTGCTATTACTAAACCCTTTATGCCAGAAGTTTCTGCAGGCATGTGCTCTTCGTCCGAGAGGATGACGAGTTGATCCTCTCAAGGTCTCTCAGCTTCTTCAACGTGAAACTGGTCAATCTCCTCGTCCAACGATTGTTGCGAGGACGCAGGTTCTTCTCGGATGGTTGTTGTTTGGGAATGCGCCGAGTGAGGAATTGCTGCGATGGGGCGAGAGTATAAGATGATGAAGGGGTCGTCTGGGAGTTCGTGGTCAGAAAGGAAGCCTCATCGTGAAATATCTATCATTTTGCGTCGTTGGTCTCCTGCGGTGATCGCATTGTCAATCTCTTGAAAATCGTCTGATGAAGGATCGTATCCTAATATCAGGTGGGCTGCTCTCACTTGTAGGTCTTCGTTAACAAACACTTCAGATCGAAGAACGCGATTGAGGTCCGCGACGCTGCAAAGACTTAGACATGGCCGTACGTGTTGTTTATCTGTGAAAACATCCTAGGAGACGAGCATGATTAGATCAGCAATAAATATCAAAGAAAGGTGTAATAATACGCAATGTAACCAAAAACGGTAAAGTTAATAGGACTAAGTCACAGTTTAGGGAATCTAACTCCTATAGAGTCACACCTAGGTCTCCCCATTCGACTGGGCAGTGTGGACCGTCAGACCAGTTTCCCGAGGCGATAAGATAGTCGTCTTTCATGCCTTTGTTGGATTTGGGAAGACATGATATGATCCTAGCAATGCTAGATCTGGATTTAAGGTAGTATCCTCCGCTTTTAAGTTTATGGCACTCGTACATGTAAACAATGTCGTGCCATGTGAGGTTCAAGCCCATTTGTTCGTTTAAAGCGTCGACACAACCTAAGACTCTAAACACATTTGGTGTGCACTGATCTGGGCATAACCTATGGTTACGTAGGTATTCGCTGGTTACATTTCTCATGGGAAGGGTCATCCCACCTTCTAGGAATGCGATGATGGGGATGATAACTTCTCCCTCTCTTCTAGCATTACCTATGGCTTCTAGTGGGCAATATCTCAAGCCTACGTCTTGGGGAATATGATAATTGGCCTGAAAACCCTCCATACCGGCGTCGGTATCTACTAAACACTTAAATCTACCCATTTGGTGGGAGTGAGAATGAAAGTTTAGAGAAGGGGAGGGGTTTAGTTGGTGGTCGAGGATAGAAGCCGAGGAGAAATGAGTAAAGGAAGTTGAGAACTTACGGGAAATAGTTAGGCGATTCTTCACGAGCTTCTTGAGAGGAAAAAGAGTGAGTAACTCTTAGACTTGATTGATTTCTGAAAGGATGGATGGAGATTTGGTTTCCTAGGCGTTTTGGCGTGTGGGAGGCGGCCTTGAATCAGAATTATCCCGCCCAAATTTTTAAAGCGAACCCGGACTGTTGGATGCGTATTTCACCGTTAAACGTGGGGAACAAAACGTAACTTGCAGTCATTAATGCAAGCGTTTTGGGTTTCGAAGCATCAATGGCGGTTTTAAAGGAACGAAAGGACCCCTACACGTGTGGCGGTGTGCAAAGTGTGTGGAGGGTGCGCTGTTGGTTCAAAACTCCATTTCTCTCCTTGGATGGGGGAAAATTGAAGTTTTGAGTGGCTATTGTGGGGGGTAAAAATGCTTAAATGCACGTTTGGGCCTTGGGCATGGTTTGTTGGTATAAGTCTGTTCAATCAGAGTCTTCGAAACCCACAGGCCAGTTCGCGCTATAAGGGGTAGAGGAATCGTCCGAGGAGGAGTATCTCCTCGGACGGGCCTAGTAAAGGTCATGGGACGTGCTAAAGGATTTAGAGACAGAATTCTGAAAAATCTGTTGGGTAAAGGCGTGATCCAAGCACTTGTTAGAAGGAGGAACGTGTGAGAAATATTTGAGGAAAAAAGCTGCTACCACCGCATTAAAAGCCCTACATCTACCTCCCTGGCTGCATTAATGGAGAAATGATCTCTGAACAGTAATATTCAGCCTTCCAGCTATTATTTGAAGATTTCAAGAAGGTGGTAGATGTGACAAATATTTACGAGGAAAATCTGTGCTACACATGGGAGAAAAAGAAGAGAAGAAGAGGGATATAAGAGGAGAGGAGAGGTATGAAGAAGGGGGCGAAAGAAAAAACTAGAGACCAATTGTAATCTTTTGCTTAGAGAAAGAAAGACAATACAAGTGGTCCTCGGCTTACGTCCGAGGAGAGTTTTTTGTCATATTCATCTATTATTTGCATAGATTGCGACATTCTAGCCTGTTTATCAACTCTCCAATATCCCTAACCTAGATTTCAAACTCATACTCTACAAATTTCATTGTATAAGACTCTTTGAGCCTGAGTCCATCTAGTGATTGGACCGGGTACAAATTGTGCACCTACAATGTCTATCCATAATTCTCTATTGATTAAAAAAAATATTTTTTATTTTTCGTTTTGAAAGTATGTTTGCATAAACACTAAAAATTAGGAAAATGATATTTAAAATAATCATTAAGAAAAATTATAGACTAAGTGTCTAATTGACGTTTAAAAAAAAACTCTTTAAATGGGTTGAATTTGATTCTTATAAAAAATTTATTGAATTTATAGGTAAATAAAATTAAATTGTTTATTAATAACAAATTGTGAATTCAAGAAAAACAAATAGGAGAGACGTTGGACACCCCTTGGTCCCAAAGTGGGTCCGTCACAATATTTTCTAAAACACGTAACGTAATCATGGCATTATAATGAATTGAAAATAGTGATATGGACATTTGAATGATTTGATTGTATTTTGTGAAACACCTAACCTAGACGATAATGACCTGATGAAAAGAGAAAAGAGCGGCATGAAGTGAGACTTTTTTTTTTTTGGAGAAAAAATGAAGTGGGACATATATATTGTTGTTGCTGGGCCCACGTGGCTTGAATTCATAAAGCCTAATTCGGTCATCTAAACCGAATACAAGTTGCATTTGGAATCCTAGTACAGCCTACCTATGACACACACACACACACACACACACACACACACATATATATATAAACATTATGTAACTTAAAATAATATTTGTTCTTTTATTTTTACTAGGTATTATTTTATTATTCAATTTTAATTATATTATTAACGTATATTATTTAGTATGCATATAATTCTTGATTAAGTTATGTATTACACGGTCATAATACTAATTATAATAGTAAAGTGAATGCATAAAATATTTTGTGGAACTTTTCTTGAATTGTCACAATAGTTTTTGAAAGTCTTAACTTTTCTACTTCAACATTTTAATTTTCAAAGGTGTAAAATACTAAATTGTTTAATGTCACTTGAAATCAATTAAATTTCAACAAAATACCAAACAAATAATTAAATGACGTTTTATCTTTTCTAGCTAAATTAGTTCTAATAGTTGAATAAGAGATCTGAAGTTTAATCCTCGTTTACACAAAAACCTTATTGGTGTCTTAGTCTGATAATAAAAGAACTATTATTGAGAGTGGATACTATAGGTTAAAAATATCTTTAAAAAAAGAAAAAAGAGGTTCTAATTACATTATGTTTGGTCTTCTTAACTTTAACTCAACACAATATTAAACAAATTTTAATTAAATTATATTTGGTCTTCTTACCAATTTTCTAGTTCCACTCTTTTTTATTCCTTTATTTTGATGTTATTTTTGCATGTTAATTAATTCAGGGAGTTTGAGTTACCTGTCATAATACGTATGTACGTAATACAACAATATACGTAAGTATAAAATCGATTTTTGTGATAAAAACTCATTTCCAATTCAAGAGTTTCTATCCTTTGTCCATAAACTTCCATCTTGAATGAAGGAAATCTAAGTTATATATGCTAAATTCTAAAACCTCATCTACCCATTGTGTTTGTTTGTTTCTCAAAACCATCTGACCTAATGACAATATTTTTTTTTTCTTTTTAGGTTTTTTTTGGGGGGGGGGGGGGGGGGTTGAATCGGCTAGAAATATTGGGTCAAACAAAACTCAAATAAAGTATGCCCATTGCCAATAGTGGGGACTCGATTCAGTCTGTTGTCAAAAAGTTGTGCCCATTGCCAAAGAATTGCCATTTCTTGAGTTCGCATCCTTTGGTTGTCTATATAAAGGGGTCAATAGCTCATTTGTGCATGTGATATAATTTTTCACTTACAGATGGTGTTGTAGAGAACATACATAGAGAAAGGTACATATCTCTCTTTCTCATCAATTTCATCAAAGCATTTAGATTGTGAATGTTGTGTCTTTTTTTTTGGTAAACGTGAATGTTGTGTGTTTTGTTCTCATAAACACACATCACCATCGAGTCTTAATAATACAGATCCTGGGAGACTTTGAATTTATTATATTTTTACAATAGAAAACCCTTGGTGTGTGGAATGTGGAATGCCAACCGTGTAGAATCTGTTTTACATGTGATCGACTCATGAAAATGATGTCTAGACTCTAGAGTCTCTAGATTCAAAACTTAAGATAATGTATATATATGCTTTAAATTTTAAAAGGATAGGTCAATAAGAGAGCATAGACATATAAAAACATAGATAAATTGCTTAAAATAATAAAGGAGAAAAGAGAAGGCACAAACCTTCCTCAACAATTCATCTACACATTTTCTTTTAAGTGCAATGATTAAGCATCTCCACCATATACGAACTGGGTGATAATAATGTCATGAAATAGCAAATAACATGAAGAATTGAAGTACTTTACTTTACGATTTTTTTTTAAAAATTTTTACAAGAGATGGCGGCTAACAATTTTTTTATTTTTTAAGAAGGCATGCAAGAGATGGCTAAGATGAGGCTTAAATGAAATTTTAACCGCTGGCATGCGTCTTCATTGTGAATCAGAAAAATACTACTTAATTTGTGCTATCACTCGAAAGCCTACCATTTTTATACTAAGAAAATGATGATTCATAGGGACAGCCATTACTTTATTCGTTTGGAGGTGCCAAATGCATAAAAAATTAAAAAAGAAAAAGAAAAAGAGGAAGCACCACTGAACAATAAAAGATGTACTAAAAATTTAAAACTAAATTAATATATAAAAATCCAAACTAATATATATTTTTATAATAAAAAAATCTATAAAATAAAAGACAAAAATCATTTGTTAAAATTGAACCCGACCCTTTAAAAAAATTAAAATTAAAAATCAATAAAATTTTGACAATTTTTCTCTTATTGTACAAAATTTATGAGTCCATTAAGAACCATTTTCTATTTTGTTGTGAAAGATTTGTCTTTCTCATAATTTATAAATATAAAAAAATTAGATATAATATATATGTCAAGCATTAATTCTTCTAAATACAAAACTAATTATTGTTTTGAAGTTAAAAAAATAACACTCAGACATTGAAACAAAAGTTCAAAACTACCTCATCCGCTCAACATTATTTTCTATAAATAATCATAATATGTCTTATATTTTTCTAAGGCGTTGCCAGGTTAAAACTTTAAAGCTGGGAAAAAAAAATTCCCTCAACAAATCATTTAGGTAGAGCCAAATAGCAGTAATTAAACAATACTTAAATTTTATAAAGTCCCAAACTCTTAACTTTGGCAACCTGACTAGAAGCAGTCAAAATTTCACACACATATTAGTTTGATCGAATTAAAAAAATAAAAATGTTTAAGCCAAACATAGAGTCATTTGAATAAATAAAAAATAAATATATAAAAGAAAGTAAAGAATCCAAGCACAGTCATTTGATTTGTTTTTTAAGGGATCAATTGACGCTTAAAGGTTTTGAAGAAATAGACTTGACATGAATCTCGCAACATCCTCCCTTTTCGTTCTTTTGGTATTTGAATGAATGTGTTTTCTGACTTTGATTCCCAACAAACACAATAGCCAAAAGTTGCGGTAAAATGCTACTATCTAATTAGATCCTCCTCCCCTTTCAACCTACCAAACCTTACTTCCTTGAGTCTTTGATTGTGATGGATATATTATGATCTTTTGCTTTGGGCTGCAAATTGAGTCATAGTTTAATATTGGAGTAAAGACTAATGAGCTTTAATTATGTCAAAGAAAAATGCTAAGACCACTTTTTCTCCACGGCTCGTAATTAGGCACATGGCAAGTTGTGGCCAAAATTATGTTTGTAGTCTTAGTATTGTTCTATGTTAAAATATAAAATAGTTTGAACAATCATCCAAGTAAAATCTTATTTTATTTTGTTCTTATTTTAACTAATGATGGGTCGACACCTATACTTGTTGCAAAAACATTGTGAAATTTTGTTGTGGACAAGGAAGAACTCCTTGTTGATTTAGCATAATGCTATATGTTGCGAGTTTGATTCTAGTTAAACCAATTTGAACACTTGAATTGGGCTAGGCAGAATTGACATGGGCCACCATGATCACAATTGAATTCCACCCCCCCCCCCCCCCCCCCTGCAAAGGAGGAAATGCTTCATTTCATCATTTGTCTAGGCTAAAATACTTCTAAAAAAATAGTATATAATAGGGTATAATAGTATATAATATTATATAATAGTATAAAAAAAACAGATTTCAATACTATTGGGTTATTACTTGAACCCGAATAAATATCTATATAATTTTTTTTTAAAGAAACCTAACAATTAAATACCGATATTAAGACATTATTAAAGATAACTAAAAAGATCCACTTATATAAAACAATGATTTCTGCCTATATAACAAAAAAATGCTTCTAATTTTTTTAATATTTAAATTAACAATCAAGGCTTAAAAAAAATGCTTCTTAACTAACAATCAGTGCTTAAAAAAATATACTTTATTAAACAATGCTTACTAGCCAGAAGAGGAAAAAAAAAGAAAAAAGAAGATGCTTAAGAATGCTTTTTTAAACTTTAAATTTACATTCAGGGCATAAAAAAAATGCTTAACACTTTAGCTTCTTTAAATATTATTTTACAATGGCTTTATAAAGATGCTTAACAAAATCATAAGGCTAAAAAACTGCTCAAATCCCTATTACTGCTGCTACTACTACTACTACTAGTAATAATAATAATGTTAAGACCAATAAGGAAACAATTCATTCTAGCTGCAAGGAGCCACTGCCAGCAGCCCAGCAACAGATCCGGTTCAAATCTGGCAAGACATAGTCAATGACGCTGTTGCATATTCTGACTTTATATAGTTTAGTATAATTATAAGGACTTAACATTGTAGACTTGCCGTGTATAAATTCAATTTCCTTGTACAAATTCTTCTTGCATTATATAAAAGTCAGTGAATCCTCCTCAACAATTCAATTTGAGGGTTTCTCCATTATCTCTCTCAACAATTCCATGTATATCTATATTGTACAATGCTGATATCAAAGATGTACCTGTCCAGGACATCATCCATGCATAGGTGGAGCCAAAGGGGGGCAATGGGGACAATTGTCCCCTGGACGTGCCCCAAACTCTATATAGGATAGTACTCTTGTGTTAGTCTAAACTTTAAATGTCTACCTTGACAAATAAGAGATGTTTGCACTTTCAAGTTTGTTGCCTCTCTCATTGTCTACATGTAGCCCCTCCATGACTCGCCATTTGATTTAACTTCAAATTTTAAGATAAATTTACATCTTTTAACTTCATTGAACCCTTTTATTTACTCAATAGAATCAAATCAAAAAAGGTAACATAACTATAAAGTGAATTATATGTGTATACCAATATGACATTTTTTTTTTGGTAGAAAAAAAAAAGGGTGGATATAAGGAGTTGCAATAGGTTGTTATTGGAGAACTTGAGCTCATGCCCTGAAACATGTTGTCTTAAGCCCTTACCACTAAGCTAACCAACGTGTTGATATATTTTTGTTAGTTTAGTCACCTCCCTTTAACAAATAAAAAATATCTCCATATAAACTGAAACTCAATATACTTGAAAATAGCCTTTCATGTCAATTGAAATTGAATATCTCATTATCTCATGTCATGACACATTCTTAGTATAAAGTAAATTGTAGGGCTGTCCAGAAAGATCCGGCAACCCGACCCACCCGAAGATCCGACCAGATCCGACCCGAATCCGGCCGACCCGATTGCTCCGGCGGGTCGGCGGCGGGTCTTCACCACCAGAAACCGACTTCCGGCGGGTCGGTTTCGGTTTTCCTCCCCTAAAACCCGAAAAAACCGAACCGACCGAGAGATTCCCAGATCCCGGCGAGATTTCCAGAATCCGGCAATCTTTTCCAGAGTCCGGCAACTTTTTTCCAGAAACCGGCGACTTTTTTCCAGAATCCGGCGAAAATCCCAGATTTCGGCAAAATATTTCCTTAGATCCGGTGAGATTTTGACTGGATCTGGCGAAATCTCATCAAATCCGGTGAGATTTTCGCCGGATCTTGCGAAATCTCACCGGATCTAAGAAAAATATCGCCGGTATCTGGAAAACTTCGCCGGAATCTGGAAAACTTCGCCGGAATCTGGGTTTCTTAGCCGGATCTATGTGTTTTTTCAACGATTTCTCGTCATCTTCTCAGATTTATGATTCCGACCGACCCGTCCGCCACCCATTGATGATCTGAACCGTCCGACCCGATTACTCCGGCGGGTCGGCGGCGGGTGCGATTTTTCTCCACCCGATTCCGGCGGGTCGGTTCCGGGTTGGGCACAAACCCGACCCGGACCGACCCGTGGACAGCCCTAGTAAATTGTTCTTACCCTTCATGGAACTCAAAGTAACAAGTCCTATATCTTAAACTCTATATAATAATTTACTATATATATATATATAAATCAATATAACAACAACAAAAGTACTAAAAAAACCACTAGTTTTTTTATTCATGACATTAAATCCCAAATGCTTCCAACCCTCCATTAACCATTTTTTTGCCAATATCTTAACTCTTTTATAGTTTAAAATCTAGGCTTTTGTTATAAACCTAAAATTTAAAAAATTAGAAGAAAATATAAAGAAAATTTGAATTAAATTTTTTTTAAAGCAATCAAGGCACTGGGGTGTGTATATAACTTTTCATATATATTGTTATATTCTTCACACTTTTACATTAATTTTTTATTTTCTCAATTATGAATTAATGTAAAAGTGATGTCCTTTATTGATTCATATATATAGTAATGTCATTGCAGGAATTACATGCAGTGGGTCGCTCAAGATTCCCAAAAACATTAAAAACAAAATTTTGTACTACTACCCCGCGTCATACAGATTGGCCTCTTTTGCGCGTCCACAGACAGGTGTGCGGTTTTCCGGATCTACGGTCCAATCAGTGTAAATTTGGGTATTTCGACCGTGACCGTATTCCTATTATTAGTACTAAATTAATTCAATCAGCTTACTTTGATAGCTTAATTTATTGTAATAATTATCCTTTTGATTCTAATCTTTTTGGCATAAAAATTGGATTTGCTTTCAAATTTCAATGCAAAGTGCGAACGGCAACAGCAAGGGTTGACAATTATTTGATACGTGTTCAAATCTCAACTACAAATTTTTTCAAGATGCGAATATCCAATAGGTTACAATGTTGGAAAGAGAAACAGTTAATCTCAAATGCGAAGATTCTAATGCAAATAATTGTTTAAGTGATCATGATTTATGCTAAAAGTTGCTTTAGCGTGTACCAAATGAGTTTTGTATAATTTTAGACTTGATGGTAAGTAAGTTCTGGCGGGGTAATTCCAAGACAAATTAGTGGGTCATAACTAACTCAATTCGGAAATTTTGTGTTTTCAAATAACAAATTTGAGACTATGACCACAATAAAAGTTAATTGATGTTTTAGCATAATTATAAAAAACAATTACCATTGTACACTCTTGGTGCGATGATCATTTCACAAGTACAAGTATTCGTGGGGTGTGGGGGACAAGGATCGGAGTTCAAGTCTTTAGAAGGAAAGTTTCACACATATATACATTAGGTTAGAGTAAAATTTTTATTTTGTATAAAAAAATTTATAAAAAGCAATTATTATAAAATAGAAGTTATGGATAAAAATTCTATGGGATCTATATATTAAAGAAAAAAAAAAGGCAAGGCAAATGAAAAATGCATACGTCGAGTTAGGAAATACTTTGTCATAATTAAGAAATGTGAAAGTGGGTTTGGATTCAGAGATCTGAATAAATTTAATATGGCTTTGTTAGGTAAAACCAGGGTGTGGTGTATCCTAACTAATCCGAACTCACTTTTTTGTGTGTGCTTTTTTAAAAGCCAATTACTTTGACCACTCTGAGATTTTCCCCCATTGTTCTCTTTTAGAAGCAAGGGTTCACCAACATTTACATTCCTCCAATGCCTGACGTGTAGTATTGCAAAGGTTATCGAGTCCAAATGTGGCATGACCTGTGGATACCGGAATCACACTCCTCTCAAATTATTTCACCAGGGGCGAGGGGTTGTCCACTCTTTTTGGAATAAGTTTTGGTCCATCCGAGTGCCAAACAAGTCTTATAAATGTGCATAAGAAGATGAAATCTCTTTGCCACTATTGTTTGCATGATTTGAATGTCAAGGTATGTGGAGTCTAGTTTGTAGACTCGATCCGACTTAGAAGTGTTATGATTTTAAATAGGAGATTTTCTTAGGAAAATTTTTTTTGGCTCGATCTTAGCCATATTTTTTAAAACCCGCCGTTGAGGTATTTATTTATCACTTTAGAATTAGGGTTGATATTATAACTACCATCTCTGTATTTTCTCTCTGGCATGGTAAAAACGCAACAACTCCAAGTAAACAAGTCGTCAAACCACATAAATTACTCATGTCATACGATTGCCTTTGTTTTTTTTTTTTCGTCTCTCACGGATCTAGAAATTTGGTTTAATTCCCATCATTGTACTGAGTACTCACCGTAATGAATGTCAGGTGGCTGGGTTGGATGTTGATATGTCACACCTTCTTGGAGGACTTCAACTTATTTTATGTACTGAAGCTTAAGGAAATTGATGTACACCGGAAATGGCCAATTCTATGACACGATGCTATGTGCTAGCTGTTTGTAATTGTAGGGAATTTAGTTTTGTAGGGAGATTGGCTTTCAATAACTGATTAATATAGAATGCAGAAATCCAAAGCTTGTAGCCATGCTTCGATCCCATGGGTCTTGTAGAACTTAATTGAGTGAAGCATGCTACTAGCTAGCTGAAATAAGCTCTTCTTATGGATTCTTTCCGACCATTAGCATCTAGGGATGAAATAAAAGTGTTTATTATACATTCTCAAAACCTATTTTATTCATTTTACAATCTTATTTTATAACTCACCTAACATCCTAGTTTTTATTTTTACATACATTAAAATAATGTAAACAAGTCAATTCTCTCTCTTCTCTCCCATCTATCTCTTCCCTCTTTTCCTCTCTTCCTTTCTCACTCTATTAAAATGTGTGTTTTTATTTTTACAACCCATGAACAGTAGGGTTGTATATATACAACTGTTTACAATTGGCAAAATTTTTAAAATATCCATACTTGAGTAAAGCCCTCTTTTAGTGTTTTGGTTACTAAAACAGCAATTGTAGGCTTTTTTACACCGTCAATACTAATGCTCTAATTTCTAAATTATGTAATGGGGGCAATCCATGATTTAGTTGGATTGAAAAAAGAGATGGTGGATATATACTTCCATTAGATTAGAGGAATGTTTGTCCTCCCTATAATAATAAGTCTATTAACTTTCTTTTCTAATGTACAAAATAATATCAATTACTAAAGTTCTCCTTCTTTTTTTTTTTTTTTTTGGTTAAAAGGAGATATCAAATAACAAAAGCTAACTAGCTACAGAGGCCATAGTAGCAGATACAAGTCTACAATAATACAGACTGTTAATATCCAAAGTAAGTAAGGAAGCAAAATCCGCAGGGGGGGGGGGAATTAAAAATAACAAAATCTTCCCGCATGGAGCATCCCCATTTATCCAACAAGTCAGCACATTTGTTTGATTTTCTAAACACGTGAGCCACCCTGACTTGAGGAACCCTGGCTAGAAGAGACCTATAGTCATATAGGAGAGGGGAATAAGCCGTGTTAGGATTATTACTAAAGTTCTCTATTCCTTTTACAATTTTACTTTAAAAAAATATACATATATCCTTTGTGGGTACCCTTTTTGGGAAGTTCCCCAGGCCTAGCAATGGTGGGGATCCTGGGCCTCCAAGGATAGATGGTTGTTTCTTGGAAGGATTGGGCTTGGCTCATCGCGACCTTATTGGGCTGTTCTTCTAACCAATCTTGCACAAGACATGAACTTCACGACACCAAAAATGTATAGATTAGGCAGATAATAAGGAGCAATAAGTACATGACACAAAATAAGTAAAATAAAGGAAGGGGATCCCCAAATAGGGGTGATATTATGCTTTATTAAATTGAATATTTGAGTTCATTAGGCCCTACTTTGTAAGGATATTCCACAAGGCTTAATTAGAGCTCAAAAGTCACAGACTTAAGTAATTTTACTAGAATTCTCAAGACTTGTGAGATTTGAATCTCCTTGAATCAAAGTAGCTCTTCTAGTGTTGACTATTGGACCTTCTATAATGCCTCTAAGCTTAACTAATGGCTTAAGATCTTTTCTTGTATTTTCTCTCATGATTGCTTGAATGAATATGAATGCCCCCCCTTTTACTATGCTTTGGTGCTCCTTTTATAGTGGACATGGTCTGGGATCTCCAGACTTGGATCTCCTAAGTCTGCTGGGTAAAACCATGTCCTCTGACAAAAATCTAGTTTGCTAGATACTTAGTGACTTTTGCTGGGAATCCAAACATACACCTTGGCTTTCCCATGCGTTAGCCAATGTGCTTTTCTCAAGGCATTAAAAGGACACATCAAGGTCCTAGGGCCTTGATGCTGACTCTTCTTGTCTGGTCTTCTCCTATAAATGGCATAGATTCCTCATTGTAATGGGTAAGTTTGGAAAGCCTCTGACCAACCTCCCCTTTGTTGCATGTCCTCTGCATTGACCGAGGTCCTTTGGTTCCTACGTCAGGTACTAAACCCGAGGATACCACTCGTCCCTTTCACTTTTCTTTGTCTCTTGATTCTGATAGGACATTTAACGAATCTTTCCTTCTTTGAAAGATACTTGAGAATGGCTTGTTCTATCTTTCGAATCGACCACGTTCTTCTTAGGATCTTCTAAGCCGTCCACGTCATTCTCAAGATCTCCTAGGCTTTCCCTCAAAGGATCCACTTCTTGTGTGATGGAAATCCTGCTTGTGGCCTAAGTCTGGGTCCTCTTCATTTTTACTTTTTTCTTTCTTTTTCCTTCTTTTTGGGCCTTTAGGCCTTCATGATCCTTCTTAACTTCGCAAGTTGGGTCTTCTTTTGTCAAGGCCCATGGTCTTTCTTTGCTTTTAATGGAATGGATTTTTTTGTCAAATTTCGGTCCTCAACATCTTTCAATTTTTATTTTTTGGTGTGGGAAAAACAATTATGGAAAGTAGCTAAGTCAATTTGATGCACACTCTCAATTATAAAATAATTGCATCTTAACTCTTATGCCAATTCTTGTGAAGCTTTTGTTGCTATTCTTTTGAACACAAATGAAATTTATCCCATTGAAAAGGTTACCGTAAGGACTCGAATTGACCTAAAGCCCAACGGATATGAACAAAGACCTAACAAGCCCACAACAATAGATTTGTTAGAGAGTGGGTTTGATATATGAAGACTTAATGAGTCAAATGTGGATCACAGTGAGTTGGTTTAGTGTTGGAATGATTGAGAAGTACAATTTAAGGAGAAAAACGCTCCTCAGTCAAGTTCGAGGAAGGTATGTTCTTATGTATATATTTCAGACATGTACAAATTCAGAGTTCTTAGTTACCCTAAGTTCTTTCCTTTTTTTTTCCTTCTTTTTCAGATGATCCCTATGTAAAGGAATCATTTTTCCTTTTATATTCCCTCTCCTTCTCCTATCTTAACCTTCTACTTGTTAATCAAATAACCTATCTTCTTTATACTTGTCCCATTAGAACCTTCTTGAAGTCTTTGTATGTAGTTGTAAGGCTAGAAGTCACTGTTCAGACATCACCTCCACATTAATGTGGCCAGCCAGTTAGTTAGGTGTAGAGCATTCAATGTGGTGGTAGCAGCTTTCTTTCCAGATATTTCTCAATTCTCTGTTGACTCACCTCTTTGAAGCTTATCCTCCCAAGCATGGTTGCCCACTGCCTAGTACTTGCTAGGTGGGCCGACTTCAGACTTCCATTCTGTTTTTCAAGGGAGTTTGGCTCCTCGGACAACATAACCTACTTGGTGTTACCAGCCCTCATTCTCGGCCTAATAACCTACTTGCCTTTATTAATATTTGATTGTCCTCGGGCTATTTGGCATCCTTGGGCGTGGCTCATGGCCCAATACCCTTATCCAAGTCTCTTATCCCCACAGTTACAATTTTATTTTTATTTGATGGGAGTTATGAAATTTTTGTTAGTCATCATATATACATATATAAAACCAAAACTTCTAAAACTTTCACAATTTTTCATATCAGCACAATATTTAAATAAAATTATTTTTATTTAATCCAAACTTAACAAGGAGTGAAACTCTATCTCTCTAATAAGTCAAACTTAAATTCAAACTCAAACATTTATAATTTATCTCCAAATTTGCGAGGTTAATCATGAACACTATAAAAGCAATGCAAACCCCAATATTTTTTTAAAGCTGAGTAGAGATATGAGCTCTTCTTATATTATTTTCTTCTTCTCTACTTTGTTAAAAAAATTATTTTATGATTTTTAATGCATTTTTAAAAAGTAATTTTCATACATGAACCACCAAACTCTCTTTAGTTGTTTTTTACAAGATAAAAAAGCTTGCAATAATTGAAATTATTCTTTTGAATGTAACCCATCTTTTTCTTATATTTCTCTATTGCTTAGTCATATATATTTTGTTTTGTTTCAATAATTTCTAAATAGTGAATCATCTGATTCTTCAATATTTCAAAAGTTTTAATATTTGAATTTTTGAGTTATTTTTTTTTTGCAGTATCTGAAACTTTCTAACAATTTTTTTGTAAGTTATTGCACGTTCAAGTAATGACTTCTTCATCAAATTGTAACACAAATTGAAGTCATATAAGAGTAAATCATGCAATGATGTAGTTTCTTAAATTTTTTATAAAATTATTTTAGTCTACCTTACAAATAGGTAAGTTCCTGTGTATAGTACGGGTTAGTGACTAGATAATAATAATTGGGTTTACATCATTCAATACCGTATGAGTCCTATGAGGTCCCAGACTGTATGGGTAGAGTTAAGCTTGTATTGTTTTTATTTTATTTTATAAAGGTAAAAAAACTTTATTAAAAAGACAACGTCAGATTACAACACCAGTTAGTCAAGTCGGTTTCAGTTAGCTCAACTGGTAAAGATTTTGATAATTGAATAAAAGATTTGGGTTCAATTTTTACCTGTACCAAAAACTAATTGGTGTTTTGGTTTGATGATAAAGAGCTATCTATCATATCTATCATTATAAGTCCAAAAAGAATTTTTTTTAGTATTAAAGTAAAAAACTAATGAGTTTGGGTTATGTTGAAATAATTTAAATGTTGTCTAGTTATAGGTAAAATCTTACTTTATTTTATTTTGACTAATAGGTTGACACCTAAATTTGATGTGAAAGGCGTTGCTTTCTTTTGTTCTCTGTAGGGTTAGGGTTAGAGCCGCTTTCTAGCCTTACTATATCATTGTGTTTCCCTCCTTCTTAAAGGAGGACGTGCGTGTCCCTATAGTAACAAGTTTACTAGTAGGGTGGGTCTTCCTCTACATGAGGTTTTATTTGTGAGAATGTCTGGTATGGAGGATTTAGCTAATAGTTGGAGGAAACTTTCTTTGTCAGAGAAAGAAGGAGATAAACTAGGCTTGAAGAAGAAGAAGAAAGATCAGAGGTTTATCTTAGCATCAAAGTTTTTCACTCGTCACTCACTGAATGTCGAAGCAGTGGCCAAGACTTTTAGACCATTATGGCGTACGAGGGATAATTTCGAAGTCAGTGATGTGGGAAATAATTGTTGGAAAAATAGCATGGAGTGAATAAGAAATTGACGTTTTCTATGTTCACTTGAAGATGTTATTAAAAGTGATAAAAATCATGAGTCCCACATAGGAAAGGAAAGAGATAATATATGAGTTTATATACTCATGAGTTGAACATTGGGTTGAGCTTTTGGCATATATGGACTGGGCCTACTTGTCCAAATAATAATATTTTATTATTTTAATTTTTAAGTCAGTTAGTTTGTGCACAACAGTTATTACTGAAACAGAATTCATATTTAGTAATGTATAATTTTTCATAATCCCTCATTCATAAAAACTACTTTTCAGAAAACTCTTCCGGTGAGAATATTTGTGTGCATTTCATTTTGTGTCAAAGAGAGAGAAAGAGACATTGAGTAGTTCGCAGATCATAACTTTGTGTGCTTTGTTTTCGTGTTGTAAATCATTTTATCCTGGAAGATAGACGTTCGTGAGTCTCAAAACACCACAGTGATTGTGTGAGGAGCGAAGTCTGCTTTAAGGAGATTGTGTCAAACACAAGACTTGATCTGAATTGTTCATCTTGTTAGGATCAGTGCCCTTAAATCCTATTGTATAATACTATGTATGACATTATGTATGACTTAATGTTGTGATTAATAAATTTGTTTTATTATTATCTAAAAATAATAGTAACATAAATATTTGGACTTTATCATATAGTCCATGAGATTCATATTATGTAATTTAGTCACAAAAGATATAAATCACAAGTTCTTTTTAAATTCATAATTTTAGTTCGTAATCGGTGATGAAATTGGGCATTTCATCTGCGGAGACTATAACATATCAACTAAAATTATTTGTCTTGATCATGGAAATGAAGATTTCTAGTTGGTATGTTGATATATTTTAAGAGTTAAGACATATTGAATTGGACCGCTGTGAGATTTATTATTCTCCTAACAACTGTCAAATGGATAATAAACTCATGACTTCTATTTACATGAACTCTTAATCCTGAGAAGATAATAGACCTGATCATGAAGTGTAGGTTACTTTGATATATTAGGAGTGAGGTCTAAAGATACGATCTAAATGTCCAATTTGTTGAGCAACCACATTTAGTGTTGATGGAACATATATTCTCAAGATGGAATTCATAGTCTCTTAACGGAGATACAAAATATTCCCTTAAGATAAGAGTTTGGTTATTCAGAGTGTTAGACCTAACCACTTTAATAAGGAGTTACTAAATAGTATATATATATATGAAACTGCATTTCATAAATATTTGATGAATAACTTAAAGGATTAAAACGAGTACTCAAGGAATTAAGATGTAGTAATCTACAAAGTGGCAGTCTATATTCATGACTTTGTATTACTACGAATATTTTATGAAGGGGTTGCATGTACAATAAAGTCTTGGGATATAATTTATAAATAAAGCCTAGAGTGCAACTATATTTATATAGTAGTATTACATATAGTTAATAGTACTTTTGGACTTGTCAAGAGTTGGCAGAAAAGTCCAAGGCCTATTGGAGCTAGTGTCTTATTGGTTCCTTTTGGTCCCACTTCAAGCCACACACTTAAGCCCAATTGGAAAAGCCCAAAAGGCCAACCCAATTAGATAATCAATTAAATACAAAGGGAGAAATATACATAATTTTCATTAAGGATCAACACTCTTCTGAAATGGTATATGTGTGGTTGTACACCACTCTTTCTAATTCTCCATTGGAAAACTGATTGAGAGATCACACTTCTTGGGCGTTAGTGGAATTGGAGTGAAGATTAAAAATGTTCCCAAGTACTTCTGATCTTTGTTTTGAAATTCACCACATCAAGGTACACTCTCTTATTCTTAAATTCTGAAACTTACATAGTGTATGTTATCAATTGCAAATGAAGTAGATCCGTTAATTTTCCGCTGCGTATGTTTTGTATGTGATATAAACATGTATTTATTTGCAGATTTCTCTTATTATATATTTAGTATTTGTTTATTGCCTTTTCCTATCATATCTATATGTGTTATTGCTTATTTTTAAATCTGTGTAGGAGTTTACAGGTTGGCAGTGAAGGAGCCTCGGCAAAGCAATGGAGGAACTAGTTCGGATTCCAGCAGAAATCATAGGTTTTGGAAGTGTCTTTGGAGTTTACAGATACCTCATAAAGTACGTCACTTTGCATGGAGAGCTTGTCAAGGTATTTTGCCTGCAAAGGAAAATATATTATGGAGAGGGATTTAGGTGGACGGCTGTTGTGATGAGTGCGGGGAAGACGTTGAATCATCAGGTCACCTCTTTTGGTCATGTCAGCGTGCAAGGGATGTATGGCAATGCATAAAGCTTAGTTTCAAGTTTGACCGGGGCCCAAGTAAACTCCTTCTTTAACCTATTATGGCTTCTGTTAATGTCAGATTCCTATGATGGAGTAGCGGAGCTAGCGGTAACTCTGGCATGGGCGATATGGTTCAATCGCAATGAGGTTCGACATGGGGGAAATAGAAAGAGTGGCTTGGCATTGGTTTAGTGGACTCAGTAGTACCTACAGGAGTATCATAAAGCAACTCGGGTGACTGATACACCAGTGGTACCTCAAGTGGTTAGGTGGTTCCCTTCGTCAAGGTTGAGATACAAAATCAATCTAGACGGTGTGGTTTTGTAAGCTCAAAAATTTGCTGGAGTGGGAGTGTTGATCAGAGATTCCGAGGGTTAGGTAATTGTGGCTTTGAGTAAGAAAATCAATGCTCTTTTGGGTGCATTGGAAGTGGAAGCCAAGGCGTTTGAAGCGGGTCTGGAGTTTGTAAGGGACATTGGCATTCATGATATTATTCTTGAGGGTGACTCCTTGGTGCTCTATCGTGCTCTTTTTGGTTTATCTATACTACCTTCCAAGATAGCTGTTGTAGTTAGAGGTGTGTTAATGTCATGTGGGTCTGTAGGAAGGGTTGATTTTTTCTTATGTTAAGAGGCAAGGTAATAGACCTGCATATTTGTTAGCAAAACATGCATTAGGCATTGTGGATTATTTGACTTGGATATGAGAGAATTTCTGCTTCCTAGAGCAAGCTCTTCTCCATGATGTAGCTTTTGTTTGAGTTTTTATTAAAGGTCCTAGTCTTACCATAAAAAAAAAATTGATGTGAAATTTTGTTACGGCTATAGGAGAACTCCTTTGTGTTTTAGCACAGTGCTCTATGTTGTGAGTGTGTGTTCAATTAAAATGGTTGTGACTGTGATCTAGAAATTCTCTCTCTCTCTCTCTCTCTCTCTCTCTCTCTCTCTCTCTCTCTCTCTCTCTCTCTCTCTCTCTCTCTCTCTCTCTCTCTTTGGAACCCATCTTTGTATCTTTTTCTTTTCTTTTGTTTTGAATATTATTTATTTTTGGTATTTACTGATTAGTTAGTTCAATTGTGACTGACTTGTGAGTTTTTTATTATTATTTTAATTAATTTGTTATTTAGCTTGTTGTGAGTTTTTTATTATTATTTTAATTAATTTGTTATTTAGGTTGTTGTGACTTGTGACAATCTAACTAATATTTTTATTTTATTTTATTTAAGAGCATTTGTGTAATTTTTTTTGGCCTATTTTACTATAAGAACTTAATTTGTCTATGTTACATAATCACTTTTCAAAAACACCTACATTTCAAATTATCTATTTTACACTATATTTCAATAAAATAATATTTCATTATCAATTTTTTATTACTCTCTCAAATTATCTCTTTCTCTCCGTCCTTTCTCTTTGTGCATATGAGTAAAAAAGTATTAACAAATGGATTTGCATGTAAATAGTAACCATGTATATTTACATGGTTGTTTCTAAAAAAAAAGTAAATTTACATGGTTACTATAGCAACAATGTAAATTTACTCACTTTTAGATTGATTGATGTGAGTGATTTTTGGGCTTAAATGTGCAAAACCTTATGCCATTTTACACACACTGGGGTAAGTACTCTAAATATATTTTTAAACATTTTATTGTTATCACTTAATTTTAAAATCCAAAACAAACATAAATTATGTCCAAATAGTAAAGAAATATATCTAAAATTAAAAATGAATATTAAATAAATAATTAATTGTTGTATCCTCGACATGTCATATCTTAGTTTTTCAAGAAATTAAATGTTGTATTGTGTCATACTACATATCGTGTTTGTGTCCATGCTACATAGGCTATAACTGTGAATAGTAATGGTATACAAGCCATAAAGCCATACCTTCATTGCCTAAAGAAAGGGTAGGGTGTGCATTGTGCAGCTGAAAGAGGTTAAAGATGTTTTAGATTCTTGAAGATGCAATTGAAAAAAATATGGGTAGACTACAGTCTACCCATAAATCTTTCCCTATGCTATTATTAGAAGTCCTACTCCAAGAACCGTGAGGCTCACTAGTCAAATCAAGGGACAATGGATCATTATTCTTGTAGACACAGGTAACACTCATAATTTCATGGATATACCAGTGGTAACCAAGACTGCATCACCTATGACAGGTTTTGGTTTGGAGGTGAGAATTGTAGATGGTTTTGTACAAGAATTGAAGGGGTATACTTTCGGTCCAAACCTATATGTGCTAACCTTGGGTGGATGTGATAAGATTTTAGGAGTCCAATGGTTAAGCATTTTGGGTTTTATACAATGGGATTTCTGTTTAACATATGTATTGGGTTTGTACTGTTTTATAAATTGGCCCAAAGACTATTGACGAGTACATCTTTGATGTTAGCATTTAATATGTATAGTAAATCCTTGTAGATATATATATGGGAATGCGAAGCTGCGTAGGATGTTTGGGCTGGAAGCATCACTTCACTACAAAAATGGCCTACTAACTGCCTTGATTTCAGGCATTTATTTGAGTGCTTGTTGAATAGATTACCGAGAGAAGAGTTGGAGCACTTCCTTGTTCAAGCGTGGATTATATGAAACCAAAGAAATGCAGTGGTACATGGTGGACAATTGAAGGAACCAGGCTGGTTGAGTATAAGAAAGCGCAAGATACTCTTATGACTACGAACACACCAACAAGTAGACGTGTATGACAAGCTCCACCTTTAGAGGAGTATAAACTGAATTTTGATGCCGCTGTTTTCTTAGACTTGCAATTGTCGGGTTTTGGAGCAATTATTAGGAACACAAATGGTGAGGTTATGGCGGGAATGTCAGCTAAGGGTCCCTATGGGTACAGTAGTGAAGAGGTTGAGGTCATGGCGTGTCGAAGAGCTATTGAATTCTCCAAGGATGCAGGATTCTCTAGGTTGATCATTGAAGGAGATAGTATGAATGTTATGAGAGCTCTGTCTGATCCTGCAGAGAATAGATCCTTGCTTGGCCATATTTATGATGACATCAAGTGCAACCTTAGAGGAATGCAGGTTCTGTCCTTCAGTTGGGTAAAAAGATGTGGAAACATGGTGGCTCATTCATTAGCGAAACATGCTAGGAATTTACTTGAGGATATGTATTGGATTGAAGATACTCCACCGCCTGCGGCGGATGCTCTGTATTATGACTCTTTACATATCAATGAATGATTATGTAACGCCCCAAAATCATAAGCAATAAAAGTCTATTTAATTTGAAAAATTCATAAAAATATTAAATAAAAGAAACTAGCAACCTAAAATCTCATCACAAATGTTAGAGCTCTAATCCACCAAAAATAAAACATCCTCAAAATAATTTTACAGTACAATGTTTAATACCATAAAAATAATAATAAAATCTTCAGTTCCACAAAATAATTCGTAACTATTGACTTCCAGGAATCTTTACTCCAATAATCCCTCTAATGTATCTGTAAGGGGAAATAAGGGGGTGAGATAATTCAATAAGTGGAATTCACTAACATTGGGGCATGGGAACAACCTTTCAAAAAAATTTTTTTCTTACAACAATTCATAACTTGTACGTCATCAATATTTTATCATCAAATATTTTATATAAAAAAAATATCTTTATATTGTGAGCCATCATAACACATATGTCAATGCCATCATATAAACAATTTCCTAGACTTTTCTCATAGTCAACGTTTACGCCATGTTGATAGAGTTGTGTTGTCCCCTTTTTTGGACCGCAACTTCCTTTTCATCCCCTTTCTTAAGGATGGTTCCTTTGGAACCTAAAGGTGCACTTCCTTGCTAAGCAGCTTCCTTTTTGGATCCTCAATAGTATACTCCCTTGCTAAGGAGCTATCAAATGTGCACTGTCCCCTTTCCTGGGACCATCCCTTTTTAAGTACTAACTGTAGTATGATTGTCCCTTGCTAAGGACTAAAATATCTTTAATCATGAATTGCCATATGTTTTCAAAACATATTCAAGATGCTCACAAAAATAATCCATTCACAATTCTCAAAAATATAAGGGTATATTCACACATACAAATATAAATAAATTTAGGTTGTCCCACAAGTTTTTCATAAAATGAATAGTCAATGTGCACATCAAGCATTTATACAATATCAATTTATATATATAGAATACCGACATATTTCTTTGATATAAAATATTTTAATAATCAACACTGTTTTGGGAAAAACCCCAAAATTAGTAAACACCACTTACCTCTTAGTTGCAAAAATAAAAGGAATCAATCACCCTTGAGTCACAATGAATCAGTAGAATTAGAGCCTAGCAACACCAAAATTGGGTCCATCAATACACAAATTTCCCACTAAAATCTGTTTTAATAGTTAGACAATATAATCTTAGACAACACTGATATTTCCAAAATTTTACATTTATTTACGTAACTCTCCAGTCCACTTTTAACTTTAATCTAATTATTCTGTTCCACGTATTTTTACTATCCATTAATAGGCATGATTGTACTGCAACTCTATAAAACTCTAGCATTTCACTATTGGTCATCATATATTCTACTATTCCTTAGAAGCCACATGATATATAAATCTATCTGATCAACCTAATAGTTATATCTATTAATTAAAGAAGCCACATATTATACTTTTGTCAAATCAATCCTAAAGCCTATGGAGGACCATATGGCTATACACACTATTTTACGTAATCAATTTCAAAGCCTATGGTGGACCATACGGCTATATATATATATATATATATATATATATATATATATATATATATATATACAATTCCTATTAAAATATTGTAATCATCATGGTTGACTAGAGAAGCCAAAACTCCCTTTCAAAAGCTTTAAGGGCCCGTTTGGTACATGTGTTTAAAAACTGAAAATTGTTGTTTGAAAATATTTATGGAAATACGTGTGGGTAAAAAGTGCGTGAAAATGAGTGAAATGTTGTTTAAAAATTGAAAATGGTTGTTTGAAAACTAAAACCAAACACCCCCTAAATCTTCACAGCAAAAAAAATTATTATATATATTCAATCAAATATAGGAAGCCACATAGTAGCCTTAAACTATCAATCTAGTAGCCTATTGTTCCCTTGATGTCGTTGGACTAGTTTTAGACAATAATAAAAAGGTGATGGTTAATCGGTCAACAATTGCGGCTATGTGGGTATACATGTTAACCACAAGCACACTTTTTCCTTTAGCATGGTGACAAAGTTCAAGTCTATTACTCTATTTGGTTCAATTTTGAAGTCCGCCGCCCTTTCATGACATATTGACCATTCCTTATCTAATATAACACAATTATAGGAGCCCTTTTCTATTAGTATAATGATAGTCTAGGTTCATGACAATTGCTAGCTATTGACTATTCAAACTTCTTAAATATAGAACATGAGAAAATCATACCTGTAGACTTCAACTCAACGCCACAGTGAAGTAAGGTGGCTGAAGCAAAAGGAAGCCCCATCAGTAAAATACACGTGTGACTAAAGAGGAAGAAGGCTAGGGTTTTATTTTTATTTTTTTATTTTTAAAGCTTAACAAGGCCCATATATTTACTTATGCCACCTCATTTGGGCTTCATATTCCATAGTATATATCTCATTTTTAATATCTTAGGCCCAAATCAATTTAATCCATTTAATTGTAGGCCTCCTTTATAATTTACGTATAATAATTAAATTGGTATCAAAATTATGGGGTATTACAGATTAAATTCTTCGCCTTCAAAAAAAAAAAAAAACTTAAAAAATATTGTGATATGAGAAACTTGAGTTTTAATTGTTGTGAAAGACCACAAGTACCTTGAGTTTCAACTATCAACTAATATTGTCTCTTTGTAAGGGAGGCGGCAGACTAATATGCTCAAAACTGGTGCATTCGCAACGGTGTAAAAAAAAAATTTATATTTATTTTAGTATAAGAACTTAATTTTTCTATTTCATCTAACAAATTTTTAAAAATACCTACATTTGGACTATTTATTGTAAACTCTATTTTATTTAAAATATTAATTTTTCTTGATTTTTTAAATTGTTTTTCTTTCTTCACACACCACAGCCACCATTCATTGTCTTCCTTCTTCCTCAAAATATGCAAAGAAAAAATTAAAAAAAATTGAAATGCACAACAATAGTGCTTGCATATATTTACACAAGTAATACAATTTTTTTTTTTTTTTTTACACAATAGATGCATAAACTGATGAAAGTGCCTTTTGAAATTAATTGGGCAAAATTTGATCCTTTTGCTATTTTACATGAGCTAATGCAAATGCTTGCAGTAATTCGCTAATGCAATGCAATAAAGTGCTGGCTTTACTTAATTGGCAATAATTAATATTGGGCTAAATTGCAAACTAAACCCCTAAAGTTTTAGAGTGTTTAGATTTTACACTCTTAAATTTTAGAATCTGGATTTTACTCTTGAAGTTTCTATTCCATTTGCATCAGTAATCCCTCCATCTATATATTTTGTTAAGTGCCACATAAATTACTATGCGTGTTTAGTTTGTCCCGTAAAATAATGTCACATCATTTTTGTTATGCTATATCATTTTTAATTATTTAGTTTTTAAGGCTACAAAAAATTATGTGACATCATTTTATTGGAAAAACTAAACACGTGTGACAAGTTTATGTGGCACTTAATGAAAAATATGGATAGAGGGGCTATTGATGCAAATAGAATAAAATTTCAAGGAGTAAGATTCAAATTCTGAAATTTTAGAATGTAAAATCTAAACAGCTCAAAATTTTAGGGGTGTAGTTTGTAATTTAGCCTTAATATTGGGATTACGAGCCACCAAACTGAATAGGAATAGTTCTTGAAAGAAAATTACCAAATCAGGTACCTAACATTGTCATTCCTCCTCTATATAATGAGGCTACATGAACTTGAATTGAAGAAGCATAACATTTTTCCTATCCTTGTAATTTGGGGTTGTACAAAGCAAGATGGTGATGAATGTTGAGATAATCTCCAAGGAGATAATTAAGCCATCATTTCCAACTCCCCATCACCTTAGGAACTTCAACCTTTCCTTCTTAGACCAACTTGCACCTTTCTCTAATTTTCCTATTATTTGGTTCTATGATTCTAAGAAATTTATGGATGTTGAACCATTTGAAAGATCTTGTATGCTAAAAGAGTCTCTAGCTGAAACCTTAACTCATTTCTATCCATTAGCTGGAACACCTATTAATGAAGAATTCTCCATCAACTGTAACGACAAGGGTGTAGACTATATTCAAGCTCGAGTCCTATGCCAGCTATCACAAGCGATACACAATCCAAATAGCAACGATCTAATCCAGTTGCTACCATTGAAGCCCAATAATAGTTGCAATGAGTTTGGAAAGGAAGTTCTCCTAGCTGTCCAATATAATATTTTTGAGTGTGGTGGAGTTGCAATTGCTGTGTGTATCTCACATAAGCTTGCTGATGGAGTATCTGCAGTCAATTTTGTTAATGCATGGGCTGGCACATGTAGAGGAGAAAGTGAAGTCATAAGCCCTATTTTTGATGCACACATCCATTTTCCTCCAAGAGATATAACTGGTTTCATGCAAAATGAAGCCTATATTTCAAAAGAAAAGATCGTGACCAGAAGGTTTGTGTTCAACAAATGGAGCATAGCCGCACTAAGAAGAGAAGCCTCTGCTGCATTTGGTCCAGAAGACAGGGTTGCATCACGCGTTGAGGCCGTTTCAGCATTCATATGGATGCGTTTCATGGTGATGGCTCGGACAAGGCCAACAAAACCTAAGCAAGTAACAGCAATTCATGCAGTGAACCTGCGAGAGAGGATGGTTCCACACCTTTCAGTGCATTCCTTTGGGAATCTTTGGAGGGTTGCGATTGCAGCAGAAACACCGGTTGAGATGGAGAAGGATTACCATTTTTTAGTGAGCCAGCTTAGGAATGCTATCTTGGAAATCAGTGCTGAGTTCTTGAAGAAACTACAAGATGGCCCTGTTGGAGATTTGGATTTTCTGGAGAAGGAAGTCAAACAATTGCAGAATGATGAGATAGACTTATGTATCTTTAGTAGTTGGTGTAGGTTTCCTGTGTATGAGGTTGATTTTGGTATGGGAAAGCCCACCTGGGTGTGTTGTCCAGGCGTTTCTTGTAAGAATGCGGTAGTCATGATGAGTACCAAAGACGGTGATGGAATTGAGACATGGGTGAACTTGAAGGAAGAAGACATGGCCATGTTCGAAAATGACCAGGAGCTGCTCTCATATGCTAGCTAACTTCCCAACAGAGATAGGGAATGAAGAAGGAACTCTCTATACATGCCCTTGTCTTTAAAAATAATAATTAATGAAATAAAGGACTTCATTTCTGTTGTGTAATTGATAATGATTGATTTTGGCATTATGTAAGCATATATATAGTCTCAAGTTGTTTTCTTGTATTACCATTATGTTAGTCAAATAAATTCTTTATGATTTAGACTAACAGTAATAATGCTAAAATTTTTTCTTTTCCCTTCACTTTCATAATGATATTATAATTAGAGAGATGCTACGTCCACAACATTTTTACAACAAATCACAGGTGGTTAGTTATTATTGGTTCAAATTTGAACCTAACACGAAATTACTTTTTTGCCCCAATAATAACAACCAATAACAACCTGCCACTTAAGATTTGTTGTAAAAATATTGTGAAAATATCATGGACATATAATTTCTCTTATAACTATAGTTAGGAAAACAAATTCCTTTGTACTATTTTTTGTGTTCTACTTTATATTCTGCTAATCACAATTTGCCATATATTTATTTAACTTTCCTTATAAAATAACTAAAGTTTAAAATAGATAAAAATAAACACATAATAAGTTGTGATTGATAGTGCATAAAGTGGAATATAAAATATAGTAGAGATGATTTGTATTCACTAGTTAGTACCTAGAAATTTGGATATATAATTTTTTTTTTGATGAAAGATATATAAAATTTATTAAGCAACTGTAATATACCTTAATCCTTTTTTAAAAAATAAACCTTAAGTAAAAGGTCAAATTTTCGCTATAAAGTAACTAAAAAAATTAAGCATTCATATCCACAATAAAGTTTTAGTCAAATTCTAGTTAACGCTCCGTTTGTTTCAATGGAAAACTTTGTATAAAGATAGTTTTCCTTATTTTTCAATATTTGGTAGCATAAAAAAATATGAGTCAAAGGAAAACTATCTTTGGTCAATATAAAAAGTATGGCTTATTTTTGGAGATTGTTTTCCATTAAATTTTTTTGGAAAACAACTTTATCTCACAGCAAGCTAAATAAAGGAAGTTAAGAGGTTGTTTTTCAACTTATTTAAAGTTGCTACCAAACATTGGAAAATGAGATAGTTTTATAGAAAATGCTTTTTAGAAAATGACTCATTTTCTAGAAAACATCATTATTGAAACAAACGGAGTGTAAAACCCTCTTTTTTTTTTTAACTAATATATTATTTAGGTAGACTTGTATTATACTTTTATTTATAAATTAATTTATCTATTCCATTTAAATAATATTTTTTTTCAATCTTTCATTAATTATAAATTTTTGTATCACTCATATTCATCAAATAAGAACGGAGGAATCATTAGGTAGCAAATATCAAGGTGGAAATTCAACTGTTGATATTGCTTCAGTGGTGGGTTTAGGAATTTTTTTTAGGGTGTTTCTTAAAAAGCATAAATTATACAATCTAATAAAAAGATAAATTCATATATTGACAACAACAACAATAAAAAAAAACACGCAAATACATAAAGTTTAAAATTGTCTTCTACGAGTTTTCATATTTTGAAATCGTTACATGATAGTCTCATTATCAATGCTACAAACTACATCTTTTTCAATGTACACAATCAAGTAATCATTCACCCACTGAATGTAGAATAAATTATGGAGCAAAATTTAATTTTGTTGGCATAAAAAAAACTGAGGGTGTTCCCAATTTTTTTTTGAAGGGTAGACAAATAAAAGTTTATAAATTATTATATATAAGTTTTTTTTTACCTGACCTTAAGGTGGCGCCGCCCCTGTATTACTTCCTCCTAATCTAGGCACATAGATGTAGTTGTCACTTAATTACGTACAACCTTGTAAGCAAGGCATTTTGTAGAATATGTAATCGATACTCTTTTAGGTTCTTCAAATTCTATAGGTAGTGTAACTATCAAGATCAATGTAGTCAATTATCCCTCTCTCTCAAAAAAAAAAATTGTAGTATCGGTTTGTGAATAGTTTATTTAACTTTTTGCAGAAAACTTTTTGTTGAAAGTGTATGCTAAAATATATTAATTTGTACTTTGAAAAAATGAGAACAGATGAGAAAAAGTGAGGTTTAAAAAGCCGTACATAAAAATTAAAAGCTAAAAATTGAAACTGATGCCAAATAGCCTCGTAGTCAATTATCTCTCACATAAGTTTATGGGAAAATTTAATAGATGCCTTAAGGGTGTTTTTTTATAAAATATTTTTAGAAACTTTTTATGGAAAAAGAAAAAAAATTACTTTTTTTAACAATTTTTTTATATCTCCCATAAAAAAAGTATCAAACTTTTCTAAGATAGTCCATTAACAAATACTCTAAAAGCATCGGTTAACCGGCCTAAGTTTATTAGCTGCCTCTCATTTTTATACTAAGATTCGTTCATTCATACTGTTCATATTTATTAGCTACCTCTCATTTTAATATTTTATACTAAGATTCATACTATTCATATGTCATTTATGACGTGTAGGAAGGTCTCATGCAGGTTGCAGCAATACCAGGATTTGGGGAAAAATTTCAATTGATTTGGATTTTGAACTTTTTCTTACTATTATTCCTATAGAATAAGAGAAGTCAAACCCAAATTGTCAGATTTAAAGGAATCTTCCTTTTGTTTGTCCATATCAGTTCTCATGTCTTTTCTCATGCATTGTTTATATTCATTATATTTATACTAATTAGTGTTGTGACTTGTGAGGTTAGAACAATAACACTCAATCATTAGGTTTTTTAATTCAATTGAAACATCTAGTTGCATTAATTAATCAACAAAAAAAAAATCTTTTCAGAGGAAAATTAAAATTCAAAATAATAAGGGTCTAATGTTGTTTTAATAACGTTGTTTGTATTTTTTGAAAATACCTGTGGGTGAAAAAGTGTGTGAAAATACATGTAATGTTGTTTAAACACTAAAAACTGTTACTTAAAATACCATTCCAAACAGCCCCTAAAATGTTTAAATTATCTCCGTACATAAGTTTTACCCATTTTAATATGTCCAATATTCTTCTAACTTGTTATCAAAAAAAAAAAAAAAACCCAACAAACCATTTTTGTAGGCCTTTGACCTGGGGCTTGCTTTGACATTCTTAGAGTTGTTAGCCCATTGCTATGGGTTGTGTCTCATGTGTTGTAGTGGTGGGCCCTTGCAGCTCATCAATAAGAATTGGGTTTTGCTTTGCTTGTGGGGCCTGTGTCATGTAGCTTGAATTGGGCTACCATGAGCACAACCGACCCACCATATATAGCTGGAAAACCAACTTAAACCCATTGTCTCTCTCAAATCTCAATTGAGCCCATTTTGTTGAAACGCTTTTCTCTTTCTCTGGTGGGGTTTAAAGGGTTTATTGAAGAAGTTGAAGAAGCTGAAGCTGAAGCTGAAGCCGAAGAAGAAGCTGAAGGAGAATATGGGAGAAAAGCCAAAAACCAAGGCTGTGCTGCCATGGATGAGAAGCCCTGTTGATGTCAGTCTCTTTGAGCACTGCCCTCTTCATCTGCTTCCTTCTCTTGATCCCAGGTACATACTTCTCTCTCTCTTTTTTAAGCCAAACCCAATACTTGTTTTGTGTGATACTCAGCATTTATCAGTTGTATGTTTGTATATATGTAAGATTGAAGGTGGGTTTGGAGAATATGGACATATCTTCTCTCTACCCAGTGCAAGTTGGAGTTTGGCAAGAGACAGTTGGGCCTGGTGCTTTTCAACGAGATCTTTGCATTCAATCACCCACTGGAAGTGGCAAAACTTTAGCCTATGCTTTACCAATTGTCCAAGCGCTTTCAAATCGTGCCATTAAATGTCTACGTGCTTTAGTTGTCTTGCCTAATCGTGACTTAGCCATTCAGGTTTTTTGATTTCATTGCCTTCCTGTGTGTTTTACCATTTTTATTTTCTAATTCTAAATTAAACAAGTAGATTAAAAATTGGATGAATTACCTGTATGTTATTTTGGGTGTTTGCTAAGCTCGTCAGGGGTGAATGCCTGCCTTTGGATTACCTGGCAACTGGTTCTCGCAGGTGGGGTCAGTTGCCCGTAAGGGACTCTTGTTTAAAAAGGTTTATTCAAAAAATAAAATAATTCATTTGGGTGTTTGCTAAGCCCGTCAGGGGTGAATGCCTTTGGATTACTTGGCAACTGGTTCTGGCAGATGGGGTCAATTGCCCGTAGGAGGCTCTTGTTTAGAAAAGTTTATTCAAAAAATAAAAATAAAAAATTCATTTGGGTGTTTTGCAAAATTAAATCCATTTCTTGAAATATATATATGACTTTCTCTGTGGTTCAGGTTAAGGAGGTTTTTGCTTCCATTGCACCAGCAGTGGGCTTGTCTGTTGGTTTGGCAATCGGTCAATCTTCTATAGCTGATGAAATTGCTGAGCTTATCAAGAGGCCTAAGCTTGAGGCGGGCATCTGTTATGACCCAGAGGAATTTTCACCTGAGTTACAAAGTTCGGTGGACATATTGGTCGCAACTCCTGGAAGGCTAATGGATCATATTAACAACACCAAGGGCTTTACCCTTGAACATCTCTGTTATCTTGTAAGTAGCTCATTTTTTTGTGTGTATTGTTATGTATGTTATATTTTTTTAGAATTCAGTTTGACTAAACTTTTTGATGAGGTTTTTCATATTTGATATTTCAAATGGCAGTCTCAGAGTTTGTATTTTGAATAGACCAGTTATCATGTGAATGAAAAATTTATTAAAAAATCAAGTGTTGAGAGTGATTTAAAACTGATATGTAGCTTCAATTTATGACAGTATTTAACCGTTTTGATTTCTGGAGAGTGTTTAATTCATCTAGGATTTAGAGATGTCAAGTTGTCATATCTATAATGTGTGTGTGTGTGTGTGTGTGTGTGTGTTTGTGTTCTAGACCTGTTGATGAGCACCAGTTGTCTTAGTGGTTAGTGGAGTACCTGCACTATTATATCAATTGACTGCCAACTCCATTCAGTCTAGTAAATCTAGTGGTGTTTTTTGGGCATGATTGCTTGTAGATGAGACGATAAATTCAACTTAAGTATTGAACTTGTGGTTATTCTATGTAACTTCAAATGCGCTTTACTCCTATTTTCGGTCGTTTCTTCATTTGCTAAAACAAATGTTGACAAGTTAAATTGTTTCAGGTTGTTGATGAAACTGATCGATTACTCGGGGAAGCATACCAGTCTTGGCTACCCACTGTGCTTCAATTGGCTCACTCTAGTGATGAAAGTTTCTACCCTCATGCTTCAAATTTTCTTCCATTTTCATTTAATTCTTTAAAGACCAGACGGAGATGGTGAGTTCTATTTTCATTTACCTCCCTTTTCATTTTATTTCAATGAACTACATTGTGATCTTGGTGGTGAGGTACATCCATGGTTTGAAGTGTTAAGAAAATTCTGAGAAGATCATTGGTATTGGTGTTGGTTGATGTGAAAACTCCTAAATATAATGCTTTAATTAATTTTTTATACTAATTTAATTCTAATTTTATTTTTCAATTTACTATTTATTTATGTCTATATCACATTATAGTCTGTTTGGAAACAACTTATTTAGCTATAACTGAAAACTTTTTACTAAAAGTACTGTAGATAAAGTTAAAAAGTAGCTGAAATAGTACAGCAGGACCCATGAATAGTAGCAAAAACTGCAATGAGACTCATGAATAGTAGCAAAAATAAGCTGAATAGGAAAAAAAGTTGGCTTTTTAAGCCAATGCCAAATGCAACCTTTGTATCTAATGTTCAAGATAATCCGGGATTCTGGAATGTTGATGTGAAGTTGGCTTTAAACCTTTACAGCATCCTATGGAGATATTATCATATGTTAATACAACATTTCTGCTGGTTTCAATTCTAGTTATTTGTCCTTTATTTTTAGCGTTCTAATTGCATATCATTGCTTTATAACTAATGTAGCCATACTGAGACCCACACTTGTCAGAGGGCTGTAATTTTTTGGAAAATGAAGAGTTAAAGAAAATATTTTAGCAACATTTTGCCACTAAAACAATTAGGAAGGTCAATGTGGTGGAAAATTTCTTAGGAATATTCTATGCAATCTGTTATATACATAGCTTTATCTCAATACAGGTTTTTCTGAGAGAAATTTTGTGGCCTGCTAACAGGCTACTCTACTCAGCTAAGCCATAATCCCAAGGAGGGTAAGAAGAAAAAACTCAAAAGACTTCATTTGGCACATCTGGCCAAGGCATATTAACACAAACTTTTACAATCATTTTGTGTGCCATGTTGCCCATCTTTGTTCCTTCTAATACCTATGTTTATTATACCCATATCCATCTGTATCGGGAATCATTGTACCCATTACTATACCTGAAGAAAACTCTTGGCTTCACCCCTATAATCATATCTGTATTGGGAATAATTGTATCCATTACTCATAAATAGGGACCACTAGCAATATTCAAAACCATGCTCAAAAGAGGACCTTTTACAGGATGAAAATGAAAATTTTATTCTATTAATGAGCAAACAGATGAGGTATTCTCACCCTCCAATGGAGGATTCATTTTAGAGATTTATTTGTCTCAAGATTAGCTTGTTTAATATTATATTAAAGATGAAAACTATATCAAATGATGTATTGATATATTAGTTGTTGCAGTGGTTTTGAGAGGGGGTTTAAGGGTAAACCTTCACCCAGGCTTGTGAAGATGGTCGTGTCTGCAACACTGACCCGAGATCCAAGCAAGCTTGCTCAGCTTGATCTGCATCACCCTTTATTTTTGACAACTGGGCAAAATCGTTATAAGCTTCCAGAACAATTAGAATCCTACAAATTGGTATGCCATCGTAACTGTACTGGTAATGTTTGATTTTGGAAGCATAATTCTTATACTGTTTCAAGTTCTAAAAGCAATCTCACTTATTGCATTTAAGACTACTTTTCAAGTTGAAAAAGTTATTCATCCTGTGCTAAAATCAAACATGACAATTATGTTTTTCACTTGTCTAAAAGTTCTTCATAATTAAAAGCATACTTTCATGGTGTTCTCCACTAAAGGAAAATTTTAGCTTCAGTTTTGTTGTTGGCAATTTGTTCTGTTTGAGAATTTTGATTAACTTTCAGGCACATAAACCTTGATTGGGTATTGTTTTTTAATCATCAAAGGTACTTTGACACTGGAAACTGTCAAATAATCAAATCTCAGTTTTGGTATAACTTTCCTGTCTTTTTATCTTTGAAAGGAGGAATCTTGGATACTTTTTATTGTTTTTAAATTCAAGACTTAAGACAAAATCACTTGCCTAGATTCGATTTTTAAGAATATAAATTCAAAAACCAAACATAAAGTAGCAAATTTTATATAACCTTATACTGTGATCATAAAGTATCAAATGACACTTCCTCCCCTTGTAATAGCAAGGAGAAGGGTGAGATTGTGACTTGGGGGTTCAAGAATCACCGGGTGTGAGTGTAGTTACCAATAAAAAAAAAAAAATTTACTGAAGAAACATCTGGTCAAATTTTATAATTTTGAAAGAACTTTGAAAGTTTGTGTGTGTCAATTTGGGCTGTGTTTTGAGCTGGTCGCCATGATATCTTTTGGCGCTTATTAGAAAATTTTGATCAATAGCACCCCTAAGACATGGTTACGTTTATATGCTCTGTACACTCAAAATCTAGGAATTAGATTCTGATTACTGTCGTTAATTGATGTTTAATGGGAACCTCATTGCTCTCTGTAATTTCAAATTTTCATCTCTTGTTTACAGATTTGTGAATCAAAACTCAAACCATTGTATTTGGCTGCCCTTCTGCAAAATTTAGGAGGAGAGAAGTGCATCGTTTTCACATCTTCTGTGGAATCAACTCATCGTCTATGCACCTTACTAAATTTTTTTGGTGATCTACAAATCAAGATCAAGGAGTATTCAAGTCTTCAACATCAATCTGTAAGAAGGTAATTTCTGGTTTAACTTGTTAATGGCATTCATGTTAAACTACTTGATTCTTCCTAGACAGGAGGGAAAAAAAGAAAAAAACTTTAGCTGTATAGTGGTTCCTGCTGATAAGCATAAAAACACGTGGCAAGAATGAATGAAGGGTGTCCAGATGATGGGAACTAAAAATCTCAATTTAATTCCCCATTTTGTAATGAAATTTTCAGTTTCACTATTTTGGAAGTTGTGGGAAAATTTAAGAAGTCTGAGCTTTGAGAGTGCTTTGATTTATTAGAAATATTTTCACTGTCAGTTATGCCTATTTTGGCTGCCATGGCTAAGTGGCTTATAACTGAAGGATAATCCATTAGCTGAAAACATCCATTGAGTTGTCATTTGAGCCTCTAATGGGATGGGAGCTCCACCAGGCCGACTGCCCATGCAGACTGATGTTTGCATTTCATCTATGGGTAATCCATAGTTGTGAGCTGAATGAGTCTGTTTGTGTACCATTTCTTTCTCCAAAAACACTGGTTATCTGTGCCTTTAGAACAAGTCCTACCTTTGGATTCTTGTTTCCTAGTTTTTTTGATAATATTAATGACATAAAGATCATAGATACATTAGGGTCATAAGTACATTAGTATGGAGCATTACAAAATTCTGGGTGTACCCAGTTACAGTGGATAGGTATTTTTGGTAGCTAAAGAGGACATATCATCAACAGCAGACAAAATAACTCTAGGAACTAACATTATGCTAAATTTCATCCCTTGCTACTGCAAAGCTTTCAGGTCTGTAAGCATTGCCAGATCCTGCCAAAAAGGTTTTCTTTTGTTGTTGCAAACTTGCACCACATATTTGCATCTTGTGAGCACTATGATATGACGAAAGCCCAGTTCTTTAGCTTGCAAAAGAGCTCCCTCCAGTGCTTCCTTGGCTGCTGTTAGTGGGGGTGCCAAAACCATTACTATTGCATCCTCTAAATTTCTTTTCTTCATTCCGTATTTAATGTTTCAAAAGCATAACTGCTCCTTCTGGTCTGTCGGTCCCTTTGGCTTCCAATTTTTACAAGTAATTGCCAACCTCTAGTATCCACATTAAATTCTTTGGGTTGTTTAGACCGTAGATTTGTTGCTTGAACTGTGTTAAAAGCATCTTGATATCTGCAAAGAAGATTTTGAGAGGTTAGTATTATCTCAATGGGACTAGGGCATTTGCCTTCATGTATGACCTGGTTTCTGTGATTCCAGATTATCCATAAGGTTGTAAATAAAGCTTGTAAGGTGTTCAAGTTCTCCCGATCCAACTTTTTTGTTTTCCAAAGTATATCTTGCAAGCCATCGACCAACCAAGATTTGGTTGAGGTTGGTAGTTTTAATGGAAATATTCGAACCATGCCACACAGCCCTGGCCAAAGTAGAATAGAGGAAAAGATGTGATGCAGATTCTGTTTCACCATTGTACATGGGGCATACCTCAATAGGAGGAATACCTCTACTATTAACTTAACAGGAAGACAATCATGGAGAAGTTTCCATATAAAAGTGAGGATTTTTAATGGTAGCTTCACTTTCCATAAGACATTCCAAACACTGCTGTGAATGTCTAGTTGTCTTGTACCTGTCGGATTGTCAGCCATAAAGTTCTTATGCAGCAACTCATAAGTTTTATTAACTTGGAATTCTCCAGAGATGGAGTCTTTCCACAAGACTTTGTCCCTTCCCCCTTCTGTGTTAGGTAGAGGAATGTGCAAAATTTCATTGCAAGTGGGTTGCTGGTATAGAGACCTGACAGTGTCAAACTTCCAACTATGGGATGAGCTATTAATCAGGTCAGCAACAACATGGATGTTATGATTCCCTTGTGCCAAGTTTTTAGAATAATTGAGTGACCAAGATGGGTGGTTCAAAGGGTTATCTTTAGCATTCCCCTAGCCATCTTCCTTGTTGAAGAATGGGGTTGTGCTTTCCCGCAATGTTTCTCCAGGTCCATGAGTGATGAGGTTTGGGCCTGTAGTCTTGGATATGACCATTGGGAAAGTATTTTCCTTTAAGGGCTTTGTCTAAAAGTGAATTGGGGTGTTGGATAATTCTCCAATATTGTTTTTTTTTTTTGATAAGTAATATTGTTTAGCAAGCATTGCTTGGTTCAAGAGGCTAAAATTCTTTTAGCCAAGGCCTCCTTCCTTTTTGGGTTGACAAATTGTATTACAATTAATAAGATGGAGTTTCTTTAGGTGGGGTTCATGACCCCACCAAAAAGCTCTGCTGAGGGAGTCTAACTTCTTACAAACAGTTTAAGGGACTCTAAAGCAGGAAAAGGTGTAAAGGGGCATGGCTTGCAGTATAGAAGAAATAAGAGTAGTTCTGCCAGCTTGGGACAGAAGTTTGGCCTTCCAGCTTTGTAATTTAGACTGAAATCTGACAATCAAGTCTTGAAAGTCAGCAACTCTTCTTCCTCTGAACTTGAAATTGAGACCCAGGTTTTTACTTGGAGTCTGAACAAGATTAACTTGGAGGTGTTGAGACAGGGACACTTGTTCCTCCTCAGGCATGTTTGGAGAGCAATATAGATCAGATTTATGATAGTTAATGCATTGTCCAGAGATATCACAGTACCAATCAATGATTCTTTTAAGGTTACTACAGGAGTTTTTATTGGAAGAAAAACAGGGAATCATCAGCAAAAATAGATGAGTGAAAGAGCAGCCTTGATTCCCTAATTTAATTCCTTTAATGCTCTTTTGAAGTTCAGCTTGCATAAGAGCAACTGAGAGGATATTAGCACACATTAGAAAAATATAAGGGGAAAGGGGGCCCCCCTGTCTAAGACCTCTGCTGTGTTTGAAATATTGTGGGGGGCTTCCATTGATGAGTAGAGTGCAGTTGATAGTTGTCACACATTCTTGGATCAAATTAATCAAACTTGGGCTAAAATTCATGGTCAGTAGAACTGCATGTAGGAAGTTCCAATCTACCCTGTCATAGGCCTTATTCATGTCTACCTTAAGGGCATAAAAGCTCAACTTTTTCCCTTTCTTTTTCCTAATGCTATAATTTTTTTTTAAAAAATTTCTGATAGGTTAGTGCAATAAAAAATTTCATGTGCTGATGGCTTTAATTTGTTTTATTACACGGTTTATGAGGTTATCTAACATGTAATGAAAATCTGATTTTGTGCTGCAGTAAGACATTGAAGGCATTCCGGGAAGGGAAGATACAAGTACTTGTTTCCTCTAATGCGATGGCTCATGGAATGGATGTTGAAGGGGTTAGAAACGTCATTAATTATGACCTGCCCGCATACGTAAAGAGATTTATTCATCGGGTTGGTCGGACAGCAAGAGCAGGCCAGACTGGGTCTTGCTTCACATTGCTGCATAAGGATGAGGTATGTCCACTTGGTGGTGTTCCTAACTGACAAGTATTCTATGGTCATAAGAGAATAGGTTTGGAATATATGTCACCAAGAACTAATATTATTATTTATTTTCGTGGTCCTGCCTATTTCCAAGTCCAAGGTTTCAACTCTGATGGACTAGTGTCAATCCAACGCTAGTTTTCTCAAAGCCTCTTGTTCATCTCTCTCATCAAAAGAGGCCAATAATGTATACCTTAGCTGCAAGTTCAACATATGGGTAGACCACTTGATACAGGACAATATCAAATGGGGGATAAAGGGGAGAAATGAAATAAAAGAAAATGATAACCCAAGATTCTGACCTTAGGGGTTTGCTTGGAATCAGCAGCCAGCTATTGGGAATTTTCCAATTCAAAATTTTATTCATCAAAGTCTGTCATACATTTTATTGGAAGCTATTTTTAATAGGCTTTCATTGAGTGCATCAATAAGAAAAGTAATTCAACCATAAAACACAATCCCACAAGATCCTCAATCAAAATAAAATTACATCAATAAAATTTCAAAATTTAAAATTCAAATTAGCACTAATCTTGGTGCATCTTGGTGTCCGCACCACCAGTTCAATCTTATGCCAGCTTGATCTCAACCTACTTTCTTTCAACTGAGCCTAGGCCATTAAACTGGATGAATTTATGCCCATATAATGCCAGTTACTCCATGAATGGGTATACTTGGCTTTTCAAACTGATTGAGGGTGTGAGTTCTGCCCAGGCCAACTAAATTGTGGCTCAGATCTGTCAGGCCCTATGATTTTATGCTGAGTGGGCCAGGGTGGGTTATTTGGCTATATTTACCGCCTAGCTGAGTGCAAGATCACTTGATTGAATTGTTCAAGACATGTCTCACTAATCATGCAAATTAATAATAAGGTTAAATTTTACCGGGGTATGTATTGTTCATGTATGGACCCCTAATTTGATGCTATTACCCAATTCTAGTATATATTGCAAACAAGAAGGAAAAAAAAAAAAAAAACGAAGAAGGTTGAATTACATCCAAAATATGCTTACATGTGATTCTTTTGAATCTTTGTTTCTGAAAAGAAGAGAGGTTGGGGGGGGGGGGGGGTGGAAGGGATAAAGGAAACAGTCATTTAATGACAGCACTGTTGCATCAGTTGGTCCCTGAGAGTTTGGGGCATGTTTGATGCTATCCAGTTCCCCAATATGTTGAACTGTAAAGCATGTCTAGCAAGTAGCAAGGCTAGTTCTACCTTGGTTAAATAATTACAGAATACATTTGCAATTTGTTCTAATAATTGTAAAGCATCAGCCTGAATGTTATAAGAGTGATTCTGTGATTGTATACTTGTTCAACAGTTGATCTATGTGATTTTTGCAAATTATGAACTCATGTTCCCTTGTTTCAGATTAAGCGCTTCAAGAAGCTGTTACAAAAAGCTGATATTCAATCTTGTCCTGATTACGCTATTCCTTCCGATTCGATTGAGTCACTTCGCATTATTTATACATCTGGTAATTCTTTATTTACCAATTATCTTAAAAGCAGATTAAATAGACCCTGGCATTGGGAGTCACAAATGCAATTGATTTCACTTGAATGATCTTTAAGATTAGACAACTTTCTGATAAGTTTTCAAGATTAGACAACACAATCAACAATTATTGATCCAATGAGCTGTAGCTCAAATGGCATCTCTTCTCCATGTAAGCACAAAGTGTTGTGGATTCAAGATGCATTAGGTGCATGTGTAATTACCAATTAACAAAAAAAAATTCATAATTCTTGATATCTCTGTATTGTCTTTTCTTTATATCATTTGCCACAATTTTTTTTTCCATTCTGGGAAAAGATAATTAACAAGCTTAGTGATTAATTACACCTTTTCCAATATTATTTTCTTTTTATCCCTTGCATCTGTGAAAGCTGATTTATAATGGAGATATAGTTTGTGAGATCTTGACTGGGTGTTTTCATCTTGAATGTTCAAAAATGCTTTTACTTTCGTTAAAATAGAATGGCATTAGGTGTTTGCTAATAATAAGTCTCACTATTCATTTCACTGTGTCAGCGTTGGAGAAACTAAAAGAGATAGTTGAAGTAGAAACATCCAGGAAGCGCAAAATTGGTTTCAATTCTTCCAGCAGGCAAAGGACGTGAAACAAACCACTCAAAGGAGTAGCTAGTGATTCTTCAATGAAGAAGCTTTGTAGCATATTCCAATTTTGTAGTCTATGGAAAGAGATTTTTAGTGTAAAAGTGAATGGTGTAATACACAATTTTGTGACATACTGCATTGTATATTTCATTCTGTAATTTGTCTCGAAGGTCGGAAAGTAATAGTTGGTTCTGTTTTGGAAGTTTTCGATGTGTTCATACTTCACTACAAGGCAGTCAAAGGCGAAAGATGCCCTTAAGGCGCCAAGGCCTTGTATTGCCCGAGGCGACAAGGTGCCAAAAAGGCGCTAGCCCGAGTGAAGCAAGGTGCCAAATTCTAGATATTGTTATTTTACATATAGGGTTCCAATCTAATTTATTTGATGTATAAGAATATTATATAAACAAATCTGACTCAATTCCTAATGGATAGGAGCTGGTCAGCCTGGTCTATAAAACCAGTTTGTGGATTTGAATCTCAACAAAAAAATTAGTCTCCATCCAAATATCAATAGTCAACTAAGTCTAGATAATTATCAAATATCAACTAAGTCTGAACATTAACCATAGATCACCATTTAAAAATTAGTCTCCATCCAAATATCAACTAAATTTGAATATTAAACCAAAATATTGTTCATAATTTCATATTAGAAAGAAGAAAATTCCTAACAAAACATTGAAGATTGAACTTCATGACTATCCATGACAAAACAAAAGCATTTGAAGATTGAATATTTTGCCTATTAGCCTATTTAATAGCCTGAACGTGGTTGTTAGTTTTAACTTTTAATCTAAAGGTCATCATCAGACTCTTCACTCAAGTTTCCATCACTCTCAAAGCCACTTGAACCTGATTTATATCCATTAACACCCTCTTCCTCAGTCTCATCAGAATCAGCATCTTCCTCTTCAAAAAGTGTAAAAAAAAAAAAAAAAAGTGAGAGAGAACTCAAGAAAAAAAATAGGTGTAAAAAAAACTAAAAGAATAGGAAAATATTTCTTGATGTTGGTTGACTGCCGGCAACCACTGACCCACTCTCTTCCAAACCCTAGAAGAAGACGAAATACCCACTGCTTTCCTCTGAAAGTTGATGAAGATGAGTGGTTCTTGAAATTTCTTATTAGGTCTTTTGTTTTATGCTTTTTTTATATTAATTTATTTGATATAGTGGGTGACAACTCATCTCCACTGAGGTAACAATTTTAAAATCAATCATACACTTCTTTAAATTTACAAAACATGCCATTAGAGCCTTTAAATTGCAAACTTTACTCAGACGCTCGCCTTTCGCCTAACAAAATATATATGGGCGAGCACCTAGGCTCCAAAGGCGAGCGCCTCACTAAAGGCGCCTCGCCTTAGTGCCTTTGAGACGCTTTTTTGGCGCCTCGCCTCATCTGGGTGCCTAGGCAAGCGCCCGGAATGCCTTTGACTACACTACTTCACTATGTGTATACATGTATATATCGCTCAACAAGAGAATTTGTTGAACAAAAGAAGAGGAACACACTCTCCATCACTATCCAGGCACCCAAGACTGAAATAGGGAAGGCCGAGATGTGCGTTCCTCCAATATTACAGTCACATGCCTAGCCCAGTGAACTAAAGAGTGGAAATATTGGCATGTCTCAAAATATGGGAGGCTTTCCAAGACATAGATACATAAAAATTACAGTTACAATTGCTTCTATCCTCCAATGACGTGCTTGGGTTCATACATTGAATTGTATCACCTTCAAGTAACAATACCAGTGGAAGTAACCATGAGTGCCAGAAATGGCAAGCAAAGTAGCACAGGCCTCTGCTCAAAGTGGCTCATCTGGTTCAATTCTATCTGCCCAAAATCTGAATAATATCAGCTTTGTAGTCTTTGCATACCATTGTTATACACACGCTTGTGCACCATGCTGTTTTATCAAAATATATCTTGAGAATGTTGGGATGCTTCAAGTTTTTATTTTTTTAAGGAAGATTGATTGATTGATTTCCATGCCATTAGATGCAAGGCATAAGTCTTGTTTATATCACAGGTTGGATATATCTTGAAATGCTCTCTAAGCCTGAAGTGTTTTCCTGCCAACCCACAAATCATCATAGCAAGTAGCACACTGTTGTAATGAGAAAGTAAGAAGCTTTGATAATCCTCCTCTGGGATTTGAATTCCTTGCCAGTGTTGGGCAACATTTTGATCCAACCTATAGGCTATAGCTGATGAGCTCATTCTAGAAAAATTTATGGGCCACGGGGAGTTTAACCATACAATTTGAGTAATTGGGCATTTGATAAAAGTGTGTCCAGGGCTTTCTTCCCTGTCTTTGCACAATAAGCAACTCCTAAGGTTCAGATCCATAAACTTTTCCATTCGAATGTTGTCAAAGGCTCCCGTTGAGGAGAAACAGACTTTTTAGTCAGCCCAATAGGCTGATTCTGATTTGCCAAAAAAAAAAAAACTTACTGTTGGTGTTTGGAGCCCGTATCATTCCTTCGAAAGTAAGTGTATTTTCAAGATGTTTGAAGCTGAGACAAAATCAATCTTCGAAACAATCAGTTCTTTGTTTCATTTAATACTGGATTTACAGAGATTAAGAGTCTGTTTGGATACTGCTTATATGTTGAAAACATTGTAGCAAAATATTTTTTTAAAAGGCAAAATACTGTTCATAAACACTGTTCACGCATTTTTGTGCTTTGGCTGGTCCATGAACAGTGCCATGGGACCAGCCAAAAAATGCAAACGCAGCTTCAACGTGCAAAACTTAGCTCCCAAATGCATGCTAAATGTGTGTTTGAGAATTGTTTATTTTCAGTTGCTTATTTGTATAATGTGAGACAAAAAACTAAAAGCTAGTTTATTTCCAAAAAGTTGAATATTGAATTATTTGAAATAAAGCTAAGACAAAAAGTAATGTGGGACTTGCAAATAGTAGATATGTTAAGTAAAAAAGTTGGCTTTTAATTGGTTGCCAAATGCACAAGAAATAAAAAGCCTAATAGTCACGATATAACTATAACTATTTGGTCCCAATCATATTATTTCAGTTAATTTGATTGAGTGTGCATTGTAGCGTAGGGTATTTTCACATTACATGTTGAGATCTATTTATTGACAGTATGTATTAGTATCTAATCTGAATACCAGTCTCTCTAAAAAAATAATTAGGGAGCCTATCGATTAGCTCTCACAGATCACGTACAAGCAAAGTTTTTGTGCATTGGATACGACTTTTTATGCATTATCGTAGGAGTGTGTACAGTCCGTTGGTTTGATTTTTGCCCAAAAATTTCACCAAATTGATGAGGTTGGTTTTCCCATAATCAGCATCGTTGCACGCCTCCTGAGGTTAGTTTTTCAAACTACAGCAATGCGGTTTATTTCCATTAGTGTTGTGTGGAGCAATCAATTTCAAACCATAAATCTCAAAGACTAATTCACAGATCAAAGACTCACTCAACCAACTCAAATCAAAGATTTAGTAACAATAAAGATCAAAATCCATAGATCAAAAGACAAGCAAACCCATAAATTCAACCCATCAATCAAAGATCATCAAACAAAAATAAAATTGAACCCACAAAAAATCAAAGCTCAATAACCACAAAGATCAAAACCTATAAAATAGATCAAAATACCAAAAAATGTACCCGAGATCAAAGTTTATGAGTGTGGTGGCATCGAAGATTGGAGCTTGAAGAGAAAAGAGGAGAGCTTGTGAGTGTGTGGTAGTGTTGTTGTTGCTGACCTTTCTGTGTCTAAGAGAGGCAGGGGCGGAGCCATGTACACAGTTCCACCCCCCCCCCCCCCCCCCACCCCCAAAAAAGTGTAAAATTTTTCTATAGTAGGTAAAAACTAAGATTCCCATGTATGGAAGAGTTGGCCCCTCCAAGGGAATTGATTCCCCCGTCCCCCCCCCCCCCCCGCGTGCCCCACGGCCCCACCTATCCATATTCTTTCTAATTTCTTTATTACTTGCATCATTTTAAGTCTTTCTATCTACTGTCCCCTAAAATTTTATATTAGCTTCTAGTCAAAGTACTGAAATACAAGTCGGATTGGGTATGACAAACAGAACTAGTATAGGATTACAACATAAAGCTATATAGTCCAATTTATGATACTGCAAATCTTATTTGAAAAAATCTCATACAAGTGCCAAAACTAACATTTTTTTTTTTTTTTGTAATTGACATTTGGAGACACAAATCATGAAATTGATGTTTGAAAATTCATTAGTGTAATGATGAGTGGGTTAGATATACATACATAGATACACAGATGTTGTGAATCAATATGATCATTTAATTTTGGCCCCCAACCCAAACTAAATTTCTGGCTCTGCCCCTGAAGAGAGGGGAGAGATCGTCAATCAACACTTAGATTTTAAGAGAGAGATAATTGTGGCAGCTAGGGTTTAGGTTTGTTTGTGTGGGTTCATTGTGGTAAGGTTAGGGCTTTGCTTCGATGGCTGGAGTTAGGGTTGGTGAGAGAGAGACACGTTGAGGTGATTGTGAAGATTTATATATAAAGATCAGTGTGGTTTGGTTCTTATTGGTTTACCCTTCTCAACTTCAACGACTTCACCAAACCGACATCAGAATTAGCTTTCGCCTCCTACTGTTGACTTTAGTTCTATTGGTTGGTACGTTGAGGTGTACAGCTCCATCGGTTGCAGACTTGCAAGTGCAAAGCTGCGATGTGATTGGTACTGCACACCCCTATGTATTAGTATTTAGTGGGACTTATCTTAACCTCTTAGGTAGAGATTGGCATTTGCAACTATGCCTTGTATCTTTTAGAATCGATAAATGAATGATACTTCGATCACTTGTCTTGAAATCCTAAAAGAACATCCAAAAAAACTTGAAAGTTGGTCCAAGTACAATAAGTTCTGTTAGGGTCATATTTTATTATACTTGGCTAATCTTTTGACAAAATGCACTTTACTTGTAATTGAGTAGATCTAAGATGAGTTTAGTATTTCAAGAAACATGTTGTTCAAGTCAAATATTAAAGACATGAAAATTGGTCCTGGAAACAAGTGAAGAAAATCTATTCATTAAATCTCGACAGATAGCTCGATAGATGCCTGCTATCAAAACTTAATGTGAAGCTCGATAGATAGCTTAACAGTAGTTCGATCTATCGAGAATTACGATTTTAGAATTTCCAAATTTGAAATTCGTCGAAGTCTTAAGTTTTTGTTGAGGGCTTCTTTTCTCACCACCTTAGACATATATAAGGCTTATTTTAAGAGTCATCACACACGGATACAGAGACCAAAAGACTTATTTTCTTTGTGTGAAACTACTACATTTGTATGCCATAAGGTTTTGTAACCAAGTGTTTTCTGATCTTCATTGTTGATGAAGTAAAGAACTTTGCAGCCAACAACATCTGTTTAAGTTGCTGGAGTTAGTCACGTGCAGAGATCCGTGCAAAGGGTTAGTCACGAATTGGAGGTTTGTGCATCAAAAGGAAAGAATGCTACTACAAGATTAAGTCTAATTGAGTATTGGAGCAAAGGTTCAACTGTAGGTTGGTATTTCGAAATCGGCCAAGGTAGTTGGTAAGATTCCTTATATTTGTAACCGCTTGATTGTTGTTTAGTGGATTCTTGGGAGTTGTGATCTTAAAATCACTTGGTGAAATTTTTGCCTTGTGAGATTTTTCCCATTTGTCAACAAATCATTGTATCTAATTTATTTTCTGTTGCACTTAGTATTTTGGTGATTTGTTGGTGCTTCACATTTTGCATGCTAATTGAATTTAATTAATCAACTTGGGTAATTGAATAATTAGCCAGGGTCAAGCTATCTTAATCCAACAAGTTCCCTAACCAATCCTGTGTAGTGTGTTTACAAATATCACTTTCTTCCTAATTCTATTGCAAGTTTAAAAAATTAAGATGATTAGGATCATGAGATTCTCATTGGACAACATTTGAGGTTACTATAAATGTATACAATTTCAAGATTTAAAGTAATATATGCTAAACCATAATAATGTTGGATTCATTGATGGAAATAAGATCTATGTACAATGACGATTACAACAATATAGGTCCTCTACGGTCTCTGCAAGTCTTGGTCTTCTAACCAATTCTTCGCGGCTTCGTTATTTAAGGAAGCCACCAACTTTTAAAAAAAAAAAAAAAAAAACGAAGAAGAAGAAGATTAAATGCTGCATACAAGACCATGATATGAGGTTTACAATTTTATTTCCTCAGTCTTTAAGCCTCTTAGGGATCAAAGATCGGAAAAGGTACATGAACCTCGATCTCTGAGAAAGTACTTAGAGTCACTAGTAGTAGTAGTAGTAGTAGTAGTTGCTGAAGCAGAAGGATGAGAAGCATTTGCACTAGCATCTCTTTCCTCTTCTTTTATTGTATCTAACATTTTTGATGTTCTTCGCCTGATGACACTAATATACTGTGGTGGTGCAACTTCTGAGACAAACCTTGCAATGCGTGAATTGGCCATTGTTTTAATTTTCTTTTCTTTTTTTTCTTTTTTGGTGAATCAATTAAGGAGCTAGCAATGAATGAAAGAAGAAGAAGTGATGTTTGAAGTTCAAAGAAGGAGAAGAAAGGCAAAGATGGTAGTTCTGGATGTGGATGAGCAAGAACACGAGCTATGTGATGGGTTTTATCAAACCATGTTAGGCTTAAATTTAGTCAAGGGTCCTAATCAAAAGGGTTTAATCATGTCTAACAGTTAGTGCAGCCACTTGCTTTTGATATTAATTGCAAAATGCTTGATGTTTCCAGGACACTTTCAATAGGTAACCTTAACGTGGGACCATAGATTGGTATTTGTCAAAGCATTGATGGAAAATTAGATTATCTCTAGAGATTTGCTTGTTGTTGGGATTGCTACCCTCCAAATTTACACTTTTTTTTTCTTAGCTAAACTAGAGCAGCCAAGTTTAATACTTTTATTACACGTTTCAATCATGGTTGGTTTTAATTTGAACAATGATCTAAACAATGATAATATTCCCTCTTGCATGAGAGAGAGAGAGAGAGAGAGAGAGAGGGGGGGGGGGGGGGGAAGATTTTTAAAGATCATTATTGTTCCAAGTTAAAAATCATAAAAATTATAAAGAGATTAAAAAAGAAAAAAGAAGAAGAGTAAAAGGGGAGGTCTACTTGGTAATTGGATTTAATTCATTTTTTGTACATTGATATTAATTAAGAAAAAAATTCCTTATCCTATTTTAGTAACATACCGGGCTAATTGTTTTGCTTGTATTGGCAGGGCCGGCCCAACAAAATTTAGGGCCTAAGGCGGAAATTTTATATAAGGCCTTTTTATATATAAACATTAATTAAATAAATATATATAATACTAATTAAATTAAGACTAATTTGATGTAAATACAGAAATTGATGAATAATAATAATTAAACTAAAATTAATTTCATACAGAGGATTGAATATCATAGTTGAACCATAAATTTAAACAAAAAGAACTAGAAAAAAAAATATTTTTAAAAACTTACTTTAACTTGGAGATATAATTATGCATAGTTAAGTACAGTTATGTAAATTTTAATTTATATATTCTTTTTAAGAGAAAGAGATAGATAAATATTATTTGGTGCGTAGCTTTGTAGGATATTAGTTTACAAAAATTAAGATCTCAAACTATTAGAGGAGATTAGTCTTCATTGATAATCTATCATATTTGTAGCATTTTTTTTGAAACATTTTAGGATTTCAATTGGTTTTAATTTTTATTGGTCTTTTATTTTGGAAGTCTTGTTAGAAATGAAAAAGAAAAATACTAAAAATACTGCAAAATGTTCATAAATATAATGTGATAATGACTGTAATTGATGAAATTCAACAACTTAATTTATTTATGTTTGAATAAATATTTTATGTGATTGGTGACACGTTAGTTAAATTTAAATTTAAATCTATAGTAAAATTTGTGGTATCTTTAATATCACTTAAAAAAAGTATAAATTATTTAAAAAATATTATATTTTTATAAAATTTTGGACCTCACGAATAGAAATGGGGCCTTTTTTTAGTGGGGAATTTTTTTTGGTTGTGGGGTCTTAGGCCTAGGCCTAAGTAGCCTAGGCCTTGAGCCGGCACTGTGTATTGGTTTTTGGTTTTGAAGGGTTTGAATTGATTGAGAAAAGTGATATGAATGAGAGTGAAACAATAAACAAAAATGTTCTCAACTTGTGGTCCTCAAATCCCCTATCCTCTCTCTTTAAAGTCTGCTTATTCGCTCATTTGCTAAAGTCTTTGTATTTAAAATCTCTTTAAGCAAATAAACTGGCCAAACGTAAGGATTACGAGAAACCAATCGTCATAAGGTTGCTATTACTTCAATTATTCTTTTCATTTATTTACTTCTTTTGTTTTGGTTTTTTTTTTTTTTTTTCTTTTCCCCTTCGGTTTCTTTGATTATGAACTGTTTAGTGCTGATTTGTTTTTTTTTTTTGGGGGATAATTTGATAGTTACAACAAATGAGAGTAGACAATGCACTAAACCATAGTTCTTTTCATAAAAAAGATTGTATAATGCTACTAAAAAGTGTTATTAAATCTGACTTGGCCAGGCCGATTGAATTGGTAACCTGGTGACTTAGCACTAGACCGATTTGGGTCATCAATTGAATTGGACGCGCTTAAGACCAAGTCAAAACCGATAAAAATGCACTTGTGAATAAGACCAAGTCAAAATTGGCAGGTTCTATGCAAACCGTGTGACTTGTGAATTTTTTAAAATTACGTTAATAGGTCCATCTCATTGAATTCTTTATTTTTTAATGTGTGGTAATATAATAATTTAAATAAGAGAAATACTATATTTTTAAAAAAATACGCTTTTCAGTTTTATATGGCTAGTTAGCACGTAGGTATAAGTATATCAGTATATATTATATAATTTATTGCTTAAAACTTCTTTTTTCTTCTTTTGTTTACGTTGTTTGTGTTTTATTTTTTTATTGCTTTAAGTTTAAGTTTTTAATTTTTTTTTTTCCTCTTCTTGTTTATATAGTTTGAGATTTGCCCCTTTTTTTTCTTTTTAATATACAAAATTTTAAGACATAACAAAATTTTATTTAGCAAAAACTTTGTTGAAATCTTATGAATTTTGTTTATTTTGCTTGTGAATTTTATAGAATTTCTAATGCTATTACTTGTGAAACCTTAATTTTGAATTATAATGGTGAGTTTAATTTAGGCATATGTTTTTTTATTTATTTACATATTCATGTTATGATTCTCAAACTTACTTTTATATATATAATTTTAAAAATCTTTTTATTGGACCATATGGTTCTACCGTTGACCCACTAATTGAATCAGTGACTCGGCTCATAGACCGGTTAATGTCCGGTCTGGGTTTAATAATTATAATACTGAGTTATAAAGCTCTTAATTGTTTGGTGTTGACGAGGAATAGATAAGAAATAATGTAAGGTGTTAGCTCCAAACAAAAATGCAAATGATACATACGATAATTAGGCAAGAGAAAAATTACCAATAAACTAATTGGTCCTGATTAACATATGTAATTTGTGTAATTTATTTTATCTTATTATTATACATTTAATTATTTAAATTTAATAATTTTCTTGATAAATAAAATGACAGAAAAAATAGGTTATCTATTTAAAAAATAATATATAATTATATATATACACACACATGGGATGAATAAGATCTAATTATTGAATTTATCATTTTTTAATTAAAGATAGAAAATAAATTTAATATTATAAATAAAAATATTAAAATATTGATGTTTAATATTGTAAGTGCACAATTTGTACCCGGACCCAACCGCGAGATGGGTTCAGGCCCAAAAAGCCTTATACAATTAAATTTGTAGAGCGTGGGCTTGAAACCTAGATTTTATGGATATTGGAAAACAAATACGTGAGCAAGATTGCCACTACCTACACAATCAATGGACAAAAATAACAAAAATTCTCCTCGGACGTAAGCCGAGGATGACTTGTATTGTCTTTCTTTCTCCAAACAATAGATTAAAATTGAAGATGATGTGTACAGTGCTTTCTTTCTTTCTTTCTCTTTCTTCTTCTCCTCCCTTCTCTAATGCCTTCCTCTTACTTTTATATCTCCTTTTTTCTTTCCTCTATCTTCCACGTATGGCACAGATCACCATTTCAAATACTTGTCACATCTACCACCCTCTTAAAGTCTTCAAATAATAGCTGTAAGGCTGATCACTACTGTTCTGAGGTCATTTCCCCATTAATGCGGCCAGAGAAGTAGGTGCAAAGTCTTTAATGCGGTAGTAACAGTTTTTTCCCTGATATTTATCATTCGTTCTTCCTCTCTATAGTTTTGTAGAATATATCTCCACCCAACTGACCTTCCAGAATTTCCTTCCAAACATCCTGATGCGTCGTACGATCTTCACCTGACTTGGCCGATGAGATGCCCCTCCTTGGACAACCCCTGTCAACCTTTCTAGCAAGAGTTTGCTTGTGGGCTTCAAAGCTCTGCTCGGACAGGTATATACCCCTAAATCAGGCCCAAGACACAAAAGCGTATTTTGACCATTTTGCACCTACAAATATAAATAGTGAAACAAGAAAATAAAAATGTTGATTTTGTGTCTTATATGTAATAACACATCTTAATTAGCACAATAAATAGTTAAATTATTTAATTTTTTGTTTATATAATTTTAGTATATAATTGACATCGAGTTATATCTAATATACCTTTTTTGTTAATGTTACACTTGTAAGTGCACAATTGCACCTGGACCCAAGAATAGTTATGGGCTCAGGCCCAATGAGCCTTAAACAATAAGAATTTGTAGAGTGTGGGCTTGAAACCCAGGTTAGAAGTGTATGAGGATGAAATGACAAACTAAAGATTCCAAGTACTTAGAGACAAAAAGGAGTAATGTAAATAGGCCTCCTCGGACGTAAGCCGAAAGCTGTTCTTATATTATATCTCTCTCTTTTTCCTTGTTCTTTTTAGGTTACAAAAAGTTCCGTCCTGCTTTTCTAGTCCCTCCTTAAATACTCCTCTTTTTAATACTTTATCCACGTGTTGCCCCCCAATTCCTCCCTTAGCCTAGATATTTCTTTTCTTAGTGCCTTTGAACAGTAATTAGAAGTTTCCCTTCCACTGTTTAAGTGTCACTTCCTCATTAATGCGGCTGGGTGGTAGGTGCGGTGGTCTTTAATGTGGAGGTAGCAGCCTTTACCTTTGATATTCTTCCAACATCGGCGCTTCTAGGACATTCGGGTTCTCTCCCTTTAACCGTTGGTCTTGACCGTATCATTCCCTAATCTTTACCATGAAGTCTCGTGTTCTTTGATGTCGATTCCGAGGGGAAAACATCCTCGCTACTGGATCCTAGGATCCTCGGCGTATAGGCCGACCCATAGCACCAACAATCTCTAACCCCAGGGTGGTCGGCCTTCTTTAACAAGGCCCAAAAGGCCCACATTCCCACCGGATCCTTTTGCCCACACACAATAGCCCCTCAAAACTCTAATTTTCGACATCCGAGGAGAAAATATGGTTTTGATCCGACGAGAACCTCGCTCTACACACTTTATAAGTGACGACACGTGTGGAAATCGTTTCGCGTCCCGAAGATGACACTTGGCGGTTTCATTTTCGAAACGCGCGCATTTATTACTTGTAAGTTACTCTTTGTCTCCCACGCTCAATCCGGTGAGATGGGCATCCAACGGTTCTCCTCACTCCACGAAATTTTAGGCGGGACAGCATAATTTTCGAGGCCGCCTTTCGCACGTCGTGACGCTTCGGAACCCTGCGCCTTCATTTAAGTCATCGGGGATCAATCCCATCAAAACAACAACAATCATTCTTCACCGACAAAAACGTGGAAACCCGTACCTTCAACTTTGTAAGTTCTTGCTCTCTAGTCTTGACCTTTTCTCCTCGGATACGTCCTCGCTACCAATACAATCACTCTCCCTTTTAAAGTTTAGTCTATCGTCTCTCCCGTAATGGGAAGATTCAAGTGTCTAGTTGATACCGCCGCTCGGGATGGAAGGCTTTAGAGCCAAATACCATATTCCCGCGACGTAGGGTTAGAATACTGCCCACGCAATGCTCGTGGCCGGTTCTAGGAAAGAGGAGAGGTTATCATTCCTATGATAGCCTTCATGAGGGTGGGATGACCCTACCAATGAAACCCGTAATGAGGGAGTATCTTCGCAACCACCGGTTGTGCCCCGACCAATGCCTTCCAAATGTTTTTAGAGTTTTAGGTAGTGTAGATGCTCTAAACGAGCAGATGAGTTTAAACCTCACATGGCACGATGTCGTGTTCCTATATGAGTCCCACAAACTCTCTAAGGTAGGTTATTATATGAAATCTCGGCCTAGCACCGTTAGGCTAATCTCCGTCTCGCCCAAATCAAACAAAGGCATGAAGGACGACTACTGCCCATCGTGTCCGGAACCGGCACGACGGCCTCCACGCCCGCCCGCCGGGGATCCGAGGTGCGACACCATAGGATTAATCTCCCCACAACACAACTTCTCCTAACACACACACAGAAATGCGTATTTGTATTTACTTAAATTCGTTAAATATTTGTGTGAATCACAGGTTTGTTTGTTTGATGTCTTTTGGAGATAAGCAACACGTGCGTCCTCGTCTAAGTCACTGTAACGTTGCCGATCTAAACCGAGTACTTCGCTCCGAGGTATTCGTTAGTGCGGACCTACAACTCCGGCTGCTGCTCATCTCATTCTAGGATACACCCCCCTTTCCAAAGACTTTCAGAGATAGAGGACGCCATTATTGCCGCGACCGAAGACTCGAAGAGGATAAACGTAGCTCGGCCCCATTTTTTGGATGACCGTGACCTCCCTGGACGCTCTGACACTATTTTGTACAACCGGCCGATAGCAGGCCCCTCGCCATACACTCACAAACAACTGTCGTTCCAAGAAGAGGAGGTGTCTTCTTCACACACTCTTGACGACGAGATAGACCAATTCCATCTTGAAGACACCGAGAGACCTCGCGGAAACCAGCTCGTGGTACTTTCCGACGAGGAGGAAGAAGCCACCGAGGCCTCTCGGAATCGCAGTGGTTTGTAGTTGCCCTTCCCGAGGACGAATCCGTAGAAGGCATGGGACGAATGGAGTGGTCTTCTCACTAATAGGGCTGCCAAAGTTCAGAGAAGAAGAAACAGGACGTCCCAAGTTCCCCGCCTTACCTCCTCCTCCTCCTCTAGCCGAGCCAAAACCGGCCAGCGAGGATCCCAAGAAGAAGAGGAAGGGAGATAATGAGGGGACGATTACTAAAGACCCCAAGAAACCACGCCAACAACTCCCACCGGCCCACAGCCAGGCCGGACAAAGGCAAGGGTAGAGCCCGTTCGGCTCGAACTTGGGGAAATCGTGACGAGGCCGTAGTGCACCGAGCACCGCCACTTGGTCCCCCGATCTAAGGCCGGACGCGCGCTCCTATCTCCCGTCACCCGCATAAGGGCGGCTCAACAAGGCCACGCCCACCACCTGGCCGAGGTCCTAGAACGCCCTCTCCTGCCCAAGGACATGGAGACCTTGGAAAAGATGGGCCAACCACAACTATTCCTCTCTCTAAAAAGAGACTTAGCACCGGTAAGTGTTTCTCCTTTTAACAATATTTATAAGTAAATTAGTTTTTGTTATTCCTAACTCCATCATGCTTTTTTACGATGCTATTCAGGAAGGTCTTTGTAGCTGAAAAGTTTATTGAAGACGCTTGGAAAGTAGCCAGGGCCTGAGCTCGAAATTAGGGTGGTGGAGACCGAGAAGTCCTTTGGGCAGCCCCTTGCCGAGAACGAAAAGCCGACCTCGAGGTAGCGTAGCCGAGGAGAGAGAAGAATGGGTCGAGTCAAACTTGAAGACAATGAAGACCCAAATAGAAGGACAGCGCAAGCTCCTTCATGCAAGAGATGAAGAGCTCTCCCAAGCTCAAAAGGAGTGCCTTGATAGAAGAAGCAATGGCGCCGATGAAGGAAGAAGCCAGCTCCTTCCAACTCTCTCTTCAAGCCGCGAAGCAGTGCAGTTTTGATGAAGGGGTAGCCACTACCGAGGCAGCTGACAGAGGAGTTCGCGGCTTTATGCCGCGAATACCGTCAAAAAGTATGGGAAGCTTTAAACGTAGCAGGAGTTCCCGTCTTCGGATTCGTGAAGTCCGAGAACGTTTGGCTTCCCCTAGAAATACAGAGATTGAAGAGGCTCCTCGCCGTACCCTACCCCCGAGACAACTCTTCCGTCCTACCTCCGATGGTCCCACAGAAATTCTCGATCCTACGAACCTTCTGGTTCCAATAAAGAAAAGGAAGGAGGGGTGGATGCAAGAGGGACTTGAACCAGATAGTGGAACCCAACGTCCTTCCACCAAAGACAATGGATAAAGGAAAGCGGGTTATGACTCCTTTTCAGCCGGAGTTGAGAAAGACCGAGGCACTAGTACCTCTCGCAAGATCCTCCTCCAACAGCTTAGGACTTAGCTTAGGGCTTCTCTTTTTCCATTTTTTGTTTTTTTTGTTTTTGAATTATATATTGTAATGTATATTCACCTTGATTAATGAAGAACAATTTCGTTTGCTTTTCACTTGGATTGTGTCTGCTTTTTTCTTTATTCTTTATGTACTTATTACAAAAGTTTTCCCATTAAGTCATATCGAAGTTTCTCGAGCATAAAAATCTAACTCCAAAGATTGCATAGTCATAACTTTCACATAATCATGCTTATATTATTAAAGATTTAATACAAGGTGACATGGTTAATTCCTTTGAATAATACCTCGATTAAAAAAGGAAAGAGGACTTCATATAACAATTAAGCCCTTATAATGCATAACACCGTTTTTAGTAGGTTGTAAGATCCGAGTTAATAAACGGTAAGGTATTAACATCCGAGGCATAATCGAAGTTAAGTTTAATCAAAGTCATAGTCCGAAGATAAAATCTTAAGCAATCTTTCGTTTAATTCTTCAAAATTGTAACTCGTAAATGGTAAGACATCAATTTCCTCAAGGTTTGTGGTCCGAGGATTACACTTAACCATGTTTTCGTTAAGCTGATTCTTAAAAATTGTAACTTTAAATGTTAATTTTCCCAAAGTAGGAGGTCCGAAGACCCGCATAACTAAGGTTCTGTTTAACAAATGATAAGACATCAATTTCCACAAGGTTTGTGGTCCGAGGACTACACTTAACCAAGTTTCTGTTTGATTCTCAAAAATTGTAACTTTAAATGTTAATTTTCCCAAAGTGAGGTCCTAAGACCCGCATAACTAAGGTTCTGTTTAACAAATGACAAGACATCAATTTCCACAAGGTTTCAGTGGTCCGAGGACTACACTTAACCAAGTTTCGTTTGATTCTTAATAATTGTAACTTTAAATGTTAATTTTTCCAAAGTAGGAGGTCCGAAGACCCGCATAACTAAGGTTCTCGTTTAACAAATGACAAGACATCAATTTCCACAAGGTTTGTGGTCCGAGGACTACACTTAACCAAGTTTCGTTTGATTCTCAAAAATTGTAACTTTAAATGTTAATTTTCCCAAAGTAGGAGGTCCAAGACCAGATAACCTAAGGTTCTGTTTAACAAAATACAATACAACAATTTCCACAAGGTTTGTGGTCCGAAGACTACACTTAACCAAGTTTTCGTTTGATTCTTAATAATTGTAACTTTAAATGTTAATTTTCCCAAAGTAGAGGTCCGAAGACCCGGCATAACTAAGGTTCGTTTAACAAATGACAAGACATCAATTTCCACAAGGTTTGTGGTCCGAGGACTACACTTAACCAAGTTTCGTTTGATTATCAAAAATTGTAACTTCAAATGTTAATTTTCCCAAAGTAGGAGGTCCGAAGTCCAGGCATAACTAAGGTTCTGTTTAACAAATGACAAGACATCAATTTCCACAAGGTTTGTGGTCCGAGGACTACACTTAACCAAGTTTCGTTTGATTCTTAATAATTGTAACTCCAAATGTTAATTTTCCCAAAGTAGGAGGTCCGAAGACCCGCATAACTAAGGTTTCGTTTAACAAATGATAAGACATCAATTTCCACAAGGTTGTGGTCCGAGGACTGCACTTAACCAAGTTTCGTTTGATTCTTAATAATTGTAACTCCAAATGTTAATTTTCCCAAAGTAGGAGGTCCGAAGACCCGCATAACTAAGGTTCTGTTTAACAAATGGGAAGACATCAATTTCCACAAGGTTTGTGGTCCGAGGACGCACTTAACCAAGTTTCGTTTCGATTCTTAATAATTGTAACTCCAAATGTTAATTTTCCCAAAGTAGGAGGTCCGAAGACCCTGCATAACTAAGGTTTCCGTTTAACAAATGGGAAGACATCAATTTCCACAAGGTTTAGGTCCGAGGACCGCACTTAACCAAGTTTCTGTTTGATTCTTAATAATTGTAACTTCAAATATAAGAGCTAGCCATAACTTTAAAATATTAATTGACAAAAGCTTATTTGATTAATAATAATACCTTCTAAGATTATTTACATTCCATGGACGTAGTACAACTCGTTCATCTAGGTCAGCTAGCCTATACGACCCTATGCCTCGCTATTGAAACAATGCGATAGGGGCCTTCCCAGTAGGTCCTAGTTTACCCCATGCTGGGTTCTTAGCAGTGCCTACAACTTTCCTTAATACAAGATCACTGTGTGCAAGTGGCCTTAGCTTCACGTGGGCATCATATCCTCGTTTTAGCTTCGCCGATAATAAGCCAATTGGACCATAGCCGCCTCACGCCGTTCCTCAAGTAAATCAAGATCTTTCTCCAAAAGTCCCCGGTTATTCTCGGGGCTAAAAGAACTTGTCTTTAGAGTAGGAAACCAGATTCTAGTGGTATCACCGCCTCGGCTCCATAAGTCATAGAAAATGGTGTCTCTCCAGTGGGACTCCGCGGCGTGGTCCCGATATGTCCACGACATGAGGGAGCTCTTCTACCCATCTGCCTTTCGCATCATCCAACCTCTTCTTTGAGCCCATTGACTATGACTTTGTTAACGGCCTCGCTCGCCCATTCCCTCGAGGATAAGCTGGGTAGAATATCTATTTATGATACCCATGTCACCACAATATTGCCTAAAGGCGTTGCCGTCAAATTGAACGCCGTTGTTCCGAGACAAGAGTGTGCGGTATACCAAATCTAGTAACAATATTTTTCCATATAAATTTCTTGGAATCAACATCTCGGATATTGGCTAATGGCTCAGCTTCAACCCATTTAGTGAAATAGTCTGTTCCCACGAGCAACCATCTTTTGTTGCCATCTCGGAATGGCCCGACAATGTCCAGCCCCATCGTGCCGAAAGGCCAGGGGCTATGACAGAGGTTAAGAACCCTCCAGGTTGGTGGATATTAGGAGCGAACCTCCGACATTGATCACACTTTCTGGCATAGTCCCCAGCCTCCCTCTGCATATTCGGGCCACCAATAACCCCCGAGTAAGGGCTCTATGAGCTAAGGACCTTCCCCCGTGTGACTCCCACAAATTCCTTCATGCAATTCCTCCGGTAAATGATTCGTTGATTCAGTGGTGTACACACAACAAATACGGTCCCGAAAAGGATCGTTTGTATAGCTTCCGGTCCTCGGACAACCAACGCGGCGCTACTTTCGACGTACCTTTTCTGCTTCAACTTTGTCTTCGGAAGGATGTCATTTTTGAGAAAAGATATGATCGAATCCATCCAACTAGGATGTGCCTTATTAGATGGACGCGAGGTGCGTTAGCTATAAGAGAAGGTTCTACCAAATCCTCAACGAGAATAACCCTTGGTAGACCTTGAGCCGAGGATGTTGCCAACGTAGCCAAAGAATCTCATGAGTATTTCCACTCCTAGAGACATGAACTAAGGCAAAGGAGTCGAATTCAGCTCGCTCGACGCTCGACCTGGGCCAAATATTCCCGCATTCCTGGAATCTCTAGCCTCCATGGTCCCCATGACTTGGCCGACCACTAATTGAGAGTCCGAGAACACATGGATTTCCTTGCCACCCATCTTATGTACCATTCGCATGCCTACCAAGATCGCTTCATACTCGGCCTCATTATTAGTAGCCGAGAAAGCCAATCTCAAAGATTTTTCAAAGACAATTCCTTCTGGGGACATTAGAACAAGTCCAACGCCGTACCCTTTATGATTAGCACCCCATCCACATAAACTTTCCAAGCCGAGGGCGATACGGCTCGTGATCACACCAACGATTTTTCACCCATGTGTGCTACCTTTGAAGTTTCTTCTAACAATGGCTCAGAAACTCGCCACCAAATCAGCGAGGACCCGACCTTTCACCGAGGTGCGAGGCTTGTACTTAACATCAAAGGCTCCCAAAATGGTTCCCCATTTTGCCACTCTGCCAGAAGATCAGCACTACGCAACACGGCCTTGAGCGGCAACTCGGGTCAAAACAACCACAAGTAGAGATTGGAAATAATGAGGAAGTTTGCGCGTGGCGTGGACTACAGCGTAAGTGCTTTTTCCAAGGGCAAATAGCGCACCTCGGCTTCATTCAAGGACTTACTAACATAGTAGATCGGCCTCTGCACTCCATCTTCATTCCTTATAAGGACTAGACTCACCGCATGAATAGCCACGGCACGATAAGCGAATAAAACTCGTCCACCTCGGGCGAGATAAAATGGGTGGCCGAGATAGATATTGCTTAAGCCGTTGGAAAGCGACTCACAATCCTCGGTCCACCGAAACCCTTTCCACTTGTTCAACAACCGAAAGAAAGGACGCTTCGACTCGACCGAGAAATAAATCTGTTCAACGCAGCAATCATTCCGTTCAATTTCTTAATCTCCTTTTGGTTCAGAGGCGGCTGCAAATTTTGAATAGCCCTAACCGCACTGGGTTCACCTCTATGCCCCTATGAGTTATCATATATCCTAAGAACTTTCCAGATCCCACGCCTAAAGAACACTTGGTGGCGTTAAGGCGCAACTTATACTTCCTCAGATTCTGGAAGGTGTCGGCCATCTCTGTCATGTGCGAAGGTACCGTCTTACTCTTTACCACCATATCATCCACGTATACTTCTATGGTTTTCCCCAGATCCGTTCAAACATTCGGGTCATCATTCTTTGATAAGTAGCCCCAAAGCCATTTTTTAACCCAAATGGCATGACTTTATAATGATAGTTCCCCGTTGGAGTAATGAAAGCAGCGTCTTTTCTCGATCCTCTAATGCCAAGGGATTTGGTGGTAACCCCGAAAGACGTCCAGAAACTCATCCGAGGATGTCCGAGGCAAAGCATCTACCGCCTGATCAATCCGTGGCATTGGGAATGAATCTTTAGGACAGCCTTGTTCGACGTAAAGTCTACACATACTCTCCACTTGCCGTTCTTCTTAACGACAACAGTGAGCCAACCATTCAGGGTAGAAAACTTCTTTGATAGCCCCGCCCTTTTGAGTTTAAGAACCTCTTCCTTCACAAACTCGAATGTTCTCGGAAGATCGCCGAGGTGGCTGCCTCCTCGGAACAATGGCCGGATTGACGTTTAGATGATGACAAATAAAGTTCGGATCCACACCCTGAGCCTCATAGGGGTCCCATGCAAAGACATCTAGATTATCCTTCGGAAATTTCAACAACTCCATCTTCTCTTGGTGTGGCAATCGTATGCCAACTTGAAAGAACCTCTCTCGGATCGTCGGTTATTACAAACTTCTCTAACTCCTCGCAACGCCTCATCTTCACATCGCTCCAAGTGCCTCCGTAGCCGTTAATTGCTATGACTCCCGGATGGGCAAGGTTGATAACTCGACTTCACCGACGAAGTACTGCAATGTGAGATGCATTGCTCGGCCACTGCATCGCGAGGATTTCCTCAACATGTTCCCCTGAGGGAATTTAACCTTAACGTGCAAGGTAGAGGAAACGGCTCCCAGGCGTGCAGCCATGGCGGCGAGGATGGCTGTATGGAGAGCACGCGTCAACCACAATGAAATCTACTTCAACCGTTTCGTGCCGGATTAAACGGGTAAACGGATCCGTCCTTTGGCACAACGGCTCTCCCTTCAAAGCTAATAAGAGGTGAGTCATAAGGAGTTAAATCTTCCAACTCCAACCTTAACCCTTAAATAGATCGGGGTACATGATATCTGCACCGCCGCTTGATCTATCATTACCCTCTTCACGTCATAATTACCTATCTGAGGGTAACCACAAGAGCATCGTCATGGGGGCAGGATAGTCCCTACTTTATCCTCCTCGGAGAAACCCAAGACGGTAAAGTGCTCTTTAATCTCTTCGGCCTCACTACCACATCCTCGGCCGCGAATGGGAAACCGCCATAACCCTAGTAGGACTCCGAGCCCGTCCTACCAGTGTAGCGAAGATAACATTAATCGTCCCCAATGCCTGGCCGAGATGAACTATTCCGCCGGTTGTTTGAACCAACTTGACCGACTTGCCCAGGCGGCCGACACAAGTGCCGCTTTAACTTCCCTCACCGACGAGCCGCTCTAGATGGTTCCACAGAGTTCGACGCTCCGCAGTGTGGCCCACATCCCGATGGTACCGACGTAAAAGGTTTTGATTTCTTCTCGCAGGTCACTCGCCATTTTGCCGGCCATCTCGAAGAAGGGCTCTTTACGAACTTTTTTTCTAATAACCTGATGCACCGGTTCTCAACACGCATTTATTTGCCTCGGGTGTGCCGAGTCCGGATTGTCCGAAGTAATCCCTCTCGGCTTGTTGTTGTGATATCCGTCCGATCGAAATCCCTTCTCTCCCTGCGGGATAACCTTCTCCTTTCCTTTTCCCCGTTCATGGTCTTCCTCTACCCTTTTATATTCATCAATACGATCCATAAGACGACGTACGCCGCGGACGGGCTTTTTCGTCAAAGACTTTCTTAGGTCGTGATCGCTAGGGAGGCCTACCTTAAAGGTATTTAGCGCCACCTCATCAAAGTCGCCGTCTATTTCATTAAACATCTCCCAATATCCGTTCTGAGTATGCTTTCGTTGTCTCCCCTTCCTTCATGACCATGGATAGCAATGAGTCCAAAGGGCCGAGGACTCGCTACAAGTAATGAACCGAGAAGCAAACGCCCTAGTTAGTTCCCCAAACGAGCCTACGTACCCCGACTTGAGACCGTTGAACCATCTCATAGCCACAGTCCCAAGCCGGGAGGGGAAGACTTTACACATCAAAGTCTCGTTATGAGAGTGCACCGCCATCCTTTGGTTGAAGTGACTCACGTGCTCCACCGACGTCCGGCCATTATGATGGTAAACGTGGGCCGGGGTGAACCTCCCCGGGGGAGCCTCCTCTCAATCCTACGTGAAAACGGAGATTTAGAGAGTTGGTGCAACGCCCTACTCATGGTATCGTTGCCTAAACCCCTAGGACGAAGCCTTCTACGTCCGCGGATTAGCCGGTCGTTCTCCTCACTCGCAGAGGATGTTGCACGGGGTGGGAATATGACCTTGAACCGTAGCCATGTCCCCCATCCTTCTCTCGAGGAAGAACTAGATGAGGACGGGGAAACCTTACGCTTTAGCACGGCGTAACTTCCTCTTCAAACGGTTGATTTCCTTCGCATGGATTTAGAGCCCTCATCGTGGGTAGTGCTACCCCCTCCTTACGAGTATGGCTAGCCCCTGGATGTTCTCGTATGGACGCTTCCTCACGATCCCTACGTTGTTCAAGACGTTCGAAATGATCTTCGTGTCGTGATCCTTGTGACTCCCGTGATGAGAGCCTAAGCCTGCCATAATATCCCTACTACTTCTAGACTAGATTCCCCACGACTACGCCACTTGTAAGTGCACAATTGCACTGACCCAAGAATAGTTACATGGGCTCATGCCCACGAGCCTTAAACAATAAGAATTTGTAGAGTGTGGGCTTGAAACCCTGTGTTAGAAGTGTATGAGATGAAATGACAAACTAAAGATTCCAAGTACTTAGAGACAAAAAGGAGTAATGTAAATAGGCCTTCCTGACGTAAGCGAAAGCCGTTCTTATATTATATCTCTCTCTTTTTCCTTGTTCTTTTTAGGTTACACAAAAAGTTCCGTCCTGCTTTCGTTCCAGTCCCTCCTTAAATACTCCTCTTTTTAATACTTTATCCACGTGTTGCCCCCAATTCCTCCCTTAGCCTAGATATTTCTTTTCTTAGTGCCTTTGAACAAGATACTTAGAAGTTTCCCTTCCACCGTTTAAGTGTCACTTCCTCATTAATGCGGCGGGGTGGTAGGTCTTTAATGTGGAGGTAGCAGCCTTTACCTTTGATATTCTTCCAACATCGGCGCTTCTAGGACATTCAAGGGTTCTCTCCCTTTAACCGTTGGTCTTGACCGTATCATTCCCTAATCTTTACCATGAAGTCTCAGGTTCTTTGATGTCAGTCCGAGGGGAAAACCATCCTCGGCTGGATCCTAGGATCCTCTGCGTATAGGCCGACCCATAGCACCAACAATCTCTAACCCCAGGGTCAGGTCGGCCTTCTTTAACAAGGCCCAAAAGGCCCACATTCCCACCAGGATCCTTTTGCCCCACACAACACTATTAAATAACTTTTTACTAGATTAAATTTAAAAATCTTAATGTTGGACTACACATTCTTTCATTCTTAATAGATGCTCCAAATTTCATATTAATAAAATTTTATTTACTAATTATCTATAGATTCATGTTTTGTAATTTTAAAGTATTTATTATACTTAATATAAATTGTAAAATATGAAACTAAGTTTTCTTTTTAAAATTTTGTTATCGTTTATAATAACACAGTTAATTATCACAAATAAAAAATTACAAGGCCAATAAGAGTATTACAGCTTAGTCAAGTTGAGGTATTTTTATACAAATCTAAGGTAATATTTTTAGAGGACAACTTAGGCTAAGAATTTTCATGGAGAGTAGTAAGATTGAAGAGCAACCTCAATAGTGGAAATTAGAGCTTTTTTATTTTTAATTTTTTTATTCACCTCCATGTCTCTCTTTTTGTAGTCACCAAATCATCTTTGTCAATACCAATTTGAGTGGATGGAAGACGATTTTTAATAATATGCAGATAAAGTGCACCTTCTAGATGTGTTTTGAGCAAACACTCCAAAGTCCAAACTCTTAAACGTTTTCATGTTCTCAAATTTTTTCTGCCTGTAATAGAACTAGGAGAAGAGTCAATTGTATCACCCGAAAAATTTGAGTTTGGAAAATTATCAACAACATCATACATCTCACAATCCTTATCTTCTATATAAGTTGCTTCTAATGCAGCAATCCAATTCTCATCAGCTAGTTAAAAATTTTGTAGAGTTACGGATATTTTTCAGATTATTTTTATTTTGTACGATAAAAGAGAGTTTTCTTCCCTCCCTTTTTTTCTTTTTTGGGTTTCAAAAACTACATATGTATATATAACCTATGACATAATATGCATATTTAGCTAACTGCTATGTATATCAATCATTATACTACAGAAAAAATTTTAAAAAAAAAATAAGAAGACCAGAAAAACTCCTAATAGGATAATCGCAGTTCAAAAACTGTGCTCATACAAAATTTGGACCAACTTGTCAAAGGTCCTACAGATCACATGCATATACAAACTAATATATGATGTTAGAGTAGGATGATGTAGACGACTCAACAATGTGTATGGATGTCCCATTACGGTCACACTCATCATCCCCATCATGTTCGTCCGCATTTGAGTTTTGTCTTGGTTGAAACACACTCATTTCTCCCTTTTTTCTTCAACAACTTAGCCTCTTATCCAGGGCATGTATAGTCATACTTTTCGACTAAATTTTATGGTCCATCCTCGGTTCTTAACCTCAAAATATGTAACACTTTTCATCTAAATTGGACCTTTTGGGGCTTTCTTTGTTATTTCCACTTTATTTTCTCACATGGGGCAGCTGTCGACGGAATTTTGACGATGACAATTTGAAGCTGACCGGAGTAGAAACTAGAAACAAATTGTACACTGCTCAGGATGAGGATGGATACACTATTACACTGGCAAACTAGGAAATACAGAAACTTCATTTGAGATACCATACTTGTGTTGTGCTGGTATCATAATCATGTCATACCAGTGTTATAACCGCTGTATCTTGTTATAATTTTTCAAAAGTTACTCACGTCGCCATGTTGTATCCGTACTCGTGTCCATGTTTGTGTTTGTGCTTTCTAGCCGACAAATGTGTTTGAATATAGAATGGGACGCAACATGGATGATTAATAAAATGCATGTTACCGGCAACGTTGCATAGATGATGTGTAAATTAAACCATTATGCATGTTGTCAATGGGTGAATATAAGAGTATATTTGATGGTTCATTGCACATATTCGAAGGCTTTCGGGATGAGTCGTAAGATCAGCCGTTTTATTTGATTTTTCAATCTATACTAATTGCTATTTTATATAGTTTGTAGACTTTAGAAATAAATTTGGCAAATACTTTTATCATTTTCCAACTTACATCATCATGACACACCAATTTTAAGCACCACAACCTGATTGACAACTGTCAAGCCTTCATATAAGAATAGAACTTCCTCTCTTCGAGACCTAGCTTTGATTGTATATGGGTGCAACTTGGCTTATCCTAATTCAAGTTTCTAATAAGAGTTTTGGGGTTTATGTTTGTGAACTATAATATTGCATGCATACGACACATGCCTTGAAAGTTTGAAACAGGCTAGCTAGCCTACCACGATAATGATGATGATGTTGTGTTCAGAGAAAGGCACTTGATGATATAGACTGTAGATAACAGTAGTGACGACGAGAGTAGCAACAAAGACGACCTTTTTTTTTATTGATCCCATGGTGGCCTACCACTTCAACTTTTGCTCTGTTACGACATTGTTGCGGTGTGGAAGAAATATGAGGGTAAGTGAAAGATGATAACTATAAATGGAAATTTAAATTAAAAAAACAAATACCTATCACATGTGTCTTGTGCTTGATGGAGTTATCATGTGAATTATGAGAGAGAGAGAGAGAGAGAGAGAGAGAGAGAGAGAGAGAGAGAGAGAGAGAGAATGAAATTAGACTTTTAGCATATATACTTTAGTACCTTCCCTTCTTAAAATTTTTTGTAATGATTAAAAATAGAGAATATGATACCTGATAGAGAATAAGATAGTGGAAAAATAAGGATATTGTACTAAATAATATGTCATTATGTATATATGTATAAAAGAGGTATATCCTTGTATATTTATTGGAATACATATTTAAAGAAGGTAAATTAGGTAATACAAACACACAAACCTATATATAAACAAAATAACAAATGAACATCCCAGAAAAGAAAAAAAAAAGTGTATCACAATTTTACACAATATAATTACATTAGAGTTCTTCTACCGCCAGAACAAAACAAAACGATTATAACATTTTTCATAACAAGCTTAGGTGTTAATCTATTGTATGTCAAAATAGAATAAGATTGTATCAAGATTTACCATAATTCAGAATAAAGATGTTGTAAAACTATTGTGAGATTTTGTTGTATCTCTAGACTTTCTCATTATATTAACAATTTAACAGTGCCATAGCAACTGATCTCTAAGTAGGGACAAAACTAGAATTTTATCTTTATAGTATAATGGCATCAACATAAAATTTTCACCATTTCTAACAATGAGAACTATACCAAGATTCAAGAATAAATTAATACAAGTACATAGAATTAAAACTTGTATGAATCTATATAGTGTTACAAAATATATATATGCGTGTGTAAAAAGAAAAGATATAATAATTGTCTTAATGCATTTCAAAGTTAATCATATATTAAGGTATAATAAATTTCACAATAATTTTTCTTGTTTCTAAACCAAAGACTACTCTAATTTTTTTTATATAAATAAAATTACGTTGTCATGACCTACTTAACACCAAATTCCAAACCATATATATATATATATATATATATATATATATATATATATATGAAAAAATAAATTTGAGAAAAAAAATGATAAATTGATAATTATGAGACGAAAATTAATTCAAATGGTTTACACCAATCTTTAGCTTGATCGCAATCTTGGTTGTGTCAATCTTCAAATTGGTCAAGACCTCAACTACCTCTCAACTTGAGCAAGACGAGTATACAATAGTATAGAGAACATCTCTTGCATCTCTCACTATGGTTTTCTTCAGGACAAACTGAACTCTAAAGTGAATCTTTACTCAATAATAAAAAAATTCAGATTTTTTTTTCTTATTTAAAGATGAAATCATATAACAAATTAATGCCTTTACATGATAAACAAAACATTCAAATTCAACAGTAAATCTATCTTTATTCACTGCAATTAGATATAATTTATTGAAATACTAACCTAACTAACAATTTCATCAATTTATCCCACTCTTATCTATTTATTCAATTTCTCATAAAAAACAAACAACTATTTAAAATGATTTTAAAATAGAGGCACATGACAATTACTAATATAGCTAGGTTTTTGTTGCCACAGTATAGCACTATAGCTAGCTGCTCCACTGCTGCAAACACTGCCCTTCCTGCAAGCCTTATCTCCATGGCTGCAAATCTTTTTGCAAAATTCTAAGAGCATTCACGTGAAAGATCTGAAAAATGTGAAATCTTAATTTTAGCTCTCATCCCTTGAAAATATCATCCACATCAAGCATGCTATTCTTAAATTTTTTGATATCTTTGCTATAGTAGAGTGTCATATTTGGCATCCTACTGTAGCAAGCTGCTAAAGTTTTTTATTAATTTTTTTCTTTTTCTCTCTCTCACTCTCGATCTCTTGTGCCGTGCCTCTCTCTCTCTCTCTTATTGGATAAAAAAAAAAGGAATTATAAATAATATTTTAATGAAGTGGTAAAAAAAAAAAAAAATTTGATGTTGAGTGTATTATAAAGTAGAGTATTAAAATAGATAAAGTAGTATTTTGAGATGCTAAATACTATATTTTTTGATATGTTTGATGAGAATGCTACTCTATGTTTGCTATGAAATACTAAATAGTTTGAGTAGAACCCCACGTTAATTATTTTTCACTTTTTTTAAGTTTATATAATGAAAATGCTAGCTAGCTAGCTGTTAAAAGTATATACTTACATTTTCTATTTAATAAAATTGATTCTAGCGTTAGAATTGTGGACTTGGGGTTGGGGATACATAGAGACATTATATCCAACAAATTTGTAACCGTTGTGGCATATTTCCTGTGCATATTCTGTTACCATCGTCATCACTCATCACAAACCATGTTCCAAACCCTCTTATCATATTACCGACACTATCATTAAATAATAAAGAGATATATTAATGGGTGTCTTTATACATTCATTAAGGAGGCTTCAAATGGATCCGTTGCATTGAGAAATAATAAAAACCAATAAATAAATATTAAAAAATGACTTACTTTGTACAAAAGTTCAATCGACTTCGTTGTAAAATTCAACTTTAATGAATATGTTTTAGACGCTTGTCCAGGGGGACCCATATCGGCAGTCTTCCCCTTGGCCCGTCCTTATAGCATGACTGCCTAGTAGTGCCCACCAAAACCCTTTTGCAGGTCAGTACGTGCTTCACTTTAGTCTTTATTGCACATACCCATCACATGTTTCGTGTGAACTAGGGCAAATGATTAATGCGAAAAGTTCAATTGTAGCTTCAAGAATTTGGTAACTGATGAATGGGTTTATTATCTGCTTGAGGGTGCCATATATGATATATGTTAAATATTATGCAAAAAGGGGTTAACACTCTGTCAAGTCAAGGTGAGTGAGTGAGTGAGTGAGTGATGCCGCCCTCCAGAAATTGACGAGATTCTATATTGGAAAGAGACCCAAAAGAAAAGAGCAAAGTAAGCTCCAAAATCTGCATTTAAGTTCTAAAGCGAGTCCTGCCCCTTTCCTTTATGTTGCCAACGCGGTTTCAACATTGCCAAATCCTCCCTTCGTTAAAAAAAGAAAATTCCAAATCCTTTAGCTTGACCCCTTCTCCTATTTTAAGTGCTCAATTTATATAAGGAATATTTTAAGTGCTCAATTTATATAAGAAAAATGCTAACAAATATCCTTAAGGCATTGGTTAATAATTTATCTAAAGAAAATTTTTATGAGAAAAAAAAAACAATTAATGTTTTGATAGTTTTTTTCATTTCCTATAAAAGTGGTGTCAAAACTTTCCTAAAATAAATTGTTAACAAATATCCTAAGAGCACTCATTAGCATAACTCAATCCATAATAAGTGCTCACATCAAAGCAAAACCCTAATAAGTTCACTCTAAAAAAACAATAAAACACTAATTAATTGTATTATTAAATGAGAGATTTAGGATTCAAATCTCACCTACACCAAAAATCAACTGATGTCTTAGTCTGATAATAAGAGCAATTATCATGAAGTGAACACTATGAGTTTAAATTCATTCTACCCGTCTACTATATCAATAAAAAAAAATGATAACATTGTAACGTTATTTAAATAAACATAAGTCACCTTAGAATTTCTAGTAAAAAAGTTTACACTTTCTAAATAATAGATTTGCACCTATATATAAAATAATGTTTTAGGATAATTTTTTTCCCCACGATGATCAATTGCAATGACTCTTTTTTCTTTTGGATAAGTAGACAATGAAGGAGGCGAGGTGAATTACAATGTCCCTCTATTTTTTTAGTTAAATAGCAAATAATAATAATAATAATTAGGAAATAACTAAATATCAGGTACATCAAAATCATGGTTGTCCAAAGGTAAATTTGGGTTGGGTTTGTGCCCAACTTGGACTTGACCCGATCACTTTGGGTCCCTAAGATTCGGACTTGCCATCGACCGGGAAGAGGAGTCAGTTTGAGCAAGTAAGATCTCCTCGTGTAGCAATCGGAGTCAAGGAAGAGAGATGTGGCTGAAACTCGCCAAATCTAGTTAAAATTCTGTTGAATCTGACAAGATCTCTGCAAGATATCATTGGATCTTGACAAGATCTCATTGGATATCATCAAATTTTCCTGAAGAACAGTAGGTATCGGCAAAATACAACGATATTTTAATGTGGAGATTAGTCGGGTTGGTTAAAAAATCGAATTTTTATGCGAAGACCCACTGGAATACTGGAATAAGGTTTTGGAGGGTGGAGACCCGTCACCAAACATCATCAACGTAAGGTTGGTAGTCTTCTAACCATACCCAATCATCAATCATGGACCCAACCGTTTGGATGGGTGGGTTGGGTCCATGGTTTGGTTGGACTCCCCTCATCAAAATAGACTGCACCTTTAAGTATTAGGAGGCTCTCTTCTAACCATACCCAATCATCAGGTCCTCTCAAGGCCTCAATTGCAAACTCAGCTAATTAATAGCATCACAAGTAACCTTTTTACAAACATAGCTAAAACCCCATACAGACATACTCTTAAACATTAAGATTGTGCACCAAATGTTTCCACTATTAAAGATGATCAAATTTCTATTACACCTAACCTTAAAACTCGTGCGTATCACATGATCACATGCTTATTATTATTATTATTATTATTATTATTATTATTTCAGTAATGATGTGAAAATATCTGATATTTTAAGTGTTGATTGTTCAAATTTTGAACATAATAAAAATACAATTGATCCTATAGAGTTGTGAAAAGGTATGATTTATTAAAATTTGGTAATCATAAAAGCTTCATGTTTTTATAGAAACCAATTTTATAATAAGTTTGGTCTTTTATTTATGTTTACAAGTTGCTAGAAGTGAAACTTGAGGTGAAAAGTGAAAACCCAAGTCGAAGTAAAATCTAAGCTTCAAAAATGTCTCAATTAAGAGGTTTTTTTTTTTTTTTTTTTTTGGTGAAATGCAAGTTGACAATGGAAGACAAGAAACTAAAGTGACAACAATTCCTAAGAGACTTAGTCCAATTTCTAAGTCTAAGTTATTTGCAATGCCACTAATTCGAAGTAAACTGATTTGAACTCTTTTCTTAAATATATAGACTAACTCGAAGTGCATCGATTTGAAGTAAACAAGTTTAAAGTAACTACAGTAGGACATGGCCTAAGTCAATAGTCTAACATCAAACTGACTGAAAGAAAATATAAATTCAGATATACATGAACTAACAACTAAATATTGTATCAAACTTAACTAATACTTGATCAAACAAGATCAAAGATTACGAGGGAAGCACTTACAAACATAAATTATAGCATACTTAACTAATGAGATCAAATTGTGGCAACTTTGAAGTTTCTTGAGAAAGAAAAATAGAAGATTTTTCTTAAAAATGATAACATTCATCTAAATTATAAAATAAAAAAAAAGTATATTTATTATTTCAAATAACCTGAATGAAGGTGGGAGGAATTGAACCATATGTTTTTTTAAAAAATTTGTATTAAAAGTTACAAATTGAGTTACAAAACTCTTGACAAGTAATTCGTATTTTTTTTTTTTTTGGTTGCCCACAGTGTATCCTCAAGGCTTTCAACCAGAGACTAATCACTGTTCGTGCCGGGAGAGCCCTACGAAGGGGTAAAGCACTGGCCCAGGAAATTCTTTTCAAAGTGCAGGTAGCAAGACTCGAACTAGGGCACCCAGAGCGCTTTGAGACTGAGAGCTCTACCAACTCAGCCAACCTCCTGGGTTCAAGTAATTCGTATTTGTTTCTATGATTTTGGAACTCTTTCTTCTTCTTTTTTTGTTGATAAAATACCTAATTGGGTTCTAAAATCGAAATCTATCTATCAAATGGCATTTCTGTCATTATCTGAAAACTTAGGGATATTTAGCTAATACAACTTGTATATAAACCAAACCCAGCATGCAAAATTGGCAAACCCCCTCACTGTAATTCAATGAATTCAAAGCTAAGTTTGTCGGTGGCAGATATCCAAACCAAAAATAGCAAAACAAAAATGGCTGGCACCCTAATGGCTAAGCTATCTCTCCCAGTTCTCTCTCCTCCTAAGACTTCACTACTGACTCCCTTCTCAGCTGTTGCACCACCTCGCTCTGTGGCAGTTTCCAGGCTTCAAATATCAGTAACCTTGGGAACTATTTGTGAAGAAGAAGAAGAAGATGATGATGATAATGAAAACCAATATTGTGTGGAGACATGTAAGCTGGCTTCATCTTCATTTTCATCTTCATCTTCATCGTCATCGTCATCGTCATCACCACCAACGTTCTTATCTGCTCAGTCGTCCATGTGTTTCTTGGAAGTGCAGAAGCCCTTGTCGGGGTACTGTCACAACTGCCAGTACTGTGCTTAACTAGGAAATTACTCTAATTAAACTCTATTTAACTCGCAAGAGTTTATGTAGGACATTCTACATGGTTCTCTCTCTCTCTCTCTCTCTCTCTCTCTCTCTCTCTCTCTCTCTCTCTATATATATATAAATATAAGAATTAAATTTAGGAACTTTTTTTTAACTTATGCTAGTTGAAGACTTGAAGTGCTTGTACCATGCTTAATTAATATAAATGGGAATTTTGTAAATTGTTATTTGCTCTATTGTGCCTTTAATCATAGAATGAAAAGGTTTCTTTAAAGTTGATTCGGAGGAATTTCCTTTATCCAACTATCTAATTATTCACAGAATCGTTCATGCATTAAATTTTATATCTTATTAAATTATGTTAACAAGCCATATAATTGGCAATAAAAAAAAAAGGCACATAACATAACTTGTTAAATAAGTTACGTACTAAAATGCATTTAGATAATCATTTAAATAATTAAGTAAATTTTGAGGCACCAAGTTTCCCTTCCCAAAAAAAAATATTGAAAAATGTCGACTAAATCCAGATTCTATATCGATGTAGCATGAGAATATGAAATGAAGAGTACTCTAAATATAATAAAATGTTTGGGCTCTTACTAGAAATCATGGTTTGATACTCTTTCAGAACATCTACTCCATAAGTTTAGCCGATAGAAGACAGGACTAGTTCATTACAACATAAGCATCTATAAACATATTAGGGTTCGGTTAATCATCCATTTTTTGAAACATTTTATGGAGAACTGAAAAAACAGTCAAAAAATTTAGTAATTTTTTTTTCTTCATAAAAGTTCTCAAATGATCTACTAATGTATATCCTAAGATCACACGTTAGTAAAACCTAACATACTATACAAGTTAGCTATTTAATTATTAAAAGAAAAAAAAAAGTATTTGTGCAAGCTACGCAATAGGCCAAATTCCTGGATTTACCGCTGGTCCATTGGGTGGTCCTTTACACGATTTGCATAGGGTTAGGCCCTTAGCAAGTGTTTTTTTTTTTTTGGGTAGCCCTTATAAAGGACAAAAGTTCTGTATAGTAAACTGATCAGAAGGGAAATGGCTAGTGATAATATATGCATGGACCCTAATTAGCGGCCGTTAATTCGTTTTGTTATATACCTATTATTAAGCCAGAAAATGTTTTTCTAGATTAAAAAGTTAAAATCTTGGTTATATTTAGTAAGGTCAAAAAAAGTTTTTTGCAAAATTTTAAATTAAAAGCACACTCAGTAAAACGAGAAAGAACCAAAGTTGTGCATCCCCTTATTGTTGTCAAGACTCAAGAATAGATTTTGTTGTTTTGGGTGCGGCCATTGCTAAGCTATCTAGTTGTGCTAGTTCCACAATAATTTCAAGCATATTTCATATTTTCTGATCTGTTTGCAGTTCCTTCATCAGTTGGACTTCACCATGGTAAGAAACACCACTAAAAATGCAACTTAAAGGGCCATTTCAAGCATTTCTCAGCATCTAGTTGTTATTTATAGTTTTATACACACTTGATAGCAATGTAATTAGGAAACAAGTGGATTCTCAAAAAAATAAATAAGTGAATAATAATAATAAAAAATAAGTCCCTTTATTAAAAAAAAAAATTTTGAGAAAATTATAAAAACCTCCCGAGGTTTGTTGAAATCTACACTTTGACCCTATTTTCAAGTCTACAATTTCATCCTTACCAAAATTTTCAAACTCATGATAATGTTAATGAAATCGAAAAAATACATAAGTGCCTACATAAGCATTTTACTCTCTTTCACTCGTGTTCTTCCAGTGCCACTCTTATCTTTTTCCAATCTCTCATATAGTAGAAACTCTAGTTAATCAAAACACAAAAGTACTATTGTTGAACCTAACCTCTCCTCAATCCATTAACCAAGTGAATGTAATAGACAATGAGTTCCACTTCCACCCCAAATTTTGTATATATCTTTGGTTTATACTAATTAGATGCATATCTTATTGACTATTCATAATCCTCTCTCTCTCATTCTGCAAGATAAGTTCTAGTTACATATTTTTGTAATTTTCATTTGTTACTTTTCTTGGAATAATGTAATATTACTGTGCAATATAACACCACGATGAATCAAACGCTCCTTAAATGTAATGCAGCATGTAGTAGAAACACAATTTTCTCTCTCCTTGTTAAGAGTAGTAATCCTAGCAACCTAAGTTAATTAGATGCAGATGCAAGATGCCTTCTAGTTACTATAGAACAAACCGTGCACGCTTTCGAGTATGGAACATGTAATGAAATTTGTCTCTACGAATATCCCATGTGAGACATGTCCCTAGCAGTGCTGTTTAGAAGTACACAGTACGACTGGAATTTGTCTTGAATATTGAATGCATATCATAGCCTCTTAGGCTAGCTTATCTCTCTCTTCTACAGTTCTACTTGTGTTTCCTTAGGCAGGTCCTGTAATGACAAATTGGGCACAGGCCATTCATCACATGGTGTACCTTGATACCTTTATTTCCAACATTTTTCTTTTTCTTTCAACGAATAATTCTCAAGTTCTTTCTTACCTATATAAGAACCAATCTAGAGATAACGGTCCCCTTTGCTTGAAGCATATAAATTGACCTCACATTGAGGTAATTGAAGGACATCATTGTTACCATTAGGTAATAGACATTGAGAGTTAGAATGTAACATCATAGCCTCTTAGGCTAACTCTTTTTTTTAATCTTCCCAAATGACAAATTGTTAAGGACAATTATCAATGGGCTAGGAGGAATTTAGTTATAATTGCCCCCTTAGCTAGATGTTGGTCAATATACCTTAACCTTATATGAAGTTAATTCAAGGACATCAATTGAACCACTTCTGGACATCCCAATGGAACAATATCTTCTCGATTTTAAGTTATCTTCATTTCATTTATTTTACGGTTAGGCTGAATAACATTGTGTAGATTATGATCCATTTAAAAGTTTATATGACATGGCAATCTATACACCTTTATATTTGTAAAATTTAATATGAGTCATGAAATTGATCAATTCAAATGAAGATGATTATTTTCCTATTTGGATATGGTACACTACTATTGTCATAGTGTAATGGATTTTGAGAGTGATATATAGTGCGGCAAATTTGAAAGAATAAAGGAGGGGGGATTGAAAAAAAAAAAAAAACCTACATCATATACATATGACCAAATTAAATCATAGACATTTGATTGCATCAATTTAAACCCTAAAAATGCAATTTTTCGGGATCATGATTTTTATGAAAAAAAACTTAAAAAATTCAAGAGGGTGAAAATGGGGTAATGAAATGGATGGCATGGAAGCTTTGGTTACAATGGCCATCATTAACAGCTCAAGTGGTAAAAGTTGTAAAGAGATTGGATACGTGTTATGTTCAAATAAGAAAATGGATAGAAAATACTGCATCTTAATTCACTAAGTACTGTTATGAAGGTCTTGTGCAAGGTTATTGATTGGAAATAGAGGGATCAGATTTATTGAAAGAAGGAATGGGCCTCAAAGTTGGAATGGCATTGGCATTTTTATTTTTTGGGTCAAATGATCTTATTCTAGTGAAATCCAATTTGCTTGCGAGTCCCACTTGGCCCATTTTCAATTCTTTGTAAAGTGAAGCCTAATCCTGTTGTCTCTCATATGAAGACAGACCAATAGGCTATATAAAATGAATTGGGGTCCTTTGAGGTTTGAGGACCTTTTCTTTTCTGGATAAATCATTTCATTCTTAAAAAGGGAAGGGACCTCACCCAACTCTATTACACAACCCAACCCAACCCAAAAGAGAAATGGTCCTAGACTCACTACAAAGGAGGGCAAATGGCCAAATTATGCAGGCAAAATTGAGTTCCCTATGTACAAACACAACAAATTCACAATTTTTTTTTCATAACAATCGATTCTGAAGTAGCATTGGCGCATAATAAAAGTAATATTAGTTGTAGTCTCATGTGAAGTAATATTGTATTACAATCTGCCAACTTGATAATGTATAAAAAAAGTTGAGAAAGAGCATCATCCCCTTCAAGGATTAGCCTGTAGAACTGAACCCAACAAGTTTGGCACAATAAACTACCCTTTGCTGGATCAACTTTAGGTGTGTTACACAAAAATAAGTACCATTGCCACTATTCATGTGAGAGAAGAGATTATATATTTATTATATTTCCAGAATATTCTATATTTTTTTCCCACAACCAATATTTGAGAACAAGTCAATTTCCATTGTGACCGGTTAAACTCCTGCTATATATGGCCTTGCTATCCCCGGTACTAATGCTTAAATTTTCCACAAATCTAGCTTTTAGACCAGCAATATTTATAACTCTGTGTAACCATACCTAAGGCCAGCATTTATGCCACGTAATTTTCTTAATATAACCACGTTTTTGAAACGTATATTTGTTTATATTCTCTGTAAGATCTTACCATTATTACTTGACCATTTGAAGTCTTTGCTTTCTTGGCTTTATATACACCAGAAATTTGTTTAACAAGCCAACCAATTACGCCTATATTTTGTGCCCTTTGCCTCAATTGTTCACCTATATAAGGCACAGCTAACCCTTCCCTTTTTTGCTAACCAAAGAATCCATCTCTTGAAGCCTAATAGGCTAAATAGCATTCACTTTGTTGCGATCCAAAGCTAATCGTTTGTCTGTCTCTCACATTGCTGAGGCTTTGTGGAGAGACCCCATTTTTTTTCTCTGGAAGCATAGACATGGCGAAGGAATTGAGATACATGCAAAACTACATTGAAGTTGCACCAGCCCCTCTCATATCACACCAAAGATATTCTTGCTGTCCCAAGCTAGAGACCATTGTTGAGGAAGCATCGACTGAGAAGTTTGAGAGTGTACCAAAGAGTCCGGTTATGTTTCTTCTTCCTGTATTATTTACTTTCCTCTCTTACAGTTTGTTGTGTAGACATGTTGTTTGAGGTGGGAAATTTTTTTTCTACATGGAAGGGAAAGGAAATGTATACGATTAGTTATTTGAGAGTGCTTGTTAATTGGCACCTTTAGATTGTGAAATGAATCGATCTCCAAAATTCTTGAATGTAGCAAAATTCATGATAAACTCTCTCTCTCTCTCTCTCAAAAAAAAAAATATATATATATAAATGTCATGTCTAAAATTATGAATATTGCATGTACACTGAGTGTGTGAGAATAATCTTCCTAAAATTAAATTTGAAAGAATTGGTTCCATAGCACATTTTAAAGGTCAAAATCCAAATTTGCCCTAAATTATATACAACGAGTTGTTAAATTATCTCTATTAGAAGATGTCATGTGTCCCGCATAGAATTATTATATTTAATAATAATTATTATAGTAATAAATAAAGGAACATCTTATTTGGTAAACAAACACTTCAACAATAATTATCAATGGTACTTATTGATGGAAGGAGTATAAAAGGGAATCAACCATAAAATTAAAGAGGTCCCTAGCCCATGAAAAGAAGTTTGTATTCTCCATTAAATGATTTTCTAATGTTTAGTCAAAGACTAACAGAATTCATTCATTTCACTATTTTGTAGTAGGTATTTCTCTGCAAATTACTTCAACAACAATGATAAGAGTTATGTTTTATTTTATCTTTGTTAAAGAGAGAAAAAAAAAGAGTCAAATAATTTTTTAGGTTGAGAAAGCATTTAAAAGATATTTTCTTCTCGATTTCTTCTTTTCTTTCTTCTATGCCAAGCTCAGAGAATGAGGAAATTATTTATTTCTTTTGAAATTGCTTTAATATTTTATTTATTTTTACATGTCTATTTAGTGGGCCTGCATCCATTATTTGGCATATATAGGGGTTACATCCATATGAAACTTTTTTTAAAATTATTTTTGACATCTATATGAAACTTAATATTTGATGTCTTGTACGTTCATTATATCAATTATCATTTCAATGTTTCTCAAAAAAAAAATTATCATTTCAATGATTGACTTCTCTCATAATTATTTGAAGTAAAATTATATATAATACTTCCTCTTTACATAATAATGAATTTTATTAATTAAATTTATAATGAAATCTACCATATATGTAAATTGAAATTGAAGAATGCATCATTATGTTCAAGCTTGAGTAATGAATCATTTTTCTTTCATAATTTGGTTTTCATTTAGCATCCATGCACAATCCAGTAATATCGTATAGTTTATATTCAAAGTTTGTCCTAGCGAGACAACATAAAATGTCTTATGTCTATTAATTTATGAACAAAGTTTCTCTCCAAACTAGTTTGGAGAGAAACTCTACAAACTCATCATATATCTTTATATTGAGTATGAATTTTAAAAATCTAACTGATAGATTGCATGTTCTTATTACATTCTTAATGCTTACAAAATTTCAAAAAGATCAAAGATCAATTGCTATGTCATCAAATAAATGTTACAATTTCAAGTTTTTGTGATCTAAAGTTGTATATAAAAAATAAGTTAATTGATCAAATAGTAAATAACATCCAATTTGAACGAAATTTGATACGTATATTGAGAACATAAGGAACATAAAGTTCAACGGTTACATTTTCAAAATTCACACCCAAAAAAATAATATATGAGAAGTTTAAAGAGTTTCTCTCCAAACTAATTTGGAGAGATACTTTGTTCTTAATTTATTGCCCATGATTCCTGCCCACCCTAAAACTCGGAATGTTTAAGCTGGTTCATTTCCTGAAATTTCCATACAGTATTTAAACTTTAAAGGCCCATGTCATCCATTATTAATATCAAACATAATTATGAGAGTAATCCGTAATCCTCTTGCCTCTTTAGAGAGAGAGAGAGAGAGAGAGAGAGAGAGAGAGAGAGAGAGAGAGAGAGAGAGAGAGAGAGAGAGAGAGAGAGAGAGAGAGAGAGAGAGAGAGAGAGAGAGAGAGAGGACAAGAATATTCAATTCATAAACTAATAATCAAATGATATAGAATTTAGATTAAAAAAAATTAGGCTAATTTATAGAATTAAAGCACTCAACCTCATATAACAACAAATGTTCAAATATATAAACACTCCCCTGGAGACATTTGATTTTTCTCTTCATTTCCGGACCTCAAACTACAGCCAAAACTATCTCATAATTCCTCTCATGCTATATTATTAAACTAACGCACCATGTCAACCTCGTCACTTTGTAAGAAAAGGAACAAAACCACAGGCAGAAGCAAAGGAAGAACCAAGCACGCTTCCTTTTGCATAACTTCAAAGTTTTCAGACCCCTCTTCAATAATTGGCTCTAGTTTAGGAGAATTCGAACATTTCTTGTGAGATATGAGAGGGGCTGGCGCAACTGCATCAGCACCCCAGTTTTGCATGTATCTCTCCTTCACCATCCCTCAAAGAAAAAGCTTTAGAAAATGGAGTTTTTGTGGAGTGGTTTTGGTTTTGTTGCGGTTGATGAAGACTATCAAATTTGTCAATGGGTTTTGGGGAGAGACAGGAGTGGATTGGAGATAGAGTATTGAGGTAAACTAGGATTATATAAGGGCTTAAAGGTGTATCAGTGCGAAATGAGGAAAGAAGAAGGAAAGGGCTTTGAAGTTAGAAGGTTGTCCACAACTTAGGACCAATTAATGATATAAGTTGTTACACGTGAACAAATGTTTGAACTTTAAGAATTAGTTAAAAAAAGTTTGAACTTTAAGAGTAAGATATTATAAATTTTACAAAATTAATGATGCATAATCAATCACAAAAAAGTATGTTGGACGTACATATATTATTTTTTGAAATTTATTAGTTACAGTTATTATCACATCAGTTTGTAAGTATTAAGAAGTAAAACTTGTATTATCTTTTATATTTTTTAAAATTTAAACAAGTCTTGATGGTTTAAGGATACAATTAGAATATTGTTAGGGTGAGATTGTTATGTCATTATTTGAAATGAATGTATTTGTTTTTCATTCATTACTATCAGAACCAAATAAAGAGTATTTCTTTCTCAAAAAAAAATAAAAATAAAGAGTATTTGTTTCAAACTAAATAATCCACATAATGTCTATATTTTATGCATTGAAATAACAGGAACATGATGTAAAAGAGTATAGATACTACCAGATACGAAACAATTAATACAACATAAATTATCTTTATAAAAAGATATATAATTTCTTTTAATTATGTGTATCTCTTTAGTGAAAACGAGAGTTTTTTATACTGGAAATAACTTTTTTTTTTTTTTTCTAAAACTTCTTGTATTCATAGATCTTATAAAGATAAGATCTTTTTTTTTTTTCCTTTTATTAGAATTAATGCAGAATACAAATATATTCGTTTATAATATGTTTTATTTATTAAAAAAAAAAAAAAGAGTTGTTGGGGGACAGCCGCCCTCTTTATTTATGATAAGCTTTATAGAACTGTAATTGACTTCTTCTTCTTTTCCATCTTCGCTTTTTTAAAGCATGAAAGATCAACTTAATTGGAGTTCTTGAACTTTCCGCGTTGTTATTTTAGCATAGAACTTATAACATCAACGACAATGCTTTCACTTTGAACCTTTGACCCATGCAGTAGCTCCTTCAACATTTTTAAGCACTAGAACTTTTGGTCGGAAAGTTTGATATCCTTTAATAAGAGCTGCTTCCAAGTGAGTGGAAGACCCGTTCAGCCAAAAAAAAAAAACTGTGAGTAGAAGACACATGTCCTCAAGTCAAGTCTTCCAGTCCCCAGTCACCCGTGGAGGAACACGTGTGAACCAATGGGTCTCGAGATCATTGAATGAGTTTAAAATTTAGTCTAATTTGGATTTAGATTTATAATATGTTGATAATGTTAGGATTAGTGCCCTTAAATCCTATTGTATGATGCTATGTATGATATTATGTATAACATTATGTAAGACATGATGTATGACTTAATATTGTGATTGATAAAGTTATTTTATTATTATCTAAAATAATGGTAACATGAATATAGGACATTATCATATAGTCCATGAGATGTATTGTATGTGATTTATGTGAAAAGTCACAGAAGATGTAAATCACAAGTTCTTTGTAAACTCAGAATTTATAGTTCGTAGTCGGTGATGAAATTGGGCATTTCATCTGCGAAGACTATAACGTGTCAACTAAGATGATTTGTCTTGATCATAGAAATGGAAGCTTCTAGTTGATATGTTGATATGTTTTAAGAGTTAAAACATATTGAACAGGACCACTGTGAGATTTATTATTCTTCTAACGACTGTCAAATGAATAATAAACCTCACAACTTCTATTTGCATGAACTCTTAATCCTGAGACAATAATGGACCTGATTATGAAGTGTAGGTTGCTTTGATATATTAGGAGTGAGATCTGAAGTGACGGTCAAAACCTCAGTATGTTGGGCAGCCACATTTAGTGTTGATGGAACATATATTCTCAAGATGGAATTCATAGTCTCTTGATGGAGATATAAAATATTCCCTTGAGATAAGTTTAATGTTTTCAGTTATTCAGAGAGTTAGGCCTAACCACTTTAGTAAGAAATTATTAAAGTATATATTTATGAAATTGGATTTCATAAATATATAATGAATAACTTTAAAGAATTAAACCGGGTACTCAATGATAAGATGTAGTAATTTACAAAGTGGCAGTCTACGTTTATGACTTTGTGTTACTACGAATATTTTATGAAGGGGTTACGTGTTTAATAAAGTCTTGGGATATAATTTATTAATAAGGCCTAGAGTGCAATTATATTTATATAGTTGTATTAAATATAATTAATGGTAACTTTGGACTTGTCAAGAGTTGACGGAAAAGCCCAAGGCCCATTGGAGCTAGTGTCTTATTGGTCCCTTTTGGTCCCACTCCAAGCCACACACTAAAGCCCAATTGGAAAGACCCAATAGGCCAGTCCAATTAGATAATCAGTTAGTTATAAAGGGAGAAACATACAGAATTTTTATTAGAAGAGATTAGAAAAGAAAAAGAAACGGTGTGTGAGAAAGTGTGAGACACACTTTCATTCTCCCTTTGAAAAACTGATTGAGAGACCACACATCTTGGGCGTAAAGTGGAATTGGAGTGAAGATTAAAAGTGTTCCCAAGTGCTTCTAATCTTTGTTTTGAATTTCTCCACACCAAGGTACGCAATCTTGTTCTTAAATTCTGAAATTTACATTGTGCACGTTATCAATCATGAATGAAATAGATCCTAATTCGTTGCTTCCGCTATGTGTTTTGCATGAAATGCAAAACCAGAATTTTTCCATCAGATAAAGCGTAAAGTTGAAGAGGAGCATCCAATAAAGTGTGGAGCATCAATATTCTTTCACTTAGAGCACTCATATTAATGCATGTATAATATCCAAAAAAAAAATGTAAAATTCATATGTTTTTGTTTAAAAATGACTCATATTAGTAAATGTATAATTGCGTAAATTAATTTACAAGTTTTCTATAATAATCACTAATAGTATCCCAGGATGAAGGAAGAGAATCAATTAGTTATTGTACATGAAGAAAGATAAACAATTAAAAAAAATCATATGTAATGTAAAATATCCATTCTAATATGATTCATGTGTATTTTTTAAAAAGTGAGTATATAAAATAAAATACTTAAGTTATTATTCTAAAATAAATAAATAGAATTTGGACAAATTGATGCAATGCTCTTACATTTACTGTAGGGGTATTGGGCCCAATAGTATATGAAGGATGGCCCAACGAAGTATTTTGGGCTGGAAACCCAAAATCCGAAGACATCAAAATGGTCGTGGACTATTTACATATCCAAACACGTCCGAGGAGTAGATTTGTCCTCGGATTTCAAGGCCGAGGACATAGAAAGAGAAGTTTGGTATCCCTGGGTTATATTATAATGAGTCCTACAATTATGGGGATGCACGGTATACGTGGAGGGCGAGAGAAAGAACGGTGGAATGCCTAAAAATAAAGTCGCTACCACCGCAGATTAAAAGCTCTCAAATTGATACGCTGATGTATAGATGGAAGGATGGAAGGAACATCGAGCTTGGAACTTGGTCCCTAATCCCCGGCGGGCTTTAGGGAAGAATGGATGGGACAAGTATCCAAAAAGGGGGATTGCAACCAGGAAAGTGGAAGGTGATGAAGGGAAAGGAAAGGATATAAATAGGAGGAAAGGCATACGAAGGAGGGAGGACTTTTCTGAGTAAAAGAGATAGAGCCAATAGTAAATGATAATCAACACTTGTATCCAAACTTGAGAAATATCATTAGAAACCATCCTCGGACACAATCCGAGGACGATTTCGTCTTACTCTTTGCAAACGATTCTTTGTTCTGTTCTATTGGGCCCAAAGCCCGTTCTTTTTGTAATTGTCTAAACCATCCTTGAAATCTAAATTACAAGCCCATCCTCTACAAATTCATTGTAAAGAAAGGCCTTTCAAGCCCATTTTTCTCCCAGTCGTAGTTTGGGAACCTGAATTGTGTCCTTACAATTGGCGGCTCCGTGGGAATTTAGTCTTTAAGGAAGTTTAGGACATCATGGTAGGATCGGGACCACAACGCGGTGCGGAGTCGCGTGGGCTCTCGCCGTGAGGATCTCTCCTTGCATCCGATCACGGAGAGAACCGAGGGAAGTGTACATACTACACATACCATCGAAGTGCAAGTCATTCGCAAGGAGGAAGCAGAGCTCCTTATGAAAGAAATGCAGGGGCCATGCAGAAGGAGATTGACGGCCTCGAGGAGATTGCGCCACGAGAGGCGAAGGAGAACTCCTCCGACCCTCCGACCCTCTTCGGAAGGATCCGAGGATGACAATTACGGGCAAAGATCCGAACTCCCCAGGTGAATATGCCTCTTCGAAGAAGACAATTCTGCATGGGAGACGTGGCAGAGACTACCCAGGGCTCAGGGGCTTAGGAAATGACGCAATGGGAAGAGCATTGCACCAAATCTCCAGGTCACCCTTCGCGCGCAGATTGGAAGAAGGAAGGTTGCCTCGGCGCTTCACACAACCGGCCTTCACTCTTTACAATGGTCGGACGGATCCTGTAGAGCACGTAAGCCACTTCAGCCAGAGAATGGCAGTGCATTCCAGGAATGAAACTTTGTTATGCAAGATTTTTCCTTCTAGCTCAGGCCGTAGCCATGAGATGGTTTGACGGCTTAAGGGCGGGCTCCATTGATTCTTTCAAAGAGCTTACTAGGGCATTTGGTTCTCGCTTTATCACGTGCAAGAGAGTTCCTCTTCCATTGGATTCTTTACTATCCATGGCCATGAGGGAAGGGGAAACCCTGAAAACATATTCGGACCGGTACTGGGAAATGTTCAACGAAATTGACGGAGACTTTGACGATGTAGCAATAAGGACCTTCAAGGTCGGCCTACCAACAGAGCATGACTTGAGGAAATCCTTAACGAAGAAACTCCGAAGCGTACGTCGACCTGGATGGATCGCATCGACGAGTACAAAAGGGTTGAGGAAGATCGGCGGCAGGGAAAGGGCAAGGCGAAGGTTATCCCACAAGAAGGAGGGATTTCAGGGTCGGACCGATACAACAACTATAGGCCTACGCGGTATTTTTCCAGGCAGGCCGGCCACATACCCCCACAGTGGTCAACACCGTCTTCGGGAGCCGGTGCAGCGGCTGTGGAGAAAATAAGGCATGAGCCTTTTTTCAAATGGCCAAATGAAATGGCGGGGACCCTTCGAGACGCAACCAAAATCTCCACTGCCATTATCACTAGGGAGAGGTCATACCAGGAAGATCGCACTTTGTGGAATCATCTGGAACAATTGGTTAAAGAGGGAAAGCTGAAGCAGCTTCGTACCAACCCAACGGACGAGGAAACCAATCGGGAGTGGCAAACCACGACGGTCCTTCATCCGCACCTTCCTCTAGGTACTATCAACGTCATTTTTGCGCACCTGGTAGGACTGGCTCACTCCTTCAGTGTAATGTCAGTTGCTCGAACATTGGCCGAGGAGTCACGGGATCGCCCGAAGAGGATCAAGGCAAGTATCCTCCAGTCCTAAGTTTCTCTCGAAGAGGACAAGATGGGGACCATCCAAGCCTCATGATGATGCCTTAGTGGTAACCCCTCAGAATTGGGAACTATGATGTAAAGAGGGTAATGGTTGATCAAGGTAGTGGTGCGGATATCATGTACACTGACCTATTTAGAGGCTTGAAGTTAAGAGTTGAAGATCTTATGCCATATGACTCACCCTTGATAAGCTTCGAAGGAGAGCTGTCGTTCAAAGGGACGGGTATTCTGTGCAATCAGGTCAGGAGGTAGTAGACGTAGATTTCATCGTGGTCGATGCCTACTCTCCCTATACGGCTATTGTGGCGAGACCTTGGCTGCATGCGTTGGGCTATTCTCTCAACCTTGCATGTCAAAATCAAATTTCATTCGGAGATCAGGTGGTGGAGTTACTTGGGAGTCGGTCTCCGTGGCTCGACGGGTGTGTCACAAAGCCGGCAACCTGCGTCGACCAAACCAGACTCCCGTCCTCGGCTAACGGTGAAGCATAGCAATCAAAGTCTCTTCCCATAGCCGAGGTAGATGAAGCAACGTGTGAAGAATTGGAGAAAATTATCATAGACAATGATCCTGAAAAGTTCTTCCAGGTTGGAGTTCAATTGCGCGAAAGAGAAGGATGAGCTGATTTTATTTTTAAAGAAAAATATGGATGTATTTGCTTGGAACGCGTATGAGGCCCGGGTTGATCCGAACTTCATATGTCATCATTTAAGGGTCAATCCAACCGTCAGTGCCGAGGCGGACCACCTCGGAGGTCCTCGAAGGAACATTCGGAAGCCGTCAAAGAGGAAGTGCTCAAACTCAAAGCGGCAGGGGCTATCAAAGAAGTGTTTTATCCCTGAATGGTTAGCCCACCGCTGTGGTGGTGAAAAAGAAGAATGGGAAGTGGAGAGTATGTGTAGATTTCACAGATTTAAACAAGGCTTGCCCAAAGGACTCATTCCCGATGCCTCGGATTGATCAACCGTTGGCGCCATCCGTTGGACATCCTCGGATGAGTTTTCTTGATGCTTTCCAAGGTTATCACCAGATACCTTTAGCCGTTGAGGACCAGAGAAGACGGCATTCGTCACTCCTACGGGAAATTATCATTATAAGGTAATGCCTTTTGGCTTGAAAAAACGCAGGGCTACCTACCAAAGGATGATGACGAGGATGTTTGAGGCACAGCTAGGAAAAAATATTGAGGTATACGTGGATGATATGGTAGTAAAGAGTAAAGAAGTTTCTGCACATCTGGAAGATCTGAGCAACACTTTTCAGAAGCTAAGAGAGTATAAATTGCGGCTCAATGCCTCTAAATGCTCTTTCGGTGTAGGGTCGGGCAAGTTTCTAGGATATATGGTGACTCACCGAGGAATTGAAGTGAATCCTGCTCAGGTTAAGGCAATAAGCAGCTTACACCCACCTCGGAATCCTAAAGAGGTGCAAAGGCTAACATGGGTATGTGCTCTCAAACCGATTTATATCTCGGTCGCGGACAAATGCAGGCCTTTCTTTCAGTTATTAAATAAATGGAAGGGTTTTGAATGGACCGAGGAGTGTGCAACAGCTTTCCAACAGCTAAAAGAATATCTCTCGCGACAACCAGTTATGTATCGACGAGAGGGTGATGAGATTCGTTTGCATATATTGCGGTGGCTAAACATGCATTAGTCTGGTTCTTATCCGAGATGACAATAACATCCGGAGACCGGTATTCCTATGTGTAAGCAAATCTCGTAGAGGCCGAGCTGAGTTATTTGCCATGGAAAAAGCTATCTTGGCTGTGGTACATGCTACACGAAGACTTCCCCATTACTTCCATCATACGGTTGTTGTTCTTACACAACTCCCTCTCAAATCAATTTTGCGAAGTGCGGATTATATGGGAAGAATTGCCAAATGGGGAACTGCCTAGGAGCTTTCGATATCAAGTATATGCCTCGCACCTCTATAAAGGGGCAGGTCATCGCGGGACCTTGTGGCAGAGTTTCCTGAGCCTTCGTTAGAAGACTATCAAGAAGGCATGGGTAAAAAATCGGTAGGCATGATTTCGTGTGAAGGGCCTCCGTTATGGAAAGTCCATGTTGATGGAGCAGGCGATCGAGGGGATCAGGTATCGGATTAGTTTTGATATCCCCCGGGTATTACTTTTGAGAAATCCCTAAGATTAGGATTCTCGGCCACCAACAACGAAGCGGTATGAAGCGGTCCTCGCAGGGATGAACATGGTTCATAAAATGGGAGGAAAGGCGGTGCAAATGTTCTCGGACTCACTATTGGTGGTAGGCCAAGTAGAAGGGAAGCTAGAAGCAAGGGATTCCAGATGCGAGAATACCTAACCTGGCAAGGTGGGTTTATGCAATCTAAATTTGAGTCTTTTCTACTATTGCATGTATCCGCATGTGGCAATACCCATGCCGACTCATTAGCCACGCTCGCGACGTCCTCGGCACAAAGTCTACCACGAGTTATCCTCGTTGAAGATCTCGTTGAAGCCCAGGGACGGATGGTAACTCCACTCAAATTCTTCAAATTAGGGACAGGACCTAGTTGGATGGATCAAATAGTAACATTTCTCGAAATGACATCCTACCTGGAGAAAAGCTGAAGCGGATAAGGTTCGCAGAAAAGCCACTCGTTTTCGGTTCTAGGAGGACCAAAAATTGTACAAACGTTCCTTTTCGGGACCATATTTGCTATGCATACACCCCGAGGCAACAGAGCTACTTTGGAAGAGCTACACGAAGGGATTTGCGGAAGTCACACAGGAGGAAGGTCTTTAGCTCAGGGCCCTTACTCGGGGCTATTGGTGGCCAAATATGCAGAGAGAAGCGCAAAATTATGCAAAGAAATGTGACCAATGTCAAAGGTTCGCTCCAAATATACATCAACCAGGTGGAGTCCTAAATCCTCTATCTAGCCCATGGCCTTTTGCCCAATGGGGCTTGGACATTGTTGGACCCTTCCCAAAGCAACGGGAAACCGACGGTGGCTTCTCGTGGGAACGATTACTTTACCAAATGGGTTGAAGCCGAGCCATTATCAAACATAAAACACGGAAGCAAAAAAGTTTGTATGGAAGAATATCGTTACCTGGTTCGGCATCCCTCATACTCTCATTTCGTATAACGGTTTACAATTTGATAGCAAAGCCTTTCGGAAATCCTGCTGTGATCCTGGGCATTACGAATAGATATTCCACTCCGGCTTATCCCCAAGGAAATGGGCAAGCCGAAGTCAACAAAGTAATAGTGAGCGGACTCAAAAAGAGGTTGGGTGACGCCAAGGGGAGGTGGGTGGAAGAACTGCCACATGTCTTGTGGACGTATAGAACTACACCACGAAGATGCAGGTGAAACACCCTTCGCCATGACTTATGGAGCCGAGGCAAGAATCCCCTTAGAAGCTGGGTTCCCAACCCTGAAGAAAAGCTCCTTTATTTCAGATAGCAATGATGATCTATTAATGAGAAACTTAGACTTAGTTGAGGAACGGCGCAGAAAGCGCCATGGTTCAACTAGCTTATTATCAACATAAGCTCAAGCAGGGATATGATTCTCATGTGAAACTTCGACCTCTTGGACCAGGTGACTTAGTATTAAGGAAAGTTTTGGGCACGATGAAGAATCCTACGTGGGGAAAATTGGGGCCCCGGCTGGGAAGGACCTTATCGTATTACTTCGGTTCAAGGAATAGGGGCCTACAATCTGGAAGATTTGGACGAGAATGTTGTACAACGTCCCCTGGAATGTAAATAATCTACGAAGGTACTATTACTAAATAAAGGGCACTTCGGCCGTTCTTTGTTGTAAACTACATTATATTCGTTATCTTCATTCGTCTAAGTATCAAATCGAAACTTGGTATGCCTCGGATCCTCGGACCACATACCTCGTCTAAATTGATATTCTTTACTAAGTGTTAAACGGAACCTAAGTTACGTCTGGTCCTCGGATCATCTACTTTGCGAATTTATACACTTTTAATTTATTCATCTACGTTTCAAGCCGAAACTTGGTATGCCTGGATCCTCGGACCACATACCTCGTCTAAATTGATATTCTTTACTAAGTGTTAAACGGAACCTAAGTTACGTCCGGTCCTCGGATCATCTACTTTGGGAAAATTAACACTTTAAATTTATTCATCTAAGTATCAAGCTGAAACTTGGTATGCCTGGATCCTCGGACCACGTACCTCGTCTAAATTGATATTCTTTACTAAGTGTTAAAACGGAACCTAAGTTACGTCTGGTCCTCGGATCATCTACTTTGGGAAAATTAACACTTTAAATTTATTCATCTAAGTATATCAAGCTGAAACTTGGTATGCCCTGGATCCTCGACCACATACCTCGTCTAAATTGATATTCTTTACTAAGTGTTAAACAGAACCTAAGTTACGTCTGGTCCTCGGATCATCTACTTTGGGAAAATTAACATTTTAAATTTATTCATCTAAGTGTCAAGCTGAAACTTGGTATGCCTCGATCCTCGGACCACATACCTCGTCTAAATTGATATTCTTTACTAAGTGTTAAACAGAACCTAAGTTACGTCTGGTCCTCGGATCATCTACTTTGGGAAAATTAACATTTTTAAATTTATTCATCTAAGTGTCAAGCTGAAACTTGGTATGCCTCGATCCTCGGATCAATTACTTGGGAAAAATTAATACTTCTGTTCTTTTTTTTTTTTTTGACATAAACATCAGATATTTGCATAGACCATATGCCTTATCTTTACATAGTTCAAACTAGAGATCCAAAATGAAGAATCAAATACTCAAAAAAAAACATCACTTTATGCAGTTTTACCGGCATAATTAAACCCTCCTGGAGTATCAAATTTCAATTCAAGTTGTTGCTAGTAACTTTGGTAAAAGACAAGAAGATGATATTTATGGAATGATATGATCAGCATAAAAACAAAAAAAAAATATATGTATAAGAATCATCTAAAAACAAACATTCATTCTTGTATTAAATTCCAAAAAAGTACTTTTGCACCTATACTTAGGTATTACACTTGGAGACAAAATAAAAATAAAGAAAGGAAAGACAACAAGCAAGTCAGTTTCTGCTTAATCTTCGGAGGGCCTTTGGAGTCTTGAGGAGATGGAAGTGAACCGAGGACCCAACGGCAATTCCTTTGCCTTTGGGATCATCTATCAAGGTTATTGGGTTAGCTTGATCACCCAACTCATCCTTTGAAGATTCCCGAAGATCACTTGAAGGCTGTACGTCTTCAATTGCCTTTCTTGTGCAGGTCAAGTTGTTCAGGGGCATCTTCGGGGAAGAGTTGAGTCTTCACCAAATCACCCCCTTATCCCTCGGATGATCCCTGGGCGGCTTCTTGTGCGGTGTCAAGAATGGAAGAAGCGCGACCATTGAGGAGGATCAGTAGACACTCTCTGCTTTCCAAAGAGTGGAAGAGGCATCAACCCCGGCTTGGGAAAGTGCCTCATTCCACACTTGGAGTGCGTAGTGCCTACATACCTCGGGAACCTGAGCCTTGAAGGTTTCATGACCTCCTTCACGCCTTCTATCATAACCGTCTTGTTCGGCTAACTGGTCCCTCGAGTTCTCGGCCTCTTCCTTTGCTTTCTCGGCCTTTTTCTTCTCCTCAATGGCTTCTTCTTTGCCCTTGATGGCTTCTTCTTTGGCCTTCTCGGACTGATCAGATCTTTCTTAAGATCCTCACGAGCCTTCGTGCTACTAAGAGGTTATCCTCGGCTTGGCGAAGCATTAGCACCATCCTCGGCCCGTTTAGTCGTCGTTTCAGATCAGCCTCTAAGCCCAGGCCTTGGCACTCTCAACCTTAGCCAATTTTGCTGTGACCTCCTAGGTTTCTTCATGAAGGTCCGAGATCTTTTGACGGCTTTCACGCCTGGACTCCTCGGCCCTCGCAGACTTGTAGGAATTAATGGCAATCTCTTCCGCCCTATGGGCGGATTGAACGGCCTACAAACAAAACATATAAACCTTAGACGTATAGATATATATAGGAAATAAAAACAAAAGTCAAGGTTTTAGAGAAAACTCACCATTGCAAGCTCCTTCTTCAAAGTCATGAAGACGGTGTGGTCCCTTTTCTTTCTAGCTCAATCATATCCTCGGGGAGTAACGTGCTTGCTCCAAAGCATCTGCGACGCATGCCGCTCTGTCCCTTCATCGGAATTTCTAATGGACGCATCCACGGTGATGACCTCATCGTCCATAGAAAGTTCAGGAAGCCATACACGGACGCGTACGACCGACTGTTGGTCGGTTCTTCTTCCGACCTAGTCTCTATGGTGCGGGCTTGCTTTGCACCCTTTTCAACCTCGGGGCTCCTTGGATACGTAACCCTTTCCTACCTCCACAACTTCCTTTCCCTTTCGGCTGATCCCTTTTTCTTTTGAGATCAGCTATGTTGGCACGTTGAGTTTGGGAGGATGGAGGAGGAGGAGGAAGCCTAGCTTCGTGGCGTTTGTCATCACACTTTTCTTGAGTCCGAGGGCGCACCTCTGTTGGAGGTTCTTTGACTCTAGGGTCATTGTCAGCGCACTCAAGGACATCTTTCAGGCTGGTTTTAATCTTTCGTTGAATGCCCATAACGTCAAGTTCTTCAGTAGTAACCTTTGAGATTTGGGTAGAAGTGCAGAGGATGGAAGTTGAGTCTTAGGAGAGTGGAGTTGATTAAAAACCTCGAACTCGTCCTCGAATCTGGTACGTCAACTTCTTCTTCTTCTTCTTCTTCCTTTACAAGAAGGTAGGAAGATCAGGCTTCACCGTAGGTTAAAATTGTGGAGAAAGGAACTGTGGGAATCCCAAACTGGAACAAATGGTGGCGGTTGGATTGGTTGGGTGACCAAGGTACCTTGAGGAAATGGTGGTCCCCCCGGTAGCGAAACCCTCCACAAGCAACGCTAATCCGAGGAAGACGAGGATCGCGGGCTTTAATCACGCACTTCGCGCCCGAAAGGCTTTTGATATTGGAGTGTAGCCGAGATCAGATGGCCGCACGGAGTTGGCCGTCGGTGTGCACGAAGATCTCGGCTTGTAGGATCCTATCCAATCGCCCGAAATCCACAAGGTTAGGATGACGATCCGCTGCGTGTGGATCTGCAGAGGTTGTCCAAGTAAAAGTGGGTAAGAGTAAGTAAAAAGACGAAAGATAAAAGTATGTAAAAGAAACTTCACCTGAGTCCCTTCCCTTGTCGGACGGGGAGGCCGTCGTGCCAATTTCCTGATATGATCAGAAGTCATTTTTTAGGCCCTTATTTGATTCGGGCGGACATTGAATTAGCCTTGACTTCCGGGTGTCTAGACTTTAGGTAATATTCATCTTTTTTGCTTAGGTGATGGAGGTTATAAACCCGGTTCACGTCGTGGTGAGTGAGCCCTAGGTTCATCTTCTCATTTAAAGCGTCTATGGAACCTAAGATCCTAAAGACATTTGGGGCACACCGGGTGGGAGCCAACCTAAAAGCCTTAAGATAATCCCTAGTCACGGTTCCCGTATTTTCATTCCAGCTTCGATGAACGCAATCATCGGGATTACAACTTCCCCGTTTTTCTTTTTGTATAAAACTCTTCCTCGTTCCATTACCTAATGGATACATCCGAGGGAATTTTGTACTTAACCTTAAACTGTTCTATTTTTTCGTTTGAATCCACCGTAGGACGCAAATCTACCCATTCTTTTGAAAAAAGGGGGGGTGTGGAGAAAAAATAACTATGCAGAAAGGATGAAAGACACAAGAAAAAGAGAAGATGGGAAAGAAAAGAAACAAAAGAAAACAAAAAGCTCGTAAGGAGGGCGAGTATTGAAGAACTTACTTTTAAAAAGGAAGAAAGCACGGTCACCTCGGACGGGGTACTTGATAGACGAGAGAGAGTACGGGGAGATGAAAAGTGTGGCAGTACGTTATGAGGTTTCTTCAGTGTGAAGAATTTTGAAGAAAATTAGTATTTATATGTTAGAAGATGTTTAAAGCGGGCGAATTCCCGCCTCAACCCAGAATCGCTCGACCGTTGGATATGTGTCATATTAATGAAACGTGGGGGACATAGAAGCGCCAACAATCAATTCGGGGCGTTCGCATACCGAAGCATTGGGAACACGCGATGGGTGATTCAAAAGTTATTTCGTCAACAATGTTGCCAAAAGTCTGCAGGGTAACAGGGTCTTTTTAAGTCGAGATTCTATTTTTCTCCCGAGGTGAAAAAATAAAGAAACTCGAGGGGCTATTGTAGGGGTATTGGGCCCGATAGTATGTGAAGGATGGCCCAACGAAGTATTTTCTGGAAACCCAAAATCCGAAGACATCAAAATGGTCGTGGACTATTTACATATCCAAACACGTCGAGGAGTAGATTTGTCCTCGGATTTCAAGGCCGAGGACATAGAAAGAGAAGTTTGGTATCCCTGGGTTATATTATAATGAGTCCTACAATTATGGGGATGCACGGTATACGTGGAGGGCGAGAGAAAGAACGGTGGAATGCCTAAAAATAAAGCTGCTACCAGCCATACATTAAAAAGCTCTGTAAATTGATACGGCCTAGAGTATAGATGGAAGGATGGGACCTGAACATCGAGCTTGGAACTTGGTCCCTAATCCCAGCGGGCTTTAGGGAAGAATGGATGGGACAAGTATCCAAAAAGGGGGATTGCAACCAGAAAAGTGGAAGGTGATGAAGGGAAAGGAAAGGATATAAATAGGAGGAAAGGCATACGAAGAAGGGGAGGGACTTTCTCGAGTAAAAGAGATAGAGCCAATAGTAAATGATAATCAACACTTGTATCCAAACTTGAGAAATATCATTAGAAACCATCCTGGACACAATCCGAGGACGATTTCTCACTACTCTTTTGCAAACGATTCTTTGTTTTCTATCAAGCAGATTTCTTTTTGTAATTGTCTAAACCATCCTTGAAATCTAAATTACAAGCCCATCCTCTACAAATTCATTGTAAAGAAAGGCCTTTCAAGCCCATTTTTCTCCCAGTCGTAGTTTGGGAACTTGAATTGTGTCCTTACATTTACTATTTCACACGTTCAAAAATTTGGACAAACTGATGCAATGCTCTTACATTTACTATTTCACACGTTCAAAAATTTGGATTTACCATTTCATTCACATGCAAAATTAATTAAGAAATGTCCCATATCAAATTATTACTATCATAAACACCGTGACAAACGTGCTTACGAGGTGCGTGTGAAAAGCAAGCAAACGAACTGAATAGAAACAGGTGTGCCACGTACTAATGGGAGGGTGGCATTATAATTAAGAAACCAACCAAGCAATTATGGGTGGATCAGCCGACCAACTTGCAACCAATCCGTGCTCTCCGCTATAATCCAACACGTTGCTTCTCCCTCGTGTTATTTGTCATAACCTGACAAAATAGTCAACTATACCATAAATAATCACTTCCACATTAATTTAATCTATTATTTTTCCTCTGCCTTTTACAATCGATCATATCAAAATTGTTATATAAATTAGGGTATAAAAGCTATAGATCTGGACTTTCTCATACTACAGATAAATTATTTTACAACAATTTTGTAACCTATTGATATAACAAATTCTCATTAATTATAATCTGAATCCACCATTAACATTACATTTTTACTTATAATAACTATTTGAAAAAAACAAATGTCACATCAGTCATTTGTAAAAATGTTATAAAATAGTTTGTTTGTAGCATTTAATTATTCATGGAATCATAGTAACACAATAATGAGGCGATAGTGTGATACTCCTTTCTCTCTCTTTTTAAATTCAAGTCGTGACAGACAAGTTTAAATTGGAGGCTAGCTCTTTACCCGGGTTTTCTGATATTATAAATCCTTTCTTTCTTGTTCTCATTTTACAATACATTACACTCAAATCAGAATTTTTATACAGTTGAATTGTCTCAATTGAAGTACTTAAAACTTGCCAAATAAACAAAAAATGAAAACTTGATGTTGGAAGTGGGAAAGCACACAAGTTACCAGTTTTTTCTGCATAATTATACTATTCTGGCCAATACAATTGTATGTAATTTTTACCTCCCTTCGGATTAAACAAATGTCTATTTAAACAATCAGTACACCTGTTTACACTTTCAGCTTCCAATATGGTGCATCAAAAACTGCAAAACGTATAATGTTCAAGGTCATCCTCTAACAATGATCAATCCTCACTCAATAAATAAATTTTTAAAAAAATTATAGTAACAATGGGAAGAATAGTAATCTTGTAAAACCGTGGATGCGTTCGAACCCCACCACCATGTTTTCAACAAACTCCAATTGTAAAGTGTCTTCTTTTAAATCAAAGAATGCTCTGTGTGTCTTTAATTCCTTACACCTGGAACCTACAACTTCAATGAGACTTCACTTAATTATATCCAACATGTGTGTTCCTGTTGCAATAAATAATAAAATCATTAATATGCCTAAATGGCCAGTCAATACGTGAACTATTCCTACATAAACTCAAACTTCCAACAATTTTTTTTTTTAACACACAAATATCAGCAAGGATGCCACTTATTTAATAAAAAAATCAGCAAGGACGTCAAGAAATACCAGTCAAATTTACCAAGAGACTATTTTAGTTTATACACATTACACACTCCAAAAGATAAAGCTGAGGTGTCTATATGATAAAGTAGTAGATATTCATACTCCAAAGTGATTTCAAAAAATTGAACACTAATGAAAGCATGTTAGCCTGTTAGAGATCTTTTCAGATGGCTCTGTTTGTGTGTGTGTGTGTGTGTGTGTGGGGGGGGGGGGGGGGGGGGGGGGGGGGGGTTGGAGAGAGAGAGAGAGAGGCAGTAGGGGGAGGGGGAGGGGGGAGCAAAAGATTTGGATTGGTGATGAATAACAGGACTAACAAATCGTGGCTAGCATAAGTGAGTCAAAGATGAGAAAGAATTCAAGTTAGACCCGGTTAGAAGGCCTATATATTTAGATGTTGCAGAGACATAACAAAAAAATATGTATATATTTAGATTTAGCAGAGGATGGATATGCAGAGAAAGCAACAAGTTATGATGGGTATCCAAAAAATATTACCTTGAATTTTTCACATGAAGCAACATGAAGACAATGGCAATGACTATACAATAAGAACCAACAAAAATGTAGGCAAACCCGGGGAAGTCATTCTTTCCTCCCAACCAGCTTGATGTTGAAAGAACAAGCTTCTTTTTCCCACCAAAACTATAAGTGTTGTAGTTGTTCATTAGGTTGACTACTATAACATCATTTGCATGCAAATTTTCTTCAATTCTACCATACAACTTCCGGAAGCTAGGGAGAGCAGCTGTGCGCATCCATACAATAAGATCTTCTTGATCACTTAGCTAATTATGGTGAAGCACCCCACCAACCAATACAAAAGAAAAAGATAAGGCCAGATAACATTATAAGAACTCATATTTTAGCCAATAGAGAGAGAGAGAGAGATGGTGCAGAACAAGGGGAATAGACACACCAAGAAGATGACCAAAAAAAAGCAATAACTTTTCCAACATATCATATCCATATAAGGCAGGTACTGAAATTGATTCGGGACTAGGGGTCCCTATTAATTCTCCCAAAATTCCCAGCTTGTAAATCCAAAACAGAATTTCCCTAATCAGAGGACACAACAATCAATCTCATCATGTCATCGATGTTAACATTTACTCAGTGCAGCATTCATCTGACACTAGATAGAAAAGGAAAGAGAACAACCACTGTACAAACCCCTTTCAACTAGTCCTACTATAATGCAACTCATTTTTGTGCAACAAAGTGAAGGTATTATCAATTATTTAATACTTTCCATAAGTTTCAATCATAACAGTTTTTTAATTTCTTAGAACTTTCGGTAAAAGAATTGATGCTAGAACAAATTATCTTAATAATTTTAATAGTGAATTTCGGAGAAAAAGAAACCCACCATAAGCCAAGTGATAAACAGTCAGCACGTGTTACCACGTAGCAAAATCATGGCATTAAAAACCAAAGTTTTATTATATTCCAAATTATATTGTCAGTTACCAACTAAATTTGGACACATGCTTTGTGTAGGGCTGCAAACTATACAGGGAAAAAAAACTGCATAAGTACTGGAGAGGGATGGTTGTAAAGCAGTTGCAAGTTATAATTCAGTAGCCTCATATTCAAGAATAAAGGAATACAAACAAAGAAAAATGAATTTTTGCACACTGGTATTACTCACAGGAACACTTGAATTTAGCTTTCCACCCCCAATCAAGGTCCCATTCTGGAAATTGAAGGGATAAACATGCTTCCCAAATTTGTGATCACGGTCACTCTTCCATGCTATGTTCTTCCTGTTAACATTCAATTCTGATTTCCCACGAATAAATTTGTATGTATCATTAAACAGACTCCATGCTACCAAACCACATGGGACAATTGGAAGACCATTGTTGGACTGTTCAGGTTTACAGAGACTCGTTTTATTGGACCCTAATCCATGCAAGAGTTGCTGATTACTTCTACTTTTGACATACCTGGAAAAGTTTTGGGAGATGTCACTAAGTGGAAGCACACAGTAGAGATTACAAGTAGTACAAAATGTTCAAATCATTTGGCCTGACCCACAAAAAAAATAAAAACCCACAATTCTTCTAAAGAATTTAGGCATAAAAAAATATTTCTCAAATCTAACAATCGAGAAATGACTAAATTTTCCATCTAATCAAGTTAAAAATCAAATTTTGATTTTATTATCAAGGCTCTTAAACTTTTTAACTGTCAATGAATACTTTACATTGAAGTTCCAGAAATTCTATATATAAGATACAGATATATCTAGAACAGTACATAACTTTAAAGCCTGTTTCTTTTCTTTTCTTTTCTTTCCCCCTTTTTTTCCATTTGAAAATAATTCTATTGAACCACATGGAACCAAAGGAGGCCACATGGCAATACTGTAGATCTGAAGCCATAAAATCTAGATAATAGCAAAACAATTCCACCACAATTCCCTCTATGAATCCATAGAACTATACAATTATCATCAAGAAGCCCATAAAAAAGAGCCAGATTTTATGCATAGATAAACAGGATTTAAAATAATAATAATAATAATAAAAGAAACAATTAAAAGATAACAAGAGAAATAAATAATTATAGAAGCAGAGGAAATAGACAGTAAAGATTGTGCCTTTCACTATATCAGAAATTAAAACTAAAGAACACTCACCTTCGGTGGTTTTGATAGTAGTTATCAAGCTGATAGTAGATGTAAATTGGAGCTTTCATATGTCTGTTCACCTGCACCAAAAGTTAAAAACACAAAATAAAGGAAATAGATAATGCAGAAAAGAATGTGAAGAACAATGACCTAACTCTAAGGAGCAAAAAAGGTCCACTATTTCTACAAATTTCCAACATGTATATGATTAACTTCACGTGTAGAGAATCATGTAGGGAAACATCAACTGATGCATTTGCATTTTAAGCAACAAAAATAATTAATTGCCATTCATCAAGGATTGTGAACTTTGAAGATCCAGAGTATCATATCCAGCATGCATCGGTTCTTCAAGGGCCAAACAACACCAGAATTCCCCAGAAAAATGGGCACAAAATTACCATAACAAACCCCAAAAACCAGGCAATGGGCTCAATGGCCACCAACCTAACCAATGAAATTAATGCACTAAAGAGACAGCACCAACTTGATGCAGGCATGGAAAAAGGGTGCAATTGTTTTTAGTATTCGGCCAATCAAAGGCATAATTGCAAGGATTTCTGTTTTTCTTCTCTTTCAACTTCTTATTTCTCTTTAATTCCATGTACTTTTGCATGTTCTATATTGAATCCCAAAATTGGCCCTTATTTCTTTACCTCATGCCCTACCACAATAAAACTGATTACCTTCCACCAATCCACACAAAGAAAAAAAAAGCCCTAACATCAGAATCCCAAAACGCTTCTGTGCAGGGAGACAATATTGGATTCTGCTCTTAGAGCCAATGACTGCTTGAATAGTAGATTGAGGTCAGGGGAATTAGGGGTTTTGTGCAAACTGGACATAAAGAAGGCGGAGATCATTCTGACTATGACTTTCTAGTTTTTTTATTGTGTAGTGTGGGTTTTCAGATAAATGGATATTCATTTGTATTCCGACTCTTCAATGTTCCATTCTGTTTAATGTTAGATTATGTGGATCTTAAAAAGTTCAAGAGCTTAGGGCCAAGGTGATCCATTCTCTCCTCTTTTGTTTCTAATTGTTATAGAGACATTGAGTTGTATGATAAAAAAAATAAAATAAAAATCCATGAGGGTGGTTTCTTGTCAGGTTTTACGGTAGGCAATGCAGACAATCATGATCTAATGATATCCCATTTGCTTTTTTCTCATGATACCCTACTTTTTTCTGATGCAAACCCTAATAAGATTGGGCATTTGAGTTATATTTTTACATGGTTTGAAGCTATTTCAGGCTTGAATATGAACCTGGGAAAATCAGAGTTGGCACCGGTTGGGGATGGTACAAAATATAGATGCCTTGGCAAAAATCTTGGGATGAAAAACATGTGTGTTACTGATGAAATATTTGGGTCTTCCTTTAGGAGCCATATTAAAAGTGAGTTCCATTTGGAACACTATTTTGTAGAAAATGGAAAGAAGACTGGTGGAATGGAAGCGGTTATATTTGTCTGCATGAGGAAGAATTACTTTGATCAAGAGTACCCTTTCCAACCTTCCAACATATTCCTTCAAATTGGGGGGCTGGCTGTAAAGAACTTAAAGTTGTTCAAACAAGCATTATTTGGGAATAGGCTGTGGTGTTTTGGGAGGGAGAGAGAGGCTATATGGAGCAGGTGATGGATAGGAAGTATGGTTCTATGGGGGGAGCTTGGAAGGTGTACCACTTCTGTGAATGGGCCTTAAGGGGTGACACTTAGGAAATATATAAAAAGGGGATAGGAAAGTTTCTCACGTTTTATAACTTTGGAAGTAGGTTTTATAACTTTGGAAGTAGGAGATGGGACAAGAATTAGATTTTGGGGTGATGTATGGTATGATGACACTCCTTTAAAGGAATCTTTCCACGAGTTATTTCGTATAGCAAGGAATAAGGAGGCTTTGGTTGCAAGCTACATGCATTTTAGTAATGAGCCGGGACATTGGGCATTTAATCTTACTAGAATGGTGCCAGATTGGGAGCAGGAGTCTATCTTAACCTTCTTGGAATTGATATAGTCAGTTTTAGTGCAAGGTCAGGGAGAGGATAAAATGTGTTGGAAGCTGGCTAGTCAGAAGGGTTTTGAGGTGAGTTCTTACCATAGACCTTTAGCTCCTGGTGGAGCTGTGAAGTTCCATGGAAAAGTAGTTCAAAGCCTAAGGGTATGTTTGGTAACTGTTTTTTCCCCTTATTTTTTGTTTCCAAAAACAATTTTCTATTTTTGAGACTAAAAAACTTTTTTGGCAACCCAAAATGGACAATAAACAAAAATTGTTCTCAAAACTCAATTTGTGAAAGAAATTGAAAACGTATAAAATACTGATTTCAATTTCTAATTATCAAAAATCAATGAAAACACGCATTTAATTTAATGAAACTGTCTCATTTAATGAGTTAGCTAGAGTTCAAATCCTTAATCACAACATATTTTAGTGTTTTCTATTTTTTTCTTCAAAAAACTATCTTTTTAATTTCAACTAACCAAACATGTTTTTTATTTCAAAAATACAATAAAATTGTTTTTTCATTATATTCCCACAAACAAGTTTTTGAAAATAGAAAACAAAAAAGGTTACCAAACATAACCTAAGGTTCCTTCAAGAGTTTCCTTCTTTATTTGGACTGCATCTGTGGGGAGAACTTTAACAGCAGAAAATCTGAAGAAGAGAAATATCATTTTGGTTAGTTGGTGTTGTATGCGTAAGCAAGATGGGGAGACGGTGACTCATTTGCTTTTGCATTGCCTTTTGCTAGAGAAATATGGGATATGGTTTTTGGGTATTTGGAGTTCATTGGGTGATGCCTAAGAATGTCGTAGATTTACTAGCTTGTTGGCAAGGTAGATTGTGAAGACATAGAAACAATGCAATATGGAAGGTTATTCCACACTACTTGATGTGGTGCATTTGGCGTGAAAGAAATGCTAGGATTTTCGAAGGATCTAAGCATCTATCTTAGAAGTGAACATGCATTTTCCAAACTTTGTCCCAGTGGATGATGGCAGTAGGAGCATATCCTTTCTATAATTTATTAGATTTTATGGATGATTGTAATCTTAGAACCTAAATGTGTTATTCATCTAGTATACCCCCTGAATTTTTTTTTTTTTTTTTTTGAGAAACATATACAACCTGAAACTTGATGTATCAGTTTCCTCATCAATAAAATTTATTACTTATCAAGTAAAGAAAAAACTAAAATCCCTAACGTCATGCGTCACACCTAAATATCATAAAAGTTTTGTTATAGACTAGAGAGAGAGATTGAACAGTACACAGAGCTATTAGAGAATTTATATTTCAAAACCTGTAAAATAAGGGAAGGACTAAAAAAAAGGTGCAGTTATAAACTTCAGTAAAGGCTTCTGTAAGCATGAGTTTGTTTCACCATAGTAAGTCAAAACTGATCTAGAAAAGTCCATCTATGCCATCAATTTAGCTCAAAATTAGAAGGCCTTCTAGGTAGAGGGTGGGGGAAAGCAACAAATAAACAAAGAATATGGTAGATTGGCAGACAAATTTGAGACTTAACCAATGACTTTGAAAGAAACTTAAATCAGGAAAGGGGAAAAAAACTAAAATTATTTTAATTAAAACATGAAGCTCGTAAGCTTGTGGATTGGTTGGCCCACTAATTGCTTACATGAAATGAAATATTGTGTGAAAATTTTTTGCATTCACCTGGGACTCAACATAACAAGGAAGCAGCTAAAAAGATCTTTAAGCCATCTGATGCCCTATTGCAACTTTATATTTAAAGCAATAGCATTTGTAGATAGAGACTTCTAAAGAAGACAACCTACCAGGTTTACTCACTAATATGTACATGGATTGACCTCAGCAGTAGCTGATAGATCAAGTGCTGATCATTTTGATGATGTGCTTAAAACAAGCTATATTACTCAAGCAGATGGATTTTATACTTTGTATTGTTCAAAAAAACTAATATTGCCTGATCACCTACACTTGCTGGCAGTCAATATGATGAAGGTGATGACAAATCTATGACTCCATTGTTACCTCCTTCAGTAAAAGATCAAGTGCTCTTTACATGTAAGAGACTGAAATTCCATAAAACAAATGATATAGACACAGTCAAAATTTTATGCAGAACTATTATTAACACTTTAGAAGAGAAAAAATAATATAAACTGGTTGGACTACTGAATCTATACTAAGAGCACACATGAAATTTCTTCTGAAAAATAGCTCTCCCTAGATTTGATCATGTATAGGAGTCTAGCTACCAGCTATTCTACTACTATATGACAGTAATTTAAGCACTTGAACAGCAAGGAGCACATCATTCTACCCATTTAAACTTTCCTAACTGCTGCTTCTTCTTTTCTTCCTTTGGCAACTGAACTACCCCAAGTTCTCAACCCAAACTACTTGATTATAATATCAACATTTTCATCTGTAAGATGCTAGGAATTGTCAGGAGATTTAGGATAGAAAATTGTGGTCAGCTAAACCTAAGATAGCATGTACATTAATTAAAGGAAAATATTTGTCAAAATTGAAGAATGAATTTTGAAAAGGAAGCACATAAATCAGAAATTTTCATTGAATGGGGTAAACACCAAAAAAGGAAAAACATTACCTTTAAGGTGCGAGAACAATTTTTTGGATATGAGCTATCTTTAATATATCCCAGCTTATTGCTTTTAAATTGTTCTGGTACACAATCAATATCATATCGGTCCACAATTTCAACAACCTATAAATCATATATCATATAGATAATCATTCACAAATCTGTGCTCCATAAGAGTGTGAGCCTTTGAAGGGAAATAGAGAGTACTTACACTTCGCGATGCATGAAGAGAAACAAGGCCAATAGGAATGAAAATAGTACCGATCAATAGAAATGTCAAAATGACCTGCAGAGGAATAGTCAAAACCACAAAGTAGACACATAATAATGAATGGTTGCTTATGGAAGATTCAGATATAAATAGCAGCCTTGAGAAATTACCCATGTTGGTGTTAGTACAGGTTTACAAGCCGGAAGATTCTGCTGTGTAAACTTATTAATAGCTGCAAAAGCACCATACTAAAATCTATTATACATCAACCTAGATTTAGTTAATAAAAATATGTTTATTGAAAAATGTTGACATATCCCCAAAGGATAGTACAATCATTGGGTGATTATAGCTTATGCAGTGAAGGTCACTAATTCTATTCTCCCCCTCGCCTAGGGACCAAACTCACTCATCTAGAATGGATAGAAAGACAGTTGATATCATGCCAATGGGAATTTTCTGGGAAGATAATCTCCAAGTTGCAAGATTAACCAATAAATTAGAGAGAAGAAAAAAAGGCTCAACTAATGGTGGATATATTTGATTCCATATTATTAACTTTTATAATTCTTCCAATAACTCAAGCTCAATCACAAAAATGGGAATACAGTGCATCTGGACAACATTAGTTCCTCTTAACATACTGGAGAAATCAGTATCTATCTGAGAAAGAAGTGATGTGACGTCCTTCCAAGCAATGTTCAGACAGATGGCTTTCATTTATGCATGCAGTCAAGTAAATCCCTATATGAGAGAGAGAGAGAGAGAACTATGCCATAAAATTCAAGATGGGGTAATTAACATTCTTGGCTATGCACTATTAAACCCAACAATTAGAAATGAGGCACAATATTGGTTTCCTATAAGCATGTGCAGAGCCATATTAATATTTTAAATAGAAGGTAGAGTAAAGACAGTGATCAAACTCAAGATCTTCTACTCTGATACCATGTTAAATTACCGATTGTCCCAAAAGCTTAACTTATTAGGAAATTGAGAATTTAATCACTTATCCATAATTATAACCAACAAAGATAATTCAAATGAGCATGAACTGAAGTAAATGATATAAAGACATCTAAATCCAGATGTATGGAAATTAAACAATTATCTTAATTTCTACACTAGTTTAGAAAGCTCAACACCCTTAAGAATCTGCTTCTCATAAGTACCCCTTCTAAGGCACCTCCTACCAGCTGAACTGTCTAGAATAAAAAGTTGGAAAGGGATACTGTAATGACAACCAGTCTTCTTTAAGGAACATAAGTAAAATATAAATACAATCCCATTGCAATAATTTCAGTCAAATATAATGATCATTAGGGGATAATAAAAAATGGTAGCAAAATAGATAATAAGGTATATGCAATCGTGCACATAACGTGGGAATCAGACACTTTTTCTAGCATTAACCCCTCACATGTCTAAAACTTCCTAAAGTTTTATCAAGTATGAATCAATTTTTTGTCTTTTCAGTTAATAATCTAATACACGGTACCCATTCTTCCCCACAATGGTTAAAACCAGCACAAAATCCTCTCCTAGTTATATGACTAAGACAATTAAGATATCAAAAGTCCATTGAATAAAAGTATAACTAGTGCAATTCTTCAATTAGTTGTAAAAAGTGCACATGAACACTCAGCTCAACTTATTTCTACAATCTCTACAAGAGAATCAATAAATGTAAAGACACAAACACAGAGAGAAATCTTAAAATTAATCTTCCCATGAAAATAACTGTCATGAATGAGAAGTAGTAAACAACAAAAACAGAGACAATTGCCTTGACTTCTCCATAAAGGCTTTCGAGTAGGCGGATCTGATCTTTCAACTGTTGAGGCACTCCCATTATCCATTTCAGCAATGCCACTGCACAGAACTAATCTTTTGAAGTCAGCCCATATAAGTTCCAACAACAATACAAAAACTGCACCAGAAATGAAACTTTCCCACACATTGCACCATAAAGAAAAATATTTTCTTTTTTCACGTAGAGTTGTCGCAAAGTCGGCCTCAAACTAAACACCAAAGATTGCTGGGAAAACAATGCTTCAACCTCAGGGTTGTGGCTGATAGAAATCTTGAACTTTCATATATTCAAGATACAAAATATGGGTTCAATGCAGTAAGATAGGTTGTTGCACACAACAACAAGGAGTAAAAAACTGGTGACCGTGACCCGATTTCAAATTTCAAAAATTTATGCCCAAATTCCTATTTTTTGGGAAGAAATCAGAATGCCATACTCTGCCTCAGTTCCAGAATAAATTAATTTCCTTTAGAATTGTTTGGATAACCAAGCGGGGCATATCATTATGATTTTAGAATACAAAACAACGAGTTAAACCCAGTTGATTGTGCAAACTGGTACAATTCTTTTATTAAAAAAAAAGCATGGTTCTATTTTTAAACTACCCAAAACATTCCCTATAAATATTGAAGATTTTAAGGTTGTCAAGCAAAGATAGGATTGAATAGGCAAACCCCAAATGTAGTACGTACATTGTAACATTCAGAAACCGCTAGCGTTATTTTTTCTGTTCAACTTGTCCTAAGTAACATACATACATACATAATGAAAGAAGGTGAAGAAAATAGTTGATTAGAGCATGCACGTTTTGTGAGCAAGAGAAGAAGAGTACCTGATAGATATTGAGCAGAAATGGGAAGGTGATGGATTGAATTCTAGAGGAGAGGCGAAGATGTTGAAGAAGAGGAATGAGGGGAGAGATATTGCTTGGTGTGATGGAATTTTTGGATGCTTGAAACTTTAATATTTCCCTGCTTTATATTCTTTCCTTTTCAGGGGAGACTTGCCAGTTGCCACGCAGAGACACGTATGATATGAAAGACATTTATTAGTCCGCCCGCATCATAGGATAAGACTTTTTTTTTTTTTTTTTTTTTAAGAGTCTCCACTGCGTCACAATAATTTTTTATCATTAGATCAAGATTCTATTTAGTTTTTTTTATAAATGAGAATTGAATCTAAATTTTTTATTGAACCATAAAAGATTTTACTAGAATCCACGAATGAAAGACATTTGATACGAGAGAGAGAGAGAGACATTTATTAGCCCGTTCACAACATTATATTTTTATTTACTAATAATTACTCTTTAAATTTAATTTGTAAAATATTTTGAAAAATAGTCCGCAGATTTAACATTTTTCATCTTTCCTTTGGGGGGCAATAATATTATTTCCACTCATTACTCTGTCTCTACGTGCTAGTTTATATGATAACAATAAAACCAATCACAATTAGCAGCAATAATAATAAATAAATAAATAAAAGGTAAAATTAGCATTATAGGAGGGCGGTTTTTTTTTTTCTATTTTCAGTTTTCCAATCATAGAGAAAAGGCCAATTGATTTATATATTGATTTGTCTGCCGGAAAATAGTTGATATTATCAATGCATGAAAAACTTGATTGTGACATGCTTGGCATTGTTTAATGGCATGCCGATAATTTCTAGAGAAAATTTTAACTGAAATTTTTTATTTGCTTTATGTACAGGAAAATAGTCCATGTGAGCAACAGTTTTTATAATTTTTGGAAGGTGTTTGACAATTGACATTGCTCCTTTTTCTGTTAATTTGTATTTTCTTTTTCTTTTTAGTAAATTTACAACTTACACCCTTAAAGTTTGGGGTGTTTAAATTTTACACCTTGAACTTGAAATTTCAAATTTTAAATTTTACACCCTAAAATTTGAGAATGCTTAAATTTTTTAACTTAACGTTTCAAAATTTGAATTTTACCCCTAAAATTAGAAAGTTGTTTAGATTTTACTTCTTAAAATTTAAGGGTATTTGAATTTTATATCCGAAAGTTTCAAAATTTAAGGTATAAAATCCAAACACCTCTAAACTTTAGTAATGTAAAATCTAAATTCTAAAATTTTAAAGTATTTGCCCGTTTGGATGCACGTTGCGTTTTGCAAAGCTAGGTTTTCACGTTTCCTTTCTTTTTTTTCTTTTTTTTCTTCTGCTGCTGCACGCGTCAGGGTGGACAATGGTACTGTTCATAAACAGTAACCGTGATTTATTGACTTTTTCGTCCTTTTTGTCACATCTGTGGGTCTCGTGTACTGTTCATGGGACTCACAACTTCACTTTTTAGCCAATTTTTTTATTAAAAATGGATCTCACAATACTATTCACACATTTAAAAATTATTTTGCTACAGTGCTTTCAATTTTCAGTAATAAGTTCTATCCAAATAGACCCTATAAAATTCAAACACCCTTAAATTTTAGGTTAAAAATAAGTCGGGTTACACATTAATCCGTTTTTTGCTTCCAGTCAAAATCAAGTACTTTTTTTCGAGTTCAAGTCGGGTCACCGGATCCGGATCCAAATTTGTGACCCTTGTGGTTGTGGAGAGAGCGCCAACCTTGGAAGTACCAGAAGTAGGCGGCATGGTCACCACACCAAAAATGACTATGCCTTGCATGCAGCGGTTAAGAAATCTCCATCTCCATCTCCATCTCCTCCATGACACTTTCCCACATTTTCCCACCACCCAAACAAAGCCTTTCAGCACCTTCTCTTCCCTCTTTAACCTCTGCACCAAACCCCAACACCTTCAACAAATCCATGCCAGGTTCACCCTTCTTGGCCTACACCAAAACCCAACACTCTCTTCCAAACTCATTGACTGCTATGCCAATCTTGGCCTCCTCCATCTCTCCCAACAAGTCTTCATTTCCATTACCAATCCAAGTTCTTCTCTTTACAACACCATTTTGAGAAATCTGTCCAAGTTTGGTGATTTTGAGAGAACCCTTTTGGTGTACCATGAAATGGTCATGAAGTCCATGTACCCAGATGAAGATAGTTACCCTTTTGTTCTGAGGTCATGTTCTTGCTTCCCAGATGTTGAATATGGGAAAAAGGTTCATGGGCATGTTTTGAAACTTGGTTTTGATTCATTTGATGTGGTGGATGCTGCTTTGGTTGAGATGTATGGGAACTGTGGTGGTTTTGAGAATGAGCAAGAACTGGTTGTAAGAATGTCAGAATGGGATTTGGATTGTTGGAATTCTCTGATTCTTGAGGCTTCTCAAAATGGAAATTCTGAGGAAAGTTTTAGGCTTTTTGAGAGAATGAAATTGGAGAGAGTTGAGCCGGATTCAGTTACTATGATTAACTTGTTAAGGACAAGCGTTGATTTGAACTCACTGAAGGCAGGAAAGGCTATTCATTGTTTGGTAGTAGTGAGCAACTTGTGTAAGGATTTGTTAGTGAGTACTGCATTATTGTCTATGTATGCTAAGCTGGGTTGTTTGAAAGATGCAAAATTGTTATTTGAAAAAATGCCCGAGAAGGACTGTGTTGTTTGGAATATAATGATATCAGCCTATTCTCGAAATAGGCATGCCCATAAATCCCTTGAATTATTAAGGTTTATGGTAAATTCAGGGGTTAGAGCTGATCTGTTCACAGCATTACCTGCAATTTCTTCAATTGCGCAATTAAAGTCTATTGAGTGGGGCAAACAATTGCATGCTCATGTGATAAGAAATGGTTCAGACTATCAAGTATCAGTTCATAATTCCCTTGTTGACATGTATTGTGAGTGTTATAACTTAAATTCAGCGAGGAAGATTTTTGACTTATTGGAGAACAAGACTGTGGTTTCATGGAGCACAATGATTAAAGGATATGTAACCCATGATCAGTCTGTTGATGCTTTGTCTCTCTTTGCCAAGATGAAAGCAGAAGGAGTCAGAGTCGATTTTATTACTCTTATTAATGTTTTGCCTGCTTGTGTCAGCATTGGGGCATTAGAAAATGTAAAATACCTTCATGGGTACTCAGTGAAATTCGGCCTTAACATACTTTCATCTGTTAATACGGCACTTCTTATCAGCTATGCAAAATGTGGATGCATAGAAATGGCCCGAAAGATTTTTGATGAGGAGAAAATCAATGGCAAAGATCTAATCATGTGGAACTCTATGATCAGTGCATATGCTAAGCATGGAGACTGGTCTAAATGTTTTGATCTGTACAACCAAATGGAGCAATCAAATTTGATTCCAGATCAAGTAACCTTTCTTGGGCTATTGACAGCTTGTGTAAATTCAGGCCTTGTTGAAGAAGGTAAGGAGTGTTTCAAGGAGATGATGGAAACTTATGATTTGCAACCAAGCCAAGAACACTATGCTTGCATGGTGGATTTATTAGGGCGTGCTGGGCATATAAATGAAGCCAGAGAACTTGTAAAAACTATGCCCTTCAAACCAGATGCTCGGGTATGGGGCCCATTGTTAAGTGCTTGTAAGATGCACTCAGAAACCGGGCTTGCAGAGTTTGCTGCTGAGAAGCTTATAACTATGGAACCAAAAAATGCTGGAAATTACATATTGCTCTCCAATATTTATGCTGCAGCTGGAAAGTGGGATGGGGTTGCTAAAATGAGGAGCTTTCTTAGAGATAAAGGATTGAAGAAAACCCCTGGCTCTAGCTGGCTAGAAGTAAATGGACATGTACATGAGTTTCGTGTTGCTGATGAATCTCATCCTAGGTCAGATGATATATATACCATTTTAAGAAACATAGAGTTGGAAATCAAGGAGGCTAAATACAAGAAGGCAGAAAAGCTTTCTTAAACTTCAATTTTCTTCTTTGGTGAAATGCAGGGTGCATATGACAGCCATTAACAGCCTTTTATTGAGATGAATCATGACTGCATTATGGGTTGGTGTCAAAGAGGTAATATCATAGGAAGGATTGAAGGACAGAGGTTAATTTTTAGCTACCATTTTATGGAGCTTTTTGATCCTCAACCACCTAAGATAAACAAATTCATTGTCAGGGCATTCTCTTCATGGTTCTCCTTGGATGTTACTTTGCTCCGTAAAGCCAATCCAAACAATTAGGACAGGCTATCGGCTATCTTTTGTTGTTCTGGTTCTATTGTCCATTTGACCATCTCTTGCTGCCCATTATACATGTCCGCCTTGCAGTACCGTGTTTCATGTTGAGGGCTACCCCTTGCAGGATCAAAGACAATATTGAATCAATGCAGGAAGAAGCAAATTGAGGTAGAGCTATTGTGCCTAGAGGATTCTCACACTAGCCGAAAAGGCATGACTGTTTACAGTGGCTCAAAGTGTACTTTGACAAACAAACTGACGTAGAATTAGACGAGGGACCTCCTCCCTAATTTTTCTTTTTCCTGATTTTTCTTTCATACACAGCAAAGCATTCTCTCCCTCACTGGATCCATCCTCTCTTAAATTGTATAATGAGCAGTAGACCTAGTTTTTTCAAGGCAACTCCCGGTAGAGGCAGTGGCTCAATACAATTAAAATTGCCACTGAATTTTCTATTTTACATTCCCAAAAATGGAATAGTTAATTGTTTCCAGTCACTTGTTTACCCTTGAAGAAATGCCTCTGACCTTCTCCATTCAACATCACATTGCAGGGGTGGCTTTCATTTCAGAATTTCATGTTTTTGAACCACAAATCTCATCCAGCCCAAGATGTATATAATAGAAATCAAATCTGTTCATTATTATTTAATGAGACTAGTTTTATTGTTGTTTTACATCTTAAAATTTAATTATACTTTTTCCTGTGTAAGGAGCTTAGTTAAAAAGAGGTCAAATTGCAATTTCCTCAATGTCTGATTGTCTGGTGTGTTCCATCATCGGGGCTACCCTTCAGTAATGAGAATAAAGTTTCTATGTTGAGCCATAAGTTATTACTGTTCTGTTTTCTTGCGTCTTAGAGAATATAACTCGTTGGATGGACCAAAGAAGAATATTTTGTGAAAGTATATGCTTCTCTTGCTTGCATTGTTTTCCAAATGTGGATGTCTATTTTTGCAATTGCGACAAAGCAAAGTGAAGAACAAAAAAAAATTATTGTCCTTGTGTGCACTGGGATAAATGCAGTTCCATGAACAAGATAGACTTTTCCCAAGAAGATGATGATGAGATTCAGATTGGTACTGAACACACAAAAACCATGTAACGGGATTCTATGATGGCCTTGTCTAATGAACCAGCAACTTATGCCACAGCTTTAGAAAAGCCGGATCCTTGCTTCATTAAATCTAAGAAGTTCATAGTAATTCACAAGCACCATTAAAGCCATTTGCAATGTCTCAGTCCCAAGAACATTTTCAAGAGCAAACCCAAAACAACAATTTCACAAGATGCTAGCATACGTATCCATAAGCATGTTGGAAACTCAAATTATATATATTTAAATTAATATAAACAAACTACACAAGTATCATTAATGTCAAAATTTATGGGTTGGACTGATTGAACCCAACAGTTAACAGAACATCCATAAGCCCTTCAACAGGTTTAAATAAATTCCTCTACCAGCCATACAAAAATTGTTTGTTTTCTTCTTCTAGAAGCATCATTTTCTTGATGGTTATTATGAACCTTCCATCTCTTCATCCTGCTCTCCTTTTGGAATACTGCTGCTTCCAGATTCTGGTCGTTTGAAAGCTGAAAGAGAAGCAAAGAACGTATTAATAAGACTCACAATTTACAAGAACATGAAGCAAGATTGAGGAAGTATCAAGCCTGGAAACAAAGGTCACCAAAATTATACTGATGCAGGACTTCATATTATTCTAAAAGACTGTTAAAAAAGCTGTTAAATATTACCATTTCCAAGTAGTAGAAAACATAACTTATCAAGTTTTATGACAATTCAACCATTTCCCAAAGGGCCATGAAATTACAAAGCCCAAATCAATGAAAAATGACAGAAAATAATGAAAGGAGAACTAAAAAAAGGAAAAATCCAAGATGAGAACTACTCATAGTTTGTTGTAGAAAAAAAAAAAACAAAAAAGAAAATATAACACAAATAATTTCAATAGCACAAATGTAAGTAATTATAAATAACAAAAGTTGGCATTGATCTTGTTAAATGCACAGCAATGTGTCATTGGGTCAATAACAAGAGGGAATATATTACTCACATTTGAGAGATGATCCAGCAAGACAAGTTAGCCTTGACTTTGTATTAGCCTCAGCCAACGGATTTGGCTTTTCCTTAATGGCCATGCGAACATCCCATACACGTATAACCCCATCTGACGATGCAGATGCCACTAAATGTGGATCATCAACAGAAACAGATCCATCACTTCTTGTGAGTACTACAATACCTTTCAAACGGACAGAATGTGCGTCCTCAATGCAATATGCAACCTTCCCACTGTTTGTATCCCATGCCGTAATGCTCCGGTCCTCACCACCAGTGTATAGAAGTCCATTCTGTCAATTTTTAAAATAATCTATTAATTAAAAGCAAGAGAAGAAATTGATAACCGAAATCTAACAATGGAATTCAGCAGAGCTTAGCCCATCACTAGAAAATAGCATCTGAAATTATCCATTCAGTTGCTTCCAGTTCCCAGGGGGAAATTTTTTCCCTTCCTGGTACTTGAAAGAGTTAAATATCAAATCTCATAAAAATAAAAGATCTTGTAAGTCCCACAATTACTCTGCCTCCTAAACTGTCAAGAAATTAAAGCTTACATCACATGTAAGCCTAAATTGGTGATACTTTGCAGCCTCTCACATCTGTATCAATTCAAATATTGACCTTTATGCTAAGAACTTCCAACCTCTCACATTTTCTAATGCTAAATCATGATGATGAAGGTGAGTATATCTCTTTTCCTTTGAAGCCACTCATATGAATAAAATTGTGAAAATTGTACAAAAAGGCATAGGTTTCAGAGGGTCCGTATGATCAATTATTGATGTTTTACTTTATCAGGTCTAGCATTTTCTTTAACATTCTAAGTAAGTATAAGCAGAACTAAATCTGGCAACTTCTATCACACACACACAGTTACTGGATGTTGCATTACGTATGGACTAAGAACCATATTAATACTATTAACAATGGCAGGCTGTTAATAAGGGTAAAACAAAATGCCACTAATCAAATCTATTTTGTTGGCTTATTATGTGCCATATGCATACGTGCTCCCACTCATGAACCGAACAAGAGTTACATAGTATATGTGTCTGTTCAGTAGATGACTTTGACAAGATAAATCTAATCAAGGATTTTAATGAGAAAAGGAATTCCATGATCAATAGAAGAGCTAATTTGTTGTAGTTAACCCACTCAACACAGCGAGGCCATAAAATACACAAGCAATATCAAGATGATGGTCTGGCAGACATGAACCTATACAATTTGCACTTCATGGAGGTGAAGCTGATTGATTCACCAACAACCACTAGTCCACTCTTACAAAGAAAATTTTCAAATTCAATAAATTTCATGAGCAAGTCAGTTTGACTGATCAGTGTAAAAGACCTTGAGCATTCTGATAAATAATCAAACAGGGATCCCCATAATAAATAGTGAGAACCAATTCATGAACAACCTTAATTATGTTGCAGCATAAAGGCCATTACATAGTTTAGTTCTTACCATTGCAACAAACAAAGACCCCTAACCTATCTAACAGCATAAATATGGAAATGATCTAAAGGCAACTTGTGATAAGTTCAAGGAAGCGCGGCATAAATGTAGTTCCAATCCCAAATGATGCTCAAAATTTCATCTTTATAATTCATATAAAACAACAAAACACAAGTAAATGTAACAACAAAGCAAAGCAAAGCATTAATACAAAAGAAACCAATTCCGAAAACGAACTAACCTCGCCGGGCGAGGCACAAAGAACCCTTTTCTGCTTGGGATTCTCCAACTCAAAAACCAACCTAGCATCCTCAGCCTCGTGCACTCCAACCTTATCCTCCACAACCATAAAAAACTTGTCCCCACTAGCATCAAACTTGACCAAACTAGCCTCCTTATCCAAGCGACCACAGAAGCTCCTCTTCCCACGAACCAAGTTAACCATAGCCAAACAACAGTCCCTAGCAACCGTCAAAGCGAGCTTCCCAGAAGGGTGGACAGAGAGATCATTGATTTGCTTCTTGTGGGGGCGAAGAGACTTGAGGAGGACAAATGGGTCGGCGTCGAAAATGCAAACGGTGCCGTCGGCGGAGGCGGAGATGAGGTTGCGAGGGAAAGAAGAGAGGTGGGGCGGAGAGTAGAAGGAGAGGGAAGTGAGAGAAGCGGAGTGGTCATGGAGAGAGCCCAAGCAGGAGGCTGAGGGGAGGTCGTAGAGGTGGATTGTGTCGTCGGCTCCGCCTGAAGCGGCGGCGGCGCCGCATGAAGCGACGGTGGTGATTGGGGACTGGTGAGATGGGTAGGAGAAGAGTGGGGTTAAGGTGAGGCCGTTTGGGGTTGGGTGGGGTTTGAGCTTGAAACCCCATATGTATTTCTCGTACGACCCTGCTATCAAACTCATGTTTGCTTTTGCTTTTGCTTTGCTTTCTGGCTGCAGCCTCTCTTGCTCTGCTCAATGGAAACTTGAAAACCCTTGCGAGATGGGAGGAGCAAAGGTTTTAGTTTTGGCCCTTTTGGGTTTTGGCGTTAAAATAATAATAATAATAATAACAAATACCCTTTATTTGTTTTCCTTTAATTTTTTTTTTTTTTTTTTAATTTCACAAAAGAGAGTATCTAGATATTTTTGAGTATGGGATTATTCTTTACCTTGAGATGTGTAACAAATTAATCGATATCAATACCTTTTAAAAAAAAAAAAATTCAAGCACTCAGTTCATAATTTCATATTAAATCTCAAAGATAGTGTTGTTCTACTTTAATAGATAGACTTGAGTTTAATTAGTTATTATTTATAATTTTATATGATTTCATTTGCTTTTTTGAATTTATAAAGTTAAATTTTTTACTTTTGAAGTTTTAGGGTTTAATTTATTAATTTTCAAAAAAATTTGATTTTGGAATTATGAGTTAATTTGTTACAAACGCTAAACTATAGGGTTTGGATTGTATAATTCCCTCTCTTCTTTTGTTTCTATCCCATTACTAGGAGGAAAAAATAATGGAAAAAAACAAATATATATATATATATATTTACTTTGAAAAAGTGTAAATATGTTTTGTAAAGTTTAAATTACAAATTACACTCTGTATGCTTGACATGTTTTCAATTTCATTCTTTCATTCCAATATCTTAACTTTATTATGTTTTCAACTTAGTTATTTCATGTATTATGATGTTTAAAAATGACATAAATCATAATATTTCTCACTTTTCGAATTTAACAAATACCAAAAAAATATGTTTTTTTAATTTTTATCCTAAAAAATAATAAACTTTTTGGAAAAAAAATTAAATAAATATAATATAATATAACAATCAATATAAAGAAAAAAAAAAAAACTTTTGGGTACTAAAAACATAATAATTACATTTTTTTTAATAACCAAACAAAGGCTGAAACATATAATTCACAAAATCATTTTCAAAAACATCCAAATTAACCTTAAAACCCACCAATGGTGTCATAGGCACAATTAAAGCAGGGAAGAAGATAAATTTACTTATTTTATGACTAGAGAAAATTTAAAAAAAGGGGGGGAATAAGTTGGAATCGACCGTCTAGGATTTGTGACATGAGTTGTGATTCTTAGTCAGTGAATTCAAATAATGGCATAGGTTGCAATTGATACGAGTTGGGTCACGAGGAGTCTCTACTATTATATGAGTTGCAATTGGTTTCTATTACAAAATGGCTTATGTTTAGTGCACTAAGGGTATGTTTGGTACACTAAATGTGGATTACAACAAGAATGATAATCTTTATTACCGGGAATAAAATGTGTTGTAATGGAAAAACTAAACATTTTCATTAGCTTAGTTGTGAAATGTAACATTAGAATAAAATTTATGATCTATTTTAGGAAATATCTTATTCATACAATTATATTTCCTATAAAATAATATATTTTAAATTTTAGAGAGATGAGTTATTTTTTGATGATTTCTTTTTCCATAATTGTTAGGTGAATATGGAAAGTTTATTTATTTGGAAATATTAATGTTAGAAATTATTACATCTACTAATGAATAACTATTACAACCCTTTTAGAGAGGAATAGTTATTCCTCATTTTAAATAATAGTTATTCATAAGAAATGACTATTCTATGTAATAAAAATATAACCAAATTATTGAATAGTTAAACCATAGGAATAGTTGTTACATTACGATGCCTTTTACAGTTGTTAATAGTCATTTTCGCGACAAATTTTATGGTTCGACTAAACAGCTAAGCTCAATTGCTTAGCAGATCTGACTAATGCATCTTATTAGTTGTATTTTGCTTTCTTGCATGGCCCAAGCCCATGCAAACAGTTGGGGAATTAAGTAGGAATGGTTTGGTGGCTTTGGGTTAGTTCCTATCGGACTCTTTACATGGGCCCAGTTCGTATGTGCCACAAAGCGGGCTAGGGACGCTGGAGGCACTTAAGGCCCATGAAGGAGGTCTAGTGTCAGAAATTTCGACCTCAAAATTGGCTCCATGCTCTGGGTGATTATGCCCCTAATTTTCAGCCTAACTCCATTTTCCACACCAAAGCACAATTGACTAAAAAAAAAAGGTTGAACAATCTAGCCCACTCAGCCACCCAAATGTAGTTTTCCAAGGCTTGCAAATACCAGAGACAATAGCCATGCAGAGGAAACAACTTTGTTTCCAAAATCATGTAAAAAGCAACCAAACATTCCCCTAAGCATAAAACATGATACACCAAATCATAAAAATAGCATCTGAAAGGTCCAAGGCCTTCCTCCCAACTAAAAACTTGTCACAAGCATCCCCTAAAGCTTGATATAAATATTCATCACCAGCCCACAAGAGAGGCAAAACGTTTTCCCTACAAAAAACCCAAAACTTTGATACAAAAGCCCAATCAGCTACCTAGTGTATGGACGATTTGGAAGCTTGAAGGTAGAGAATACTGGTACAAGGGAACTCTCCCTCTCTTACTTAAGACCTCCCTTAATTTCTCCCTCTCGCTGACTGAGGGCTGAGATTTCTGACTTGTGTGTGTGTGTGTGTGTGTGTATTCTGTACTTTCTCGTGTTTCACTTGGTTTGGTTTCTCTTTCCATAAAAAACCATTAGCCTTTGTGTACCCCGCATTGGAAATTTTGGGCTTGACAATCCAATAACGGACAAATTTAATGAACCCAAGGGGAGTTTTTGGCTCATTTCTACAATCTCGGCCTTCGTAGCAAAGCCTACCCCGACAACAGTCTACCAAACGTGCCCTAAATTATTTTAAGGCCACAATATGGCTAATTTTGGGCAAATATTTTGCCCATATCACATCTAAATTTAGTACATTAAACAAAAAAGGGTTTTTTTTTTAGTGCTACTTGGCCTGATTGTGCTAACATTTTTGTTATGTAACATTATAATCAAACATACTAGTTAAGTAGCATCTTGAGTCTCTAAGACTCGAGTTCAAAGTGGTGGCAAAGTTGAGGTGGACTAAAAATCCACATGGAGCTCTAGTCTTAGAGACTTGAGTCCCTTCAATGGCCATACACACACAAATAATACACATAGTTTAAGGGAGATAAAATTACCCATATTGATTTGGCAAGTACAATCACTGTGTTGGTACTTCTCTACTAGCTTTGCTACTTTGAAGCACCTAGTTCTTCTCCTCTGCCATTCTTTCTTGACCCACTTCTTGTTTTTAGACCAGAGCACAAGTCCCAGTCCATTTCTAGTCGAGCCGGCCAGGCACAAAAGGAGGGAATCTTGGGGGTTCTTTGAATCCAATCGCTCCAATGACGAGTTAGGGGCTATTTAGATTTGCTGTTTCCATAACTCATAACTTTGTTTCCATCACCCATAACTCAAAATAAGTGGGACCCACTCTAAGAAAGCTTTTTTGACTGTCTTTCCTGTTTTTATTTCCATCACTCAATTCTTTGATTTTTGAGTGATGAGTTATGGAAACTGAAAATATATTTTAGGTGTTTTCAGTTTTTAAAACTTAGTTTCCAATGACATTTTCATAATTAAACACACACAGAGGGACCTATTGTCAGAGCAACACACGTGAGACACTGCTTTTAATGGTTTCAGGCGCTGCTTTCTTCTCCACTTTTCTTTCTTTTTTCTCTCCTTTCTTTGGTCTTCGCTGCCTTCAATTCTTTCTTCTTTCTTTTAATGGTCTCATACGCTTTTTTTTTTTCTTAATCACAGAATCCATTTGGTCTTTGCTGCAGTTCTTTTTTTTTTTGTTCATCATCATAGAACCCATTTAGTCTTCGCCGCCGGTGGTGATAGTGGAGATCGTTGCAGGTCCGGTCATCGCTGCATCAGTTCGTCGTTTGTGCAGGTCTAATCGTCGCAGGTCCAATCGTTGTAGCATCAGTTTTGGGTTTGTGCAGGTCCGATCGTCGCTGCAGGTCCGATCATCGTTGTGGGTATTGGGGGTTGAAGGGAAAAAAAAGAAAAAGGAATGCTTGGTGCCGCCGCTGGTGACGGTGGAGATCGTCGCAGTGGAAGAGAAAGGTGAGAAAAGTTTGTTGGGCTTCATCTACTCTGTTCTTCACGCATCTGGGTCCAGGTTTTTTTTTTTTTGCTGAAGTTGGTATGGTATTTTATGAGAGGCGGAGTGAGAGCTGAAGATTGGATCAAGGCAGAGTAAGGTGGAGTGAGGCATGTAGGCTAATAGAAAATCATGTATGGGTCTCTAACTAAGTGCTCAGGTATGGGACCTACAAAAATGTGGAAATATTTGAGTGATGTGAAGTGAAAACAAAAACCAAACGGGTGGGTATTAGAAAATTAGAGTATTTTAAGTGATAAGTGATGAGTGACAAAAATTGAGTGAGGGGTGATGAGTGATAAAAAAAAAAAATCGAAACAGGGCCTTAGTCTCTGGGTAGAAGTATTTTGAAGTCAAATAAAAGGTTAAACTTGGGAGGAAATCAAGGTTAGCTAAACTTGAGTTTCAAAATGAGCTATGTAACAAAATAACTTTAGGTAGAGATTTTCCAATAATATATTTTTTATTATTAAAACTAAATATTTCGCACCAAAAAAAAAAAAAAAAAAGACCTGCTAGAAATACCGGACAATATTACAAAAGTCTAGACTTCGGATGAAATTTGTAATGTCTTTACTCTTTACGGGTTGAGTATAGGTGCAATACCTTCATGCAATTCACCCATTTTCTTTCACTAATTTTTTTTACATTTTTTACTTTTTTTATTTTATTTTATTTTTTTTAACAATTGCACCTGATAATCCTGTATATATGTGAGGAGGCGGTACTGGGCAGGCCTGCACTTGACTTAGACTTTGAAATCACTAACTAGGACGGTGACCATTCATCAATCACGGTTGAGATGTGGACGCTGGACTGGACACCCATTTATATCACTTTTACTAGTTACATTAACATTAACATATACAACTTTTCTCGGTCCGTCCCATAATGTCTTGCACGCTCCTAATTAAACGAAACTAGTCCCATATTTCTCTTTCTTTTGTTCTTTTTGGGGACAACAGAACATAACCCAACCCACCACAACACACAGGCTGACTTTGTTCCAAGAATCATGTCTCAAGACCCTAAACAAGCTCCTCCTCCTCCTCTTCCTCCTGTTACGCCGTCTCAGCCAATTCCTGCCGCCCCGCCTCAGCCGGATTCGACTCAGGCCGACCCGACTCATCCTCCGCCGCCGCCACCACCCCCATTCGATCCCAGTCGAAGTACATTATTCTCTCTCTCTCTCTTTGTTTTCTTTGGTTTTTTTAATTTCTCTGTTTACCATAATATCTCATTCGATTTCCTTTAGGTTTGTTTCAACTCATGGAATTAATTTGGATTTTGGTGATCTTTCTTTTGGGTTTCAATTTTAAATATTTTTTGTGGGTTTTAGTCCTTTTTTATGTAGAATGTGGCACTCTCAGATTTTGACCCGTGAAAAAATTTAGTTTTTACGCTATTGTTTGGGCTGGCTTACTTTCTTTCTTTCTTTCTTTGCTTTTCTTTTTACCAAGAAACTAACACAATTTTTGCCAATTCAAAACCCGCTAGAAGTGTGTATGTGATAAAAATGGGATCTTTTTATATCAATTACATGGTATTTTACCATTGTAGTTGTGGGTTTGACTTAATTTTGCTGATTTTACATGGGATTAGTAGTATCAACATTGTCTCCCCCATGAACCCAAAAAAAAAAAAAAACAATTTCAAAACCTTTTCTTTTTGTATAATGCAATTAATGGATCCATGATAAGATTTTTGGGAACCATGAAAATTAACAAGTTTTCTTTGAAGTTATGGACTTGTTTCTTGCCACTTATGGATATGCCTACATATGTCTTTTTTTTTTTAAAGTGTTGTCAGCATGATTTCTCTAAACACAAATTTTCAAGTTTCATACTTACTCGACTTGTGCATAGTTTTGATGTTAGTTACATACATTCCTTTCATGCCAAGATGGAATTTTAGGTTCTTCTAAGTTTAAACAATTTGGTTATTGATATGAGATCAGACAGGCATGGATATTTTAAAAATAATGTTAACATTCCAGAAAGCATCAAAATATTGTTTCTTCATGAGTTGTTTGGCCTAATTTTCTGTGTTTGTTATAGAAGCTGACTTATGAATTATGATCCATCTTCTTCTTCTTCTTCTTCTTCTTCTTCTTCTTCTTCTTTTTTTTTTTTCTATATCTCACAATTGCCATATTTTTCTTTCTTTGAAGTGATTGGCATAATTAAAAGGAAGGCCTTGATAAAAGAGTTAGCTGCGCTATACCATGCTGAGTGTCTCACTTATTGTCAGGAGCTTTTGGAACTTCAAAAAAAATGGGATGAGGTTAGAAATACTGCCTTCCTATTTCAGCTGTGCATTTATATGCTGCAATGTTTTCACTTTGTATTATATTTCATAATCTTCACTTGAAAAGGTATAGTCATAAGTGTAAAAAGTTTCTTATTGAACAATTGATTAGATAACTACCCATTAAGCTGGTTATTGGTATCCTTGCACATTTCCTATTCGGATTTGTCCATGTGTGGACTTTAGCAGGTTATGTGTATGGTCTTTTCTCAACCTCATTATGTCTTTAGATTGCCAAATTGGAATATCTGATTGGTTGTATCTTATAACCTATTGACAAAAATGGATTTCTTATAGTTTTGCTTCCATGCTATCATTCTTGAACTGGTCTTAAACACCTTGATTTGGGGTTTTTTTGGGGCCTGAGAAAGGACAAGTCATGTATGGTCTTTAAATTTTGAAGGCAAGTCTTTTAAACCTTCCTGAAAATTATCTAGGAACTCTTTTTAAGCTAGAACCTCCTCATTTGGAGAAGTAACACAGACTTTGAGTTATTTTCCTTGAGGGTGATTTTATAATGGACCATGTTCATAGGGTGAGAATTGGTGTTGGGTTTGGATTATTCTGTTTTTCAAATGTTGTCATGTCATCTTGACCACAGGGTGAACTGAAGGGCCTAGGTAAGACATGAGAGACATTTGAGGAGACCATCTTGATTGTAATTACTTTAGATTGATTACTTTAATGCTAAGAATTTAGACATTCTCTATTTTTGCATCTGTTTAATCTTCTTGTGCCTCAGATAAAATGACACTGTAAAATAATGATTGCAAGTGTCTTAGTACATTTCATAGGCCTATGATCATTCTTTTTAACAAAATGGAATAAAACCATCAAAATTTTTCAAAGTTCATGTAGGAACATTTAGTTGTCCGTCAAACATCTCTAGTATTCATTCCCTTCTAGCTTTTTTTTAGCTCTCCCTTGCTTTCAAGATCATAATGCAGATAATCAACAAATCAGATCAGATGGGATTTAACCAACCCATGCTAACCATATAGGTGCCATGTGGCTCCAACATTATCTAGCTCAGTAGTTGATATTTTGCTATGTTTACTGCTGCACTTGCGCTGCCACAGTGTTCAATTTAGCATACAGATTTAATATAATACTTAATTTGAATGAAAAATGCTGCTATAATACTTTTAATACGTAGGTTTTATTTATCTGACTTGCCTTTATGATAGTGTGGTCATGGTTTGATTGCTTTCTTGTCCATTAGGGTCTAATCTTACCTCTTCTTCTTTAAGTGGTGCAACTTTCATGATATTGACAATTGTTTTTTTGGTAAATCCTATCCTAGAGCTCATTTTCAACTATTGGAATTTCATTGCTGTGTTTAAGTGTTTTTGTGTTAATCAATCTAGATTTTTCAATATGATAAACTGCCTTAAATCTTAATTATTTCTCACTTGAGTGAGTCTTTAAAATGCTTGCAGCCATTTATTGACTTGAAGGCTCCAGACCTTTCAAGGAAAGAGACAATGCGGCCACCCAAACGTCTAAAAAAGGCCCGCTAGGTATAACGTAAGCTTTGGCATTGTGATCTTGCTTATGCATTACAAATTCTGTTGGCGTGTCCAAATTTTCCTAGATCACCTTTGCTGGGCTTATATAACATAGATTTTACGTAGGTTACAGTTCCTTGTTTTACAGTTTGCTATGTAATCAGTCTTTCATGGGCTTTTTTAAGTCTACTAGTGAAGCAATTTCTAAACCACTTGTTGCTGAATGAAGTGGGTAAGAGCGAGGGGTGGTTCTTTAAGAAATGTGTATATTAATATTGGTGAACTGTATTGTACATAATACATGGGTGCTCTGGTCAAGTAGGCACCGATTTAATTTGATGTTATGACAAATATATTGGATGCTAGTGTGCTTTTTAGCTCTTCGATTTTTTTCTCTCCTTTACATACATATAGTTATGGATTTGATTTGTTTTATTTCTAGTCATCAGTTTACATTGATGATTTAATTTGAAAGCTTCATGTAGAAAATAAAATGGTTACACTAGTCACAGTGTAATTCTTCACCATTTAGAAATTAACTGGTTGTGGAGAGTTCTGTTTTGCACACACGCATACAGTGGCGGATACATGATCTTTTTTGACTTAGGACAATGAATAATTTTTGGGGGAAAATTATATTTTAAACTCCATAACCATAATTTAAGCATGGTTTCAATATAAGTTTAACACATCTAGAAGTTTTAAATTAAACCCTATACTTTTAACAGTGTTTCAAATCAAATTATAAATCTATTTAATTAAACAAAAGGACGATGTATGAATATTTTAGCATGTATACAGTATATCAATTATATATATGAACTTGATTTTACTCCAAGCCATACTGCATAACTTTATTTAAACACTGGTAATGCCAAGAATCTATTATATATGAACTTGAATTTGCTCCAAGCCATGATACATCATTTTATTTAAACACTAGTAATGCCAATTCGGTGATTATTTCTTTGTATTTTGATGAACGAGAATTATGGCACAACACATAGTAGGACAAGCTCCCATAATTCTCGTTCATCAAAATACAAAGAAATGATCACAAAGAAAGGTCTGGAGCCTTCAAGAACAAAGAGCATCTAGTCTATCGAGACATGTCATGAGGCGATGAAATTGGCCCATTACTATCGATTATCAGTTTTAATGTGTGCCCTTAGGGCACACAATAAGTATCTATTTTTGGACAAAAATTTCTCGGAAATTGAAAAAGTATTGACAGTTTTTTCAATTCTCGAGAAAATTTTACCATAAATGGATGGCTTAATGTGTGTTTTTAGGGTACATATTAACGGGACCCTTTTAGTATTAGTAAAACTTATTGTAATGGGCCAATTTCATCGCCTCGTGACATGTCTCGATAGACTAGATGCTCTTTGTTCTTGAACCTGATCTCAAGATGGACAGCCAAACCCCAGTACTCACTCACATCAACACACACAATGATGAAGGCTAGCGACATGTCGTAGAAGCTACACAAATGAAGCGAGTCCATAGACAAATGAGTCAAACTAGAATCATCTAGTGACTACGACTTGCATCATAGGAGAGAGAGAGAGAGAGAGAGAGTTTGTGTGTGTTTTGCCTGTGATATCAAGCATGGAGAAAACTTATTTTGACATTTTGTTTGGTTAGAGAGATTTTCATCGCTCATCACTCAATTTCCATAACTCATAACTCACTTTATGTAGAGTCCACATTCATTCCAGCAGTTCATTCTAGTTGTTTAGCTTGTTGTTTTCGAATTATGAAAACAGAGTTACCATGACAATTTTGTAATTTTGCTCAACTAAATAGATCCCACCTATATGTTTTGTCGCCATCAAGTGCAAAGCACTAATTACACTCCAACAGCTCTTTTACTATGCAAGTACCAGCCTTATGTTTTTTCCTTACTTTTCTTTTACTTTCACTTTCCCTTAACATTTGTTTTGGTTTCCATTTTGCTGTGTTTTCAAAAAAGTCAGTTGAACATCTTTGAAAGCTCTTGCATCCGAAGTAGTGAAGAAGATCTCCCTCTTCTTCTTCTTCAGATCTCAGCCTTGCAAAATCTTTAGCTTCAGTCTCTGCTCTTGGGTGTCCCTGTGTGTTGTGAAGGTTGTAGTGGTCTCGCATTTCGGTTGGTTGCAAGAAGCCGTGGGTCTCTCTTGTGAAAGATCTCAGATGAGAATTTCCATCCACTAAGAATTTCCATCCAAACACATTGCAAGTAGAGTTATGAGAAAATTTTGAGTTACAAACATGAGGATTGGGTAATGAGTTAGAGTGATGGGATATGACAACTGAGTATCCTCCAAACTAAACATGGCCTTGTATTTGGCTCACAAACTTTAATTATAATCTCTTTGATAGGTGAAATGACTTTATGTTTATGGTTCAAAAAATCTCTTCTCAAAACAAAAGTCGTTTACAAAAATAAAAAAAAATCATCTTTCAAGGAGTTGCTAGAGTTTAGTAGTAGGTTTTAAGGTAGTGACTAAAACCATTTGATATCATGCCAATTGAGTTAAATTGGTTACCCAAATCCTACTTGTATTCGTCCCTGATAAAATTGACTTAATTTAAAACAACTTAGTAGTATTGTGTTGAAATTGCTAAAATTGAGGGATTATGTCAGTTGACAATTGACATTAATGGTGACGAACAAACATTAATGGTGACGAACAAACATCTATAGTTAGGTCATTTTTTTGGCAAAAATTAACCGGTGTTTTAATGGTATAAGCTAGTTGTCAACTTGTGCTTGGTTTGCATGGTGCACCATCCTTGGGCTCATGGATGCAAGTGCTCCAAACCCATTTGTTAATTTTTCTTTGAGGCTCAGGGTGTATGAATGAAATCTCTCTTTTGCTCTCCAAATCATATTTCTTTGAATTCTAGGGGTGTACAAAAAACCGAGGAACCAAAAAAACCGCTTTAAACCAACCGAACCGATGCAAAAATTTTGGTTCAGTTGTCGGTGGCAAAGATGCAAAAATTTTGGTTCAGTTGTCGGTGGCAAATTTTAATGCACCGAACCAATTGAACCAAACCGATATATATATATATATATATATATATATATATATATATATATATATTTATTTATTTATTTATTTATTTAACACTAAGTCATGTTGGAGTTTGTAGCTTAGTGGTATTTTGTGACTTTAATGACTAAGCGTTCTTTGGTTCGAGCTCTCGCCCATTTTTTAAAACCATTAAACGTTATCACGTTGCTTCAGTGCTTCTTCTCCGTTCCTTTTTCTTATTTTTCTTTTTTTTTTGTGTGTTTGCTACTTGCTTGGTGCTTCATGTTTGGGTGGTGAGAAAACGTGGGAAAGCAAAAAAAATATATATATTTTCTTATTTTGGTATGTTTTCTGATTATATACATGATTTTGATTTTTTTTTTTGTTTGCTTGGTGTTTGGGTGCTGAGAAAATGTGGGAAAGTAAAGAAAAATAAGCTTTTTTTTTTTTTTTGATCTGTTTGATTCTAAGAAATTGGAAACAACTGAAAACCAACTGAACCAAACCGATTGAAATCCAGTCAGTTCGGTGTCGGTGTTCCTCCCTTTTGGTTCGGTGTCGATGCCAAATTTGGTAAAACCAAAATGTCGGTTCGGTGGAAAAATCGCACTTCAAACCAACCGAACCGAACCGATTAAACCCCTACTGAATTCCCCCAATGAGTTTTTCTCACATTGAGATAGAGAAAGTAAGGATAATGGGCTCAAGTTCATTTAGACTAGTAGCTTGTAGCATTGGACCTCCTATTTTTGCTTCAGCCGTTTGTTTTGGGTTTCTCAAAGAAAGACTCCAAACACCCATAATTACCCAAAAGTGTATACCAAAAAGAAATAAGTAACAAAGAAGTTGAAGAAAATGCAGAAGTATTATGCTCTTGACCTTTCAAAATTTTCAAATCCGGAAAATTACAAATTTACCACCTCAAAGGGTCTTGAAATGGTTTTTTTACACTTTCTATCATATCCTCTTTCCATGGGGCCATTCTCTCCTTAAACCCACACTGCGCTTTCCTATAACCTATTCCTTTTGATGTAATATATAGCTGATTCAAACTAAATTCACTGATTACTACTTACCTGCAAGTAACATAAACAAAATCAGACAACACAATCTCTTTAGCTAAATTAAGAATTAAATTTAACAAGGAGACAGAGAGAGAGAGGGGTTCTAATAGTGAGTAGGGTATACCTCGGTTTTTTTAACTATGAATGTCCTTATCATTTCCCATAACTTATTAGGGGAACTGGGTGAAGAAATCTGCCCCTCCATAATCATTTCAACTGAAGGTCCCATTTCATGGACAAACTTGACAGACTCTGACAGTCGATTCAGTAGGTTCATCAACGCAATCACTTCATTCCGTTGCAATTGCAGCTGTCAAGGCCAATGCAATATGCTTTAGTGATTAAAAGGAAAAAAGAATATACTTTCGCTCATGAATAAACCAAAGTGGCATGATATGTTACTTTTTTAGTTTTGAATTTTTGCAAAATGTCTTGTATAAGGGTCACCATATTAGAAGTCCCAATTTTGGAGGAAATATTTGAGAGGCTTCTAAAATATTTTTCTTTTAGAGAAATTCATAGATACTAGTACTGTAGGAAGTTCAGCAGGTGACAAAAAACGTGACATGCTACCTAAAGGTAATTTGAAACTTCAAATTTACTTAAGGAAATAGATACTTACATTCTGAAGCAAGTGTTTCTGACCATCAACAGAGAAGAGGATTTTCAATGCAGTTCCCAGCCCAAGGACCTGAAGCTTTCCCCACAGACGACACTTCTCACATCCTACACAGTCCATTATTGCACTGCAATGCCAATGAGGATTTGTTATATCATTTCTAAAGGCATGGGCCAGTCATATTAGTAGTAAAGCAATCAAAGTGAGTCAAAATATGTCGAGTGGAACTTGTTCTACAGTTTCTCCAGCTCTGGGAGTGATATTTAATACCAAGAGCGGCAACACTATGATACTAGACAAAAATTGAGAACAACATTCTACACAAACAATAACTACATAGTGCATTTAGTTTGGTGGAAAGGGAAGAGGGGAAAAATGAAGGAAAAAGATCGAAGGAAAAGGTATTTCCATTGTCTAGTTGTAAGGAGAAACAGGGAACAGAGAGATTTGGGCAGATGTAATTTCCTTCAGGCCCACATATTTATGCCTTCCCAAAGTGGGCAGAAAGGGAGGTAAGGAAGCAGCTTATACCATGAGATTACCTCCATGCCACTTGTACTTTATGCCAACATATCCTTCATAGAAGGGCATATAAGTTGGACAAACCAAACAATGGAAAAACATTCTCCTCCCCTTCTTTCCAGGGTTCTACTTATCTAGACATCTAAACGGAGAAATATCTTTCCTTCCCTGATCCTTTCTTTGCTCCTTTCTTATTCCACTCCATTTCCTATGATGCCCCCAAACTAGGAAGCATGGACACTTCATTTGGGGGGCTATAGCTCTGTTGGACATGGGACAGGTCTGGGACACTTTTGCACGCATGTCCCAGCTGAGTCCTTTCTTTTCTTTTCTTTTTAAAAAATTTCTAGACATAGCCAGGACACATGAGAGACACTTATCTTTTATTTCTTTTTATTTTCAATCATGAACGCTTATCTAGCTATCTTTTATTTACTGTTTTGGATCTTATTCTTGGTTCGTATTCTAATGTATAAAGATCATTATTAGTCATGAATTCACTTTAGTATCCATTGATGCTCTTAAATTGATATGTGTTTAACATTACAAGAAAAAAATAAATGCTTAACAATATTTAAAAATATAAAAAATATATATATTTAATGATTAATTAATATGCGTATCCTTGCCGTGTTGTGTCCTAATTTTTCAAAAATTGTCGTGTTGCCATGTCATACCCATGTCTGTGTGACTGTGTCCATGCTTCCTAGCCCCAAAGTGTTAAAAATAAATTCTAGAAACATCTTGAGACACTATCCAGAATGGATCCAAGATTTGTGTTTCCCCTTCTTCATAAGTAAAAACAATCAATGATCAAATGGCTAATGAGAAATACCTTATGTTTCTGAATTGCTTTTGTATTTCCTGCTTTAGTTCAGGTCCACGTTGGCCTTTCCACAACTTAGCTTCGTCAAATGGGACTGGGCATGCAGCTTGCAATTTGGGATTGAAAAGTAGCTGTCTTATCAAGGACTGTGTCTTCAAGTCCTCAGTAGGGTTAGCAGTATCATACTCAGCATGTTCCAAATAATCTGCTGCCTAAAATGCATTCAGCATACCATCGGGATGAATTTTAATTCATTATTATAACCCCATCAAGGCACACAGTTTATATAACAGAATATTCCATCAAGTGAAAAACATTTCTCACATAAAAAAAATATGGCACTATAAAAACAACTCAAGAGCTTATACTCACCTTTGTCACAGCTCGAAGAACAAAGAGATAAGTGAAGTACAAGTTTCTGACACGATCTGGATATCTTAGGACTCTATCATACATCAATGATAGATTTTGACCCCACTGGAATTAAACAAATAAAAAGGTAAAAATAAAGAATGGTCAGATCTTTCAATATATTATCATTCATAAACTAAATTAAGGAAGGTTATACTTTGACCCCAGTGATGGGAACAATTTCTCATCCTTTACCCTTTAAAGCATCTCAAACTACCCACCACTAGTGCGAGTGTTCTGTGAGGCAAGTTACAGCCCAGATCATGTAATTGAGGCAACATTTTCATTCTGCACTAACTTAAATTTGAAGCACATTGATCACGGGTGTAGAAACTATAATGATCACATGGGTCAAATATGCAATTTTTTTGCAAACACCTTGTGAACTGTCTATCTTTAAAAAGCAAAAAGGTAAGTGTCTAAAGGTATGCAAAATTAGAATTTTTACCAAGTTTGTAGCTTCATCGAGTAGATACTCAGCAGCTATATGAATTGAAATTGAGGAATGAAGACCAGATATCAGTTTGTACAAAATTTTTTCCTCTTGGCATAACTCTTCAGATGGATCTGCAGAAGTTGAATATCAACAAAATATTGTTGAGGTAAGGATCGATTACTCGTTATGAAGCAAGAAAACTCACATCACAACAGCGCCGCCCCCCCCCCCCAACCACCCACACAAAAATATGGAGAAACTGGAAAAACTCTCAAAGAAGACCACAGTTAAATTCTAAATTACAATTTGCTACTAAATAATCAAGTACATGGATGCAAATTTAACTGTCATCATGAAACACAGTACTTCAACAATAATTCCCCCCCAAAAATAGGTAAGAATATTCACTGGAATCAAAGTCTTTTCATCTTCAACATAAGTAAAGATATAGTGTCCTATGTCCTCATCATAAATGCAAATCATTGTTAGGAGCTCAACAGGCACTGACAATAAAAAGAGACAAAGATTGCAGTGGGAACCCAGCATACAGGTGAAGTAGGCATGTTAGTCACCAATTTTAGAATAACATTCCAGCTCGTCATAACGAATTCAATGAAGGGTTTCCCAAAATATTCTATGGCAAGGGTGAAGGAAACATTTATGTGATAGCAATAACGACTGCTCAGCTAAGCCATACAAAATAAGAGAGAGAGAGAGAGAATAGCAGCATTTAACAACAGAAATTAATGATGAACATAAAAATAAATTATGCCCTGTGAGATAGAGATCAAGTATTATTGATGAACATTTGGCATACACAAAGAGGACAACTCACATTTGGGGCAGTTCTCACTATAGACAGAATCCCAAATCCTTCTAGCAGATGGACCAGTGTAACCAGTATAGCGTTCAGGATTGAGTTGTAGGTTAACATATGTCATCTCAGCTGCAAATATAAATGGGTAAGACAATCTTCATAGAATAAAATAAAAACAATGAATGTTATCCACATTTTCTGTATTTGACATTTACATCAACAATAAAGGATCTCCTCCCATTTAACCCTCTAGTTTCCTCCAATTTTAATCCGGATGTACAACATGGGGAATTCAAAAAATCCGATAGTCTCAAAACACACACACAAAATCAAATGAATGCCAAGTTTTGCACTTGGCTAAAATTGGAGGGAATCAGAGGATTAAATGGGAGGGGATCTTGTCCCAATATTTAGATATTCATAACAACAAAAAACCAATGAATTGTGCAGGAACAATATGACACTAACAATTATCAGTTTCGTCATCATTTGTCCAGGGATTGTCTGTTTCTGTCCAGCCTCTGAAAGCTTTACTATCTATTGTACGATCCACGGCTGCCTGTGGCTTCCCTTCTTGACAGATAGGATCATCTGGTGAGAGGACATTACGGGGCTCCTTAAATAATTCAGGGAACTCACTTTCTGGGCATTCACAAACACTGCAATCCCGCAGACGGCACATACCATCATCAGGCCAGAAAGGACAGTCACACCACAACTTAACCTACCATAAATAAGATTCACAAGGACGATCAGCTAAGGACAACACCAAATTTCAAGAATAGATGCAAGCAACAATGCTTGAAAATTTCTATATATATATATTGGTAAGTTACACGTGCATCTACTGTGTCTTGGTCCCAGACCTCACCCTCCGTCTCATTATTATGGGAGACTCTAGGTAAATAGTATATTCAGGCTATTCAAATTTACACTCTTGAGAAGAATATCACATATGTAATCAACCATACAGATTAATATTTGGTATGTAATCAACAAAACTTCTAAAATCTCCAAAAGATCCATGCCTTGTTTCTTATGCAGATACCTTCACACCACGGCAATATTAATACTAATACTGTAGTAAAATTCAACTATATAATGATCAAAATTGTGCTAAGCATTACTTTAAAAAAAATGATTATTAAATAGAAGGATCACATATTAGTTCTTATATAATCAGTCTACTTCTAGCCAATAAATCAGAACAACTAGCATACCTTGAAATACCGGAAGAACGGGGTTTTAACAAGCTCTTGGAGCGATGGATACAACACTTCCTTATTAAGACGGTCCACAGTCTCGTAATCACAACAACAATCCTCAACAATCCCAGTATACTGCACAAATTGCAAAACCCAAAAACCCAGTTAACAGTACATAATCATAAAGAACTGAAATTTGAATCAAACCCAATTCTAATTTCCCCATCTCAAAGTCTAAACACAACAAAAATCAGGTAATATGACAAAACTGGTTCAAAGAATTGAAACACAAATTGTAAAACCCAAAAACCCAGTTAACAGTAAATAGTCATAAAGAACTAAAATTTGAATCAAACCCAATTCTAATTTCACCATCTCAAACCCTAAACACAACAAAAATCAGGTAATATGACAAAACTAGTTCAGAGAATTGAAACACAAAAGCATTGCCACGAACATTGATTGACTAACTAAACACAACATAAACAATAACAATCAAACATTCCCATTCCTTCCTGCATACTTTCCTTCATTTTCTCAGTACCCAAACAAGAGAAGAAAAGAGAAATGACACACACACACACACACACAGAGGTTGAGAATTGACCTTGGCGCAGTGACAAGGCGTCTGTCGAAAGAGAGACAATCCGGTAGAGGCTTTGGAAGAGACAGCCATAGCAATAAAGAGAGCGAAGAGAGCTCCAAACACCGCCATTAATCCCCATCGCTTTCCACGGGCCTTGGTTTCAATCTCTGCTTTCATCACCATCACCAACCAGCCTGATTCAAAAAAAAAAAAAAAATCTCAAAATTCCAGCGCTCTCCCCACCCCCTCTGTTTGGTTCCCGAGAAAACCGAAAGAAAATCCCAGAAATAGTTTTCCTATCTCAGTGGCGTTACTTTTGAGGAAAATGGAATGAACGCAAAAGTGGGTCTTTGTCTCTCTCTCTCTGTGTGTATGAGTTTTTGAAGAGTAAAAATTAGTTCATGGTAATAAATAGGCTGTGTGCTTTAAATGGATGGTTTTGGAATTTACTTTTCTTAGGATTTGGTTTTCCAATCAAAATGTAGGAAGTTTGTGGAAAATTGAGAAAATCTGTAAGAAACCCCTGGCACTAAGAAAATGAAAATTTTGGTGGGCGGTGTGGTGTTGATGGTTTTTAATTTCTGTTTTGTTGAATTCAACGGTTCAGACGAGGAAAAGTAGTGTGAGTCATAGAAAATCAAAATCAGGGGTAAGGGGGACTTTTTGGGTTCGAATGTTCTAGTAGTTGGGTTTGGTTGGACTAAGCCTATTTATACTTTATAGTAAGGCCCAGCCTACAGTTGACTTTTACTGGTTCTTATTAGGAGTACTTTTCTTTTTGTGATTTGGGGAACAAAGTTGGGAATATTATATAATATAATTTACAATATTTAGTGTTTTGATGTATTGACAAGAAACTATCTTTATAATACGGACACCATAATTTTTTTTTTTTAAAACCATTGACATGAAAAAAAAAAAAATTACTAAAAAAAATTATCCAACACTACAAAAAGCTGCCATAAAGTTGCAAAAAAAATTGTTATTAATGGACACCTTCTGGTGCCTGTTTACACTACCCAATATAATAATATTAATTCTCTCTGTTTAAATTAAATTTATTGTATAGTTTTGATTAAATAGTGTAAATCAAAAAGTGTGTTTAGTACTTTTTTTTTAATTAAATTTTTTTAATAATATAATACTTTATATATAGTAGAAATAAAATTTTAACAATAAAAGTGAAATATGTTGTTTTAATTTCAAGTGAAATAAAGGGAAATTTTTTTATTTTGTGTGTAGATAGATTTACGCGCGAGGCTAATGGTCAGAGTTCGAGCTATAATATGTAAAATGTTTTATGGGCTTGACAATATGGAGTTACCTAGAAATTTAAAAGGATTTCAACCCACTGTTAATTGAATTATCAATTGTTAGAGTAAATTTAAAGTTAATTTTACTGCTTAACATTCCTATAGATTGAATTGGATGGGTCCAAGGTTGTAGTTCATTTGATCAAGTACAGAACATCAAAGAACAGATTAACTGGTGTATGCAGCTTTACTTCACCACTGTTCACATGTTTTGGGTTGTACATGTTTTACCTTGTGGACAATTAGCTGTTACCATTTGGGTTGTGCGTGTTTTACTTTTACCTTGTGGGCAATGTTATTGGTTGTTATCATTTGGGTTGTACAAGTTTTACATTGTGGACAAGGTTTTCAAAGGGGGATGGAATGATAGGAGTGCTCTGGTGTATTGGGTGTTGTTGGTGCGTGGGGTGCTGATGACTGGTGCGTGGAGCGCTGATGTGGACAAGTGCTGCTGCGCTTGTGATCAAGGGTTGCTGCTACCGTGTATATGGTGTCTAAGTGATTGTGTAGTTAGTTAATGGATAGTTGTATTTGGTATTATTCTGTTAGTTACAGCTATTGAGTGATGGGGTGGTTGGTTAGTAAGTTAGTAGCAGTTATAGCCTTATAGGGAATACCATTGTACCACAATTCTGTTAAAGCTCGGGTATAAAGGAATGTAGGGTCTGAATGTATAAGGGTATGAAAAATCTAATGCAAATTCCTGTGTCTTCTCTTTTCTTAATCTCTATCTCTTCCTCTCTCTAATCTCTCACTGTCCCATTTTTCTCCCAATCCCCTGTTTCTTCTTAATTGTATAGGAATAAGGTGATTCTTATCACAATGATCGTAAAAACTTCTTGCTATGCACCGTTAAGCATCAACCATGTACATGGAACCTATTACCCTTTCTCAGCTATGAAAAAACAATTGTCTGAGTTAAACAAGTTACCACTTGTACTAATTGAGAAAAAAAAATAGTCCTTATGGTTACCCCTAATGTCTTTAGATATAATATATATATATATATATATTATTCAGCATAACTAATTGATAATTATCTCTTAAATGTGTCAAACTAATTTATATCTAAAAATAGAATAGAAACCATTCTTATTTACAAAAAGGTACAACCACAATAGGTTATTGTTTTTTGAGAAGAACCATAGTAGGTTATTAAAACGTGAAAGGTATAATAATAAAATCATGATATTTTTCAGTAATAATCTATATTATCGCATTACATATGCAAAAGTCTTAATATTTGGAGTTCTATGCTTCTATGTTTTTTCAAGGTATTGAAGAAAGAGTCAACTACGTGCTTCAAAAAGCAACATCAAGACATATTCATACAACATTCGAGTGTCCAAGAATTTATCATACAACATCTAGAAATCAACACAAGGATATTGGAGCAAAATTAACAATCTAAAGGTTTGCTTGGATATCGTTTATTTTGTTAAAATTAAAAACTTATTGTTGAAAGTACTATAGATAAAGGTAAAAGTTAGTTGAAATAATACAGTAGGGTCTATAAATAGTATCAAAAAGTACAATAAAGCCCATGAATTGTAACAAAAATAAGTTGAATATTAAAATAATTTTAATTTTTCATCTCTATCCAAACAGAGGCTAAAGTGGATATATAAATGGTTAAAGCCCAAACAGTAACAATTAACTATTAAACATTGATTTTACAATGTCCATCACCTTCAAATAATATTGACCATATATTCAAATTACAACTTGTTCTGCAAAAGACATTGTAGCTGAATTGACACCTCCTCATGTACAATGTGCTTGAGGGTCTAAGTGGTAAAAGGTTCGAGTTGCGGGCTTAGCAGTATGTTGTACTTATTTCTCAAAAAAAATATTTACAACTTCTTCTGTTTGTTTATTTTTTTTGTTGAGAATTTAAACTTTCAACACATTTTATTTTATTTTATTTTATTTTAGAATCCAAAGTTCCACCACTTTAATATTCCTACATAGTACAAAGGTTACAAATTTGCGTTACTAAACCCAACTATTTTTGAATTATAACTTATAAACTTACTTTGATTGAACATCTCCCACCAAAAAAAGATAGTTGCATATATATTATTTCTTTATTGCATAACCAACACAAAAAAGATATTTCTAAGTCCATTATTAAACAAACCATTCTAATTACTACAAAAATAAAAACTCAAACTTCAACTCATCCCATAGGATTAATGTTTGGATTTTTGTAAAGTATTAGCGTATGATTGATATTTTTTGTATGAGTATCTGAACCAAGGGACATTCTTACCTAGTCCCAGGCTACAAGGTCACCAAGCTGACCTTGTAGTCCTAGCCAATAAGAACAAAACATGTAAGATGAAAGTGCTGACATCATTTAAATAGTACAGCTCATCAATAATGGCAACACTCTCTTGAAGTCCCCAACGTTAATTCTTTAAAAAAAAAAATCCCCAACATTAGACAACCCGTTAACTTTCCCGTTAGCCAACTATTTTCAATAGTTCTTTCACCAGTTTCAAAAGTTTTCGAGCCCACTTTAATTTCAAATTTCAATCCACCCGCTTGTATCTTGTATTTCATTTCTCCTCTTCAACATAAAAATGAAAATCACTTTCTTGTAACTCTCTCCCAGCCGACAGTCATGGTCTCATTGGTTTTTTCACCTTCTTGTAGCTTTTTTCATTTTTTTGTTTATCACCGAAAACTTAGAAAAAGGTGCTTAAAGGGTGTATTTGTGGAATACGAGAGCAGGAGTTTTGAGAAGCTGCCAACCTCAATCAAAGCTAATCCAAGCAAAGCAATGCAAGCAGTCTAGAAGTCATTCTTGATAAAATATACTGGAGGCAGAAAAATAGAGAATCTGTGAAGATTGAACTACCAAGGATAGAGACGATGGGTAGAACCGTAGAAGATGCAGAATTTTGCCAGTGTTTTATCATGAATTGTATTACCAATCAATGAAAAATAATGTTGAAAAATAATGCAAACTGCAAATCTCCAAAGCCATACTCCTATCTCCATTAATACTAAACTATAGTTAATGCATAACTTTCACTTGGCAACAAGTCAAAATAAATCCAAAGAGAACAAATGTACTACTCAAAAATAAAATAACAAACAAAAGAAACTTGGTGTCATGATAAATGTCACTTGGCTCCAAGCCAACAATTTGTGCTGGATTTGTGAAGTTCCTAGAGTTCTTGGCTGCATGACATCTTTGGTCTTCCTACTAGAAACATATAAAAATCATATTAGCATATTGAATGGAACAAAAATGAATACATTAACAGTTAAATAACCATTCTAATTATTTTGTATTGACTCAATCACATTTAAAAACCAAACCCCAATTAAAATAGTCAATAATGAAGTTGTAGGGACACAATTTCAGACCAAGCCCAAAATATAAGGGACCTTGGCCCAGTGAACCCAATACAATACATTTGTAAAGAGTGAGTCAAAGAGCTAGGTTTTAGTGCATGGATAACAGTTAATATGGTTTTGGATGATGAGCTAACAAGAATTAAACCTGGTTTGTACAAGAAAGTTTGTCCTCGGCACAGTCCGAGGAGCTCTGTTCTAATATATATTGGATGACAATGGTTACAAGAGTTGTTGAGATTGCTACAATGCTTTCTCTTCTCCTTTTTTTATCCCCTTTTCATGAAGGGCTTCTTCCATTATATAGTTCCTTTTGGATGATCTTAATCCTACACTTGTTGATCCTTTGAGCCACCACTTGAGTGCTTGTCCCATTAGACACCCTTTCTGGCCTTCTGTGAGTTATGGTTGCCGAGGTAGCACTGTTCAGGGGTCTTTTCCACATAAATGCGGTCAGAAAGTTAGCTGCAGGGCATTCAATGCGGTGTAGCAGCTTTCCCTTAAATATTTTTGAGTCCTTATCCCTCTTGTATGTTCATGATGCTCATCCATATCATCAGAACTTCTTGGAAGGTCACTTTGATCATTAGGATCTATATCTGATCTGTGTTTAGCTTATCCGATGAGATATTCCTCCTCGGACTCGGACTCGGACTCGGACTCGGACTCGGACTCGGACTAGGACTACTCACGATCTCAGCCAAAACCCCATGCTCTCGGCCGAAGCCCAAGACCCCACAATAGCCCCTTAAAACTCTAGTTTTGAAGTCTTAAGAGTTAATTATGCTTTGATCCTTTGATTTACACCCGGGGGAGTGTTGTTTCACGCGCCCCATATTTGTACTATAAATTGCTCCTTTCAGAGCTACCAATCTAAGGATTTGGTTATAATCTTGGGTCTGTCTTGACACTTAGTGAAACAAATAGATATCATGGAATGTTAATTCCCCAAAGTATGTGGTCCAAGGAGCCATGCATAGCTAAGGTTCTGTTTGAACACTTTGAAAGTTGTCATGGAGTGTTAACTTTCCCACATCATCTGGTCCGAGGACCGAGGCATGATTGAGTTATAGTTTAAACACTTGAAGAGAGATGTCATGGAGTGTTAACTTTCCCACATCATCTCGTCCGAGAACCGATGCATGATTGAGTTATAGTTTAAACACTTGAAGAGAGATGTCATGGAGTATTAACTTTCCTACATCATTTGGTCCGAGGATCGAGGCATGATTGAGTTATAATTTAAATACTTGAAGAAAGATATCATGGAGTGTTAACTTTCCCACATCATCTCGTCCGAGGACCGATGCATGATTGAGTTATAGTTTAAACACTTGAAGAGAGATGTCATGAAGTGTTAACTTTCCCACATCATCTGGTCCGAGGACTGCGGCATGATTGAGTTATAGTTTAAATACTTGAAGAGAGATGTCATGGAGTGTTAACTTTCCCACATCATCTGGTCCGAGGACTGAGGCATGATACTTTGAGAGTTGTTATGGAGTGTTAACTTCCCCAAAGCAGGAGGTCCGAGGACCCGACATAGCTAAAGTTCTGTTTAACCACTTCTAAAGATGTCAGTGTGTGTTAATTTCTCCAAAGCAGGAGGTCCGAGGACCCGGCATAGCTAAGGTTCTGTGTAACCACTTCTAAAGATGCCAGTGTATGTTAATTTCCCCAAAGCAGGAGGTTTGAGGACCCGGCATAGCTAAGGTTCTGTTTAACCACTTCTAAAGATGCCAGTGTGCGTTAATTTCCCTAAAACAGGAGGTCCGAGGACCCGGCATAACTAAGGTTCTGTTTAACCACTTCTAAAGATGCCAGTGTGTGTTAATTTCCCCAAAGCAGGAGGTCCGAGGACCCAGCATAGCTAAGGTTTTGTTTAACCACTTCCAAAAGATGTGTTAATTTTCTCAAAGCAGGAGGTCTGAGGACCCGGCATAGCTAAGGTTCTATTTAACCACTTCAATAGATTAGAAGATATCAATATATACCTTCAAGAACTAGCCCCGCCGCAGAGCCCCTTTGAATTGCTCATGTGTTGCTGCCACTTCCTCTAATGGAGGTTCAGCGAACTCGGCCACTAAATTTGCGAGGACCTGGCCCTTGACAGAGGTACGAGGCATGTACATGATGTCAGAAGCCCCTAAAATTGTGCCCCATTCAGCAATCCTTCCTGTATAATTAGCACTTCGTAGTATAGACCTGAGTGGAAGCTAAGTTAGGACAACAACTGTGTGTGCCTCATGTAGTGACTTGCTCACATGGTAAACTGGCCACCATAATGGCTTTCCCTAGGGACTCTTATTGATGGGGGCCTTATCCTACCATATTTAACCGTTGCACTCACTATCACACAAGCTCTTCCCAGAGACGGTGCCAATTTTAGGGACACGATTTTCAGACCAAGCTCAAAATATAAGGGATCTTGGCCCAATGAACCCAGTACAATAAATTTGTAGAGAGTGAGTCAAAGAGCTAGGTTTTAGTGCATGAATAACAGTTAATATGGTTTTGGATGATGAGCCAACAAGAATTAAACCCGGTTTGTACAAGAAAGTTTGTCCTCGGCACAGTCCGAGAAGCTCTGTTTTAATATATATTGGATGACAATGGTTACAAGAGTTGTTGAGATTGCTACAGTGCTTTCTCTTCTCCTTTTTTTTATCCCCTTTTCATGAAGGGTCTCTTCCATTATATAGTTCCTTTTGGATGATCTTAATCCTACACTCGTTGATTCTTTAAGCCACCACTTGAGTGCTTGTCCCATCAGACACCCTTTCTGGCCTTCTGTGAGTTATGGTTGCTGAGGTAGCACTGTTCAGGGATTTTTTCCACATAAATGCGGTCAGAAAGTTAGCTGCAGGGCATTCAATGCGGTGTAGTAGCTTTTCCTTAGATATTTTTGAGTCCTTATCCCTCTTGTATGTTCATGATGCTCATCCCTATCACTAGAACTTCTTGGAAGGTCACTTTGATCATTAGGATCTATATTTGATCTGCGTTTAGCTTATCCGAGGAGATATTCCTCCTCGAACTCGGACTACTCACGATCTCGGTCAAAGCCCCATGCTCTCGGTCGAACCCTAAGACCCCACAGAAGTATACCTTTGGAACTCTCTTATCTAGAGACTCTTCAATTGCCCCAACCTTGCTGTTCTACATTGTTGACCGTCTTTTGTTTTTTTTTTAAAAAAAATCATTGTACAAAGTAAGTCATCCTTGGGAACAAGAAATAAGTAATAAAATTGATAATGCAAACACACCACAAGAATTTTCAAATCTACCTCTTGCATATGTGTGGAATTTGATTGCTTGGAACTATACATCAATAAGTTTATTTGTGAGGGAATATAAGTCGTTTGATTCTATAGAGATCAAAATATAAGAAAACATTATTTCAAAAAAAAAGCTTTGTACACATGTTAATACATAAATGATAGATATTTTATTTCATTTCAAATAAATAATCAATTGCATCAATTTATCTGACTAAGTTGCGTCATAACATTGGTACCTTGCAACATAGTTGTAAATGGAACATTTACACAACCCGTTTCCTATATAGAGACAAAATTCATATTTAGATATTACGTCAATGACCAAAATTATGATTATACATTATAAATATTCTAAATTTGTAAATTAAAGGATGCTTAATACTTGAGAATGATTTGTCCATGACATGTAAGATTGACCATGTGCATTATCACTTGTAAATCCTAAATGAGAGTAGGGATGTGGTGGTTGGTATATAGTTGGATTGTATGAGCCACCGAATGACACATTTGAATTTTCTTTGGAAACTTGTTTTTTTTGCTTTTCCTATAAAATGGCACATTAAAAAAAATCAAACATAATAATAATTGTAAATAAAAAGGTTTATTAAAAATAAAAATATGGCATATATTTAGTATAAAAAAGAATTTCTTATGTGAAGAGGATGCATCCTTAGACGATTTTGCCTTGCGCTTATCAAAGTGGCCTTTAAGTCTATTGTTTCGTAAGCCTTTCATTTCGTAAGCCTTTTGATCTCACACATGGGGAATTTAAAACTGACACATGATTTGATAAGCCAAGCATTTCATCAGCTGTATGATGCTCCACAACTTCATTTTCTTCCAAATTTGCATTCAACCCCAACTTTGATGACTTTCTTTCAATTTTTTCATAAGTCCCAATAGTATCTTTTGACAAATGCTTTTAAGGCTATCACCCTCTTGGCTTTTGGATATAATTGTATTAGCTATACGTAACATGCTATTACGCCACACTATCTCGGCCTCTTTAGCATTGCCACTTGAATGATTGTCTTGTTTATAAGCCATCATCCCTTTCTTAGCCTCCTTTGTCCATCATTTCAAAATGTATTGGCTTGGAATTTTAGTCAAATTTTTTTAAATTGAAGACCCGCAATGCATGACAACAAAGAATTCCCAATGACTCAAATTTCTTGTTCTTTTTCTTGCAAGAACAAGAAATGTTGCTATTAAAATGATCAAAATGGACAATGCGTACTCTTTCACTATCTTCTTCTTTCACCTCAAAGAAATCAATTGTATCTTGACAATCAACTTGCTTCCACTCTATTGCAAGACTATTGAGGAATTCATATTCAAATAATCTGAATATTTTACATGTGTAAACTTGAGCTACATGACCCAAAATACCACTCTTCTTAATTGCTCTTTGTGGGGCGCTTTGCTTGCTTCGAAAATCTTCATTAAATTTTGAAGAACACATACCTGCCAACACACTTTCATATTTAATTACAATGTTAGTGAGGCTTATTGTTGTATCTGCTATATTATTCAAAACATGGTTTGTGTTTTCACTCCTCGAGGAAGCTTTAAATTCAGCTGTGAAACTATCCTTAGTGAATGCAGTGCTCCATTTATGTCGAATTTTGTACATCATATTAAGCCACTGATGATCTTCAAGATTAAACTTATGCATCATTTTATCCCATGTGTTTTGAAATTCCAATTCTGAATCACAATATTTTTGACACCTGTTCCACAAGGACTGAAACTCCGAATTAGAATTTAACTCTCCAAAGTAGGAAGGTACATTTTTGGAAATATGCCACAAACATAGGCGATGATGTGTGTTTGAAAACATTTCCTCAATAGCATTTGACATGGCTTGATCTTGGTCAGTACAAATTGTTATTGGAGATCAATTCCCCATTGAGTCTAAGAATGACTTGAACAGCCATTTGAAAGAAGCAGTAGTTTCATCCAAAAGAAATGCACATCCAAATATTACATTTTGCTAATGGTGATTAACACCTACAAATGGAGCACAAATCAAATTATATTTATTAGTGCAGTAAGTAGTGTCAAATACCACAACATCTCCAAAACAATCATAATCAACCCTTGAACTCCCGTCTCTCCAAAAAAAAATCATCATGCGATTTTCTTGATCTACTTGAACTGTGTAAAAAAACATGAGATTTTCTATCTGTCTTTTCTTAAAATGATTCAATAGGCTTTGAGCATCTCCAGCACTAATCGGTGACATCTTTTTTGTGTTCACATGATTATAACAATCTTTTTTAGTGAAGTCCACATTCTCACTCCCTCCAACTTCTTCTGTCAAATACAAATAAGTATTCTTTGTACTTATACCAGCATTCATCATGGAATCAATTAAACTTGCCTTAGGTTTTGAAATACGACGATCCGATCTTAACAAATGTCTCTTTGATGGCAGTACAAGTTCATGATTATGCTCTGGATTAAATGCAATAACCCTCCACACATCATTTTCAACTGTGAAACGAATAAATTCTTTACAACCAATTCTAGTTTCTAGTTTCTTCCAATTTTTCTCTTCATAAGGATCTTCATCTATTTTAAAACCCTCATTTGAACATAGAAATTCACGTTGCCTTATGTTCTTTGTCACATTAAAATATTTGGCTTTCCTTTCCGTATACTAAAACTTGTTCGTAATGCATAATTATTGTATAAATTGTATGCTTCAACTTCAATATATGCCACCTTATCCAACAAATGGTCATCACTATATTCTAGTCATTCAACAAACAAACAATCTTCAATTCCTCCAATATCACTTGAATTGCAAATATCTACAATAATTTTTATGAAAAATATAAATGTTAGAAATAAAATGTAAGGAATTTACAATACAATAATTATCTTATGTGTGAAATTTTTTTATGTGTTCTTAAAGGCCTATGGTATGCTTTATTACAAAGTTTCCCCATTTCTAGGCACAAATATAATTAGAAATTAGACATAGTAACCAATATAAAGATGAATATATTATTTATTCCTATCATATTTTTCTTATATATATATATATTTATATACACACACATGTAAATTTAGAATATAATAACAAAAAAAAAACATATATCACTACACATATTTTATTTGGTAGCAAACTTATCACAACAAAGCAATAAATTCATACCTCAATACACTTTTATATATTTTATTTGGGAACAAACATATCACAACAAAGCATTAAATTTTTCACAAACAAAAAAAAGCATTAAATTCATACCTCAATACATTTTCATATGTTTTATTTGGGAGCACACATATCACAACAAAGCATTAAAATTTTCACCCAAAAAAAAAAGCATTAAATTCATACCACATTACATTTCTATATATTTTATTTAGGAGCAAACATATGACAACAAATCATAATACATTCTTTAAAAAATGAAACAAAACACAACAAGACAAAATAAATTATACCTCCATTACCTTGAAAATTGGGTTCTTCCATGCTTATGTGAACAAGATTTTGTCTCTTTACACTAGAACTTTTCACTTGATTTCACTAAAAATCACTTATAGTAACATTTGTTTGTGGTCACACTATGCACTTGTTTTTTGTCGGCACTAAGGAGTAAGACTTGTGGCTTTTGTTCACAAGAGTGAGAATCCTAAAAGGTTCTCTTTGTCCTAAGTCCCAATTGGAAAACAGCTAGCTAGTTCCCTTTTTTTATATTTTATTCTTTTAATAATGTTAACTAGTTGTCTAATGTTAGATACTTATTTTTATTTTTTTGAGAATTGACGTTGGGGACTTCAAGAGTGTGCTGCCATTGTTGATGAGCTGTACTATTTAAATGATGTTAGCACTACATGGTTTGTTCTTATTGGTTTGGACTACAAGGTTAGCTTGGTTACCTTATAGTCTGGGACTAGGTAAGAATTTTCCCTAAACCAATAGAATTGCACCCCCTATTCCATGTTAGTTTGAACTTTTTTTTTTCTTTTTTTTGAACTCATGTTAGTTTGAACTTTGAATACCAGTCCATTCCCATTGGCCATCCCAACCATTTTCGTCCAAATTTGGGTATTTTGAGTGAAAAGGGGTTTTAGGCCGGTACTTACAAGATTAAGAGATATATAAATATAAGATTATCTTTCCCTCTCAATATATATATATATATATATATATATATATATATATATATATATATATATATATATATATATATATATATATATATCATTCTATATTTAAACTTTTCATTAGAATCTTAGTAAATCATATTCTCTTTAAGTAGTATTATATATAATTTCATATATAAACACAATCATAATAAATGTTTAGTGCTGATACATGTAGTTCCATATACACTAAAAATCATAATAAATGTATAATAAATCATAACTACCATAATTATCAAATTTCATCATTTTTATAAATAAAAAATTTAAAAATCTCTCAAAAAAAAAATATAAAAGATTATATTATGCTAAACTTTTTTGAGGTAGTATATTATGTTTAATTTGTTTGTGCATTGCACAAGTTAGCGATTAGTAATGCTAAAAACATTTAACTTTTGGTTGACTCCATGATATTTTGTTGCATAAAATTTTGAGGCCTCACAATTTTACATGTCAATATTATATATATATATATATATATATATATATATATATGTTAATTGAACTTAAATTCTATCTTATATTTAAAATTTTAAACACTCAATTAGAATCTAAACATATTAGAACTAATAACAACGTGCTACCTAGGATTTTCATATTATCTTTAGAATCTTAACATATCCTATTTTCTTAAGAGAAATGCTATATTCATAACATTTTCACAACAAATTCTAGGTGATAAGTTGTTACTAGTAAATAAAAATGTAATTTCAATGGTGGATTAATTCAAATTAGAATCAATAACAACTTGTCACCTAGAATTTGTTATGAAAGTATTGCGAAAATATTATGAATATAGCCATAGTTTTCAGTATCGTACGATATGTGATAAGTATTGTGCAATACGTATCGTATCGTGTACAAAAAGTTTCATATTGTAAGTGCTCATAAATTGTTCGATACATAGGTGCATATCATATAAATAATATCATATCGGTAAATCATGCATATCGTACGATACATAAACAAGTGGGTTTAAAATGGGTTTTTTTTGTTAAAATTTGTGGTTTAATTTGATTTAAACAAGTTGTTAGACTTTTTTAACAAAAAATATTGGGAAACTTAATTGAGTTTAATAAAATAGCAAGTCCATGAGTTTCTTCTCCTCCCTTCTATTTCTCTTACAAAATTTAGACTATACTCATAACACTCACTTTCATATTGAAAATTTATTTTCTATGCTATTAATAATGTATTAAATGAAAGTATAATTATTTTATATTTTGATGTTATTATTGAGTCTAAAAAGCTAGAAGGCCAAGAAAAAGAATACACAAATGATTATTAGAATTAAAAAAAGTGAGAAAGTAAATGTTGATAATAATGAAGAAAATGTCTATGAAAAAATAATTTTGCAAGATGTTGAACATGATGATAATATTGATTTAGATGGAGTTTTTTTTTTGGGGAGAATCAACACCAATCACTTTTATTAAGAAGTTGCAAAATCTAAAATAATAAACTGTTCTATGTCAGATGTAACATGCTCCATCTACACTAGTAAAGGAAAAGAAACAATAGCTCTCTTAGCCAAAGCATGGGCTACACAATTACCCTGCCGCCTAGTATGAGAGAAATAATAGGTTCTAAGCGAACCCACAATAGACAAAGTGTCTTTGATAATCTGGCCAGTAGATGGGTGGCCCTAATCCGCTGTCCTCAATGCCTTGCACACCACCTCCGAGTCCCCCTCAAATTCAGACAAAGAAATACCCAATTCAATGCTAAATTTCATAGCCCTTCTTGCAGCTAAGGCTTCTAGCATCACTATTGACCCCGAGTAGGTGATTTTTTTCAGCTGCAATTACCTCCCCCTTAGCATCTCGAACTACAACTCCGATACCTGCCTCACCCGACTCACTGAACACAGCCCCATCATAATTTGTTTTGTACAACTCACCCAAAGGAGGTCTCCATTTTGTACTGCCCCTGGAAGGTTTTGGTGTGGTCTTTGGAAGCTTTAATTGAAAGTCCGAGAGGAACAACTTAGCCGCTTGAAAAATTTTGTCAGTCGCCAACCCCTTCTCATTCAGTCGCAGCCAGTTTTTGTGGTTCCAAATAAACCAAGCCACAAATGCAAACAACTCCAGATTGTTTGTTCACTGCCCAACCAAGTGAATTAGCTCCTGTACATCTTGAATATGAGGGTGCTCTGTTCGGATCTAGCTAAAACAGGGGTTCCAAATATGGTGAAGTTGCTCGCAACTCCAAATGACATGGAATGTACTCTCTTGTGCCGAGAGGCAAGCATTGCATTTGGCATCATCTAGTATCCTCATCCTCTTCAAATTTTCCTTATTTGGCAAAGCATTTGAACAGACTCACCATAGGAACATTTTTATTTTATTTAGGATACGTAGCTTCCAAATACATTTCCAAAAAAGATCCTGCTTCAAACTATCTGAACTCGATGCGACACTAGCATTTTCTTCCTCACAAAGGAGCTTATAACCCGTTTTAACTGAGTACTCACCACTATTACAAGCCAGCCATATCAAACAATCATTCTGGACTGTCCAGCACAATGGGATGGTTTTTATACAGTCAGCCTCAAAACTCAAGAAATGTTGTTGTAACATGTTTTGATTCCAGGTCCTTGTGTTCGGGTTGATGAGAGCAGCAACTTGTGCACCTTCCAATGCAGGCACATGTGGAGATACCACTTTGGTAGATCCCTTCCTAGGTAGCCAGTTTTCATTAGAAATATTTATGCTTATTCCATCCCCTATCCTCCATCTCATACCCATCGAAATCACCTTCCTGGCTTTAAGGATACTCTGCCAGGCATATGACCCTCCTGCTACTTAAGCTTCAAAAATCAACCACTTTGGAAAGTATTTGGCTTTGAAAACCCAGGAAAATAGGGAATTTTGGTCCTTTAGTAGTCTCCAAACCTGTTTGCTAACATTGCATCGTTAAATTTTCCCAAGTCTTTGAATCCCATCCCATCTTCAGACTTAGGCTTACGTAAAACCTCCCATTTTTTCCAATGAATTTTTCTCTGTTCCCCCTTTTGTCCCCAAAAGAATCTCCGGATTAACGCTTCAATTTCATCACAAAGGCCCCTAGGTAATTTGAAACAACTCATTGCAAAAGTGGGAATTGCTTGCACCACCACTTTGAGCAAAATCTCTCTACCCGCTTGGGACAAAAGCTTCTCTTTCCACCCTTAGAGTTTGCTCCATACTCTTTCTTTTATATAGTTGAGGCCTTCTTTCTTTTTCCTCCCCACCATTGCCTGTAAGCCAAGGTATTTTTCATATTCTTTTACCTCAGGTATTAAATAATTGGAAATTTGGGTCTTGGAGTCTTCACTTACTACTTTACTGAAGAAAATGGTTGTCTTCTCCCGATTTAGCTTTTGACTTGATGCTTTCTCATACAATGATAGAATATTTTGAATAACCTGTAAGTTTGGCAAGGTGGCTCTACAAAACAACAGGCTATCATCTGCAAAAAATAAATGTGAGATTTTTGGCCCCCTCTTACATAAAGAGAAGCCCCTTATACAATCATCAACTGCTTCCTTTTGAAGCATCTTATTCAACCTTTCTAAACATAACAGAAAGAGATATGGAGACAAAGGGTCCCCCTGTCTTAGACCTCTCGAAGGTCTAATATCTCCCCTTGGTTCTCCATTCACCAAAATTGTGTATGACACAATGCTAATACACTCCAATACAAGAGACACCCACTTCTCACAAAAACCCAATTTCTCCATAATTTTCACCAAATAAATGCACTCCACCCGGTCATACGCCTTACTCATGTCTAACTTCATAGCCATAAAGTCTCCCTTCTTGGATTGTTGGTTCTTCATATGGTGCAAAGTCTCAAAGTTGACCAGAATATTATCAGTAATTGATTTACTAGACTGAAAAGTACTTTGAGATTTAGAAATAACACAAGGTAAATTTTTTTTGAGTCTATTTGCTAGAATCTTAGAAATCAGCTTATAGAGAATGTTACATAGAGCTATAGGGTGGTAATCTAAAACTCTTATTGGGCTTTTGACCTTTGGGATGAGGGTGATAAAGGTCCGGTTTATTGATGGTGGTATTGATCTCATGTTAAGACAAGTGAGGACAACCTCCGCCACTTCATCCCCAATGGTCGACCAAAAGTGCTAAAAAAATAGTGGAGGCATCCTGTCTGGTCCTGGTACTTTTAAAGTGTCCATCTGTTTAAGGCAAAGTCCACTTCTGCTCTCTCAAAAGGTGCCACAAGTGCTTGGTTCATCTCCTTTGTTACCACCAGAGGCATAGCTTCTAAGGCTTCCTCAATCTGGTCTGGTGAGGAAGAGGCAAATAGATTTTGGTAAAAATCATCCAAAATATTTGCTATACCATTTTCATCCACACACCTTTCTCCCCTCGAATTCTCCAAGGCCTCAATCCTGCTTCTCCTGAACCTGTGAGTGGCTTTACTATGGAAATAGCGAGTGTTACTATCACCTTCATGCATCCATAATGCTCGAGATCGCTGTTTCCACATTTTTTCTTCTTTAGATAAAAGATCATTTATTTCTTTTTTTAACCTAAACACTCGGTTCATAGACCTACTTGCTATTGCAGCCTCCTTCGCCTTCCGTAGTTTTTTTTTTTTCATTTAGTAAGCGGGTAATATTCCTAATTTCCACCCTACTCCACCACTTGATTTTTGCTTGGCAGTGGCTAATCTTTCCTTCTACCCGAAGCATGGCTTGACTAGGAGCATCAAAAAGCCATGTTGACTCCACCGTATCCCTACACCCCTCATCGTCTAACCACATATGCTCAAATCTCCAAGGTTTATTCTTAAGCTTAGGTATACCATTTAGACAAATGAGAATAGGTTTGTGGTTAGAAGAGCCACACTCCAAATAAATTACCTTGGTTGCCAGAAATTTTTCAAGCCACTCCATTGTAGCTACTGCTCTATCCAGCCTTTCCTATATTGTGAAGCCATCTGGGTGCCCATTACACCATGTAAATTTCCCCCCACAAAACCAAGGTTCCTAAATCCACATTCATCCAACATATCTCTAAATTCTTCCATCTGCCTTGCTTGTCTTTGTCGGCCCCCAATTTTCTCATGACTTCTTGTTATCTCATTGAAATCCCCGGCACAAAGCCAAGGAATAGAATTTCTACTTTTTAAGCGTTGTAGACAGGACCATGAAACATGATGATTTACTGTTTCTAACTCTCTGTAAAAAGTTATTATTATTTTGGTTTATATATCATGTATTATCACTTTTGAGTTTAATCAATTTGAACTTGCATGTTATATACATAAGTTAATTTGATTTATTTAGTTAGCTTTGCTAAAAATGTTCTTGACAATATGTATTGGCTGGAAGACTCTCCCCCACCAGTGGTGGATGATTTGTATTATGATATTATGAATTTGAATGAATGAAATTATGCTGGTTTGGCTTTCAAAGAAAAATAAAAAATTTATTGCATAAGTAATGATTATATTGGTCATTAGTTGAATATATTTTGAATTTATAATAAATATATCTTATATATGTGTGTGTATAATTATTTTATAAGATATTTGTGTATCTTATGATACATAATTCGATATTATACACGATAAAGAAAAATTAAAAATCGATTCACAATACGATTCATGATTTGACAACTATGGATGTAGCACTTATGTTTCTTTAAATAGTAGAAAATATATTTCTATATTAAAAAACCCCCATAATAAATGCCCATTAATAATTATCATAGTTATTATATATTTAATAGTTCTATACAAAACACAATCATAATAAATGCTCATTATAAAATATCATAATGATCAAATTTTATATTTAATAGTATTTCATACATAAAAATAATTATAATAAATGTCAATTAATAAGTAATAATTATCATAATATCAAGTTTTATTTTTATATACAAAATAAAAGAGAGCATTTAAAAAAAAAATTAAAATCATATTCTATCATACTTTCTTGTCTATTTTACAAGTTTTTTTACTAGTATATATATATAACGTTTAAAGTTTACATCATTCGATTTGCATCAATGGATTTCTCTTGTTGAGTTAAAACATATAGTTTGAGATTTATTGATTTGATACTGCAAAAATTTAGACTTAACTTTGAGCTTAAAGATATGGGAAAAAGTACTTCCGCCCTTATGTGTTTCAGGCATTTCACAAGTCTCCTGCTTATCTTTGAACCCAACTAATGTCCCCCTCTATGTTTGGAAAATGAGTAAATATCTCCAATACGTTATTTTTTGAGTTAAATATAATGGAATCACGATAATTAAAAATGCAATAATAATATAAAAAGTGAAATCCTCAACATTTTTTTTTTCTTGTGATTTACAACTAGTATTTTATTCAAAAAATTATGTTGGATGTTATTGAGATAGTAATGGATTTGGGGTATTTATTCATTTTCGCAACATAGAGGGGAAAATTGGTTAGTTTCAAATATAAGGGAAAAATTATGAACTACCTCAAACACGTAGTGAGGAAAGTGCCTTTTAATAACAATGGAGGCCCTGATGTGAAAAAAGCGCAAAAAACAAAAGTTGGTTTTGGTCTCGGTTCAGCATTGCCAATTCTAGAGTCATTGAGTTGGTTTTTCCAAGAATTTGAAATAATTGCAAGTCTCTCTCTCTCTCTCTCTCTCTCTCTCTCTCTATATATATATATATATATATATATATATTTTTTTTTTTTCCTTGTGGTTTAAATGCCAAGGATCTTACAGCTTAATTGGTTGACATCTTCTCATATTTCAAAAAATATATCTACGATTCAAATCCCTAAAAAAAGCTCTACATTACAAATTCAATGACTCAATTTACTAACACGTTATTTTCCTGCACTATAGCGCACAACCCATGTTTAGATATATTCATTTTCCTGCACTATATTTATTTTCCTGCGCTACTTAGATTATTATCTTTAGATATATCTACGATTCAAATCTCTAAAAAAAGTTCTGCATTACAAATTCAATGACTCAATTTACTAACACACGTTATTTTTCTGCACTATAGCGCACAACCCATGTTTAGATATATTCATTTTCCTGCACTATATTTATTTTCCCACGCTCAATGACTCAATTTACTAACACGTTATTTTCCTGCACTATAGCGCACAACTCATGTTTATATATATTCGATCATTTTCCTGCACTACTTACATTATTATCTTTAGATATATTCATTTTCCCCCAAAGCATAGCTGAAAAGAAAAGGTACATCCTTTCATTATATAGGCTTAATCTGATCAGTATTATCACAAAAAATGAAAAAGAGGAGGAAGAAGAAAGATTGAAACTATTTGAGCTGATAAGTTGGTATCTCATGCGCTAGATGCATGAGAGATTTTTCTATATTGATCTGAGAGCTTTGACTTGAATTTGTTAGTACTTTTATAACAGATTATGTGGGTTATTATTATTTATTTTTTATGGAAAAATTATGTGGGTTATTATGAACAAACGTACAAGTCCGTGAATATTGGGTGCCTGTGTTGTTACTTTCGAAATATATAGTACACTAGTACTGACTAAAATCGAAACTACCATCTGCATTGCATGTACTTTTTGTTTTTTTTTTTTTTGGGGGGGGGGGGGGGGATATATCTCTGTACGAGTTTTTACTTTTTAAACATTGCAGGGGATTTTTTTTTGTTTTTTGATACTCATATAATATTGTTGTAGTTCCGTTCCGTTCAATAATTATGTGCCAAGTTAAGTAAATTGATATAATATGCCTATTTTAGATGAAAAATATTTTTACAAGTTTTTTTTCTCCATTCATGATATAACAAAAGCTTTCATCCAAACACATATAGTGCACAAATCTACAACTAGCTAGTGTAATATAATAAAAGATGCAGCTAATGAGTGTAAAATTATATTGGTTACTTAAGGTTAAGGTTAAGGTTTGAGTTATTTATTTATATATTTATTTTATTGCAATCAATTGATTTTTATTAGGAAGTTGAGCTTTCAGATAAAAAAGTTATTTTATTTTATTTTATATTTATTTAAAATAATTATATAAAGAGAAGATGTCGTGAACGTATAGCATTTCTCATATTTAAAAGGATTATTTTTTTTTTTGTTTGAAATGGAAACCAAACTTCATTAATGAATATGAAGTTTTTATCTATATTTATTTATTTTTATTATTACTATATTTGTTAGATTTCCCTAGAATCTCTACTTGTGGATCTGTCTTTTTCGGATCGCTTGGTGTTTGGCAAGAAAGAAACGTTAAAGGAAAAAAGAGAGAGCTGAGGAGGGAGAGAGAGGGAGTTCAAAAGATTAAAAAAAAAAAAAAAAAAATTAGAGAAGTAGACAGATTAAAAAATAAAAAATAAGGGTCATTGGGTGGGCTTATCTTTTGGCCCAAAAGAGAAATCATTCTCATATTTCTTTAATGGGTTGATGAACCTCCACTGGCCCAGTCCTTTTGCGTCAACTTTTAATTGAAGGAAATTGATGCTCATAACTCTTTTTTTTTTTTTTAATTTAAATTTTAAATTTTTAACTGATGCTCATAATTCATAAGTTGATGCGAAGGGGCATTTTAATGCGGTTTGTGTAATAGAATAAAGAGCTCACGAAGTGTCAAAATGCATTAGTTAATAGGAGTATTAATTTTTTTAGTAACAATTTATTGACTTTTTAGCAATTCGAGTAAGTTTGAGTTAAAGGAGGCTTTTATTTTTATTTATTTATTTTTTTTTGGTTGAGGGATATTTGCCTATTAGCTATGTTATTTTCCAATGCAACAAGACCTGTTAGATTCTTTTATGATGCACTTTCGCATCTGTTAACGCCTATGATAAAACTTGGGTTTGCCCTTTCTTCCAATGCAAAGAAAGTGAACACTACCCTCTCTCTCCAAGCCGAAACTGAGGCTATTAAGTGCGAGTTATCCTTAGCATTCAATTTGGATTTTTTGGCAATGATCGTTGAATTGGATTTTCAGATTTGTGCCGATTTTCTGTTTGATATGGAGTCTACCCATCTACCCATCCTTGATGTATCAAATCCATCATTGCTAATTCTCGGTTTCTCTTGGCTGATTCCCCAAGCGTCTCAGTTTTTTGGGTGCCTAGGCAATGCAATTATGCTTCTCACATTCTAGCTAGATGGTGTTTAGACTCTAGTTTTTTTTGGTTCCTTTGATGTTATTGGCAATAGCACCTCTTGTATTGTTTATGTTGTAAGGGGTGAGGTAGGCCGGTCTTTTGTAGTTTGGTTTTCTCTTAATAAAGTTTTCTGATTATAAAAAAATAATAATAATAACAAAACTTGGGTCTTATACACCATGCTTTTATTTATTTATTCTATTTTGAACATGTGGGTCATTATGTTTTTTTCGTTTTGTTAGATTTTATTGATTAAAAAAGTTTAAACTATTCACTGTGGCCCTACACACCAGAGTACATATTTTATACCATTTGAAACTTTGCTAAAAAATTTGTTTATAAAAAAATTAATTTTGATGTTAATACTGCATTGAACCATAATGCTCGGAAATAGTTTGTTAAGATTCCTCTGACTATTTTAAAGAGATGCAAACTTTTTGAGAATTTAAAGTTCTAACTATCACTTCTTTGTATTTTTAATGAAAATGTTCAAGATTTATGGCCTGTTTGGATGTTTAGAAAAGGAGGGGGAGTAGAGTAGAGGGAAGGGGAATAATTCAATTACCTTGTTTGGGAGTTTTTTAAGGAAGGAGGGGGAGGGGTTTGGAGGGATTTGAATGGGTTTCAACTACCTCCAACCCCCTCATTTTTAATTCCCCCAAATTGGAGAGATTTGGAGGGAGAGTAGAGCACATAAAATTATTGATAAAGTAAATTACATAATTTACCCTTATTATATTTATCAAATTACAATGTTAAAAACAAGGGGAAGGGCTAATTACTCCATTCCCCCTTACTAATTATAAAAACATCCAAACAAGGTGAAGGGTAATCATTCTCCTCTACTCTCCTCCCCACTACTCCCCTCCCCTCTACTTCCCTCTACTCTCCTCCCTCTCTAAACTCCCAAACAGGCCATTAATCCTTCCATCGTAATTTTTGAATAAAATAATTATAGAAAAAAACTCCTTATATATTAAGATTGTAATTAACCCAACTACCAAAGTATTGAACCTTTGGGCTCAGCTTGGTCATGAAAAAGAAGTATTCAAATTCAACTCGAGCTTGCATTCAACTTCACTACCCTGTTTGGACACAACTTCAATTTGTTTGGCAAAAGCTCGAGCTTAACTCAGCTCAGCTTGCTATCACAAGACAAAAAGATTACAAAAATATAATTTTAATTTGTTGAAAAGATCAAAATGTTCAAAACAAAAGATACATCTGAAGAGAAGGAATGACAAAAAAAAAAGGTCAAAATCAAATTTTAATTTACAAAAGTGAAAATGAGAATGTAGACACCCTATTTTGTGCTTTGTCATATAATTCAAACCCCTGATTCCTGATGAAGACCTTTATGTCACAATTTACAAAATATGGGCCACTCAACTCCAATATGGACCTTAATGCAGTCAAAATAGTTAGTTAGACCAAATGTTTCCATGTAGTTTCTCAAAAAAAAAAAAAAAAGTTTCCATGTAACAGCATGGAGCATTTGGAACCATAGAAAGTAGAAACAAATGTTGCATGGGTAAAGAAAAAACAAGACTTGGCACCTTGCAAGCGAAGGCAATATAATACAATTAGGAGTACAAATACGTGCAAGAAGTGCAGGCCCAAGAGGTTCTATTGAGAGGGCAAAACTTTCGTTCAGTGCATTGAATCATTGGACAAGACACGATCTTGACACATACTCATTTTGGACACTTGTTGTATTTGTGTCTTATCCAGTACTCCAAAGCACTAGACACAAGTCAAATCCCCATTGAATCGACAATATTGAGTTGAACCACCAGAAGGCAAATACAAAGCAAATATGAATGGGGCACTCTTTAAGCAAATCAACATAACAAGGATTGGTGCAGTAATATGAGACAATCTTGGATTAGATCATTTGCGGCCTTGAGTGAAAGAACACAAATGTGGCAAGATGTAGAAGAGATCAAAGCAATGGTAGCTTGAGAAACTATATTTGTCGTCAAAGAGAATTCACTAGCATATGCCACTTTTAAGGGGAGTTGAAGATTAATTTTGTTGTTGCAAAATTTAGGTATAATACTAACAAAACCTTAAGTGTAGTCTATTAGGTTCTCCAATAAAATTCAAATATAATGTTGTATTGAATTTAATTATCCTTGGAAAAGAAAATAATATTTGTGTTTCATAATTAATCAATACAACCTTGTGTTTGAATTAAATTAGGAAACCTAATATATTGTAACTAAAATTTGCCCTTTACAACTAATCTTACAAATTGAGAAGAGAGCTTATCTCTATAATTAGTATTGCTACTTGAAACACCGAGTGGTGCTAACTAGTGGCTATTTTTAAATGTGACACCATCACAACTTGCATTCATAAAATTACATAATGGCACTCCGACCTAAATATGGTCAATTGTAACTATTAATATTGATAATTTTTTATAAGAATTTCTAAATTCCTTAAGCAGGAATCAAATAAGTTTATTGCATTGGGAAATAACAAAAGTTAATAAACAAATATCCTTTTACCTATTCTTAATTAATTTTTCATTTGACAATTTCATACTTCAACATATCAAAAGTGGTTCGATTCTTTTAAAAAAACTCAACTATAACCAATGCACTGTGACACTAGTTAGCTAGATCGATACTTGCTTTTCAAATAACCACGTGTTTCAAAATTTCCTATTTTGTAGAAAATTTTCTTTCTGTTGAATCTGGGTAATTTTTTGTAAAAAGAAAAAGATATTTTGATATTACAAAAACAGTCCAAGGCCTATATGGAGGAACAAACCGCAAGACATATGGATTGAAAAGAAGGGTGAGAGATTAGTTTGAAAGTGGTCCTCCAGCATGGAAATGAATGAAGGTGAAGAAAGAAGCAGTGGGATACTTGAAAATCACACAAATTATATTCCTGAAAATGGGAAAGTCATGGTCAAATTTCATATCTGCCTCATGATTTCATAACGGATTTTCACAACTCCTTGAAACCCAAATAAATAAATATATATATATATATATATATATATATATAAATGAAATGAATTTTCTAACCATGAAATCATTTCTTGCATGCAGTACTGGGGCCTCTCATGTCTACTCTGTCGTACCAAGTACCTGATCTTCTCACCATGTGACGCTCTATGATTCGGCGGCAATGCCAAATTACAATGTACTATTAGCCACTGCGCACAGTGAGACAAATAATTGGTTCACTATGATACTATTTTACTATTTTTTTTTCTTTTTCACTGTGATAGTCCTTGATACATAGTAAATCTTTCTGGCAATGATAAGTTATAATTCGTACTGAATTCATAAATATGATTTTCAAGGTTGTTTTTGGACATATTTAGCCAATAACGCTTTGTGATATTTCCAATAAAAATGTCTCTTTTTTGCTTTGTTTCAATACGATCAACTTACTATCACAAATTTTGGCTTTCATAAAAAATCATATTTTATATGCAAATTTAGTGGTCCCTCTCACCCGAGTAGTACATTTGATTACTTAATTAAATTCAACTACCTGATGAACAAAACACAAATAATAAATTATTATTTTACAAACAATTAAGTTTCATATAATTAATTACATGTTTGAATTTAATCAGTGAACCTAATATTGTACTCAATCTCTACTAATCATAGATTAAGTGTTGGATATTGTTTAAGCAAGATCTATATCCCAACCCAAGAGGAGGCAATTCAGAAGTTGATCTCGTTATTATCAGGATATATATGCTCATGTAAGCAAAGATTCTGTTCCTTTTGTCAGCTCCAGTACTTCTATATTTACAAGCTTCTGCTTTATCTTATCCAAATATATATAATAATTACGAAATACGTTCGTACATATGCCTTAAATAAAAAAGTATACTGAATATATATACATCAAAATTTTGGAGAGCAAAGATGTTCTAATTCTGTTATTTTCTAGTACTTTTATTGTTTCTTAATGCCCCGCTTTGAAGAGTCACGGAAATAGCCTGGTTGATCACTTAAGAACTATAAAACCTTCACTCTTTTTGGGATAATAGTGTCAATTGCATGCATTGTTAAATCCTTCTTTTTAAAAAAAAAAAAAAAATTATGTATGTTGTGGGGGTAAAATAAATAAAATATATATTTGAGCCTTGGGCCTGATTTGGTGGTGTAAGTTTGTTTAGGCAGAGCCTTTGAGGCTCACAAGCTAGTTCACGTTACAAGGGGTGGGGGAGTTGTCCGAGGAGGAATATCTCCTCGGATTGGTCAAGTAAAGGTCATGGGACATGCCAAGGGGTTTAGAAACAGAATTCTGGAAGATCTGTTGGGTAAAGGCGTGATTCACACAATTGTTGGAAAGAAGAACGTGTGAGAAATATCAGAGGAGAAAAAGTTGCTACCACCGCATTAAAGACCCCGCACCTACCTCCCTGACCGCATTAATGGAGAAATGATCTCTGAACAGTAAGGTTCAGCCTTCTAGCTAGCATTTGAAGATTCAAGAAGGTGCTGGATGGGACAAATATCTAAATTGATGATTTATGATACACGTGAAAGGTGAAGGGAAGATGAAGAGTGATATAAAAGGAAAGGGAATAGGAAAGATAAGGGGGATCGTCTTTTTAAAATAGAATTTATCATTAAAAGAGAGAAAGTCAATACAAATCATCCTCGGCGTATGTCTGAGGAGAATTTTTGTCATTCTCATCCATTGATGGTGTAGTTGTGGCAATTTAGCCTGTTTATTTGTTATCCAATATCTATAAAACCTAGGTTTCAAGCCTACGTTCTACAAATTTTATTGTATAAGGTTCTTTGGGCCTGAGTCCGTTTAGTGATTGGACCGGGTACAAATTGTGCACTTACATATGTTATTAAATCCATAATTTTTAGAATATCCAATTCTACAAATTTTCAGTATATTGGATTAATTTATTTTATTTTATTTTTTGTGGTGGATTTATACTACGATAATTAACAAGAATTTTGTTCTATGAAGCTCCATTCAAAGCAGTCCAGCTCTTTTCATAGATTAAAAAATAAAAATAAAAAGTTAACACGGAAAATGTATTTCCAATGCCATAAAAAAAAATTGCACGTGGATGTTTTAGATAGACAATATTGTCCAATTTTTAAAAGGCGATGATTAGATCTCATTTCTCGTCCTAATGCATGTGGATGGAGTGGGGTCACTCTTCATTCCGAATTACAAGTCCCTGCAGCTACAAAAACCCTACTTTCAAAAGAAGAAACCTGTCCTAAAGCAATTAATGAATGTCATTATGCAGATATATTAATTCTAGGGTAAAGTAGCCCTTTCTGTGGGTACCACCCAAGTTTAAATGAAATTTGAAAGTTTTTCCCATAAAAAAAAAAAAAAAAACTCCCCACAGGTGAAAATGGTTCTATCACTTGGACTAAGATCTTAATCCTCATCACTTATTCATCACCAGCCCTATCTAGCTTGGATAACCCCTAGGGCCTAGGGCAGCATCATTTGTAAACTTTGTTGCACGACAACAAAAGAATAAAAGTTTTTTTTTTTTTTTTGGAGAAAAGAAATTAATTGTTGCCCCTTATAGCATTCTCATCAAAAATTACAAAAATTTTAGCATTTAGTATCTCAAAAAGTTACTTTATTAATTTAAGATCTCACTTTACAATATATCCAATATCAAAAGTTCTATTATTTTACCATTTCATTTAAATATTATTATTTTTTTTATATTTTTTTTATTTTTTTTATGTTTTCAAATAACTACTATTAACTACCATGTTAGAGCAAACACATCAGTCCATGTAAAAATTTCCTCTATTTTACACAAAAAACTCCTTTTAAAATACTACACATTCACTTTTACAAATTACCCACATCAGTTCATCTATCCTACTCCCTCTATTAATTAAATAATAATTTTTTCACTTTTTTTATTAATTTCCTCAACTAACCCACGCGCGTCTTTATTTCATTTCTTCTTTTCTTCCGTTCTGATTAACTTCTCTCTCTCTCTCTGTCTCTCTCCTTCTCTTCATTTCTTCTCTTCATTTCTCACTCTCTCTACCCAGATCATCTCTCTCACTCTCTCTCTACCCAGATCAAAGCTCGATCGGAGCTCCGATCCAGCGGTCCGAGCGCGATCGGGAGCTCCAATCCAGCGCTCCGAGCGCGATCGCGAGCTCCGATCGCCGATTCGAGCTCCGATCCAGTGTCCGCCAGCTCCGATCCACGGCAAGACCCACGAGCTCCGACCAGTCAAGCACCGATCTACAAGTCAAGCACCGATCTGTGGTTGTTTGTGTATGTCTGTGTTTTTTTTTTTTTTTGAGCAAAGTATATCTCTGTATTCTGTGTTGAGAAAATGATGGAGTCTGTTGAGAACGGATCAGAGAGAGAAAAAAAGGAGCGAAGGGAAAATAATAAAATATTGTTTAGCCGAGCTACAGTAACCGTGTATATTTACACGGTACTGTAGCTCGTGGATGAGTTTCCACATTTTTACCTAGTTTTAGATATACTGATGTAGCTCAAAATGTGTAAAATTGAAAAAAATTTGTATTATACATGATTTTAGATACACTGATGTGGATGCTCTTAGTTGTGGGGGTGGACTTGTCCCCAGCTAAAAATCTACATGCCTTGTTGTTCACATGCACTAAGTTGTACCCAGCAACAACCCTCACACCTCTCTCCTTCACCAACCTTCTCATCCTCCCAGCATCAACAAATGATTCACCTGATGCATACATGCTCAATGCAAGCAAATAACCTGATGAATTTAAAGGCTCAAACTCAAGAACATTGAGAGACAGCTCCTGCGCCAAGCTTGCTGTTCCCATGGCTTTTACAAGCACTCAAAAGTGCCCCCCAAATACTTGACATCATTGCACTTAGAATACATATCAATTAAAGAATTCCCCATATACACTTCAAAACCAAAACCTCTACTGATCACCAACCCGTGAACCATTCTTCCTATATTCAAGTCCCCTAAACTAGCAAATGTTTTAAGGAGACCTACCATAGTTATACCATATGGTTCAATGCCAACCTCAAAAACCATCTCTTTGAACACCTACAAACCAACCTGAGCTTCCTCATTTTGCACATAACCACTAATTATCACACTCCAAGAGATACACATCTTTTTCACACATTTCATCAAACATTTTCTGTGCATTCTCCATGTCAACAAACTCAGCAAAGAGTTCTGAACTGAAGTAATGGCCAAAAACCCACTTCGAAAAGTGTAACCATGTACTTTTAGTACATGAACAATGAAAACCAAATATTTTCCTTAGTTCTCTTAGCAAACAAATAAAAGGAAATAAAATTCTAGTGCATGTGGCATTAAGTAATCCATCAGAATTCCACTGCATCTGTTTTTATTTTTATTTTCATTCTTTGTTTAGGACTTTTTCTCAAGCTTACAATTGCAGCCCATGATAACAAAATCTGAACACAAATTCTCAAAAAGCAACCAAATTTGCATTGATCACACCATAAAAGGATCAAGATATAACATTAATAAAACAACCAATCCATTTGTGTAATCATATGACTAGCTCCAAAAAGATTCAGACTAAAATCATAGAAAGATTGACAAATATAACTAACCTGTTTTAGAGTTGAATTTGCTAGAAGTTTTGTCCCAATTGGTGATGAACTTGTGACAAGCTTGTGACAGCAATACAAGACCCACAAAATTCCTAACCCAAACCAAAATCTAATAACCCATGGAGCTTTAGTCTGACCCAAATGGAAGCCTAATCCCCTCCCTTGAATATTTGGTTTTGAGATGAGAATATGGGTTTCAAGACTGGGTTTGTGGGTTTGGTCAGGGAGAGAAGAGTAAATTTGGTCAGAGGAAGAAGATAAGTGGTTGTGTTTGTGATTGTGGGTCGATTAGGGAGAGAATGCTTTGGTTTGTGGTTGTGGGTTCAATTCGAGGAAAAAGAGAAGAGGTCGTGTTTGTGATGGTGGGTTTAATTTGGTCAAAGGGAGTAGTGAAGCGCAGATGGGTTTAGCGGCGTGGGTTAAGGGAAGGGAAGCACGGCTTGGGTTAAGGGAGAACGAAGAAAAAAAGAAGAAGAGAGAGTAGGCAGAGGCACAGGAGTGGGAGAAGAGAGAACCAGGAAAAAAGAAGAAGAAGAGGGAAAACAAGAAGGAGAGGCGCAAAAAGGCAGAAAAGGTGGAGCGTATGAGAGGAAAAGTGAGAATGCTCTTATACCTAAAAATATCTTATAAGAGTATTCACAGGAATCACACCAACTATTTAGCACCTAATACATTAAAAATATCCACAACATCAAAAGTGGTATACTTAAAAAAATTTAACACAGCTACAGTAAACTATCATTTCTAGTAGTTCCTTATAGCTAAGTGTTATACAAAAATAAGAGTAATTTATTCAGCTCCTTGTCTTTGTTCACACACACTCTCTCTCTCTCTTCTCTTCGGTTGCATCTAATCTTCATGAATTCTCTCTCTCTCTCTCTCTCTCTCTCTCTCTCTCTCTCTCGCGCGCGCGCGCGTCATTTTTCCCCTCTATCTGATCAGGTTGTGGTGGTTGGGTTGGTGGGTTTCGATTTGGTTGTGGGTTATTGCATTGATGGTAAATCGTTGATCGGGATGTGGTGGTTGGGTTATTAGTGGGTTGTGGGTTGCGTTGGTGTGGTGGTCTACTGGTCTTGGCCATGGGTCACACCAATTGTCGTGGTTGCTGTGGGTTTTGGCTTTTGGCTTGAGGTTGAAGATGAGTTCTGCCATGGTGTGCTAGAGGAGTTTTGACTTTTGACTTGAGGTTGAAGATGAAATGGTGTATAGGGATTTTATTTTGCAATTTTTCTAAGTTTTCAAAGTAATTTTATGGGGTGAGTATGAATGGTGGATTGCTAATATGGATGTTTGCCTGTGGGTATGGGTGTTATGTGGTTGTGGGTAAGTGATTGGCCTTTGGTATGGGTGTTATAAGGTTGTTGAATGTTGTTTGTGAGTAGAAATTGTTTATATTATTTTAATATGTTATATGTTAAAATCGAACTTTTGATATTGCGTGTATTGTAAAATAAGATGATAAAATAAATAAAGTAACTTTTTAAATTGCTAAAAGCTAATTTTTTTAGGAAGTAAATGCTCTATGTTTTGAAATATCAAAATGGTAGTGGTCAATATTAATTTTTGTGTAGAGTGATAAAGTCCACCAAAATGAACTTTCTATATATATATATATGTGTGTGTGTGTGTGTGTATATGAAACTGCACAGTTTGAGTTGCTTTGTACAGTGGCGGCACCACCTTATGACCTGAATATATATATATATATATATATATATATATATATATATATATATATATATATATATATTTTTTTTTTTTAAATTTTATATTTATTTACGTTTAAAAAAAATTTTGGAACCACCCTGAATTTTTTTTTAATGTCAATAAAATTAAACTTTGGTCTATAATTTGAGCAACTTAACAATATATTGGGGTCTTTCAAGAAAAAAAAAACTAAAAAAAAAAAAACTAAAATCTGAAAAAAATTGATAATAAAACTATAATAAGCTGGGCAGTGGCTTAATTCCTTTGACTAAGCACACTGACCAATACAACATAATTTTCAACCTTTTATTATTTTTTATTACAATATTATTTTTCCCCCATCAAACATATATTACTTACGGGATGGAGTTAATAACATTGAATCAAACCTAATTACTTAAAGGCTAAAAAAAAAAAAATTGTGTAATTTATGCTTTTTAAGGAATACTTTAAACAAAATTCTTGGAGCCGTCACTTACTTTATACATATCAGACTTTAATTAGAAGCTACTTTGAAAGTTTAATCAAGGTATATATAGCATCATGCATGTTGTATTTGTGTATCTGTGCACTGTAATTGAAAGTTTGAAAACATTAAGATCAAAGCCCAAACTACTGGCTACTCGAATGCATGGTACAGTAGTACATATTGTTATTCACTAATGATCAATATGGATAAGGAAAATCATACGCAGCAATGATTAACTTAGATATTGGTGGCAAAGAAAAAAACAAAATAATTAGGTAATCCATAATTTTTCTTGAAGATATCATTAATCAGTAATTATTGCTTAGGCCGTATGTGTATCTATGCGGCTTGTGGTTTGGCATGGTATGCATACACTCACAATTTCATACGGATCATGACCTGTCATATCTTATCATGCATGGCTATGTCACACCCTCTTATTCCACCGCCGGCCCAACAAATTCCGGCTACTTGGCCCTAAAATTTTTGCTTAATATAAAACAAAGTCTTTTACAGACTCAATCAATGGCATTCCAAGCTCATCCTTATCAAAAAGACTGAAAAAAAGGGGAAATAACACAGTAAAAGTGTAAAACTACAGTTAAATTGGAAAGCCATTCCAAGAAATAGATAACAATATTCCAAGTTTTTTCATGTGTTTAAATTGCAATAGATGTTGAATACAATTGCATCTATGCAAACAAGAGTCACTTTTTAGCTTTTACCCCATGCTTTCTCGCTAGTAGTAAATAACCAGAAGACAAAGAAACAAAGCTCCGGTCACTCTGCCACTTCTTAGTCCCACTTTGTACAACTACTCCCAACTTAACCTAAAATTAACCTATAGAGAGAAAAACATAATGACAAAGACAAGGTCTAGATCAAAAAAACAACTAGGAACATAGTAAATAAAGTTGGATAATTTAGTATCTTCCATATTGAAATGAAGTCAAAGCCAGAGAGCCCCAACTTCCTTGAGGCGAGGCACAAGGTAGCCATTGATGTGGTAAGCCATGAGGGTCTCGATGCCACCCAAGAACTTGCCGCCGATGAAGATGGCCGGAATGGACTGCTGGCCATCAGGGCAGAGGTCATAGAGCACGGCCTGGATGTCGTGGCCGGCGGGGTGCTCATCGAGCTCGATGATGGTGGGTCCCACGCCGAGGCCGAAGAGGAGGCGCTTGGCCACGGTGCACATGCAGCAGCCACTCATGCTGAACACCACCACTGCATTGGAGGAAGCCAGCTGGCCTACTGTCTCGTATGGGCTCTCCATGTTCAGCACCTCATGAGTTGCTCCTGCGTCGACTGTGGTGTTCATGGCTATGCCACTCCCCATTCTGATTCCTGACTTGTTTGCCACCTGCATATTGTTGATTTGTTGTCTCTGCAAATTTTTTTTTTGAAGAAATGTCACTAGCTATTGGATCGATGCTGATCAATGAAACTTTAACAAAAGGCTTTAGAATGAGAAGTAAAGTTGTGTTGTATTAAGAGTTGGGTGTTTTTGTAGGCTCGGAAGTTTGAAGGAGTGGTTTTTAATGTACTTGACTTTGGTAATAATTGTAGGGAAGCCCAATAAAAGAGATCACGTTTGGAATGAACTATGAAGATCAAAGGTTGTTTCTAGGATTGGCAAATATTTATTTTAAAGAGTCTAGAAAATTGTAATGTGTAAATAAAACAAAGAATAAAAAACTCAGAGAGAGAGAGAGAGAGAGAGAATCAAACCTGAGGTAGAGAGTGATAGGGGGACCTGTGTAACCCGGCAAACTCTGACTGCTTGAGCTAGCTCTGCGAATAATTTCTAGCAATGTACGGGTACACAACCTATTCATCCACTTCCAAAGCCAGAGCCCAGAGGCATGCTCTTTTGACGTGAATGGTGCAGACCTTTATAGAATATATATTTTATACACACAAATGCCAAAGGCTCTTTAGCAATATATGCACCCAAAAGCCTGTTATACTTTGTATTACTATTACGTTTCAGTCAAAGTGAGACTATATAACATGACACATATAAATATTCCACTCGATAATCAGCAAGTCACACACAATGAACCTGGAGGCACAGAAAAAAAACCCCGCCCAAGTACCAAAAATCCCAACAGAAAAAATTCGCATTATATGGACCTGAGCTGAGAGAGAGAGAGAGAGAGAGAGGGACAAGTGTAAAACATGTACGAGCTTTTTTTGCATACTCATGCACTGTGTTATCTGTATGATTTCTCTCTTTATACGCGTGAGCCTAGTACGGGTTTTTCAACGGCTAAGTGTTTGAACAAAAATTTCCAAAACTAGCAAATTTTTTCTAGTTCTTGAGTGTATTCAGAAGTGTGTTTTGTGACTGACGGAGAAATACGGAACCGACAATCCGACAAAGGACGCCTGAAACGCCGTCGTTTGACCGTCAGCCAATCGCTTTCGCTACTGTGTCCCCCTCTCGAGGACAGTGACGCCGTCAGTTTATGCCTCACTCTCTGTGTTGTGTGTGTATATTAAGCCTCACCCTGTCTATTATATGCCCTAACCAAAGATCACACAATGAATATAATGGTGCACCCATTTTGTCTTATTCTCTTAAACTTTTATTCTTTTCAAGTACCAATGTAGAAAATTTTCATTAGAAATCTCAAATACGTTTCATTTTTATTCCTTAAAAAAACACTAAATCACAAGAATTTAGTTAGACTTTAATATTGGTTCGATTAAGAGGAAGAGATAGGAGAAGGATAAGCATACGTACCAATGCCATTACAAGTTTTGACGCACTATTGAGTCACTGTATGTTGATAAATAAGAAGTTTTAGTTGTTGGGAAAAAGTTGAGATTGAAATATTGCAAGTCACAATGCCTATGAGACAGTTTGGGATTTAACAATGTTCTCTTGAGGACTAGACTTGTTTTAATTTTTCATTCATTTCATGATAAACATGATAGTTGATCTGAAAATTTTGGGATTAAGACACAATTGTTATTGTTGCTGTTAATGGAAACTGTTGCAATTAGCTAGTTCGAGATGTTTATTAGATTTGTATTGGGGACCACCATTGAATTTTTCATTTAGATAGACTGATTACTGATAGAGTGTAATTTTGTTTCAGTGGTACAGTTATAAATAGCAGTTATCCATATTTTTCATGAATTGATATGAAAGCAACATGATACATACCCTTTAAGGATTACCACCTTGGGTTTAAGTTAATTCAGATTACAAAATTCATATGATGAACTAAAAAAAATTGGATGTATGCTTTTGTGAAATTTTTGGTCGGGCAGATGCAAGAGCCTCATTCAACTGATTCCTATATTAACTTGTAAACACAAAGGAGTGCAAGGGCTCTTTTTGGATAATCTTCAACTCAAATTTAATGAGTCTGTTGTATTTCTTTGCACTTTACTGCACTGGCTAAAAGAATCAAATGCAAGCAGGACACTCATGGAGTACATATCATATCAAGACAAACGGCTTTAAGGAGAAAAACCCTCAAGAAAGTGTATACTTTTGTTGTCAATTTTACCTATCTGGCTATCTTCTAACCACAACACTATGCATCACTGAAGATCACCTTTACTTCTGAGACAACCTGCAGAATCCTTTTTTTTTTTTTTTTTTACTCTAGACAAATATAGATAATAATTCGTCATCAATAATGTACTCTTGAGATTGCTTTTGCTCATTTGCTGGACCTGTTTCGATTGAAATATCCAAGCATGAAAAATAGAGTTCAAACTCGTTCTTCTTTATTTTTCCAATATGAATCATTCATTAAGAATAGAATCCTTCATTCATCATTACCATCCTAATTTTGTGTATAATTTTAAATTTATTTTAGAGTTACTTATCCTCTTTAAATGGGAGATCTAGATTGGCCATTCCACAAAGTGATCATACATTTCCACTCTTTTCACCGAGAAAACCTTTGCAATTCACCTCTTGAAAAGATGAAAGGAGACGAGGAAAAAGTGTTATCCCAATACATAATCTATGTTAATACAAATAGAAAAAAATGGTATAAGCCCATATTATTGCCATTGATCTAAAAGCTGTTCATGGGAAGGTCCATTATATGCCTTTTGAAATTACTTTTAGAAGTAAAATATTAGTAGTAGAGCTTTTATAATATAGAACGTTTAAATCAGAAGCCCTTTTTTTTTTTTTTTGAGAAACCAGACTAACTCAGAAGCTCTTTAAAACTATAAATGTTTGGTAAATTACTGTGAATAGTATTTTAAAGTATTTAAATTTATAAAATATAAATAGTGAATTGTTAAGTTGTTTTTTCTCTTTAAAGTTCCTAACCTTCAGCTTTAGGCTTGAAGTTATCTTCTATTTTGAGGACTTTAAACTATAAACGTTTAAAGTCTTCTGCGAACATCTGTCAAAATTGCCAAACAAGCTTTAAGCCTTGAGGCTCTTAAAAAAGTAACGTACAACCAAACACATCTTATATTATATGGTATTGGTCCCAACATGGTCATTCCCAAAAACTAGAAGAGGCCCATGACTTTTTCTTTTGGTAATTCAGATGATGGAGTAATTCCTGATTTGAAAGACTTAAAAGATTGAATATCATATATTCACATTTAACAAAAGAATAAGGATTACTATGTTATTAGACACTGGTCCAATGCATTAGTCCCAGTTTAGAACCATTCTGTTTTCTTTTCCTGTTTTTATGATTTTTTTCCCTTCTTTTTATTATTATCCAGGAAAAAAGTATTGACAAGAATTAATTGGGCAACAGTTATTATCCAGGAAAAAAGTATTGACAAGAATTAATTGGGCAACAGATTAGCCAAGAAGAAGGCTTTTTTGAAGCAACCAAACCAAAGCCCACACACACACAACGTTCAATGCATATGGCGTGAGTCATGCCCGATGGGCTTAGCTCAAAATTTAACTTTTGGGCCAATTAGTTTATGTGAGATTGTTGGTATGTTGGACATATGTTAGTGTTATAGTTTCAATTTATTTAAAATAAATTTATTCTTTTTATTTTTTATGAAGTTCTTGATATGTTTACAAGAATTGCTATGTTTACAATATTTTCAAAACATTTTTACAACAAATCATAAGTGTTAGGTTATTATTGGTTGTTACTATATAATTAGGCGGTTACAAGTATAAGAAATCTTACCATTACTCTAATCTATCCCAAAATACCAACTAACAATATGTCTATAATATTTTCACAACACTTTTATAACAAATCATAAGTTTTAGGTTATTATCGGTTGTTATCATATAATCAAGCAGTTACAAGTATTAGGGATTTTATCATTACTCTGACTTATCCCAAAATACCAACCAACAATTGAACATTCACTCCAATACTCAATTGGACTTGATCTTGTAATGACTTCTTCCTTTTTGCATGGATCCCAATACATGACTAACATCCCAGCAATTGAATGTTTGTTGTTGGATGCAAAGTTCTACACTTCAAAGCACATTGAAGATCTAGAAACACTTGGTTACAAAACCCTGTGGCACACAAGAATTTAGTAGGTTCTCCAAAAGTATATGAGTTCTCTAATCTGAGTCTCTAGTTTGATGACTTTAAAATAAAGCTTTATATCCTCTAGGAGTTTAGTGAACGAAACCCTAGTAATTCAAGTCATCATAGGCCGAAATTTTGATTTGAGATTTCTAGATCTGCATAGCTCGAAATATAGATTGAGAGGTGTTGAGCTAGTGTCGAGATCCTTCATTAAATCTCAATAGATGCTATTATCAAGGTTCATTATTTCACCTTTTCTTCACTCATTTTTTGGTTCAATCTTCATGTCTTCAATAATATCACTTATTTTTATTTATCAACACACTTCATAATATTCTAAACACATCTTAGATCTACCCACTTACAAGTAAAGTTCGTTTTATCAAAGGATATGCCAACACATAATAAATATGACACTAACACCTTACATTACCACCAATACAAAACTACAAACCCAACTCAAGCACACAGTCATAAAAAATACCCATTGCAAAACAACCACCCCAAATCTTCAAACCCCCAAACAAACAATAAGACTCTACTTGAAAATCCTACCCTCTCTAAAGCACCTAAATCCCCACAAAACCCCCAAAAATAACAACCCAAAAAATCTCTCCTTTTTCCATCTTCACCAACAAAACAACCAAAGAAAAAATCCCTCATTTTCCATCTTCATGAATGCAAAACCACTCAGAAAAATATCTCCTTTTCATTGACCCAAAAAAAATTACCACCTCAACCTCCAAATCAACCCTTTGAAAAATCCAAGCAACAACAAAGAGACCAAAACAACAACCCTACATCCAACATCCCAACAGCAGAAAGCTTACAAATAGACCAAAAAACATAGGAAAACTTTATCCAGGTCAAAGTATTTATTAATTCTTGACTAAATAGGTAAAATTTGATTAAATAATTAATTAATTAGACATATTTGGCGGTTTTATAAATTATTTGGATTATAGATTTTTTTTAATTATTTTAAAATAGGCCTTTAAACTAAACTTATATTAAGAACTACACTACTTTTACATCTTTTGGGCCTCCAGGACATATCAATCCAATTATAATCTTTCCCATATATGACGTAAATAAAAATAAACACAACAAAATAGACTATAAAACCTAGACAAAATAGCACAACAAAGCACACACAAAAAAGCCAATTTTCACCACCTGTGATTTGTTAAACCACACAATACAAGCACTTCGGCAGCAAGCCAAGAGCTCATAAATATTCTAGTAAGATAGCTCAATAAATTAAGAAAATCCATAGGCATATAAGCCAATATTAACACCTATTAAACCTGCCAACCACACAACAAATAATATTTCTAGCAGCAAATAAACACAACCACAACAAGCATAAGCAACAAATAATAGTATACTACAATATTTCCATATATATGGATATATATACTTAGTAAGCCAACTGCAAGTTTGTAAGGCAGTAAACCACAAGGCAGTAAAAGCTAGCTATACAGTGTTCCTAGCAATATAATTAGTTATAATTGTAAAATACCACAGATATTTCCAAAAAAAATATTTTATCCAAAGTATTGAATGACAACTATTCTTTAGTTAGGATTTGTTTGGATACCGTTGAAAACTGAAAACACTGTAACAAAATAATTTTTAAATGTGTGAATAGTGCCATGGGACCCATTTTTAATGAAATTTTTGTTGAAAAAAGTGGTTTGTGAGTCTTATGAACAGTGCATGAGACCCACTGGAACTCAGTTAACACTCTTCTCAAAAAAAAAAGTGAAACGCAAAACGCCAATTTATCATCAGTATCCAAAAGGATACCTAATAAGTCTATAACTTATTAAAAAGAAAACATATGGAATACAATTTCTTTTCTATAAGCATTAAGATTTGGGTATTGTTAGAAAAGCAATATCCAAAAAGCTTCCAAAATAGAGTCCAAATTTTCTGTCCTACTCTTTTTACTCCGCTATATATTTCACAAATAAAAACATGCCACATGTCCATTTATATTATTAAATGCTAAATTTATGCCTTCTATTATTTCAATTTCCTAAAATAAATAAATATATAACCAACCATATTTAGGTAATTGAACTAATAGAATGCATAAATTTAGTATTTAATAAAATAGATGGACATGTGTTATGTTTTTATTTGTGGAGTATATAGTGGAGCAAGAAGAGTGAGACATAAAATTTGGACTCTCCAAAATGTTTCAAAAAGACTGCCTCCTTTACAAAATGAATGACCTTCCTCCTACAATAGACAAAAAGATATTTAAGAAATAATGTATTAGTACCAATTACAAGACCAATTAGTAAGGATAGTAAGTTAATAACAGTAAGGGGCTAAAGGCAGTAACTTACCAAGTCAAGTAATACTAATTAAGGGACGTTTGCCCGAGCTAGAACTTTTGCTTGAGCTAGAATTTGCCATCACACTTCCTGTTGCTTGTTGATTCATAACTAGAAAAGAAAATGAAATAAAGACAATAGATTATATTTTGTTTGAATACATGAGACATTTAGTAAGACTTAATAGCCAAGAAGTTTTAGAATTTAAACACATTTACTAAGTCATGAAACTCCTCCTCTAATGCCTCTACCTCGTCCATTGATTGGCGATGAGAAATCAGGACCGTGGCTTGAAGCCAATTTTGTGCACATACAAGGTTTTGAACCATAAAAGGAGAGAATGAACTCAAAAATGGATCAACTATTCTCCCTCCGATGCTAAATGCTGACTCAGATACAACAATGGAAACAGATACAACCAATACATCCTTGGCCACTTTGGACAACGCTTGATACCTACTAGAATTGTCCTTCCACCACCCAATATCTCAAAATTCACATTATTTCTACTATCACAATTTTCAGCCAAATACTTATCAACCTCATTGTCCTCCAAGAAACGCTCATATCGAGAGTGAACCATCACATATGGACACTTGCATCACCTTTCGTTTATATCCTCTCACTTCCACTTGGTTCTTGCACATTTGGTAAATGAATAGAAGAGAAAAAATTATACAACTTAATCAAGAGATCTTTCACCTTATCAACCATCACTTTCCTCACTGCATTCCAATAAATTTCATAATAAGAAAATTTCAAAAGCCTTAACTTCTTTTGTGATTCAAGAACCACAGCCACATACAAAAGATGATTAATACTATCTCCTTCCTCCCAATACTTCTCAAATTTAGTTTGCATGTTTGTGGTTGTATTTTTTAAGAGGGTGTTTTGGGATTTAATTAAATGAGAAATATTCTCTTGAATAACAAAAATCTCATCAAAGAAAGCATTTAAAGTAACATAAAAGGAGTTGGAGAACTTCTTTGTTGCATTGTAAAAAAAAACTCAAGAAAGTCACAAATGTCCTACAATTTTGGAAATTATTCATACATGGAGATCCCGAACCACCACTATCTTCCTTGGTCCTAAGGGGTGACAAATAACCATCATCTTTAAAGTCCATTCTAAGGAATACTTTCTCACATTTTTTTTCAGTTTCTAACATGAAGTAGGTTGAGTTCCAGCTAGTATGTATATCTAGAAAAGAAGACTCTTGGATTTCATACATAATCTCTCCATAAAACTCCTAAAAGTTCGATTTTTATTTGGTAAGGACTTCATATACTTCATAGCTTCATGCACTTTAGCAAGAGATGCATCAATTTCTTCAAACCCTCCCCCACAATGAGATCTAGGATATGGGCACAACAGTTCATGTGTAAGAACTCATGTTTTAAAATGTCTCATTCCAATCTTTAGTTATTTGCAAAAATTTAATTGTTGTTAAATTTTAGCTGGCATTATCCACTGTCAAAGTGAATATGCCATCAATACCTCACTCATGCAAAGACATCTCAATCTTTCTATCTATAGCCTCCCCTTTGTGGTCTTCAACTTGACAAAAATTTAAAACGCTCTTATGCAACTTTCAAGCATCATCAATGAAATGACATGTGGGACATATGATTCAAATTTTGAATAGAAGTCCATATGTACGTAATAAGACACACCCTACAACCCTTCAAGGATTTGCTTAGCTTCTCTCTCTCTCTCTCTCTCTCTCTCTCTTTTATAAATGCCAATCACGTCTCTAGCCACAGTTTGACTAGATGGGATATCATTTAGGCAGAGCTTAGGTTGTAAGATAGTTACATATTTCTTAAACTCATACCCCTCAACACATGTAAAAGGCAATTCATCAATTATAATCATTCAAGTGCTTTTCTAGAAGCCTTAATAGTAAAGGTTGTTAACACAAATTGTAACCCTTCTTCTCCATCCTTTTTGGGTTCAAAAGCTAAGAGTTTCTGAACTTTGACTAGTCTTCTTTATGAGGGTTCTTGGGACAATTTGGCACATGAGTTAATAAATTATTAGTACTACAGCTCTTACTATTAGCTTGAAGGATTTTTGGAAATAATTACGAATAGCCTTAGTAATAGCTTCTTCTACCTTTATTTTTTCAAAATGACCCCAAAGAACATATTTTTTCCTACCATTACTAGTACCACTAACATGAACAATCTTCCTATTTATAAGGTTGCTGAAATGCCCTATTATGCCTCATGCCACAACTCCTCTATATGGACTTAGAAAATATCACATTAACTTGATATATGTGTTGTGGTTTAATTTATGTATTTTTTTGGAATAAGTATTTTAAGATGCCATAGATGGGGAAAAAGTGTCCTCAACAACCTATTACACTTGCATAATTATTTAACATTCTAGAAGCAACCTTTTTTTCCATTTCCCATAATAATGGATCACATTAATTTAGTTCATGTTGGGACTCACCACTCATGTGAGAGGTGGAATCATTACTCTTGAAGTATTTGTTGCACCTATTTGGTAATCAACTTGATAAAAAAAAAATAGATGTGAAAAATATAATATATATATTTAACATTAATATAAAAAATTAACAACAAATAATTTAACAAGAAAATTATACAAAGTCTCAATGTACCGACAAATAAAAATATTTTTACCAAATTATATAAAGTCATAATGTATTCATCATTCCATTTAAAATCAGTAATTAAAAATACAAAGTTCCTGATGGTCATAATGGTAATTTTATAATTGTAGAAGATATAATGAAATTTTAGTGAATATATTTTAGGTGGGACAAGACAAAGAGACCAAACTCCATCCCTACCCGAATGAAAACCCTTGCATCGTGATTGGGGAGGGGAGGAGAAGTGAATTTGGCTTGAGTGCATTGATGGTGTGGTCAACCGTCAAGGGTAGCTAGGTTTCTCTACTATTACAATATAGTGACAGGTTCTATCTAGCTTTTATTTGGTTTTGATATCATGAAACAACATAATAAGTCCGATTAGTGGGTTTTTTTTTTTAAAGCGGCAATAACAAAAGTAGTGCAGGGTGAATGTAATGACTAGCATAGTATTATATTTGAAACTATATGTGAGGTGCTTGTATATACCTAGGCATTGTCAATTTATTATATAACCCTTAGTAAGTGCAGTACTGAAATGGTGTTGTAGGTGAAATTCGTAATTCATTATATACGTTTTATGCTGAAATGTAATTTCATAGTTTATAGTTGGTAATTTGTTAGACCGTGAGCATGATTCTATTGTAATATGTTGGTATATGGTTGGTATATGGTTGACTAATGCTCATGATTTAACAAAGTGGTTTAAGCCATATGGTAATTTGTAAACCTAAATTTTCTAGACTTGTATGTAAATTGGGTCTGGCTTGTGCAATTTGTAGACCTGATTTGTGTAATTAATTTTTATTCTTAATGAATGTAGTTTTGATCTTTTCGCTTTTGATTCTTAGCTTAGATTATGTATTGTTTTTGTAGCAGAAGAATCCTCTTGAAATTTCTATTGAATTTTGGTGATGGAGTTTTCCATAAATTCATTTTAACATGTGCGTATACATTGGTCCTTGTTTACTAGGAATTTGAGGCATGGTGTTGAGGAAGTTGCAGAGCTTAGAAGAGACAAACAAGTGAAAAATGTGAGGTAAATTCATTTTAACTTTAATGCATGTTGCATGCCAAATGTTTGGTAAATTACCTCTATGAAGTATACAATTAGATTACTTGACTTTCGGCTTTTATTTGGCTTTGATATCATGGAACAACGTAATAAGTCCGATTAATGGAACAAAGTAGTGCAGGGTGAATGTGATGACTAGGATAGTATTTTTTTGTTTTTTTTAATCTTCCAAAGTCCATTTGACGGAAATTCTATCATTTGAAAAAGGAGAAGGTGGTGGAATGGAGGAAAATTAGAACTAGAAAAATTGGATCAAACCTAATTACCAGCCCAAAATTGCATGAAGAATAAGGCTATGGGTAATAGAAATACCAACCCATTTTAGACCAAAAAGTTTTTGACATTCGATTTAAACCAAACCAAATTAGGTCAAACTCTGACCCAACCTGACCCTTTTGGCAAGTCTCTATCATAAATTTTAAAATTTAATTTTATCAACTCATTTTCAATGTATATTTATATAGTAAAGTTATATTTATATATATGTATATTATTTTTATATAGTAGATGAATATACAATTACATTAAGTATCAATAAGATGTGCAACTCTCAATTATAAATATTTTCAATGCCAAACTCTGTTATGTAGTGTTTGGTATTGGGTAATATTTTAGAATTCTCAGGAATTTTCAAAAATTTCCATGTTTGGTTGCAAATCACACTAGAGAATCAAATGCCAGGGGAATCTGGATTCCCTCTTTAAACCCCTCTCAGTAGGAATATGGATTCTCTTTAAAACAGGTGGGTATCCAAATTCCTAAACTTAAAGAAAATTGTATTTTATTATAAATTGACAATTTTAATCATTTTTTCCTTATCATTTAAGCAATAAAGATAAAATATAAAACAAATCATCAATATTTTTTCCCTTGTCTTTATCTTTTCCCGCCAAAATAACATAAACAGGATAGACAACTCTATTAATATATTCTTTAATAAACTTCTATTTAAGTTTTACATGTGAAAAAAAAAAGTTTGAAAGGGACCCTCCATTATTGCTAGGTATTCACTTTTGCTATTGTGTGTGTGTTGCTCAACAAATTATTAATATTTTATACTTTGTTTGTCATTATTTATTTAGATGAAGATTTTTTTTTTTTTTTGTAAAGAATTTGCAGTTCACATTCAAATTTAAGGATAGAATGAGAAAAATAAATAATTCATTTAAGATTCTTAGGAAAAAACCAAACATTATCATCTCACATTCCTAGGAATCTTAAGAGATTCCCAATGAAACTAAACATAGGAATAACTACATTCCTAGACATCTAGATTGCAAGGAATCACATTCCTAGGAATCTTAATGGCAGGAATAATGTGAATTCCCTTGTACCAAATACCACATTATTGTCTCTAATCTCTCTCTATCAAGCTTGCTCCAAAATCTCCAATGCTTCTCGTCACAGATTTGCTCACTATTGTCTTGTTGCTATACATAGACATCTCCCAGCCACCACCGCCACGTCCTTAGATCACAAAAACCCAACTAAGCCACATCTCCCTTCTCAGAGTTGTACTTTTCTAGCCTTCTTTTAAAGAAACTAACTTCAAAAATCTCTCTGATAGCCTTCGATCTACGAAACCCTAAAATCCAGTGACCTATCTCCTTCACACACATTGCCATGTGCAGCCACTAGTTTTGGTGATTCACCCATGCATCGCTCCTTTGGTGCCACGCCTCTCATCGGAAGCTTCGCTGTCCTCTGGTGACCTAAACCCTGAAGTTCGGTCACTAGACTCCTTCACACGTGAGTTCATGTGCCACCAATTCCTTTCACGCACCCTATGGGCCAACATGCCTTAGTCCCACACATCGTCATGCACTGCACATGCGTTTCCTATTGTGTGACATTAGGATAACATCATCCTCCACATTAGCCCTAGCCAATGTCATTGCCACATTATTCTCCTGCCCAATCAACATTGCCACATCATTCGTTAACCGACTGGTTTGACCTAACTTGACCCGATTAACTATTGCCTCTAATGACTTTTGACCAAAAGTAAAAAAATTTAGACCATGCTTATCTTGCTCAGTTTTTTATGTAAATTTTGACTTTAGTGTATGTTTCTTTATATGAAGCTCCTAAATTGCTCAATGGTTGATTTCTCATTCTTTTTGGGACCCTCAAATGCATAAAGACTCATAAACCGTGCTTTATCGTAACGTCTTCTTCGCCAATTTTATTTAGCCCATCAATGTAGCCATTCTCTGGCCCTAGTATGCTTTCTTGGTCATTGATGTAGTCCTTCTTAGGTCATTTTTACCCTTCTGCATTTTTCAAACATCCTCCTCCATTGTGTATGGTTCCTTGATAGTGCCTGATCCATTCGGTCTCTTCTACAATCATTCTTAAAGTATCTTCATGTCTTCTTCAGGCTTTCTTTGTGGCTTCCTCAAGGAATTTTCATGACTTCTTCAGGCTTCCTTCATGGTTTCTTCAAGGAATCTTCTCAAGCTTATCCAACCCCAAGGCTCCATCAAACTTCCACCTTGAGTTTAAGGAAGTTGTTAGAAATATATTAGCCCTAATAGCATAGGCCCAAGCCCAATCATACTTTCTGTGCAAGTCAAGTCTCATACTTATACTATAAGTCTATTAACCATAGTTAGTGTATGGTTGGCTTAGGGTTTAGCCAATTATATATACCCATGTTGTGTTTATTGTAACACAAGATTTGTACTACACTCTCATATAATAAATATTTAGTCCTTAAGGATTTTTTCCATGGACGTAAGCCATCGGGCTAAACCACATAACCCTCATTTTCTTGCGTTCTATATTTTATGCTTCCTCTTCCACATCTATTTTAATATAGTTAACATGGTATCAAAGCAAAATTTAACATCTACTATAAAAAGCCAACTCTAGCAATCTTTAATAACAGTGTAAGGCCTAAGGCCGACCCTACCACTAGGCCAATTAGGCAGACACCTAAGGCCCCCAAGTGGAACAAGGCTCCTAAATTTAACTAATAAGGAATATTTCTATACCTATAAGAGTATTAATTAGACCCCAAATATTATCCAATAGATAAAAAAAATAAATAAAGGAGTAATTCTATGGCTACAACAAAATGTCACAATAATTTCTCAATACTCCTAAATTAGCATGTCAACTCACACATGGGCCCACCATAATCTCTAATTAAATTTTATTATGCTAATTTAAAAATATTTTGAAATTGTTCTGATATTTTGCTGTGTCTGTAGAATTTTTAAAAAAGTGTAGGAGACCTCCATCCACTCATTCCTTTTTATTTATTTTTAATTTATCTTTCTAGCTTTATATATATAGTAGTTGTTAACAAATATATATATATATATATAAGTTTTGTGAAAGATTAATCAAGAATCAAAAGGGTTCTTTAGATAATTTGTTACTGGCAATTAACACAATATAATTTTAGAAAAATTAGGTGAAAATTCCATAAATGAATAAGCAATTTTTCAAAAAAATATTTAGATGAACAACTCACAAATGAACAAGAAATTCATTAAAAGTATCCGAGAGGCAATCAACCGACTATGTAGTTTGCAAATGAAAAGCCTCATCCTTCTTCAAAGTATGGAAGTCTGCATATAGGAGGAGGAGAAGCACATCAAGCCTAACTGGAAGCTAGAATTGGTTTTTAAAGAAGTCTCTTTTTTACTAGATGAAATCCAACCAGTAGTCTGTTATCTTGTACCTAAGTTAATTACAACCAACCTTTAAAGCCCCAATTGCTCACATGAGTGACAACTCCACTTGGTTGTGCAAGCGATAAATTAACTTACTTGATCAGTGTTGTCGTCGTTGCTTTATTAATTTTTTCCGCATCTAGTCTGTAAGTTATTTAACTATTTTACGAATTTTTTCCTATTTACATATTTTTAATAATTATATTGCCTATTGAATGTTCTATATGCGTTTTTATTTATAATTAGATTGGTATGTTATTCGCATTTTACATAATCACAAAAATAAATTGTTTATATAAACCAACACAATTTCTAGATTTATGCTTAATGGAGTTGGTGTGCGCCTACTTCAAAATGGCGTATGCCCCCCTCACAGAACAAATCTTTTTTTTTTCTTAAATGATTTTAATTTCTTTTGATTGACATTGTTGGAGTCCTTGATTTAGAATTTACTTAAAAAAATGCTAGCTTGTAAGACCTTAATTTGGATTTTGAATTTTTTGTGCTTCAAAATTTGAATTTTAAAATATTTTTTTTTCATTAAGCTTTTAATGAAATTTGTAATTCTGATGAATGTGTTGCTAGAACTTAGAATTACAGAACCACACTTGACAAGTTTCACCTATGTGAATGTGAGAGTGGTTAGAACTTAGAATTACAAAAACACACTTGACGAGTTTCACCTATGTGAATGTGAGAGTGGTTAGAACTTAGAATTACAAAAACACACTTGACGAGTTTCACCTCTGTGATGTGAATGTGAGAGTAGAGTCACTTCATATGAGAATTTAGGTTGGTTCTTGATGTCATCCAATTTTGTAACAGAAACTGTAGTGTAGTTAAGGTTGTCGTTCCACTGAGAAAAGGAAAACAAGAATACGTCAAAAGCACCAACAATATATAATAATAAAAAAATATGATAGAAACTGAGACAAAGAAAGTTTAGTAAAATTCAATAATTAAAATCACTGAGGCGTTAGGGTTTATCCACCAATATTGTTAAGTATCCACTACCAATCCAATTTAGTACTCAATTAGGGAAGTAACACATAAACTATCCGATTGGAAGATTTAGAAATATGTTTCATTAATAAAACTCTCTTTGGTTGATTATATTCATCAACTGTTCCAACAATTTAGTCTAGAAAATAATAACTTTGCTAGAAAAACTCAAGAAGACCATATACCCTAAATGCAATACTATGGCAAAAGTAATATCTAACAAGATTACCACATTTTGCTAAAGAGATTATAAAACCCTATTTTAACAATCGAAAGATTCAATAATAGACTTATGAAAGAATTAGAAATTAAATATCAATCTAACAAACAATTATAAAAAGAGAACAATTGATTTCAATAATCAAAACGAGAAAAACATGCTTGGATTGGATAGCGGACAACTTACAACTTTGGGGATTTGCCCCTAATCCTAACTTAGGTTCTTAAGCTTCCATAGAAAATAAAAACTCTTAAAAATTGATGAAAAATAAGGTTTCCTAGCAGCCAAAATGTGGCTGCCCTGGTGTCCTTCTAATATATTTAACATTCAAAACTCTAAAACACATGCTCCCAAAAAAGAAATTAAAAAATGTCAATTCTCGTTTTTTAACAGTGGGTCAACTTCCAGGTCGATTTTGGCCTTAAATATGGCAGATTCTGAAGTTTTGGTAAACTACAAAGTTTTATATCTTCAAGTCCTCCTTCCATGGCCGCAAGAATCGAGTCAATGATATTGGAGTAAAAAGATATGGCCAAAATACCAAAACTAGTCAAAATATTTCCATATCGAGTCTATATATATGTTAGAACTGGTCCGGGTTTATAGATATATGATAGGCCAAAAATATATGGACCCCTTGTGATAGATTAATTGATTAATTAGCCAAATTTAATTAATTAATCAAATTAACATGCAATGTACGTGGCAGCACAAACAAATCACCAAATAACTAAATATGTAGTAGAAATTAAATGACGCTGTGATTTGTTTACGAGTGGAGAAAACCTCCAAGACAAAAACCTCACCGGGTGATTTTAAGGTCACCACTCT